>NC_136414.1:172626312-173281312 GCF_051521515.1 Lactuca serriola
CCTCTTCTTATTGATATTGATAGGCTCAATTATGACTCCTAGAAGAAACTTTTCCAAACCCACTGCATCGGATACAAAGTTTTTGGCCATCTCGATGGCACCTCTAAAAACACAGCCGATTATCCAGAATGGGAAACTGTTGACAACATTGTCAAATAGTGGATGTACGAAACCTTAACTCAACCCGTCCTCCAGTCCATTCTTAAACCCGGTGCCACTGCAGTAGATGTATGGAAAGCTATAGAATACTTATTCCATTAAAACAAAGAAACCACGACCCTAGAGCTCGATGATGAATTGAGAAACATAGTGATTAGGGACTCGTCTATAATGGAATATTGCAACCGCATTAAATCCATTGTCGAACTTCTAGCAAATATTGGAGCACCGGTACCCGAGCAAAATCTTGTCATTGTAACAGCCCGAATTCCCAGGCATTATTTATTCTTATAATTTTTGGTGATTTGTAAGGAGACTCGGTGAGTTGGAGCTCAAACTCGCCAAGTATGATCGCAGATTGGGCAAGGGTTCGCGTCCGGACTCGGCGAGTCCAAAAGGTGGACTCGGCGAGTCCACGCTGTTTAATGAAACCCTAATTTCCAGAGTATGAGACCTATTTAAAGGGGCTTATGGCCGTTATTTGCGGCCACCAACCCCAGAGAGAACCCTAAAGAGTCTTTGAGCGTTTTGTGAGAGAGAAGAGGAAGATCCTTGACTATTTGTGGGTGTTTTTGCATATAGAAGAGGATCAAGGCAAGAGGAGACCAAAGAAGGTGCTAATCTAGTGATTCCTGTGCTTAGAGACTTCATTTGAGGTAACCATTCGTTCCTTTCTCAGTCCTTGGTGTAAATCTTAGAGTTAGGGTTTCTTTGTGGAATGATCCATGGAGTAATTGGCCTCTTCTTGTGTTGGTGCTTTAGATCTGGACCCAAAGAGGTCCAGAGACTCTTTTCCCTCAAGCTTTATGAGTGTTAATGGAGGCCATGAGCTTAGAATAGCATTCTAGAGACCATATCATCAAATAAGGCCTTTGGACCTTTGCATGAGCACCAAGATTGTAACTTTACGTGATGTATGTGCTTGGAAGGACTGGATCTATGAGTTATTGGAACGGATCTGACCTCGGGAGTGAGTTTGAGTTTATGGATGGCATAGACTCGCCGAGTCGCAAGAACACACACAGTGAGTAGCATGAAGATTGTCCATAACCACTCAGCGAGTGGTCTTGCCGAGTTAAGGGGTTGACTCAGTGAGTCAGGGAGAGTCAGAGAGGGTTGAGGGGTGGACTGAGTCAAGCTGGAACTCGCCGAGTTGTTCTTGAGACTCGGCGAGTTGAGTCGTGGTGGCCCCGCGATTCATGCCAGGTGGAACTCATCGAGTCAGGGAAGTACTCGACGTGTCAAGAGAGGATCCTAGGGAGTCAGTGAACACGTATAGACTCGCCGAGTCACTCTAGTGCACTCGCCGAGTCCGGTCAGAGTTGACCGTTGACCAGAGTTGACCAATGTTGACTTGATAGGGGTAGTCAACCTTAGTTGTGAAAGTGTTAATTAGAGATATATTGTGTTATAGGAGGATTATAGCTCGGGGGATCGAGCGCGAGTGATTTCCGGGATTTGCGAGTTATCGAGATACGCGAGGTGAGTCTTCTCACTATACTTTACCTTGAGTAGGTAATCAGAGTTATGTGACAGAGTATTTTTATGCTATATGTATGATATGTGTAACAGCCCGGATTTCCAGGTATCTTTTATGCTCATGTTTTTGGTGTTTTGTGAGGGGCCTCGGCGAGTTGGAGCTCAAACTCGCCGAGTAGGATCGCGGTTCTGGACGCGGGTTCACGCCTGGACTCGGCGAGTCCAAGGTATGGACTCGGCGAGTCCGCGCTGTTTAATGAAACCCTAATTTCTTGGGTTTGGGACCTATTTAAAGGGCCTTAAGGCCGTCATTTGTGCTCACCAGACCCCTGAGTGAAACCCTAGCGAGTTTGAGCGTTTGGAGCAAAGCAAGGAGCCATTATTGACCTTGGAGGTGTTATATTGCAAGGGAAAGGAAGCAATAGCTAAGGGGGGGAATCAAGAGGAGCCACTTCCTGAAGATTTGAGGTCCAGAACATCACATTTGAGGTACTACATTCGAGCTATTCTCTGTTATGTTGATGTTTATATTGATTTAGGGCTTATTGAGCCCTTTTGTGGCTAGATCTAGTGCTTCCTTGGTCCCTTAAGCGAGTTAGGTTCTAGATCTGGACCTTTGGAGGTCCAGAGTGTCCCTTTGCCCCAGCTTTTTATGAATCCATGGGGGTTTTGGATTGGGGTCTTTGTGCTTAAGGTCAAAACACCATTTATGAGTCATGGGGTGTGTTATGAGCACCAAGATGTGGACTTTACGTGATAAATAAGCTTAGGAGGGCCAGATCTATGAGTTGTTGGAGCGGATCTGACCTCAGAAGCAAGTTTGAGTTGATGAAGATTGACCTTAACCACTCAGTGAGTGGTCTAGCCGAGTTATGAGTTGACTCAGTGAGTCAGGGAGAGTTAGAGAGGGTTGACTGGTGGATTGAGTCGAACTGGAACTCGTCGAGTTGTTCTTGAGACTCGGCGAGTTGAGTCGGGGTGGCCCCGCGATTCATACCAGGTGGAACTCGTCGAGTCAGGGGAATACTCGACGTGTCAAAAAGGGAATCCTAGAGAGTTGGTGAAAACGCCTAGACTCGCCGAGTCGCCCTGGTGCACTCACCGAGTCCGGTCACCGTTGACCGTTGACCATTGACCGTTGACCAGAGTTGTCTAGTGTTGACTTGATAGGAGTAGTCAACCTTAGTGGTAAAAGTGTTAATTAAGAGATATATGATGTTATGGGAGGATTATAGCTCGGAGGATCGAGCACGAGTGATTTCCAGGATTCGCGAGTTATCGAGATACCCGAGGTGAGTCTTCTCACTATACTTTACCTTGAGTAGGTAATCAGAGTTATGTGTCAGAGTATGTGTATGTTATGTGTATGCTATGTGTTGTACTGCATGATGTCTATGTGATTTATGTTGTGCATGTTTATAGAGTTGGAACCGGAAGGTTCCCAGAGTTAGAACCTGAGGGTTCACAGAGCTTGGGTGCACAGACCCATAGAGTTATAGCCTCGAGTGGCTAATATATGTTTATGTGGTATTTTGGGGAACTCACTAAGCTTTCTGCTTCCAGTGTTAGTGTTGTTTGTTTCAGGTACTAGCGATGACCGTGGGAAGACGCCGGCTTGATCTGTACACACGCATGGGATTTTTGATACATATATATGATCTTGGGATTTGTATGATGTGAATTGGGATTTTAACTTAATGTTTTTATGAAAATTAAATGAGAAATGTTTTTATAATTAAATGAAAAATTATTTTCAAAAAGAATAAAAGATTTTGAAAAAAACGCAGAGCAGAGTTGTGTGTACGATCAGTCCACGCCCGAGCGGTGATTTCCCAAAATACCCTTATGTTATGTGATATTGATATTGATATGATGTATCCGCATGCTAGAGTAGGCTAGGTATTCCTATTAGGACTAGAGTGGCCTGATTTGTGATGCCTTAGCCTAGGAAGAGGTGAGCTGCTATGAGATGCTTGAGAGTGAGTAGGTAGCAGCGAGGGGCTTTTAAGAGATCTATTAGAGGGAGGTCTATGCATGATAGAGTACTTGGAATTTGGGATCCGAAGAGGAGAACTTGGGGTGTATTCTGATACGGTGTGGACAGTAGTATTGGGCCCGTACTACTGAAAGCACCGGAGCGGTGTACAGCCCAAGTAAGAATCTTTGGAATACCAAGGATCAAGGAGGAAAGAGTTTACGAGTGTGAGTATGCTCGTATGGGTTCTAATTTATCGTATGTTGTGTTTCAGAGGAAGATCATGGTGAGGACACGCTTGATGCCTGAGAACAGTGGTACCAGTGATGAGGAGATCCGCCGGATCATCCATGAGGAGGTGGTGGCGGCCATCAGGGCAGAGATACCGGAGATGTTTGGGTCTATAAAGACCACGCTGATTGAGACCTTTGACGAGCGTTATGCCACTCTTTCTGAGGCTGCTGTTGCAGCGACCACCGCAGCGATTGCTGCCACGAGGCCGCAAGGTGGTGATACGTTGCTGTTCCGGGAGTTCAGCAACACAAAACCACCAGAGTTTGATGGGACCCAGGATCCGGTGGCAGCTATGAGGTGGATATCTGATATAGAGGGGTGTTTCTTCACTTGCTCATCTCCTGAGCATTTGAAGGTTCGGTTCGCGCTGAACCAGCTTCGCTTGGGAGCGAAGGACTGGTAGAAGTTTGTGACGACGCATTTTACGCCTGTTGAGCTTGCGGCAGTGACCTGGGAGAGGTTCACTGCCATGTTTCGAGATGAGTACGTTCCCCAGGTGGAGAGGGAGCGTTTGGCCCAGGAGTTTCTGAACCTCAAGCAGGGTACCGAGTCTGTTACGGTGATTACCAGGATGTTCCACGAGAGGGCGATGTTCTGCCCTGAGCACGTGTCTACGGAGCAGGCACGTATGAGCCGTTATTTGAGCATTTTGAGGCGGGATATTCAGGATTTCGCGGCGAACTCCTCGTACCGGACATTTGCGGAGCTTCATGCAAATGCCCGGAAGAGGGAGATTGAGCTAGAGACTCGGGCCAGGGAGGAGGCGGAGTCTCAGGGGAGGGATTGGCGACCGGCACAGTCTCAGTCGGCAGCCAAGCGGGCCAAGCCCGCTGATCCCAAACTAGGGAGCCAGAAGGGCCGCACTTGTGGGAAGTGTGGCAAGGGTCATGATGGAGTCTGCAGAGCGGGATCTTGCTACAAGTGTGGCTAGGAGGGGCATATGGCCAAGGACTGCCCCAAGGGATTTGCAGTGTGTTTTCACTGCAACCAGACCGGACACCGGAAGGCGGAGTGTCCGCATTTGCGGGGATCAGCTCAGGGAGCACCTCAGGGATCCGCCCCTGCCGCCATCAGAGCTACAGAGAGTCGGCTGGTGAAGGCCGATGCGCCGAGGGCACGAGGAAGAGCTTTTCAGCTGACCGCAGAGGAGAGCGGACGATGTCGTGGCTGGTATGTATTCTTTCATGTATTTATTTTGATGTTGAGATATTATGCTTATGTTATGTTATGCGTAGGTACTTTTCTTGTGAATTCTGTACCTGCCTTGGTGTTATTTGACTCGGGTGCGAGTCAGTCTTTTGTATCTTTGGCTTTTAGTCAGCATATGAGTGTTAGTCGTGAGGCGCTGAGCCGGCCTCTGAGAGTTTCCATAGCTGATGAGAGAGTGATATATGCCACGGAGGTTCTCTGAGGTTGCGTAGTCGAGATTTTCGGTGTTGAGTTCCCGATTGATCTGGTTCCTATTGCGATGGGTGATGTCTGTGTCATTGTGGGCATGGACTGGTTGAGCAGATTTGGTGCGGTTATCGCCTGCAAGCGTCAGCTGGTGACCATACGAGACCCTAGTGGGGGAGTTCTTTCAGTGTACGGCGAGGGTACACGTTCAGGATCAACGTTTTGTTCGGCCGCTAGGGCGAGGCAGTGTCTACAGCAGGACTGTAAGGGTTTTGTGGCGTATGTGATGGATACACGGGTGGTTTCCGAGAGGCCGAGTTCAGTTGAGGAGGTTCCGGTGGTGCGTGAGTTCCCGGATGTTTTCCCGAGGAGTTGCCGGGTGTGCCTCCTGTGAGGCAAGCGGAGTTCAGTATCGATTTGGTTCCGGGGGCTGCGCCTATCGCTAAGGTGCGTTATCGCCTTGCACCTCCAGAGATGCAAGAGTTATCCTCACAGCTCCAGGAGCTGCTGGGGAAGGGGTTTATTCGGCCGAGCAGCTCGCCGTGGGGAGCACCTATCCTGTTTGTCAAGAAGATGGATGGTTCACACCGGATGTGCATTGATTACCGGGAGTTGAACAAGCTGACGGTCAAGCACCGTTACCCGTTGCTGAGGATCGACGATTTGTTCGATCAGGTACAGGGAGCATCTTGGTTCTCCAATATCGATTTGAGGTCTGGATATCATCAGGTGAGGGTGCGAGATGAGGACGTCCAGAAGATAGCGTTCAGGATGCGTTATGGGCATTACGAGTTTGTGGTGATGCCTTTTGGGCTCACCAATGCCCCGACAGTGTTCATGGATCTCATGAACCGAGTGTGCAGGCCGATGCTGGATCGGTCGGTGATTGTATTCATCGACGACATTTTGGTATATTCGAGATCTAGAGAGCAGCATGAGGAGCATTTGAGGGAGATCCTCGGAGTTCTGAGATCGGAGAGGCTTTATGCCAAATTCTCCAAGTGTGATTTCTGGTTGCGGGAGGTCCAGTTCCTAGGTCATCTCGTTAACCAGAAAGGGATATTGGTCGACCCGGCCAAAGTTGAGGCGGTGATGAGTTGGGAGGTGCCGAGGTCACCCTCCGAGATCAGGAGTTTCCTAGGGTTGGCAGGTTATTATCAGAGATTTATCAAGGACTTCTCCAAGATCGCGGTGCCACTCACCAGGTTTACCTGGAAGGGTATCGCTTTTTCATGGGGCCCCGAGCAGCAGGCCTCCTTTGAGACGCTTCGCCAAAGGTTATGCGAAGCCCCGGTGTTAGCCCTCCCGGAAGGGATGGAGGAATTTGTGGTATACTGTGATACATCAATTTTGGGGATGGGGCGGTGCTGATGCAGAGAGGGCATGTGATAGCATATGTATCAAGGCAATTGAAGCCTCATGAGACGAGATATCCCACCCATGATCTAGAGTTGGGGGCAGTGGTGTTCGCCCTCAAGGTTTGGCGTCACTACCTGTATGGGGTTCGGTGTACGATATACATGGACCATAAGAGTTTGAAGTATTTGATGGATCAGCCCAACCTAAATATGCGCCAGAGAAGGTGGTTGGATGTGGTCAAGGATTATGATTGTGAGATCCTGTACCACCCAGGCAAGGCTAATGTTCTCGTCGATGCACTGAGCCGCAGGGCGGAGGGCACCCCGCTGCGGGATGTATGTTTGAGATTGACCGTTATAGCTCCAGTGTTGGACGTCATTCATGGGGCACATGCCGAGGCTGTGCAACCTGAGATGCAGAAGAGAGAGCGAGTTGTTGGTTTGATTTCAGAGTTCGTTACCGATGGTCGGGGGCTTATGACATTCGAGGGGCGTATCTGGGTGCCGTTTGTGGGAGGAACGTGTACCATTTTGATGGAAGAGGCTCATCGGTAGAAATTTTCAATCCATCCTGGGGCCATTAAGATGTATTTGGACCTGAGAAAAGAGTATTGGTGGCCCTGTATGAAGAGGGATGTTGCGTGGTTTGTTGAGAGGTGCTTGACCTGCCGTAGGGTTAAGGCCAAGCATTAGAGACCGCATAGTAAGTTGCAGCCGTTGGAGGTTCCCGAATGGAAGTGGGAACAGATCACCATGGATTTTATCACCAAATTGCAAGGACTGCCAGGGGAGTTGATGCAATTTGGGTGATTGTGGACAGGTTGACGAAGAGCGCTCACTTCCTTGCTATTAGTGAGAGCTCCTCCGCAGAGAAGCTAGCAGAGATGTACGTAAGGGAAGTGGTATCTCGGCATGGGGTGCCGATCTCGATTGTCTCAGACCGGGATGTACGTTTCACTTCCAGATTCTGGAAGAAGTTCCATGAGGAGTTGGGTACTAGGCTGCATTTTAGTACCACATATCACCCCCAGACAGACGGACAGAGTGAGCGGACGATTTAGACGCTCGAGGACATGCTCCGGGCATGTGTGTTGGATTTCGGGGGAAGTTGGGATACGTACTTACCCTTGGCAGAGTTTTCCTACAACAACAACCATCATTCGAGCATTGGTATGCCGCCCTTTGAGCTGTTGTATGGGAGGAGGTGTCGGACCCCCATTTATAGGGGAGAGGTTGGACAGCGTGTGATGGGAAGTACAGAGATCGTGCTTCAGACGACAGAGCAGATCCAGCAGGTCAGACAGAGGTTGTTGACCGCTCAGAGTCGTCAGAAGAGTTATGCAGACAGACGCCGGTCCGAGCTTGAGTTTTAGGTCGGCGACCTTGTACTCCTGAAGGTTTCTCCTTGGAAAGGAGTGATTCGATTCAGGAAAAGGGGCAAGTTGGGGCCCTGATATATTGGTCCATTCCGAGTGATCGCGAGGGTAGGCCGGGTAGCCTATCGTTTGGATTTGCCAGAAGAGTTGGGGCAGATTCACGACACTTTCTATGTGTCGCAACTGCGGAAGTGTATAGCCGATGAGTCGGCAGTGGTTCCATTGGAGGATATTCAGGTGGATGCGAGCCTGAATTATGCTGAGAGACCAGTGGCAATCAGAGATCGGAAGATCAAGGTTCTGAGGAACAAGGAGGTACCCTTGGTTTTGGTTTAGTGGCAGCATCGGAAAGGGTCCGGGATGACTTGGGAGCCGGAGCATGAGATGCGTGAGCAGCATCCGGAGTTATTTGCAGAGCGAGACTTTGAGGGCGAAGTCTAGTTCTAGTGGGGGAGAATTGTAACAGCCCGGATTCCCAGGTATTATTTATTCTTATAATTTTTGGTGATTTGTAAGGAGACTCGGCGAGTTGGAGCTCAAACTCGCCGAGTATGATCGCGGATTGGGCAAGGGTTCGTGTCCGGACTCGGCGAGTCCAAAAGGTGGACTCGGCGAGTCCACGCCGTTTAATGAAACCCTAATTTCCAGGGTATGAGACCTATTTAAAGGGGCTTATGGCCGTCATTTGCGGCCAACAACCCCAGAGAGAACCCTAAAGAGTCTTTGAGTGTTTTGTGAGAGAGAAGAGGAAGATCCTTGACTATTTGTGGGTGTTTTTGCATATAGAAGAGGATCAAGGCAAGAGGAGACCAAAGAAGGTGCTAATCTAGTGATTCCTGTGCTTAGAGACTTCATTTGAGGTAACCATTCGTTCCTTTCTCAGTCCTTGGTGTAAATCTTAGAGTTAGGGTTTCTTTGTGGAATGATCCATGGAGTAATTGGCCTCTTCTTGTGTTGGTGCTTTAGATCTGGACCCAAAGAGGTCCAGAGACTCTTTTCCCTCAAGCTTTATGAGTGTTAATGGAGGCCATGAGCTTAGAATAGCATTCTAGAGACCATATCATCAAATAAGGCCTTTGGACCTTTGCATGAGCACCAAGATTGTAACTTTACGTGATGTATGTGCTTGGAAGGATTGGATCTATGAGTTATTGGAACGGATCTGACCTCAGGAGTGAGTTTGAGTTTATGCATGGCATAGACTCGCCGAGTCGCAAGAACAGACTCGGCGAGTAGCATGAAGATTGTCCATAACCACTCAGCGAGTGGTCTTGCCGAGTTAAGGGGTTGACTCAGTGAGTCAGGGAGAGTCAGAGAGGGTTGACGGGTGGACCGAGTCAAGCTGGAACTTGCCGAGTTGTTCTTGAGACTCGGCGAGTTGAGTCGTGGTGGCCCCGCGATTCATGCCAGGTGGAACTCGTCGAGTCAGGGAAGTACTCGACGTGTCAAGAGAGGATCCTAGGGAGTCAGTGAACACGTATAGACTCACCGAGTCGCTCTAGTGCACTCGCCGAGTCCGGTCAGAGTTGACCGTTGACCAGTTTTGACTTGATAGGGGTAGTCAACCTTAGTTGTGAAAGTGTTAATTAGAGATATATTGTGTTATAGGAGGATTATAGCTTGGGGGATTGAGCGCGAGTGATTTCCAGGATTTTCGAGTTATCGAGATACGCGAGGTGAGTCTTCTCACTATACTTTACCTTGAGTAGGTAATCAGAGTTATATGACAGAGTATTTGTATGCTATATGTATGATATGTGTTGTACTGCATTATTTTTATGTGATTTATGTTGTGCATGTTTATAGAGTTGGAACCGGAAGGTTCACAGAGTTAGAACCAGAGGGTTCACAGAGTAGGGTCCACGGACCCACAGAGTTATAGCCTCGAGTGGCTAATATGTGTTATGTGTGGTATTTTGGGGAACTCACTAAGCTTTGTGCTTACAGTGTTGATGTTATTTGTTTCAGGTACTAGTGATGACCGTGGGAAGGCGCCGGCTTGATCAGCACACACACACGGGATTTTTATGTTATTAGATCTTGGGATTTTTATATAGCATGGATGGAGTTTCAAAAATTAATGTTTTTATGAATGTTAAATGAATTGTGTTTTTATGAAATGCGAAAAATTGTTTTGAAATTTACGGTGTTACAGTCATCTACGCCATCAACGGATTGTCCCGAAAGTATGCTCATGTTGTCACTACAATCCGTCATCAAAAACCCTTTCCTACATTTGTTGAGATGAGATCTATGCTTACTCTTGAGGAATGCTCAATGATGAAGGGTCAAAATCGGTTGGTTCAAGCTTCTCATCACGACCATCCTTCCTCTCCAACAATTCTTGCTGTTGAACATCACAACCGGGCTCAAAATCCATCGTGTGAGACTCAGAATAATGGTCAAAGTGGGGGTAGAGGTGGTGGTCGGAACCACCGTGGTGGCGGAAGAGGGGGACGATCCGGCAGAGATCGTGGTCGGTCTAAAGGTGCAACAGGTCCGTCATCGTATCCGCTTCAGTTCAGTGGGTGGGGAGGTTTTCTGCCATGTCAGTCGTGGCGGCCTCCTCAGCGAGGTCTTCTTCCGATGCCTCCAGCTTCAGCGAATACTACCCCATCGTGGACTCCTTCTATTGGCCCAAAACATCAGCAACAACAAACAAAGTGGCCCACTTCTGCAGCCCTATTTCCTCAGCCTTGGGCTTCTGCGACAACAGTCCAACAACATGCTTTTTTTAACGCTGGACCTCCTCCCTATCAGCCCAATACGTGGCTTGTTACTCAACATTTTAATTACTCAGATCAGCCCACTACTCTCTCTGAGGCGTTTAGCATCATGAGTCTTTAGGACCCGGGACCCGCGGACTGATATATGGACACGGGGGCTACCGCACATCTCCACGCCGACTCAGGTATACTCAATTCCTATAGCAATAAGTGCATTAATTCTAATTTCTCTGTTTTAGTCAGAAATGGATCTCGTGTTCAGGTCACTAAAATTGGTCACTCCTCTATTGCCTATAATCCTTTTCGTCCCCTATATCTTAAAAATGTCCTTATTACCCCTTAGATTATTAAAAACCTCATATATGTCCGTTAATTTACCCATGATAATAAATACTCTATTGAATTTGATGAATTTGGTTTTTTTGTGAAGGACTTCCTAACCAAACAAATCCTTCTATGATGTGATAACACGAGTGATCTATATCCGGTTACAAGTCCCGCTCCTCAAGCTTTTGTCTCTGCTAGCTCTTCTCTGTGGCACCAAAGACTTCGTCATCTTGGCCAACATTTTCTTTAACATTTAATTGCTTGTAATTCTATTTCATGTAATAAAATGGATTCTCCCTTATTGTGTCATGCATGTCAACTTGGCAAATATGTGTGTTTATCGTTTGAGTTATCTAAAATTGATGCTTTATTTCCTTTTCAAGTTATTCATTCTGATGTATGGACTTCTCCTATTCAAAGTCATAGTGGAATAAATTATTATGATATTTTCCTTGATCAATTTACTCATTTTATGTGGGTATATCCTCTTCGAAATAAATATGAAGTATTCTCTAAATTTCTCCATTTTCGTGCTTACTTTGAAAACCAATTTCTCACCAAAATTCAAACTTTCCAATGTGACAATGGCAAAGAATATGACAACTCCAACTTCCATCAACTTTATGCCACTCATGGAATCCATATGTGTTTCTCTTGTCCCTATACTTCTCAACCAAACGGGAAATCTGAACGCATGCGTCACACACTTAATAAAACTATACACACTCTCCCTTTTCAAGCTTATCTTCCACCTACCTTTTGGGTGGAAGCTCTTCACATGGCCACTCACCTCTTGAATAGTCTTCCATCCACTACTCTACAAAATGACACCCTTTACCATAAACTGTTCCTCAAACATCCCTCCTATATTCATCTTCGTGTCTTTGGTCGTTTATGTTATCCTCATCTAAACAAATCCAACAAACTTCAAAACCCCTCTGTTCCTTGCGTTTTTCTTGGATATCCTTCGAATCACAAAGGTTTATGTTGTCTTAATCTTCAGACCAAACAAATCATCATCTCCCGTCATGAAACTTTTGACAAAACTTTCTTCCTGTTTGGATCCATGATTCCGAATGATTCTCCCAATTATGATTTTCTTGATATTGTAGACTCATGAAACTATTTTAATGATCCAAACACCCCTTCTCGCCCCGTTAAATTTACCTACACTCCTCCTCCTCACACTCATGTCAATCAAAATACTACCTCTGATCGGTCCTCTGAGGCTTCTACCAACTCATCCTCCCAAGATACCTCTTCTCCGATCAGTCCTTCTGGCAAACCTATGCCTCCATCGGTTCCATCTCGCTCACACCCCATGGTCACTCGTGCTCGCCGTGGTATTCATAAGCCCATCCAAAAACTTAATCTACATACCGACACCATCACCTCATCCTTGTCGCCTCTCCCACATAATTACTCTGAAGCTTTTCGTGATCAAACTGGCTAACTGCAACGAAAGATGAATATGGTGCAGTTATTTCTAACGGGACTTGGGTACATGTACCTCGTCCTCATGATGCTAATGTGGTTAATTGTATATGGTTGTTAAAGAAGAAATTTAATGCAGGTGGATCTTTAGCTCGATACAAGGCTTGATTAGTTGCTAACGGGCGTAGTCAACGTCTAGGTGTTGACTGTGACGAGACTTTTAGTTCGGTTGGTAAACCAGCCACTATTCGGACGGTACTTAGTCTCGCGGTTTCTTATCATTGGCCAGTTCATCAGTTAGATGTGAAGAATGCCTTTCTTCATGGTCATCTTAAGGAGACAATGTACATGCACCAACCATCGGGTTTCGTAATTCATCCATACCATATCACATTTGCCTCCTCCAGAGATCTTTATACGGGCTTAAGCAGGCACCTCGTGCCTGGTATCATAGATTTGCTTAGTTTATCACTCGTTTCGGTTTCACAGATAACAAATCAGATTCTTCCTTATTTGTCTATAGACATGGTGACCACATTGCATATCTGCTTTTATATGTTGACGATATCATTTTGGCTGCGTCATCCACATGTCTTATTCAACAAGTTATTTCAACCTTACGATCTGAGTTTCCATGACGTATCTGGGTACGCTAAACTACTTCCTTGGTATTACTGTTTCTCGGGATCGACATGGCATGTTTTTATCTCAGCAACAATATAGTAACAATATGCCACTGATATTTTAGAACGTGCAAACATGGCCAACTGTAAATCTGCTCACACTCTTGCTGATACCTCTGCAAAATTTGACGACTCAGGTCCTCTAGTTTCCGACCCGAGCCTCTATCGTAGCCTTGCTGGTGCATTTCAGTATTTGACTTTCACTCGTCCGGACATCTCCTATGTTGTTCAACAGGTTTGTTTATACATGCATGACCCTCGGGAACCTCATTTTTTGCACTTCAAGGGATTCTCAGATATATCCGTGGTACTTTAGATCATGTCCTACAACTCTATGCTTCTCTATCTCGTATGTTACTTGCTTACTCGGATGCTGACTGGGTTGGGTGTCCCTCTACCCGACGCTCCACCTATGGCTACTGTGTTTTTCTTGGTCTGAATCTCCTTTCATCATGGTCTTCAAAGAGACAAGGCACGATTTCTCAATCTAGTGTCGAAGCTGAATATCGTGGTGTTGTGAATGCAGTTGCTGAGACGTGTTGGTTGCGCAACCTGTTATGTGAGCTGCTTTATCCTCCCTTGTCTACTACTTTGGTTTATTGCGACAATGTCAGTGCGGTTTATTTGTCTTCAAATCCAGTTAACCATCAACGCACGAAGCACATTGCACGAAGCACAATGAGATTGACATTCATTTTGTTCGAGACAAAGTTGCTATGGGTCAGATTCGTGTTCTTCATGTACCCTCCTTATATCAGTATGCTGACATCTTCACCAAAGGGCTTCCATCATCTTTATTTCTCGATTTCAAATCCAGTCTGAATGTTCGTTCGAAACCTCCTATTCCTACTGTAGGGGGCTGTTAGTGTATATATTAATATGTGTATAATATTTATATATGTATTGCTTATTAGTCGGCCCATGTTTTGTACTTAGCCCAATACTATTGTACATGTATTTGTTTGGAATAATGGAATACGGATCATTATGGGAGAATACCATTGTAACGGATTGGATACTCTCATATTTGAAACTTTAGACTTATTTATCAAAGCTATAACTTTTGGAACCTAAATTCCACAACATTTCTAAAAATAATAAAAGACATGTTGTGTAACCAATCAATTCCGTTCATCTTACATTTTTGCCTATATTAGTTTTTTTTTTTAACACTCTTCTACATATATGGCAGCATAGAATATAGTATTTAAACACTACATTCTACACATGCCATTAAGGGTATTTTGCTAAAATGAACAATTGAACATATTAACTGGTGTAAAAGGGTGTAAAGTGTCGAAGTAAATTACATAGACTAGAAATGAGATTTTGGCTGAGGTTTTGACAATTCAAATGTCAAAACATCAACGTTGACCAGAAAGGTATCGTACGGACGAGCAAAAAGCTTCTAGAAGCCCTAAAGCATTAGTAGGGTTGTGTTTGGACCATGACCCGATCCACTATCCCACACTCATACTTGATCCATAGACTCCACACAAAGTCACCAACGATATAATAATATAATATTCAACCACACGCATATTTTGAAGTTTTCATTGAAATCAAACCATATTTGTAATCTAAAATTATATAAAAACATTTACGTTTTTAATGTATTGTGATTTTTCACGTGATTAGTAAGTCGAAAACAATTTTAATTTTTTAATTTTTTGGGATTTTTTTATATGTTTAATTTATTAGAACATTCGAAAACTAAGTACTTTTACAAAATAAAAAGTGATAGATAACTAGTAGTTGAGGTTATTTTAGGAGGAACGTATTGAGGTAAATATTTGAAAGGAGTAAATTACATGCATGGTCCCTGTGGTTTGGGGTAAATTGCATGTTTGGTTCCTAATTGTTTTTCTTAACTCGGAAGGTCCCTACAGTTTGTTTTTGTTGCACGTTTGGTCCATATCTCACCTAAAAAGACTATAATACCCTTATTGATTTCTTTTCTTTTTTAATTAATTTATTATTTATGTATTTCTTTTTTTAATTTATTATTATAGATTTATGATTAATCTAAAAAATTATGAGTAAATTACACGAATAGTCCTTATGGTTTAGGGTAATTTGCGCGTTTAGTCCCTAACTTATTTTTTTAACTCGGAAGGTCCCTACTGTTTGTTTTTGTTACACGTTTGGTCCCTGTCTTACTTAAAAAGACTATTTTTCCCTTGATTTTTTGATTTATTTAAATAAGCACACCCCTAATCCCACCACTCACCTTACCGTACCTACATTACCATTTTTTCCTATTTAAATAATAGTCTTTTTACGTAAGATAGAGATCAAATGTGTAACAAAAATAAATAGTATGGACCAAGCGCGTAACAAAAACAAACAGTAGGGACCTTCCGAGTTAAAAAAATTAGTTAGGGACGAAACGTGCAAATTATACGCATGGTCCCTGTGGTTTGGGGTAAATTGCACGTTTGGTCCCTAGTTGTTTTTCTTAACTCGGAAGGTCCCTACAGTTTGTTTTTGTTGCACGTTTGGTCCATATCTCACCTAAAAAGACTATAATGCCCTTATTGATTTCTTTTCTTTTTTTAATTAATTTATTATTTATGTATTCTTTTTTTAATTTATTATTATAGATTTATGATTAATCTAAAAAATTATGCATATCCCTTTTTTTCCACTCCCAGGTTCCTTCTCCTTCCCGAGTAAAATGCCACTGAAATAAACTATCACTATCGATTCCATCGTTGCCTATGCCAACTGAGAATATAACGAACATCTTCACAATAGAAAACCAGAAATCAAAACCAGAATAAAAAGTCCTAACCAGAAATCCATCCCCAAATCAGTGCCTCTTTCTCTCACTCTCTCTGGTGGTGTATTTCGATTGTTCTAGCTTTTCCCCTCTTTCCCACACTCTCTCTGGTGGTGTATTTCAACGATGAAAAAGTGGTTGACAAACCCAGTTGGTTTTCTTAGGTGGCGGCTCCTGTGCTGTAAGTAAAACGATGGGGCAACACTAAGGCTCCGGTTCAGATATACTTAGATTTACAAACCCTTATGGGGTTAATCTTTCCATAAATCAGGGCCAAGGACATATTCGTTTTTGGGTTTTGAAAATAAAATGAAACAGAAAATGACTAGCTCCGACAATGGCAGCCGACACCGGAGGAGACAACCGCCGAAAATAAACATGTCATAGCCAGATCTAGAAACAAAACAAAAAGTAGCAGAGATTCCGGCAAGTGGCAGGCGGCGGAGGATGCAAAGCGGGAGAAAAGGTGGTATAGGGTTTGCTTGTTAAAGAAAGAGAGAAAGAGATGATATATGATTTACCGTTTACATTGGCTAGGTTTAATTTATTTTTTCTGTTTTTTTAATTAAAAATGATAATACATAAAAAAAAAATTAAAAAAATATATAGCAAGGGCACAATAGTCTTTTTAGGTGAGATTGGGACCAAACGTGCAACAAAAACAAACTTTAAGGACCTTTTGAGTTAAGAAAAAAATTTTGGGACCAAACGTACAATTTATCCCAAGCCACAGGGACTATTCGTGTAATTTACTCATTTGAAAGTGAATACGGCTTTTTAACCTTTTTAGTAAAAGAAATTTGGAAATATTTTGGAATTTTCCTTTTATAATGTTAATTTTTTAATTTATTAGAACCTTTGGAAACGAAATATTTTTTCAAAAGTTTGAGATATAACCCGTTATTGACGTTATTTAGCAGGAACATATTGAGGTAAAATTTTAAAAAGAAATAAGTTTTTTTTTTCTTTTTTTTTAATTCTTTAAGAATGTTTTAAATTATGAAACAATATGAAAAATATAAAGACTTAGGTGTTTGTTTTTTTTTCTAAAAAACCACTTCTAACTATTTATTGCCGCACCGTGCAACACTTGACAATTCGCAGCTGATTGTTTTTCAGAAGATTTCTAACTTAAAAACTGTTGCGTGTGTGTTGTGTGGCGCAACACTTGACCATCTGCTTCAAACCTCTTCACGCCTTATTTTATGATGTTTTTTTTTCTGAGACAAAATGTCTGCAGTCTGCGGACCATATCTGTAGACCTCTGCAGCACAAGAGGTGAAACAAACGTCTGCAGTCTGTAAAAAAAAGACTGTTTGTTTTTTTAACAACTGCAAACTATTAAAATAAACTGATTTTTTTAAACTACAAAGTGATTTTTTAATATATTTATGACTTTGTTATAAATAATTAACAAATATAAATAATTTTTTTATGTATTATTGTATAAATAGGGAAAATAAAAATGGTAAAAATTAACATATATTTGATAAAACAACAATTTTGGTCGCAAAATTATGTTTAAACATTGTAATTAGGAATCAAATAATTTGATATATAAATGAATGAAAATAAACTTCGATCTTTTCAATTAAATCAATTTAAAACATGCCATAAATATTTTTCTAAGAAATTGATCATGCTGTATTAAATAATGTTTTATAAAATTTGACACAAAAAATATAAAAATATATTATTTTTTCATATTTATATAAACAATTTTAACGACCATTATTGTAATAAATTTTTATTTATAAATTTGTCAAAAATACCATGTTTGTATCGTCGAACTTTTTTTTTTAAGTATTGTAATTTTTTAAAATTATTTATCACTAATACAGTTGGAATAAATATAAATTCAAAAAAACTAAAAAAAAGTATATGCGTTTTTTTAGGCTAGAAGATGTCTGAAGATGTTAGAAGACTCTGAAGATGGCGCACATACATTTTTAGGTCTGCAGTATTCAAAAAAAACAAACAGTCTGCGAAGGCTAATGTCTGCGCGTGGTCTACGCCGTACAGATAGAAGAGGCTAAAAAGATATGCAGACAAAAAACAAACACCACCTAACTTATTGCTGTAGTCTGCGGATGTTAAAAAACAAATAGACTTTTTAATAATGTTGCAGCCGTTTGGTCCCCCTCTTCTGTTACAGAGGATAACAAAGGTGATCCACAAACTTTAAGCATTTTCGTTTCGAAAAAACAAACAGCATCTTAGTGTGTGTTTTGTAACGTTTATGAATTTTTAGTTATTTAAAAACTCATAGTTAAATAAAAGTTTTGTTTACAGCCACGAGTTTGAAGCTTTTATTTAAGAATAAAAATTATTGAATCCGATAACTATTTAAGTAGATTTTGGAAACTTTTATTTTTTAGCTTTTATATTTTGTTTAATTTAAATGTTTCAAGAGCTTAGAATTGTTTTTGACAAATATTTTTATATAAATAAAAATTATCGTTTCTAACTTCCAGGTATCTGTTTTGGTTATGTTTGCCAAAAATACCCTAAATCATATAAAATTATAGATACCTTTTAAGAAAAAAAAAAGTCTTTAAAAAATACTAAAATATATTTTTTCTTCTAACAAGGTTAAAATAAAATTTTGTAGTCGACTCCAAAGGGAACCACTTGCACTTGCCTGGTCATATTTTGTTGACACGCTAATCTCCAATGTCCAATGGAGGCGGCTTTGCTTTACATCTCAATTCTCAAAGTGGTCATCTTCCCACTTGTGTGACAAAGGTCTCATTTTTATCAATTTTTTAACAAAAAATAATTGAATCTATTTTTTAAACGTTATCTTTCATTAATTGGCATATCTTTCATTTGTTATATGTTTCATCTATTTTATGTTATCAAGATTCATTGTTATATTACCCAAGGGAGATCGATATTTGTACAATAGAAAGAAATATACAATTCCAATATCAATCATGTATAGAAGATGTAACTTCTATATATCATTAGATTGAAAACTTTCGAAAATGATTATATAAAGGGTAAATTTTAAATGTTCTTTATAGAGTAAAACCATTTAACACATGCCTCCGATCATATTTTAAATGTTCTTTTTCGTTGTACATATGTTACGTTATACATATTCTTACAATCTTTTTTTATCTCAAATTGTGTTCCACATATTAGTACATTAGTATTAGTATTGTATATTGTTATATTTTATAGGCCCAATACATAGTGTTATCCCGATAGCCTACCTCATCAATGGTCTATTTGGAAAATACAACGTTGCTATGATCATCCGTCGTCGTACTCGTCTCCTTAGATTCTTACAATCCCTCTCGATGCACTATTAGAGGCAAGGGAGAATCTACATTGATTGAAAGGAAGTTCATGGACACTCTTTGTTTTTATAATAGAAAGGTAATATTCCATCCGTCCCAAAATTATAGTTCATCTTTCATTTTTGGTTTGTCCCAAAATAATAGTCCACCTCTAAAAATAAATAACATTTTTACCAAAATACCCCCTCATTATTACTTAACCAACTAAACATTTAATGGAACATTAAATGCAAAGTAAGGACAAAACTGTCATTTTATTACATAAAGTTAATAGTAATTAATTTTTTTGTTAATCTATGTGTTTTTTGGCTGTGGACAATAATATACATGATAAAAGCTCCTATAACTAAGCACATCAAATGGACACTGTTACCACTTATTAATTTTTTTATGAATAAATTGTCACACACTTTAATTAATGGCGAGTTTGATTTTCCCAAAATAAATCCATCCCCATTTTCCATAAAACAATTTAATATATCTAATTCCAATCATCTTAGTAACTCATATATGGATATAATAATTTAAGTCACGGTTCATGGAAAAAATATATTGAAAAAAATAATGATAGGCAAATTATATGAACCATCACTTTTGAATTATAGTATTTATTTTAGATTGTGTTTTATTTTTGCTATTAAAATTATATATATCTTAGATGCTATTTTTTTTAACTTATATATGTTTGATATTTGCTAATAAAAATTAAAGTTACAATTGATTTATATGATATTATCGATAACCCGACTCGATATATAACTAAATATTTTCTACTATTTTATTTATCATCCCAACAAATTAGACAAATTGGACACCCGTAAGTTTGAATCCAAGATTCGCCACTGATTAAAGAAACAAATAATCGTTCGTTCTCAACCCCCTTTATCGGCCTACATCAACCTTTCTTCATCTACACGGTCCTTCACACATCCTATCAACATCCACCCACCCAAACATGCAATTTTAGAAATCGTAGATGAAATGGAAATAACAATCAATCCTCAAATCGTCGTAGGGTTCACTTTGATAATCGATGATCATCATTGTCACCAGGGGATCAGACACCACTTGGATGCTTATAAATGTCTTTGGATTCCCATAGAAGCCTTATGGAAAGCTAGCACTACCATCATGGGTCTTCTTTTGGTCTCTCGCTGCTATCGGACAACATCAGCACCATAACACCACCATGACAACAACTTCAACATTGCATCATTAGTTATTCAAGAATCGAAAAATGGAGGTTGTGGACTTGTTTACTATACGTTCCTTTCGGGGCAATGTGTCATTTTCTTACGCGTCTTCCCCTTCTCGCGGTGCTTCGGGGGGTATTATTGCCATTTGGGATCCTGATTGTATCTCCAAAAAAAAGATTACTCTTTCTGATCACTTTATTGCGGTTGAAGCCATTTGGGTTAGAACGAATATGGAGGTTATGTTTATTTCGGTTTATGCACCTCAAGATGCCATTTCTAAGAGAATGTTGTGGGATCGACTTCATCAAATGATTTCTTTGTTCCATGGAGAGTGTATATTAATGGGTGAGTTTAATGTGGTTAGGGATGAGTCAGAGAGAATGGGTTCTCAGTTGCATGCGGCGATGTCCAACTCTTCAAAATCAATTTATTGCTCAGACTGATTTGGTGGATATCCTGTGGGGGAGGGGGAGCTAGATTTACTTGGAGTCATTCTGGGGGTTCGAAATTCAGTAAACTAGAAAGATTCTTGGTTATTGATGGTATTATTTCTACTTTCCTCTTCTTTTTGGAATGGTGTTGGAAAAGAAAATCCCAGATCACCGTCCTATTCTTCTTCTGGTGCACAAAGTCGACTATGGGATGTATCCCTTTCGCCTTTTCCATTCTTGGTTTGATATGGATGGATTTGATCAACTGGCTCGTAAGCCTTAGGCGCAGGATGTTGGCCCTTCCAATCCATGGGTTATTTTTAAGAAAAAAACTTCAATTTCTTAAATTGAACATCAAGGTTTGGAATTCTTCTAATCAAATTCAGTTGGATCTTAAAAGAAGGGAGCTGCAAGATTTAACTGAAGGCATTGATTTGCGTCTTAGGTCTGACGAGGGCTCAACTCTTTTATGTGAGCAACGGGTCTCAGTTCAGAAAGAGATTAAGGATCTTGATCATTTAGCTTTAGTTTATGTAGCTCAAAAAGCTAACGTTTGATAGGGTATTGGGGGAGATGAGAATTCTAGTTTCTTTCATGGGACTGTAAATAGGAAAAGACAACATTTAACTATCTGTGGTGTGTTTATTGATGGGGTGTGGGTGGATGACCTGGATATAGTAAAGGAGGAGTTTCGGTCTTTTTATAAAGACATTTTTTCTCGTAACAAGGATGGAGGCCTATGACTGACGCTTCTGATTTCTCTTCTTTATTGGTTTCCAAGAGTCGGTCTTTACTTGCGCCTTTTTCCTGTGAACAAATCAAATGGGTCGTTTGGGATTGTGGTTGTTCAAAAGTGTCTTGACCTTATGGATTTTCGTTTAGGTTCATTAAGAGATATTGGGATCTTATTGAAGATGATGTGATGGAGTTTGTCTCTCGTTTTCATAGCCATTCGAACATTCTTGTGGGATGTAATGCCTCTTTTTTTTACTATTGTCCCAAATATTAGAGATCCAAAGAATGTCAAAGAATTCAAGCCTATTAGTTTAATAGGATGCTAATATAAAATTATTGGTAATGTAACACCTATAAAATTCAAGCCAAATTTAAACTTTTAATACATTTTAAAACCATTAAGTTATTACAATTTGTTTTCAAAATGGTTCAAACATCAGAGTATCCCCAGAATCAATCATGAAAATGTGAGGAGGTGCACGATCATGCCTTCGCCTTCCCGCAATCATCAAAAGTGCCTCAAACCAAATCAACAACTGTAAGCCCGAAGCTTAGTGAGTTTCCACAAAATACCAACGCCATACAAACATAACCATATCATATAACCAATACAGAACAACATGCATAATGAGTCATCAGCCTGACAGGACCGCCACATAGGCCTTCAGTCTATCTGGACCGCTCTCCGAGCCTTCGGCACGTCTGGACCGCCACGTAGGGCCTACAGCCTATCCAAATCGATCGTCGGGTATGTTGGCCTACAACACAAAGCATGACCGCCTCAACTGAACCCCCAATCAAACAAACATGTGCACATAAATATCATACGCTAGCTCATTTCATATAACAATCAAACCGATCTAACAAATCACCAATCATAACAACATCCCAATAACTGGGATACAGACCTAACCGGTCACTAACATAGCATCATCCTGTAACCAGAACAATCATGTGCACATAGACATCAGATAACACTAGAATGTATATATGTATAACAGTCAAACCGATCTAGCAGATCACATAGCATAGCAACAATCCTATAACCCAGATATCAACCTAACAGGTCACTAACATAGCATCGTCCAATATACCAGGATACTGACGCAACCGGGTCACTAAAGTATAGCATATCCCCATCCTAACTACCAGAATGTAAATCAGTAAGCATAACATGAAATAATCCGAAAACAATCCATAAAGGGCCGGCCTTGGTGCCTTAGACCCTGTTGATATAATGAGGAGAACTCACCTAGCACTGCTGAAGTCCCGCAGGTACACTCTAGCTGTTGATTGACAGATTTTCGAACTGTCAACATCAAACAATACCCAATTAATAATTGGGTTCCAAGCCCAAAGTCCAACTCACACTCCAAAAGCCCAAAAGTCAAGTAATGGGCCAAGGCCCAATATATGGCCCAATCTTCCAAATTGGGCCCAAGTCCTCACATGGGCCTTATCCTAAAGACCATCTAATTACTTTGGTCCATTAACTTGTTCTTGGATGGTCCATCAATAGTCTAATCACCAAAACGCTATAGGAAGGCCCAACTCAAGGCCCAAGTGAAATTAGGGTTTCACATAAAATGACAACTAGGGTTAAGTGAGAATCCATTAAGTCCCTTAATTTACTAAATAAGTCATATGGTGTGATTGGGCTTAATACATAATTCCATTCCAATGGCCCAAATGTGGGTCCTGATAAGTCCAAGCCCATAATCCCAAAATTAGGGTTTTCACATGAAATGATGATTAGGGTTAAGTGTTTCTTACTTAACCCATTAAAGACTTAATCCAATAAGTCTAATATTGACTTAGGTTAATTTGCCAATGATTATTATTTAATATTTCAAGTTATTAAATAATTCCCGTGTGTGTCCCGATCAATTCCCAAAATTAGGGTTTCATGGCATTAGGGTTTTCCAAACCCTAATTAGGGTTTCCAACCCAACACTAGCCCATTAATCAAATGGTTGGGATTTTAGGTGACTTTAGGCCTCATTGGGCCCATTAAGGTTTTATTAGGTCAATTAGGGTTTCGTTGGGCCCATTATGGCTCCATTGGGCCCACTAGGGTTTCATGCATCCCAAACGAATCAACACAACAAGGCAAAGCACACCGCCACCCGACACGGCGGCCGGTGGCGGCAGCCACCACCTCACGGTGCTGGTTATGGATTTTTCTATTATTATTTCAAGCACCAATTACAATAATACACATAATAACCCAAAATAAACTTCCCATAACTACACCCACCACCACCTTGTGGTAGCAAACGGTGGTAGAGAATGGCAGCCACCACCTCACGGTGGTGGTGGTGGCCCTCTTGTGACTCCGGCCAAGGCAATCACCACACAAAACACACACTATTCTGATCGCGAGATAAGCCTAGCCACCCACCTAGCGGCGGTGACACGAGAAGTCCGACAGTAGCACCATTATCGGCGGCGACCACCGCTAGCAGCGGCCCAAACGAAACGGAGAGAGAGAGAGAGAGAAAGAGAGAGAAAATGTCATTCACGGCAGGGAGGTTGTCGTGCCCGTCATAGCAGTGGCCACGACGTCCGTCGTTGGTCCTTGACTTGGCGGCTATCGATCTTGTCTTCGGCAGCTCCGTTATCGGCAGCCATGGCAGCAACAATGGCGCTACGATTGGCGGCGGTTCGGTGCAGCGGAGGCAACCACCTGCTGGAATGGAGTCGTCGACAGGGGAGGCTGGAAGAGCACCGACGACATCACAAGCGGCTATGGGCGGCATTGGTTGGCTTTGTTGGTCGGAAACACAAGAGCAACGGGAGTGGTGCGGCGCCGGAGTTGGAGAAGAAGGAAGAAGAGGGTAATGACAACTGGGGGGAACAAGGGTGGAGAGGGTGGTGACGGCTGCATCATATCCGATCTAGGGTTAGGGTTTGAGAGGGTAGCATGTTTTATACCCCGACTCCCTTATAACATTTTCCCATAACGACAGAACCATCCCTTCCATCTTGTTTTTCCTTCAAATTTGATCCAATTGTTACCAAATAGCCCTTCCTATGCAAATCCATTACAATATGATCACATTTACTCAATTCGTAATCTGAAGTCTCGAGATGGTCTGGCTCCCTGACAGACTGCCCACACTGGATCATTGTCGAATGCACAACACTTAACTCCCAACTGGCTACTCATCTTCTGATAATCTGAGGTTCCCACTAAAAAAAGAATCACAAACCCCACACTACTAACTGTGATCCTTTAGTTCCCGAACCACATACATATAATAGCCGACTCATAAGCACAAATACCCAAACCTAGCCCAATCAGCCTCGGGCTGGAATACCAGGCATGCCTATGACGGGTCTAGTCATCCCTAGGATGGAATACCCTCGTATCACGCACATGTTTGGTCCAATCAACCCTCGGGTTGGAATACCAAACACACCATATCCAATCAATCATAAGGTCCAGTCATCCTAACGATAGAATACCCTAGATTGGAATACCATTATATACATAACTCGGGTCTAACCCATAACTTGAAATCCAAGGACCTATCCTTGCATCCCATCTAAAATCCTCTGATTCGTCACAACCGAGTACCACTCATCTGAAATACCGGGTTCCGACCCGGTCGCGGAGCTAAAGGACTCCCACATAGTTGCCTCACACGACTTCCGAACAAAATCCTTCCCTCAAACTAATTGCCACGAGTTATCATGCCACTGTGGCTCTAACAACCTCCTAATACAACTGATCGGGCCCATGCGTCGAATCCTGACGTCATCCAATCCATGACTAAAAGTGATTGCTACCTAACCAATGGTAGGCTTATATTATGTAACAACGCAAATTTTTCAAACAAATTTTTCATTTTAAAAAAAATAAAGTATTTTCATTCAAAACAAGACATAAATGATTTAAGTGTCATATAAAATACAAATTGTATAAATCCCAAGATCATAAAAGCATCCTTCAGTGTGTATCGATCACGCCGGCGCCTTCCCACGGTTCTCGCTAGTACCTGAAACACATACATAACAACTGTAAGCATAAATGCTTAGTGAGTTCCCCAATATACAACTTACACACATACGCCTTTCCAGGCCCTGACCTTCCGGTCATCAACACAACGCCTTCCGGCCCATGACATAATCGCCTTCCGGCCCAAAACATACATAGCACATATAACAACAGCTTACCACATATAGCATACATATCACATATCATATCCGACCTTCCGGTCACACAGTCAAACCCTTCCGGGTACAGTATAGTGAGAAGACTCACCTCGCGAATGCTGAAAGCTAGCAAATCCTGAAATCACTCGTGCACAATCCGACGAGCTACAACCTCCCTATAACATCACATATCTCATTAACACTTATATCTTCTAAGTGTGACTATCCCTAAGAAGTCAGACTTAGGTCAACTCTGGTCAACGGTCAACGGTCAACTCGACCGGACTCGGCGAGTACCATGGCGACTCGGCGAGTCTAGTCGTCCTCCAACTCTCTGGGATTCCCTATCTACTCGTCGAGTATCCTCCTTGACCCGACGAGTTACTCCTGGAAGAATTGCGGGGCCACCCCGACTCAACTCGCCGAGTCTGAAGAACAACTCGACGAGTCCCAGTTAATCTTCAAGCTACTCGCCGAGTCTGCTCATCGAACTCGGCGAGTCCATGCCATGCAACCGCTCAAACTGCATCCTAAGGTCAGAACTGCTTCGACCATTCCTAGGTCTGGCCTTCCTAGGATGATCCACCACGTGAAGTCCTCATTTCAGTGCTCATGATACACCATGTGATTCATAATTTACATTTTGACCTAAGACATAAGGATTCCAATCCAAAACCTTCATCAATTCCCGAAATGCATAGACATGGGACATTCTGGACCTCCAAGGGTCTCAATACAGGGTTACACTCGTTTAGGGGACTAGGGTAACAGTCAATCTAATCACACAAGGGTTCCATAAACCCTAAATCCATAAATACATCAATATAGCAGAGCATACACGAATTCTTACCTGGATGATGTATTCTCTGTGTCCCCAATCCTCAGAATGTGACCCCCTTGCTGCTCCTTTAGCCAATCTCTTCTCTTCCTTGCACAATCACTCTTCTATAATCAACAATGGCCTATGATCCTTGCTCCAGATGCACCCAATCGATTTAGGGTTCTTCTCAGAAGGCTAAAATGAATAATGACGGCCAATAAGTCTCCTTTATACGTCCCAAACCTGAACGGTTAGGGTTTTCGCTAAACAGCGTAGACTCGCCGAGTCCATATCTGGACTCGTCGAGTCCAGTCGCGAACCCGCGACCAAGTCTGCGAACTTACTCGGCGAGTCTAGGCTCCAACTCGCCGAGTCCCCTCTTAAATCACCCCAAAAACATAATTTAATAATACCTGAGATTTCGGGCTGTTACAACTCTCCCCCACTAGGATTAGACTTCGCTCTCGAAGTCTCACTCTGCAAATAGTTCCGGATGCTGCTCCCGCATCTCACGTTCCGGCTCCCAAGTCATTTCCGATCCCTTACGGTGTTGCCACTGAACCAACACCAGAGGTACCTCCTTGTTCCTCAGAACCTTGATCTTCCGATCCCTGATGGCCACTGGTCTCTCAGCATAATTCAGGCTCGCATCCACCTGAATATCCTCCAATGGAACTACTGCCGACTCATCGGCTATGCATTTCCTCAATTGCGACACATGAAAAGTGTCGTGGATCTGTCCCAACTCCGCTGGCAACTCCAACCGATAGGCTACCCGACCTATCCTTGCAATCACACGAAATGGCCCAATATACCGGGGCCCCAACTTGCCCCTCTTCCTGAATCGAATCACTCCTTTCCAAGGAGAGACCTTCAGGAGAACGAAGTCGCCGACTTGAAACTCAAGCTCGGATCGGCGCCTGTCTGCATAACTCTTCTGTCGGCTCTGGGCGGTCAATAACCTCTGTCTAACTTGCTGAATCTGCTCTGTCGTCTGAAGCACGATTTCTGTGCTACCCATCACTCTCTGTCCCACCTCTCCCCAACAAATGGGGGTCCGACACCTCCTACCATACAACAGCTCGAAAGGTGGCATACCAATGCTCGAATGATGGTTGTTGTTGTAGGAAAACTCTGCTAAGGGCAAGTATGCATCCCAGCTACCCCCGAAGTCTAACACACACGCTCGAAGCATGTCCTCCAGCGTCTGAATCGTCCGCTCGCTCTGACCGTCTGTCTGGGGATGGTATGCGGTACTAAAATGCAATTTAGTACCCAGCTCCTCATGGAATTTCTTCCATAATCTGGAAGTGAAGCGCACATCACGGTCTGAAACAATCGATATCGACACTCCATGCCGAGATACTACTTCTCTCACATATATCTCCGCCAACTTCTCCGCTGAAGAACTCTCGCTGATGGCAAGGAAGTGTGCACTCTTCGTCAACCTATCCACAATCACCCAAATTGCGTCAACTCCCCTAGCAGTCCTCGGCAATTTGGTGATGAAATCCATAGTGATCTGATCCTACTTCCACTCGGGGATCTCCAATGGCTGTAACTTGCCATGCGGTCTCTGGTGCTCGGCCTTAACCCTACGGCAGGTCAAGCACCTCTCAACGAACCATGCCACGTCCCTCTTCATACGGGGCCACCAATACTCTTTCCTCAAATCCAAATACATCTTTGTAGCACCGGGATGGATCGAGAATTTCGATCTATGAGCCTCTTCCATCAAGGTAATACGCGTACCGCCCACGAACGGTACCCAGATCCGACCCTGAAACGTCATAAGCCCTCGCCCATCCTTAACGAACTCTGAAATTAACCCCACAACCCGCTCTTTCTTCTGCATTTCTGGCCGCACAGCCTCGGCCTGTGCCCCACGAATAGCATCCAATACTGGAGTCATCACAGTCAGTCTCAAACATACCCCTCGCAATGGAGTGCTCTCCGCCCTGCGGCTCAATGCATCGGCTACCACATTAGCCTTGCCCGGGTGGTACAGGATCTCAAAATCATAATCCTTGACTACATCCAACCACCTCCTCTGACGCATATTTAGGTTGGGCTGATCCATCAAATACTTCAAGCTTTTATGGTCCGTGTATATCGTACATCGAACCCCATACAGGTAGTGACGCCAAATCTTGAGAGCGAACACTACTGCCCCCAACTCTAAATCATGCGTGGGATATCTCGCCTCATGAGGCTTCAGCTGCCTCGATGCATACGCTATCACATGACCCCTCTGCATCAACACTGCACCCAGTCCCGAAATCGATGCGTCACAATATACTACAAAATCTTCCATCCCTTCCGGGAGAGCTAATACCGGGGCTTCGCACAACCTTTGGCGAAGTGTCTCAAAGGAGGTCTGCTGTTCGGGCCCCCATGAGAATGCAACACCCTTCCGGGTCAATCTGGTGAGCGGCACTGCGATCTTGGAGAAATCCTTAATGAATCTCCGATAATACCCTGCCAACCCAAGGAAACTCCTGATCTCAGAGGGTGACTTCGGCACCTCCCAACTCATCACCGCCTCAATCTTGGCCGGATCGACCAATATCCCTTTCTGATTAACCACATGTCCTAGAAATTGGACCTCCCGCAACCAGAAGTCACATTTGGAGAACTTTGCATAAAGCTTCTCCGACCTCAATACCTCAAGGACCTCCCTCAAATGCTCCTCATGCTGCTCTCTAGATCTCGAATACACCAGAATGTCGTCGATAAATACAATCACTGACCGATCCAACATCGGCCTGCATACTCTGTTCATGAGATCCATGAACACAGCCGGGGCATTGGTGAGCCCGAAAGGCATCACCACAAACTCATAATGCCCATATCGTGTCCTAAACGCTGTCTTCTGGACATCCTCATCCCGCACTCTCACCTGATGGTACCCTGACCTCAGATCGATCTTGGAAAACCAAGATGCTCCCTGCAACTGATCGAATAAGTCATCGATTCTCGGTAACGGATAACGGTTCTTGACCGTCAACTTGTTCAACTCCCGGTAATCAATACACATCAGGTGTGAACCATCCTTCTTCTTGACGAACAGAATAGGTGCTCCCCACAGTGAACTGCTCGGCCGAATGAATCCCTTCCCCAGCAACTCCTGGAGCTGCGAGGACAACTCTTGCATCTCTGGAGGTGCAAGACGATAAGGCACCTTAGCAATAGGCACGGCCCCCGGAACCAGGTCAATACCAAACTCTACTTGTCTCACAGGAGGTACTCCCGGCAGCTCCTCGGGAAAAACATCTGGAAACTCACGCACCACTGGGACCTCCTCCACTGACCTCGGTCTCTCGGAAACCTCCCGCGT
The DNA here is from genome assembly GCF_051521515.1 of Lactuca serriola. Taxonomy (NCBI): domain Eukaryota; kingdom Viridiplantae; phylum Streptophyta; class Magnoliopsida; order Asterales; family Asteraceae; genus Lactuca; species Lactuca serriola. The sequence continues at coordinate 172,656,283 of NC_136414.1, forward strand.
ATCCATCACATACGCCACGAAACCCTTACAGCCCTGCTGTAGACACTGCCTCGCCCTAGCGGCCGAACAAAAAGCAGATCCCGAACGGGTACCCTCGCCGTATACCGAAAGAACTCCCCCACTATGGTCTCGTATAGTCACCAGCTGACGCTCACAGTCGATGACAGCGCCGAATCGGCTCAACCAGTCCATGCCCACAATGACACAGACATCACCCATCGCAATAGGAATCAGGTCAATCGGAAACCCAACCCCGAAAATCTCTAGCACACATCCCCGAAGAACCTCCGTGGCATAAATCGATTTCTCGTCAGCTATAGAAACTCTCAAAGGTCGACTCAATGACTCACGATTAACGCTGATATGCTGACTAAAGGCTAAAGATACAAAGGACCTACTCGCACCCGAGTCAAATAACACTAAGGCAGGCACAGAGTTCACAAGGAAAGTACCTACGCATATAATAACATAAGCATAACATCTCGACATTAAAAATAAATACATGAATTACAACATACCTACCACAACATCGGGCGCAGCGCGGACCTCCTCCACAGTCAGCTGAAAGGCTCTCCCACGAGCCCTCAGGGCCTCGACCTTCACCGGTTGAGTCTCAGTAGTCCTAGCAGTAGGTGCAGATCCCTGACGAAGCTGAGGGCACTCGGCCTTCCGATGGCCGGTCTGGTTGCAATGAAAGCAAACCATAAACCCCTTGGGGCACTCCCTAGCAATGTGCCCCTCCTTGCCGCACTTGTAGCAAGCACCGGCTCGGCACGCACCATCGTGACCCTTGCCGCACTTTCCGCAAGTGCGGTTCTTCGAACCTCCCGTCCTCGAATCGGCGGACTTGATCCGCTTGGCTGCCGGCTGAGACTGAGCCGGCCGCCGGTCTGCCTGCTGAGACTCGGCCTCCTCCCTGGCCTGAGTCTCCAACTCGATCTCACGCTTCCTGGCATTCGCCTGAAGCTCAGTAAAAGTGTGGTAAGTGGAGTTTGACACAAACTCCCGGATCTCCCTCCTCAGAACACCCAAGTACCGGCTCATCCGAGCCTGCTCTGTGGCCACCAGCTCGGGGCAAAACATCGCCCTCTCATGAAACTTCCGCGTGATCGCCGCCACCGAGTCAGTACCCTGCTTGAGGGTTAAGAACTCCTGAACCAATCGTTCCCGCTCCACCGGGGGAACGTACTCATCCCTGAACATGGCAGTGAACCCCTCCCATGTCACTGCCGTAGTTTCTGCCAAAGTGAAGTTCGCCGTCACGAACTTCCACCAGTCCTTCGCTCCCAGACGGAGCTAGTTCAAAGCGAACCGTACCCTCAGGTGCTCCGGGCATGAACAAGTGTAGAAGCACCCCTCTATATCCGCGATCCACCTCATCACAGCAATCGGATCCTGCATCCCATCGAACTCCGGTGGCTTCGTGTTGCTGAACTCTCGGAACAGCAACGAGTCACCCCCCTGTGGCCTAGCAGCGGCCACAGCTGCGGTAGCTGCAGCGGTTGCAGCCTCAGTCAATGCGGCGTACCGCTCATCAAACGTCTCCATCAGGGTGGTCTTAATAGACCCAAACATCTCCGGGATCTCAGCCTGGATCGCCGCTGCTACCTCCTCGTGAATCATCTGACGAATCTCCTCGTCACTCACACCGCTCGAACTCGCTCCGTGGCGTGGTCTAACCATGATGTCTCTGAAATACAACATAAAACTATCAGAGACTCCATCGAGTGTAATCGCACTCGATAACGCAACCCTACTCAGTCTCCGATATCCAGGGATTCTTACTTGGGCCTCCCACTGACCCGGTGTCTTCGGTAGTACGAGCCCAATACTACCGACCACACCGCATCAGCATTCATCCCAAGTCTTCCTCCCCAAACCCCGGATAGTGAGTACTCTACTTCGGTTATGCACTATCTACTCGCACACTAGCAAAGCATCTCATACCGGCAAACTTCCCTAGACTAAGGCATCATAAATCAGGCCATTCTAGTCCTATCATGAATACCTAGTCTTCTAGCATGCATAACAATTCATATCATATAATATTGTAAGGTATTTTGGGGATCTTTACCGTTCGGGCGCTGACTGATCGTACACACTGCTTCTTTCTTGTTCACCACAAAATCATTCATAAAAGTTTATGCCTTTATTTGTAAAAGTTTTCCTCAAATCCTCGGTTTGAGTTCAGTTACGCCCGAAGGTGCACCCGAATCCCTCAAACCAAGGCTCTGATACCAATTGTAACAACGCAAAATTTTCAAACAAATTTTTCATTTTAAAAAAAATAAAGTATTTTCATTCAAAACAAGACATAAATGATTTAAGTGTCATATAAAATACAAATTGTATAAATCCCAAGATCATAAAAGCATCCTTCAGTGTGTATCGATCACGTCGGCGCCTTCCCACGGTTCTCGCTAGTACCTGAAACACATACATAACAACTGTAAGCATAAATGCTTAGTGAGTTCCCCAATATACAACTTACACACATACGCCTTTCCAGGCCCTGACCTTCCGGTCATCAGCACAACGCCTTCCGGCCCATGACATAATCGCCTTCCGGCCCAAAACATACATAGCACATATAACAACAGCTTACCACATATAGCATACATATCACATATCATATCCGACCTTCCGGTCACACAGTCAAACCCTTCCGGGTACAGTATAGTGAGAAGACTCACCTCGCGAATGCTGAAAGCTAGCAAATCCTGAAATCACTCGTGCACAATCCGACGAGCTACAACCTCCCTATAACATCACATATCTCATTAACACTTATATCTTCTAAGTGTGACTATCCCTAAGAAGTCAGACTTAGGTCAACTCTGGTCAACGGTCAACGGTCAACTCGACCGGACTCGGCGAGTACCATGGCGACTCGGCGAGTCTAGTCGTCCTCCAACTCTCTGGGATTCCCTATCTACTCGTCGAGTATCCTCCTTGACCCGACGAGTTACTCCTGGAAGAATCGCGGGGCCACCCCGACTCAACTCGCCGAGTCTGAAGAACAACTCGACGAGTCCCAGTTAATCTTCAAGCTACTCGCTGAGTCTGCTCATCGAACTCGGCGAGTCCATGCCATGCAACCGCTCAAACTGCATCCTAAGGTCAGAACTGCTTCGACCATTCCTAGGTCTTGCCTTCCTAGGATGATCCACCACGTGAAGTCCTCATTTCAGTACTCATGATACACCATGTGATTCATAATTTACATTTTGACCTAAGGCATAAGGATTCCAATCCAAAACCTTCATCAATTCCCGAAATGCATAGACATGGGACATTCTGGACCTCCAAGGGTCTCAATACAGGGTTACACTCGTTTAGGGGACTAGGGTAACAGTCAATCTAATCACACAAGGGTTCCATAAACCCTAAATCCATAAATACATCAATATAGCAGAGCATACACGAATTCTTACCTGGATGATGTATTCTCTATGTCCCCAATCCTCAGAATGTGACCCCCTTGCTGCTCCTTTAGCCAATCTCTTCTCTTCCTTGCACAATCACTCTTCTATAATCAACAATGGCCTATGATCCTTGATGTGTGTAAAACCAACTAGTTTTAATCCTACTAACTTAGACACAAAATAAACACACGAAAGGCAGTGTACCTATCGATTAGTAATATAGTTCAAGCAAGTAGGGTATCGAACACAGGGAACGGTAAACAATTAAAATAAATGCTAATATTATCTAAATAAAACAAATAACAAAATGGGGGTTTTCTCTAGTTTTACAAGACTAGAAACTTAATTAGAATAACCAACACACAAATAAATTAACTAGCAACTAAAACAATTAATTACCAACTAAATTCAATAGTAAAGAGGACTTCTGTTTAGGTACGACTCATTTGTTCCCATGGATGATTTTAATGTATCGGATTAATTCTTCATTGGCTACCGATTAAGATAATTAGGTTCACGTTCGCTATTTCTAATTCTTAGAAAACAAATTAACTCAAGCAATGGCCAGTTGTCTAAATTAACGGGTTTCCTAGATTATTGATTCAGGTTAAGTAAGACTTGTAATGGTTAATTAAATTGACCCTTCAATTAACCTATTGCTGATGTTCATCAAACAATCTCACACATTAACTTACCTATCTTCTAGTTAATTCTAGTTTCACATTCGTTATTCCTAGACATACAACTATGTGGTCACAATAAATCATATGAAATTAATAACTAAGAGATGTTCATACAACTTAATTACTGATTTATTAACAGAAGAATAGTTATTGTCAACACATAAGGTTCTTTAACAAGCTTAACTAAACATAATTACCAATTAAAATTAATCCTACTCAAATAATCAATCCATGTTCACAAAATTGTCTACCCGAACAGAAGAATAAGTTTTTAGCTCATGATTGCAGTAAACATAAACTCAAAAACGAAACCAAAGTATGTAAACATGATTCAAATCAAAAAGTTACTAAGAATAAACCAAAATTGTCTTGATTCTCTTCACAATTGAATGTAGGGTTGATTCTTCAGTCCCTCATGACCTAGCAGCACTTCTAATCGTTTCTCAGCCTCCTAGGGTTTCTCTCCATCCTCTGATATCGATCTGAAAATCCCTTTATATCGATTTTCACAAAACAGAGGCTACTCGGCGAGTCCAGTGACCTACTCGGCGAGTCCGTCACTTAAAACGCGTGTACGGCAAGTCATCGCGTCCAGAATCGCGAAAGTTCGATACAACTCGCCGAGTAATCAACCCTACTCGCCGAGTACGTTTCGAATCAGCATTTTATCAAAACACGAAAGTCGTCCGAAATTGTGTCTACTTTTCAGAACATTTTGAATCTCGTCAATCGGAGTTACGGTTCATGAGATATGGCGAAAACACTGACGAGGGGTCAAGCTGTCCAGCAACATCCTTCTTTCTTCAAAATCCAAGATCCAAGCGTCCAATCGCCAATTCCGCTTCCTTTTCCACCCGAGCATGTAATTGTTGCTGAAAAATGAAATTATAAACTAATTAAGTACCTTTTGTTTATTAAATGAGATAAAATCAACATAAAGTATTAAGATAATGCATGAATTTTATAACTAAATATGCCCATATCAATCCTTGCTCCAGATGCACCCAATCGATTTAGGGTTCTTCTCAGAAGGCTAAAATGAATAATGACGGCCAATAAGTCTCCTTTATACGTCCCAAACCTGAACGGTTAGGGTTTTCGCTAAACAGTGTAGACTCGCCGAGTCCATATCTGGACTCGTCGAGTCCAGTCGCGAACCCGCGACCAAGTCTGCAAACCTACTCGGCGAGTCTAGGCTCCAACTCGCCGAGTCCCCTCTTAAATCACCCCAAAAACATAATTTAATAATACCTGAGATTTCGGGCTGTTACATATTACCAACGACCTTAAGCAATCTCTTGCTTCCTTAATCTCATAACTGTAGTGGTGTTCCTACAGTCTTATCGCTGGCTTAACCAGATCTAATTCGTCTGGGTAATTCCGAAATTCAATCAGTGGGTTTCCACATCCTCACTGCTGCACCTGAACTGGTGGGTACTCCTGTTCCTTCCACGTCCTAACAACACACTCATGCTATCTACCAACCTAGTGAATGATACGACTACAATCGCATACTTACAACACTCTAGCACTAACTAACCGCTAGTGAATGCTACGGCTACTCCCGCAGTCTTACAACACTTCCCATGCTAACTGACCACTAGTGAATGCTACGGCTACCCCCGCAATCTTACAACACTTCCCATGCAAACTGATTACTAGCGAATGTTACAGATATCCCTGAGTCTTACAACACTTTCCATACTAACTGACCACTAGTGAATGCTACGGCTACCCCCGTAGTCTTACAACACTTTCCAAACCGGGTCGAACACACACTCGACCTAACACACCACTAAACTAAAATCATGGCTAGAATCCCAACCGGATTTCCCAAATTCTGCCATCAAGCACCGAAAGGACACGATTCCCATGCTGGGGAGTTTTACCGAACTCCAACTCACATAACTCTCAAACCAAACAACCACTTGGGTTGTCTTCCTTCCCGAAAACGATACGAGACTTATCCCTTTTTCAACACTACTCCTGCTTCTGCATCTCGGGACGATTCTCCCCCACTTTGCTTTGACTAAGTCTTCACAATACATGATAATTTGGAGAATTCCCAATCCTTCTCACTTTCCGACGATCAATCCGATGACAACTAACTCTTTCACACTAGTGCTCCATTACTAGCCAACCCCAATTGATCACACACTCCTAAGAGCCAGATGAACACTTCCTGAATCCCAGTGAAACCGACAGTCATAAATGCTTGAATGACCTCACACTCAAATCCTGAAGACCAAAAGATAGATGCTCCAACTAATACCTCAGCGACAAGCTACTTCCCTTGGCGCTTAGTCCGTCGATCACTAACAGTTGCTAAACCCACTGAATCCTGACAATGTTGAACAACCCTTATGTGGGACCCTATTCGTAGACCTCCCACATAATACCCCTTTTTGCAAGGTGTTCCAAACAAGTTTCCCGCTCTCAGGCGCTAGAATCATACCCTTCAGGGTTCGCACCCTGACTCACTTACCCTCTCAAACATCCAAAGTTGAACTGCAACAGTTGAAGCAACCTCTACCCTTAACCGAGCTACAAACTACTCCCAATACATAGTCTACAATCCCCAAAAGTGCAATAGATCGCAAAATCAATCCTTACTGTCCGAGATCCAAGACAAACCAGACCTCACAAAATACTTATGCCACATCGACCCACCTACGCTCACCGGCGCTGAAATAATATCTCCAACCCCTGCAACCAATTGTCCCCGAGCTGGAATACAACTTCATCCTGGGTCACAAGCCTGCTCACTCCTTCGGGCTCGAAAAACTGAAAGGGCACAATCCTTGCCCTAGAAATGACATTCCAACCCCATGAATTAACCATTCTACTTCCAGTTGCATAACTCCAGTTGAACATAATCATTACTCCTTTCCGGAGTCCCCACGAACATTCCAGCCTCAAGAAAAACCCCTGAAGCCTCAAATATAGTAACTCCTATGCTAGCCTCTCCCGCTCAACCTGCAGAATGTAACGAGTTTCAAACATCTCCCTAATCCCAAGTAATTTCAACTTTCTGCCCATCGGAATACGTCCCGGTAACTAGTTCCCACCAATCCTTTGCCCTGGACCTTAGCAGGTTCAAAGCGTGCCTGACCTTCTGGACAGTAGAAAATGAACATGTGAAGCAACATCCCTTCACGTCATATGGTACCTCATGGCGATAACCGGGTCCTACACCCTATCAAAAGTCGGGGCTTCGCATCATCGAAGTCCCGATACTAAAAGGCCTAACTGGCTTCTCCCCCTGCCGTTGTTACAGCTGTTATAGCTGCAACGACAATCGTCTCGACACTAGCTGTATAGCGCTCGTCGAAATACTCGACCATAACGGTCTTGATAGACCTAAACATCTCCGGCAACTGTCCCCGAACAATCTCAATCACCTCCTCCCGGATGATCTCACTGACACGATCCTCTAACAATGATGGCCTATCCTAGCTGCCAACTCTCGATCCTAACCTAGATCCGGTCTCAAGACGTCTCGTAACCACCATTCTAGTAAGACACCAGAAAGATCTCTGATAATCCATAATATAACAGGGGACCAACTCCCTACCCAACCCTAGGGGTTGTGACTTCCTTGTTATGCGTATGGGTCCTGTGCTTTCAGTAGTACGGGCCCATACTACCTTCCACACCTACCCATATTTGTCTCAAGTATCACCACAACACCCTAACAATAAACATAAACATAGTGAGCGCTCGAACCTTACCCCTAGATGAATGCCAAATATCTCATAACTGGTCTACTGGTCCCACACAACCCACCCATCCATGAAACTTCCACCAACCCTGTAGCACTAGTGTATGCTAGACATACATAATGCTGGACCCTATAGACTTTCGAATATCCAATCTTACCCTAAGCCCCAATCAATAAGAACATAACATAAGTCCAAATGAAACATTCTTGGGCTATAAGAGCTTAGTTATGTACAGCCGTGATGCATACACTAAACAACTATAGTAATGATGTCAATCTCATATAAGGAAACACTAGGCTAGAAGGCATCATGTAATCAGGCAATTCTATCATGCAATTCCTGAAGATCCCTAGCGTAGTACTAGCATGTTGTTCTAACATATCACATAATCAAATAACTGTATGGTATTTTGGGGTCTACTTACTGTCTCTGGCTGATCGTACACCCTGCATCCTCCATTACTTATTTTGAAAACCATTTTAAAATCCTTTCCTTGATTTGAGACTGGATTCACACGAATGTTCCTCCAATTCACTCAAACCAAGGCTCTGATACCAACTTGTAACACCCATAAAGTTCAAGCCAAATTTAAACTTTTTAAAACATTTTAAAACCATTAAGTTATTACAGTTTGTTTTCAAAATGCTTCAGACATCAGAGTATCCCCAGAATCAATCATGAAAATATGAGGAGGTGCACAATCATGCCTTCGCCTTCCTGTAATCATCAGAAGTTCCTGAAACAAAATCAACAACTGTAAGCCCGAAGCTTAGTGAGTTTCCCCAAAATACCAACGCCATACAAACACAATCATATCATATAGCAAATACAAAATAGCATGCATAATGAGTCATCAGCCTGACAGGACCGCCACACAGGCCTTCAGTCTATCTCGACTGCTCTCCGAGCCTTTGGCATGTCTGGACCGCCACGCAGGGCCTACAACCTATCCGGACCGCTCGTCGGGTATCTTGGCCTACAACACAAAGTAGGACCGCCTCAACCCAACCGCCAATCAAACAAACATGTGCACATAAATATCATACGCTAGCTTATTTCATATAACAGTCAAACCGATCTAACAAATCACCAATCATATCAACATCCCAATAACCGGGATACAGACCTAATCGGTCACTAACATAGCATCATCCTATAACCAGAACAATCATGTGCACATAGACATCATATAACACTAGAATGTATATATTTAACAGTCAAACCGATCTAACATATCACATAGCATAGCAACAATCCTATAACCCATATATCAACCTAACAAGTCACTAACATAGCATCGTCCAATATACCAGGATACCGACGCAACCGGGTCACTAAAGCATAGCATATCCCCATCCTAACTACCAGGATGTAAATCAGTAAGCATAACATGCAATAATCTGAAAACAATCCCTAAAGGGCCGGCCTTGGTGCCTTAGACCTTATTGATATAGTGAGGAGAAGTCACCTGGCACTGTTGAAGTCCCGCAGGTACACTCCAGCTGCTGATTGACAGATTTCCGAACTGTCAACATCAAACAATACCCAATTAATATTTGGGTTCCAAGCCCAAAGTCTAACTCACACTCCAAAATCCCAAAAGTCAAGTAATGGGCCAAGGCCCAACATATGGCCCAATCTTCCAAATTGGGCCCAAGTCCTCACATGGGCCTTATCCTAAAGCCCATCTAATTACTTTGGTCCATTAACTTGTTCTTGGATGGTCCATTAATAGTCTAACCACCAAAACCCTATAGGAAGGCCCAACTCAAGGCCCAAGTGAAATTAGGGTTTCACCTAAAATGACAACTAAGGTTAAGTGTTTCTCATTTAACCCATTAAGGACTTAATCCATTAAGTCCCTTACTTTACTAAATAAGTCATATGGTGTGATTGGACTTAATACACAATTCCATTCCAATGGCCAAAATGTGGGTCCCGATAAGTCCAAGCCCATAATCCCAAAATTAGGGTTTTCACATGAAATGATGATTAAGGTTAAGTGTTTCTTACTTAACCCATTAAGGACTTAATCCAATAAATCTAATATTGACTTAGGTTAATTTGCCAATGATTATTATTTAATATTTCAAGTTATTAAATAATTCCCGTATGTGTCCCGATCAATTCCCAAAATTGGGGTTTCATGGCATTAGGGTTTTCCAAACCCTAATTATGGTTTCCAACCCAATACTAGGCCATTAATCAAATGGTTGGGCTTTTAGGTGACTTTGGGCCTCATTGGGCCCATTAAGGTTTTATTAGGTCAATTAGGGTTTCCTTGGGCCTATTAGGTCTCCATTGGGCCCACTAGGGTTTCATGCATCCCAAACGAATCAACACAACAAGCAAAGCACACCGCCACCCGACACGGCGGTCGGTGGCGGCAGGAGGTGGCAGCCACCACCTCACGGTGGTGGTTATGGATTTTTCTATTATTATTTCAAGCACCAATTACAATAATACACATAATAACCCAAAATAAACTTCCCATAACTACACCCACCACCACCTTGTGGCAACAAACGGTGGTTAGAGAGTGGTGGTGGTGGCCCTCTTGTGACTCCGGCCAAGGCAATCAGACACATAAAACACATGCTATTCTGATCGCAGGATAAGCCCAGCCACCCACCTGGCAGCGGTGACACGAGAAGTCCGACAGCAGCTCCATTATCAGCAGCGACCACCGCTAGCAACGGCCCGAACGAAACGGAGAGAGAGAGAGAGAGAGAGAGAGAAAGAGAGAGAGAGAGAGAGAGAGAGAGAGAGAGAAAATTTCATTCACGGCAAGGAGGTTGTTATGCCCGTCATAGCATTGGCCACGACGTCCGTCGTTGGTCCTCGACTTGGCGGCTATCGATCTTGTCGTCGGCAGCTCCGTTATCGGCAGCCAAGGCAGCAACAATGGCGCTACAACTAGCGGCGGTTTGGCGTAGTGGAGGCAACCACCTACTGGAATGGAGTCGTCGATAGGGGCCGCTGGAACAACACCGAAGACATCAAAAGCGGCTACGGGTGGCATTGGTTGGCTTTGTTGGTCGGAAACACAAGAGCAACGGGTGGTGGTGCGGCGTCGGAGTTGGAGAAGGAGGAAGAAGAGGGTAATGGCGGTTGGGGGAACAAGGGTGGAGAGGGTGGTGACGGCTGCATCATATCCAATATAGGGTTAGGGTTTAAGAGGGTAGCAGGTTTTATACCCCGACTCCCTTATAACATTTTCCCATAACGACAGAACCAGCCCCTCCATCTTTTTTTTCCTTCAAATTTGATCCAATTGTTACCAAATGGCCCTTCCTATGCAAATCCATTTTCAAGTTAGGTCCAGAACTTACCATTTAGTCCCCGCTTCCATAAATCTTTACAAATTAAATCCCAAAAATATAGTTTAGCCCCTGGGATTCAAATCTTGTCATTTGGCTTCCCGAAAACGACTCCCAGATAATTTTTATCAGATTTTGGACTATAATAACATATAATAATAATAATAAAAATTACTTCTCGGGATTCCGGGTTTATTATTAAATAATTATATTTAAATGGGGTGTTACAGGTAAACTATTGGCTAATAGGTTAGTTGGGGTCATTGGTTCGATGGTGAGTTTGGAGCAATCTACCTTTATTAAAGGTATATAGGTTTTAGATAGGATGTTTCTTCTCAACAAGGTTGTTTCTTGGTGTAAGGGGTCAAAAAATCCACTTCTTGTGATCAAAGTGGATTTTGAGAAGGCTTTTAACTCTCTCTCTCTTTCTCTCTCTCGTAGGATTATCTTCTCGAGATTATGCAGATCATGGGATTTAGCCCTAAGTGGCGTGGTTGGATTTTGGAATTACTGAGATATGCAAGAACTTTAGTTTTGGTCAATGGTTCCCCTACTAAAGAATTCCAGATTCAATGAGGTCTGAGATAGGGATACCCTTTGTCTCCTTTCCTTTTCATTTTAGCTATGGAGGGCTTGCATGTGGCGTTAGAAAGGGCAAGGATGGCTAATGTCTTTAGAGGGATTTCTATTGGAGGAATTGAGATTTCTCATCTCATCTATGTGGATGATGTTGTGTTGCTTTCACCTTGGAGCTCAGAAAATGTGAATCACTTGGTTCGTATTTTGAGATGTTTCTATTTGGCGTCCGGGATTAAAATCAATTTTCAAAAAAGCAAGTTGATTGGTGTTAGGGCTCCTTCCTCCCATATTTTGAGCATGGCCACTTGGATGGGATGTGCGACTGGGTCTATCCCTTATATTCATCTTGGAGTCCTGGTGGGTCAAAACATGTCTCGGGTTAATAGGTGGTCTTTCATCCTGGATAGATTCCATTCCAGATTAGCAGGTTGGAAGGCTAGATTCCTTTCAGTGAGTGGTCGGCTCACTTTGATTAAGGCGGTCCTTGGCTCTTTGGATAGTTACCTGATGTTGGTGTTCCCTAATCCGATTATGGTCATTAAAGCTTTGGAATCGATGAGAGCTAGATTTTTTTGGGTGCTGAATTGGACGAGTGACGGATGCATTGGATTACATGGGATGGAGTTTTGGGTTCTAAAAGCAGTGGGGGATTGGGAGTGGGTAGCATGTTTGCTTTTAATAGAGCTATGATTTTTAAGTGAATGTGGAGATTCTTTAATTACCCAAAGTTGTAGTGGGTTAGGGTTATTAAAGTTATCTATGATCCCGATGGTGGTTGTGTTGGGTTTTAGTATACTACAACATCCTATGGTGCACATACAACCCTAAATACCTTGGATCTATGTTTTCACTAATTATACATGCAATGATGTTTCCAAGGTATTAAGCCTATAACTAGCATACAAATAACATATACCACACAAGATACTATTTAGGGTGATATACCTTTTATGTAGCTTGAAACCTTGTTGTATTTAGCCTTAAGAGCTTAGCACCAAAAGTATGAATGCCTCAAATGGCTCACAACTCACCTAGGACAAAGGTGGCTCTTGAGAGAGAATCTACATGCACCAAAAATAGCTCATGAACTCCAAGAATATGTGTGTAGGCGTTTTTTGGCTAAGGAGTACATATTTATATGTTGGATTCCAAGGGTCATGGGTATAACCCAAATCCATACCCATGGGTGTTATGATCCATGGTTCATGTGGTGCAACTCTTTATGTATCTATACATAAACTTGGTCCAACATGGATCATAAGCCCAACACATATAAATATAACTAATTACCATAATTAGTCCCCATAGATTTAATTAGTCTCTTTTGATTACAAAATTAATTCCAAATTAATTTTTGATTAATACTAATTAAAACATATGATTTCATATTAATATATTATAACTTACAATATATTAATAAATCATATATAACCTTCTCTCAAGAGTCCATCCTAACAAATTGTCCTGGTGGTATGCAACCCAAATGGACCATGCTACTCTCGGGTCGAGTACATACCAATATTATTTTTGGGCTTAGACATCTAATCCAACAATCTCCGACTTGGATAAGTCTAAAACTATTATTGCAAGTATGGCTCCAAAGCCCAACTAGCAATCGTAGCTCTTAAAAGCCGATGTCGAACAATGACATAGTCAATAACGTGTCCATTAGATAAGGGATCATATATTCCTCCATTCTAGATATCATATGGACTGAGACATTGATTATAATCATTCTCTCTGTCCATCTGTTGTTTCTCGATTTCTGATTTATGACGACCGACTAATTGAACAAATTAAATCAGTCCAGGCCCGGTCGAGCACTTACGTTTGTCATCACTAAATCATCGAGGGGCCCACAGATATCGCTTTTATCCCTCTAAGGGTAAAAGGAATGGATAAACTTCCACTCATATGCTTGATCTATTTACTCATCAAATCACACACAACAATGTGTTTTATAACACCAAGTTACTGGTGCGTTTTCACATTATCAATGTGCAATCGACTTGTAGACTACAACTCATATCTCTCCGTTTGAAGAATATAAGATATTATCATCTCATTATCACTAGTGATAAAATCCATGAAGTGTTTCAAATGAGTGTGGGTTTAATCCAATACTCGAATCTTATTACAGGAGCACTCATAAATACTACAGCTATGTCTAAAACACCTAGGCACACTGTAGACCCATTCATGACAGTCTTGCCTCAATACCTACTTCCAAAGTATGATCGAATGTGGATGGTTTGAATAACCTAGTTATTCGGGAAGTCAAAACATGCAAAGTGAAACACAAGAATAATACTAATCTTATATGGCCCCAATGCTAGTGAGAGTAAATAGAACGCCTTTTATTTAATCACCATATTGATTACTAATTATCCATTGTATAATGTTTCGAATTATCAACTTAATACTTGAAATTAAACAATAGTTATGCAATGCTCCTAGCATGCACACTATGTTTTTCTATGGTCTTTACTTTGTGAAATAGATCAATTGAAAACATTTCAACGATGCTCATTTCATAATTCCAATTCCTTATGATAAATGTAAGAATCCAAGATTCTTTTCCATTTATTGAAATCTATTAGATTCTAAACTTATATGCAATGATCCTCTTGTAATGACTATGCACAAAGACTTGGCAACAAACATTACAAAGTATTCTGAAGTCTCACATTCAAAGTACATTCCTTTGAACATCCTTCTTGCATTAAGTTTCCAAATCTTACACAGATTTAAAGAATAACTTCCACCTACGAAAACATTTCCATATTCCCATTTTGACTATCACTTCTGAACAAGAGTTACCTCTTTTTAGAATTTTTCAATAAGGTCCTTCCAAAACTAACACTATACTTCCAACTGTCCATGAGCAAATTCGATTAAAATCTCAATTTAAGCTTTTAGAATTAGAATGAATTATAATTTCCTCTCCCTTAATTATAGCAAAACAACTTTTCAAAACCTGCAACTTTGTAAATTGAAACTTGTGTTTTCTATAATTAACATTGCTAACTTGCAACACTTAATACAATAATAATAATCATGCTCCCACTAACATGATAATTATATCCTTATTATCATAACACTTATGCTCCAACTAGCTTTCACATGTATCCAGAAATCAGCTGGACTTCTAGAAGTCAATACTTTATTGACTTTCTTTACCAAAGTTCAAGTTTCTGATACGAGATGCTTTGATAAGACTTTATCAAAATCATACACCTTTCCTTAGATAACTCACATGTGTGTCTAAACAATTTTAGAACTATAAAGAGGGATGTCGTAATCATAGTCTTAAATGTTTAGACCTTTGCCATTGCTCACAAGTCCATGTTAGTGTGCCAGTTAACCACACACGCTCCACTAACGACTTTGAGAATGAAAATATCACAATTACTATCTACTTAAAATCTACTTAGTGAAAGCGTTTCCTCACCATCGTTTTCATGAATCAAAGAGAAACCTTATGACACTTAGAATTTATGGTGTATGTGTTCCTATCCATGTGATTTTTTCATTACTATAATCATAAGACAAAGTTAGCGACAAATCCAAACTCATATGGACTGGACTTGTTTAATCTTAGTTTTCTTGCCACCCGGCAGCACAAGGGTCTATCATTGCTTCCAGGTTGTTATGCAAGCAATTGAGAACTCATAGAACTCATATGCATAGTCAACTTTAACTGGAGTAGGCACATAAACAATAATATGTCAATCCAATAGGTTATAAACCTCAAGTCGTGTGCTAGTTGTAAACAATAGGGTTTCTTCTTGATTAGTTCTTGAAACTTGTCAAGATCTTGAAGACTCCCACTGACCTCTTGACATATAGATTCTCTGTCAAGAACCATTCCTTGACAAAACAAATATTCAAGAGTTAGTGCGGATTCTTATCAAGACAAACACTTCACAGAATTGGCCTTAGTTGGTCTTTGTTTTATCCAAAACATCACAACTTACCAATTTCAAATGTACAAGAGTAGAAAACATTTTACTCTACATTTGATAAGTGTTTTAACCTTCTTAACATTATGTCACTCAAGGCTCGATCTTGGAGTGTTACTCTAAGACTCAATTTTGGAACGAAGTATGATTCATCTTTTGATTTAACCATTTCAACAATTCACAATTCCTCTTCTTAGTAAAACAAATGCACTAAGATGTCCTTAGAGTATCAATTGTGATATGGTTTTTCCTAATTATTAAGATGATCATAAACATGATACTCAAGTACTCTCCCATCTTTTCATATTAGAGAAACTTTATCTTTCTACCTGATTTGATTCTTCTCATTCGTCCTGCTATACATTGAAACTTTTCCAATGTTTCAGAATTATACTTAAACTTGTAAGCACAACCATATTTACTAAACTTTAGTAAATCATGACGAATAGCCTTATCATTCTTTGTGGTGGACTTGATCAGCGCACAACCTAGTGTAACCGATCTCCTAGTCCTTCACTTGATTCACATATACATGTGAACAAGGAATTAGTCTTAATTTCCCAAAGATGAAAATTCTCATTCATCATACAATACAGGTTGCATGATTCCAAGTTTCTATCCAACTGAAACTTGGGTGATGAGAATCTTTCTTTATTTGGTAAATTATGACACTACCACAAACGAAAGCATCAAATCCATTTTCCAATATTTCTATCAATGGAATCATATATACAACAATTTTTCATAAATGCCATTGTAAGGATACTTAAAATAAATAAAATCAAAAATTTTCCTTTTATTTTAAAAATGTGGAGAAACTTATCCTCACAATGCAAATACATATGAAAACTATGTTGTTATCCATTCCTAAGCAATCTATCATAAATCTTAGTAGCAGCTCAAAATTTTGATCTTCAGATCATGCGATCGAAATCCATCTCTTCACGATCAGAATTAGCTTATTCTTCCTTTAAGCTTCCTTTCTTTTCTTCGATTCTACAAAACATCAAAATGCGACCTAGTCACATCATGTAATAAGAATCTCCAAATATGAACTTAATAGAGTTAGATAGTGGACTTTACCTGAAGCATAGTAAAAAATTTCAACTTTTACCATCCTAGTGAACTTCCAGGTAAACATGTAGCTTCTCAACCAATGACCCTTCCTTTGGCAATAGAAACATATGGACTCTTTAGTAATGGTACATAGGACTATCTCAGACTTAGCCTTTCTCTTTACCATTTGGTTAACCAGGTTGACTATGACCGATCCCTTTCCATTGGGAAGAGAAGACTTTTCTGGACTTCCAATGTTTCCATTGTCAATGTCCATGTAAGCTTGGGAAGTAGATATTCCAATCTAGTTTGCTTTACCAGTGCTCCAAATCATTGTTGATTCAGCAGCAACAAGCAAATAGGTAAGATCATTAAGGGTCATGCCGTGGTCTGTCGCATAGTAGTCCTTAATGAACTCACTATATGACTCAGAAAGTAACTGAAGAACCTAGTGAACAGTCAACTTCCTTGAGACTTTGACACCCAACTCTCCCAACTTTTCAAAATGAGACTTTATCTCCAAGATGTGAGTACACATAGACACTGCTTTCCAATAGGGATTGAGTGACCTTGAACTTTTCAAAAACTTGTGGGTTAGAAAGAATAATTGGAGGAGATGGAGGAAGTGAAGTATGATTTCCAGTCCCATTAATTCACAACAAAGGGATTAATCTTTCACCTTTATCTCCATTTGGGATATCATCTTCATTGGGATAGCTTTATCCAAAAGGATAAGGAAGGCCATAGTTGTCATAGCTAGACATCTATGAGGGAGAAATTCAAGTTTAGTTGATTTAAGTCCTTAATATAACACCCAATATGAAATATTAAGGCTAGGACCCATCACAATATTTTATAACTTGGATGAGGGATGTCGTAATTCAAGCTACAAAAAATTTGAAGGTAGGTGAATGACAATTTACCAATTTCCACAAATGAATTGAAACTCCTAGATCTTTTGAGATTCATTGAACTATTCAATGACATGTTTAAATCTCGATTGTGCCCTTCAAGTTCGTAACTGGGATGCCGAGGATCACAAACAAGGAGTGAATAACCATGTAAATTAACTTGGTACACTTAATGTTACAACCACCTAATCAATGTGCCGGTTAACCACACACGCTCCATTGTTCTATGATTAACATCCAGCTACCCTTTGCCACACATTTTCAGGCCCAGATTAGTGTGTCGGTTAACCACACATGCTCCACTAACGACTTACCAAGGTGCAAAGTGCAATTTCATGGGTTAGCACCAAATTCACATGTTCCTAAGTAACTAAGATGGGGAATATATAAGAGTTTAGTTATTTAGTATTTATCATTATACTTTTAATGAAGGGAGAATTAATGTCCTATCCTACCCATTCGGCTAACGACCATCCAACAGTCAAGGAAGCGGTGGGTGAGAGTGGACACCCATTAAACTGCCATTTTATAGGCAGTAACCTTATACCCCCTTCTAGACCGACTTCGTGAATGAGGCCTACTAACGGTAAGACTGACTTACTCTTATACATATATATTAAACCTATAATATTATAATAGTATAAGGGTTGGATTTTAAACTATTAAAATTCTAAGGGTTTAACTTGGAATTAAAGTATTCATGGGGGTAACTTTACAAATTCCAAAACTTGAGGGCAAGTTTTGAACAATTAAAAAAACTTTAGATTTCCATAACTTATGAGTTTAAAGTAGTTTAATGAAAAAACTATTCAAGTTCCATAACTTGAGGACAAGTTATGGAAGACTTTAAAACATTTAAAAATGAGACTCTTCATTTTCATAACTTATTGAAATTTTATGAGTTTTAAAATTCATAAATGTGACTTTTCATATAACTTGAGGACAAGTTACAAAAACACATATTATGAACAACTTTTAAGATCAATTTGGATCGAAAACAATTATCACACAATTTTTCTATTAATCTAAACTAACCCATAAGAACAAGATAATTCATATCATCAATCTTCAAGAAATTAGCCTAAAACATATAAACTAATACAAATATTGAAATTATGACAATTATCCTTTAATTTTGGATGAGAATAAACATTACCATAACATCAAAATCAAATTTCAGTCTAAACACCACCGAAAAAATCGTGTTTTCGGTCCTAGACCGAGAACTCCAAAAGCTACATAAATAAAATTATAAACCACAAATCATGTCCTAACAATCTCCCCCTTGGTTTATAGCTTTCTTTTCTTTTCAATCTTCTCTTTGTTCTTGACCTTCAACTTTTATCTTCGTTTTCTTCACAGCTTCAAGATGAACATATGAATTTCTACATGAATCACTTTATCTTGAGCAGTTGGACTTCCTTTGTAAAATTTGACTTTGAACGCACATTGGGTAGAGTGGCTTCTTGTAAAGGTTCTTGAAAATCAGCACCTTCAGCTACAAAATACTTCAGATATAATTACAGCGGGACCGATGCTTTTGGATCACTTCAGCAAGTTCATAAATAGAAGCAAATACATTGAGGAGGCTTCAATGCAATTCGTCACATAACTTCAAATACAGCTTCACCTTGCTTCTAGGGTTGAAAGATTGAGTGTTTAAAAATAATCTTCACATCTAGTTCCTTCGAATAAATGGTCTTCAACGACCACAGGTTTTTCTTGAAAAGTAACCATGACTAAAAAGTCCCTGTGGATCACAGAGTCATAAAGACCCTTCTCACCACAATTGTTCAAGGACCGAGCTTTGGTTCAGAAGGAGACTACTCGCAGTATCTGTGTGAACACATAGGAAAGCACTGTGATTTGTTGAGTATCGGAGAACTACTTGTGGTTATTTTTGATGTTAGCCCCTGCATATCCTAGATCAAAGATCTCAATACAGTTTTTCAAGTTAACAAGTTAACTTAGCCCTTGGCGAGACGTTCAAGGGTTTCTGGATCTCAGCTGAGTGTACCATTCTAGTGTCAGTGAGAGTTAATTAGGAATAACCAGTGTTGCAGAAATCGGCTTAATCGGCCGATTAATCGCTAATCGGACCTCCACCGATGAGATTTATTGCTAATCGGTCAATATAATCAGGTTTGATCAATACAGGTCAAAGTCGGAGTTAATCGGACCTAATCTGGTTTGGTCAACGCAGGTCAAAGTCGGACCTAATCGAACCTAATCGCCGATTAATCGCTTTTTTTGTAGGATTAAAATTATATTTATAAATCTTTGAATAATTTTCTTAACAATTAATGGTCACCGATTAATCCTCGCCTAGCCGATTAATCCCTAATCGCTAGTCCACCGATTAATGACCGATTAGCGATTTCTGCAACCATGGGAATAACTCACAAAACCATCATGTGGCAAAAACATCCAAAGACATATTTCCACAGTTTAGCATGACACGAGGTCAAAGCCTTTTGGCGGTACGTTCAGCGATAATCGTGCCTTGCGAGGTGCATTTCCCTAATGTCAATACCTTTAATTCCTTACCTGCGAAGAATGTATCCGAGAATACATTTGAGTCTTCGCAGTTTTGCTTGACAAAGAGATTGTCAAGACCCTGGGCGGGATGTTCAGCGATATCTATTTCCCAGTTGGGTGAATCGCCCAGGTGCCATGACAGTTCTTAGGAAAAGATAACTGACAATACCAATTTTGACAATTTGTACATCTCCAAACTTTCAATTCCTTAAATACGATAGTTCTTAGAAAGATACTGCCTAATTGACAGTTTGTACATTTTCATGACTTCAATTCTTTAAATACGACATTTCTTAGAAAGATACTGCCTAACTAACAGTTTATACAGTTTCAAGCCTTCAATTCCGTGAATACGACAGTTCTTTAGAAAGAAACTGCTTGACTGACAATTTGTACGGTTTCATACCTTCAATTCCTTGTGAAAGTAGTGTGAAGTGAAATTCCGTCAATTCCTTTCAAGATCTTTTTTTGCACAGAAAATCCTGACACATTCTCATTGACTATCTTCTTCTTTTGAATTTGTGTTTTTAGACAAATTAAAATTTTGAGATAAAAATTAAAATAAAATAAGCTTGGCATACAATAAAAATAACTAAGAATAAAAATAAAATTAAAATACGCTCAAAAATAGTAAAAATATTTTTTGGATTTTTTTATTTTTCTGAAAAAGAAATAAAAACAAAAATAAAATAAACATATTTTTTGGATTTTTGAATTTTATGATTTTTGTTTGGTTTTAATTCTCCCCCTAAATTTGTGCATAGAGGAAAAAATATGAACTACTTTAAATAAAACAAAAATAAAATACAAAATGTACAAAACAAAAAAAAAACTTTTAGTCTTCAAAACGAATCATTTTAAGAAAACTTAAGAGTATCAAGAAAATTCAAACCGTAATTCAGCAATTGAAGTGGCATCCAGAAGACCTGAGAACATCACACAGAGACAACAATGTATTCAGCCTCAGTTGTGTTTCAATTCCGAAATGAAGTTAACATATTCAAAATTCATCACGTCGTTAAATATGGTCCCCATTTGTGATATTTTCTTTCTTCCTTCCTACAAAGGACACATACCCTCAATTAAAGTTTTGAATGTCGTGCAGTTGAGAGATGTCTCCTGTCATGTGCCTGGAACAGCTACTATCAACATATTGAAGTCTGATGATATTCCTCCATAGCTGCTCCGACACAGAGTGCGGAATAAGTTGGTTTTTGGAACCCAATCCATTTTGAAACTTGATTTACCATTACTATCTACACAAAATACTCTTTCCCATGACATATCATGTTTATCAGATAAGAAACATAAAGAAGTTACAGGACTTTTGGACGATTTTGAAATGTGACGTTTGGGAACCCATTGGTAATTAGGTTTGGGTACTTTCTTGTTAGACCAAAAAGGACCTTTTTCACTTACCTTTGGAACATGACTACCTTTCGATTTAGGCTTGTATTGTGAGTGTGAGCTAGAAGACGACCCTTGAGATGAATTCGACCTTACCGATTTCGGTTTGGCTAAACCATCTCTCGAATTAGGCTTCTTTCCAACTTGCCCTTTTTGTCCTTGGGAGTGTGATTTTTGGCCTTTTTAGCATTCCAATCACCATTGCGTAAACATGACCTCGAAGGATTTCTTTTGTAGGATCTCCCCCTTGACACGTTCTACCAACCTTGTTCATAGTATGGAACATATGAACGATGTGGACAATTTCTAGCAATGTGATCGGGAGTCCCACAGTTAAAACAAGTCCGTCTTTTCAAATAAATAAGATTGTGACTTGGTCCTTGTCCAAATGAAGTTTGTTTCAAGGAAATTCCACAAGCACAAGAACATGAACATTTATTAGGATGTTTAACAGATTTTTGTGGCTTGAATTTTTCAATAGTGGGAGTATCATCATCACAAGTTTTTGAATCATTTTCAGCAGAACTAGAATTATTTTTGTTCTGCTCATGCCCATCTTGCACTGAGACCATATCTGCATATGAGGTAGAAACATTAGTATCGTTCACACTATCATCATTTACTGTCTCAACTATAGTAGGTTTGCCATACTGTAGGTGTGCTTCCCTTACCTTTTCTTCCTCAGTCATAGGATTAAAAGTGTGGTTATCATTGAATGAAGGAGAAACACTATCATATCCTAGACCTACATTCTTTTTTTCTTGCCATCTAAGTTGCTTTTCAATCATTATCTTAACTTTCTTACTTGACACATCAAATTTTTTAAAATTAAAATCTGCATTTTCAAAATTAATTTTCAATGTGTCAAGCTCGGCAGTTAGACTAGCAATTTTTCTTGAGCATAATCATAGTGTTCACATTTAGTGTTGTATTCTTCCTTAATTCTTTTTAGATCTTTGGTTTAGACCTCTAATTTTTCTTTTAAGGGTTTTGGGCCTTTCTAAGAGTATATCCTTCATATTTAAGGTCCTCAATTTCCCTAATTAATAAATCATGTTGATCGCGATAATGTTTAATTGTATCACTACAGGATTGAGTACAGAAAGTTTCACTAACCTCTTTGGTACTGTTGTAAGAACTCATAATTTACCAAAAGGAATCTAAGTGTGTAATTTGATTTTAACCGAAAGCCAAGAAAGTCAAACAGTTTGAACGAAAACAGTTTACCGAGAACTAGGCTTCTTGACCAAGAACGAGGCTTCTTGCCCGAGAGCGAGGCTTCTTGACCGAGAACTGTTGATTTCGGCCGAGAACGAAACCAAAAAATGCTTATTTCTTGTACAGATTTTGGTCAAAATGTTGACCGAAAACCTTCAACTTTGACCAAGACCCACCGAAAACCCTTAAGATTTTAGAACCGAAAACCTTGCTTTCATATTAGGAAGTCACTAAAAACACTTAAATTTCGTGATTTTAATTGATAAGGATCCAAAATAATCCTGAAAATTCAGATGAAGATCCACGATGAATACGAAGAATCCCAAGAACAGTTTAATCGATGAACAGCAAAAAAAATTATCGATTTAAATCGAAACTTATCGATTTTTTATTAAACCAATGATCTCAAAATAGCTAAAAACGAGTCTCCAAGGTCCTTGAATCGATTGATACCTATTCAAAGATCTGATACCAATTGTAAGTCCCAAAACACTTAGATCAATACGATATCAATCAAACTATCTAAAGAATGCGGAATATAAATCAGATAGTGATTTAAGAACACACAAATAACTCTTAATGCACACAATTTATTAGTTGAAATCGTCTGGTACAGTAAGAACTTCTTAACAGCTGAATACAATAATGATGAACAACTTGAACTCCGAAACGGCTGAAAAACTATTTAACCAAACCTAGTACAAAGCCTTAACAGGGCCAAGCCCAAACTGACCGAAAGCATCATTAAGCCCACTGAAATCACATGGTTATTTCGGTCCAAACACCACCGAAAACATGGTGTTTTAGGTCCTAGACCGAGAACTCTAAAAGCTACATAAAGCAAAGTATAAACCACAAATCATGTCCTAACATAGAAAATACAAGAGTCGTCTTGATTTATAATTAACACACTATGTAGTTATCTTATAAGAAAGAATATTCTTACTTTGTGATGTTAGCTTAAATCTGAAAGATTTTCATTCATGTATGTTTTCTCCTTTGAAAACGCACTTATGCGTTATATATTTAATATATCGCAGAAGATTAGTCAAACTCATACTTGGTAATCATACATGAATGCATTTTTATGTGTTCATTAGTTTATGATCAATTATTGAGAAGATTCAACAACTGTTGAAAAGTTGCTAGTCCCAAACTCTGATGCATTTTAGCTTATGGTTCTTTAGCTCTTAAAGTTCCATATTGCTCCCACTTAGAAAAAGAACATTTAAATACTTGTCTTTTGGAATGACATTTAGTGGGATTGCAGAAACTTCATCCTAAACAATCATTTAGGATAGTTTACAAAAATGCAACAAGTAGATGCTAGGGTAAGTTAAGCTTATTGTCTAACATAAAATCTATAACTGATGCAGTGTACAAAACAAACAGAAATAAACAAGAGTGAACTTGTTGATTCTAAAAGAATAATCAGGTCAATCTCCTCAAAACCACGTTGATTCTACGAATATCGTGTGATTGGCTTCAAAATTTGGGTTAACACGCACAGGATTTTGGGATAAAATGAAAGTTCATAAAATTGATGATCAACCATCCAAATTACATCAAAACAGTTAAATAAGAAGCAGAAATTAAAACAGAACCCTAAAAGGTTGTGGGCCAAATAGAAACCCAAAAATTAAGTAAAATAACAAATTTGTTCATAAATCCATTTAGAAAGCGATTTTTGGACTCAAAAATGGGTAAGTCCCCTTTAGGAACTTATCCAGACGTGATGCGTGCTCCAAGCTTCGATTTGACTGGTCGTAGGCCCAAAACGGAGACCCATTGCCAAATTTATGGCCATTTTTGTGAAGCCCCTTTAGTCACAAGTTCGTGGGCCTCTAGGAATGCAAGAATCCGATCCTCCACACTAGGGCCCGCATCATCTCCTCCTGGGTAGACAAAATTCGACCTTGAATGTGCACCATGGTCATCATCTGAAGAATCCCGATAATAAGGAAGCAAATGTTTTACATTGAAAACATCAGAACAAATAATGTGGCTTGGAAACTACAAATGGTAAGCATTGAAATTAATCTTCTCCACAATCTCCACTGGTCCAATCTTCTTGGCTGACAACTTGTTGTATTCACCAACCGAAAAATGATCTTTAGTCAATACAGCCCAAACAAAGTCACCTACTTTAAAATCAACTTGTCAACGTTTTTTATCTGCATCGTGCTTGTACTTGGAGTTAGGTCGGACCAAGTTGTCATGAACAGCCTTATGAACATCATGTAGTCCTTCAACAAAATCCTGCCCTTTCTTGGAACAACACCAGAAATAGGAAGCAACGTCAAATTAAGTGGTCCCTCTGGTTGAACAGAATAGACCACCTAGAATGGACTAAATATAGTACTTCAGTTGATAGCATGATTATGAGCAAAATCAGATTGACAAAGCTTCTGATCCCAGGCCTTCACATGATCACCCACTAAACACCGTAAAAGATTACCGAGGGATCGATTAAGAACTTATTTTTGACCATCTGTTTGAGGATGATATGCACTACTAAAATTGAGTTGACTGTTCACCATTTTCCATAAGTTGCGCCAAAAATGACTCAAAAACCTAGTTTCTTGATCTGAAACAATAGAATATGCAAATCCATGCAAACGGTAGACGTCTTGAAAGAATAACTGGGCCACATTAATTGCATTCATTGTCCTTTTTCAAGGAATAAAGTGCACCATCTTAAGAAAACGGTCAACAACCACAAAGATTGAATCATTGCCCCGTTGAGTACATAGTAAACCCAACACAAAATCAATGCTTATATCCACCCAAAGTTGTGATGGAACGGGCAAAGGCATATAGAGTCATGCATTGGTAGATGTTTCCTTTGACACCTGATAGATTTGGCATTGTTTAACATAGTTATCCACCTCCTTGCGCATTGTAGGCCAAAAATAAGATGATTGTACCAACTATAGAGTGTGATCTCACCCAAAATGTCCTTCACCATGCAACTCCCTGATGATTTGAAGGCGGAGACTAGAATCAGGGATGCATAATTGATTGTCTTTGAAAAGGAAACCTTCATGCACTAGAAAATCAGACGTTTGTCCAAATTGTATACCATGTAGAACAACAGAAAAATAAGGATCAACAGTTAGATGCTCCATGAGGACATCCAACCCCGGCACACCAACCCTCATGGAAACTAGCAAATTACTCCTCTGACTCAATGCATCAGCCAACCGTATCAACATTCCAGACTTGTGTTTACCACGAAAGTGGAATTTTCCAATAACGACATCCACCTCCCATGTTTGTGTGACACCTTATCTTGACTGTGAATATGTCTTAAATAATCATGATCTATAAATAAAACAAATTTTGTATGAAACAGATAATGGCGCTAATGCTTTACTGCTTGGACCACTACATGGAACTCAACATCATAAGTGCTACAATGTAGCTTTGGCCTCGTCAACTTCTCACTAAAATAAGCAATCGGTCATCCTCCTTGACTTAGAACTGCTCTGATCCCAACCTTGGAAGCATCCATGTGTAATTCAAAAACTTGAGAAAAATCTGGCAATACAAGAATCGGTGTTGTAGTAAGCTTCTCTTTTACTAATTGGGAGGCTGATTTTGTCGCTTTGGTCCAAGTAAACGTCTTCCCTTTCATACAATCAGTCACTGGTTCCATAATAGAACTAAAGTTTGGAATAAACCTCCTATAGAATGAATCAAGACCATGAAATCTTTGAACTTCAGTGATGGTATTTGGAGTTAGCCATTGTCTGACAGCTGCTACTTCAGACTCGTCCACCTGTATTCCTTCTCCAGAAACAACGTACCCCAAGAACAAGACTTTAGGGACCATAAACACACATTTTTTTATAGTTGCATATAAATTATCTCGTCGAAGCATAGTCAAAACCTGCCTCACATGGCTTACATGCTCACCAAAACTTGCATTGTAAATAAGTATGTCATCAAAATAAACAACTACAAATTTACCAATAAAGGGCCTGAACAATTGGTTCATCATACGCATAAATATACTAAGAGCGTTTGATAAAATGAAAGGCATCACCAACCACTCATACAATCCTTCACTAGTCTTGAGGGCAGTCTTGCACTCGTCCCCAGGTCTAAGTCGAATCTGATAGTACCCACTCTTCAAGTCCAGTTTGATAAAGATAGTGGCACCATGTAAGTATCACAACACATGCAATATAGTAATCAAAGTACAAACAACCATTGAATTAATAAGTATAATTTTTACATAAGTGTTTAAACATTACATATTCAAACACCAAAGTAGATACAGTAGAAGACAAGAGTCGCAGTACGGTACTAGGTAGTCTTCTCAAAAGCTTCGGGAGTGTACCTATCTACTGGATTCCTGAGAATACACGTTATTTTGAAAGAGTAGATCAACATTTAAGCTAGTGAGTTCATAAGTATTTTAGTTCTATAAAGTATACTCAAAGTTCTTTGGAAAAGTTTGTTGGTTCCTCCAGAAAATCCTATATTTCCTGATGTGATAAAATGATAACCTCAATAGTTCCCTCTGCAATTACTTAGTTGATACTAGTTATATATAACCTAATATCGAATGGATAGTTAAATGGGAGTATCTGCCCTAAGCCCACAACCAAACAAGGAACAGGAAGTAAGGCAGAAGTCATACATCTCACTGTCAATCAGATATTACTTATATACAACTCTGATGTATAAACTAAGGAATTATAGAATTAGTCACTAAAGGTCCTTTATGTTATACTAGTTTAAAGAGAGTGAATGACTAAGTTCCATCTGGTAAGTAGTTTTAAATCCCCATCAAACCGTTTCTGACTAGTAGTTTTAAATCCCCATAAAACCGTTCCATTTGTAAAAGTAGTTTAATCCCATAAACCGTTTTATTTGTAAAGGTATTCTTAGTTATATCTTTTCTACAGTAAAAAATTGGTATTAATCCTGGAAAATATTATATTATCCATAATACTGATTTGTGGTTTTAAACGTTCCAAAACCAAAAGTAAAAGTATATTTGCCATACCTGATTTCATGATACGTAGTTTTTACTATAAGTAAAAACTAACATAAGGTATATTTGGTCAGTAAAATAGATAGGATGTAATTATCTTTTCTTACTGTTTTAAGAAAAGTATATTACTAAGTAATTTACTCGTTCATTTATCCATGTGAGTTCTATTAACCATACTAATATGACTGATGTGCCTTATGCGACGTTCTTCAGGCGTCGGAAACGATATGAAATTTGTCACCCTAGGCCTGCCGGCCAAACTGTAGCGAACAATGAAGGTGCGGGATTCTCAGTCCCGTATAGATCTATACACAAATTCATGCTCTCCCTCCAGGAGATTCTGGTTAATAAATCAGGACTTAAGGTCGTACTTAGATACGTACACCATGAAGAGTCTCACAAAGTTATTGTTTCAACGAGATTACGATGTATTATTACCCCGTGATTGCTAACCCTGGTACGTTTGTACCCTTGTTAATGCAAACCCGATACGATGTATTATTACCCCGTGATTGCAAACCCTGGTACGTTGTATTTGTAACTTTGTTAATGCAAACCCGGTATGATGTATTATTACTTCTTTAATATATTATCCATATACTAAAAGTATTATACATATCCTGGTATAAATAAATGAATTGTTAGTAATTTCCTTGGAATAAAAAGTATACAATCATGAATCATACTTGTATATTTAGTTTTGAATTATAAATTATAACTATTATAATTTATATGTTCTATCTGATTAGCATGATTTCTCATGGGTGAACACCTTTGCTCAGAATGATACAAAGGTAATGATACCGAATGAAGTAACCTTTTATATTCATATATATATATATATATATATATATATATATATATATATATATATATATATATATATATATATATATATATATATATATACACAATTAAGAAGGGAACGACCTTCGGAAAAATAACACCACCTTAATTCCACATCCAAACAAGGAGAAGGAAATAATATAATTCATTAGTCCTAATCCCTTCAAATCTTATTTATATATTTATCCATATATAAACATGATTTTGGCAATTATAATTTGAAATAGTTTATAAAACATTTTTCAAAGAATTTAACAGTATTAAAAGAGTTCACATGACTTTAAAGATTTAACATGGCTTTAAGTCATTTTGGAAATATTTGGAAATCATTAAAAACATAAGGAAATCCTTTGTGTGATTATTATCACATACAATTATTAACACAATTTATATTGTGTTCAACTTGTATCCCCCCCCCCTAAAAAGCATTTAAAAACCATTAAAAAGGTAGATTATAGGGGTATGAACTCACTTGATAAGTGGTGATTTGGGCAACGTTTCGTTTCTATAGATGATCCTTCTTGAAGAAACCGCGAGTTTTTGATTACAAACCGGCTTTACGCGGGCAGAACTTCGATTGGAAAGTGGTTAGCTTCTTGATAATTTCGGGGCTTCGTGGCTTGCTTCGAGTTTTAGACTTGATACCGGGGCTTTGGGTGGTTGTAAGGAAGTTTGGGGAGATGACTGAAGTGAAGGCCCCGAGGCCGAAGTTCGGAAGCAGCCACGGTGCGAGGCGCGTGTCGGATCAGGAGTGGACCGAACTTCGGTCCAATCAGGAGGTGCCACGAGCAACTTCGGTCCAATCAGCAGCGAACACGTTTCCGACACGGGGAGGTATCGCATGCGAGGTGACGTGTCCGGATGGCAGCCATGCGAAATTTCCCATTTTTCAAGATTTTTCGATTTTTGTGCCCGAAACTTGCGAAATTCATAACTTTCGCATACGAGCTCCGTTTTCAACGTTCTTTATATGCATGCGTAGGTAAAATTATACTCTACGACTTTCGTTTAGATTTTGTCGGCTAATTTTGAATTTATTTTTAATATTATTATTTTTAACAGATCAGGACAGGACATCCGTTAAAATTTCATAACTTCTTCATCTGACGTCCGTTTTCATCTGTCTTTTTACCGTTGTACTACTTTTGACGAGACCTTCGATTCTTGTTTAAGTTGTGTTGGCTAAATATCGATCGATTTTTATTTCAAATTTATAGTTGTCTACTGCTAAACCGAAACTTAGAAAAATCATAACCTCCTCATACGAAGTCAGATTTTCACGTTCTTTTTATGAAAGTTCTCGGTTTAACATATTCAACAACTTTCATTTAGATTGTTAAGGCTAAAAAGCCTTTTATCGAAAATTCACATTTTACACTGAACAGTGTTTTGCCGGTTTTGTCGTGGATCTTCGATTGGTCATAACTTCTTCGTTATAACTCGGATTTCAGTGTTCTTTATATTTTTGGAAACCTTGTTACAATCTCTACCACTTTGTTCAGTCCAATTACGATTATTGATCAATTTATTTTTGGACCTAAATTTGACTAGTGTTACACTATCCCCCTGGTAGAGGGAATTTCGTCCCGAAATTAAGTCTAAAGTGATACTCATGGACTAGTGGAAAGATGTGGATATTTTCGTTTTATCTAATCTTCCCTTTCCCAAGTAAATGCAGGTCCCCGGTTTGCAATCCAGCGAACCTTCACTATCGGGATAAGACTTTGCTTGGTTCTTTTGATTTCTGTGACATCCCCATTTTCACGGCCAGAAAAGACCAATTTTATTTATGCTTTATAAAATTCAGAGTACTTCTTTTAACAAAAATGTTGCGGAAGTTGTTCCCAGAAAACATGATAAATAGGTTATCAAAGCGTTTCCGAGGAAATATATTTTTATTTATTTTCACAACATTGGGATGTCATTGTCAATAAAGAAACATAAGCATAAACAGAACTTACATTATTTACACTAGTGATCTACCTCTCTTTTAAATCTCTTAGTGTAAAGTAGCTTCGTATCGACACCTGTGATACAAATAAGCTTGAGTGGGTCAGGTTGGGAAACCTGGCGAGTACATATGGTTTTCAACCCACAATAATATAATTATTATGTTTAAACAACAAACAATCAACCCCATTTACCCATCCCCATTATCTTCCTTACTCTCAAGGGTCTACCCTAAGAGTCATCTATTCGTTTATTCTGATGTCCCTTGCTTCTAGGGTTATAAGGCCGACACTAAGTCCATAGCTGCCAATGCACTAATTCCATAGCTGCAAAAGTTCCTTCATCGGGTACTAAATCCATAGCTACTAGTGTAGGTACTAAGTCCATAGCTACCAACGTTTATCTAACATGTATTAAGTCCATAACTACCAGGTACTAAATCCATAGCTACCAACACCTAACAAGTACTAAGTCCATAGCTACCTATGTTTACCTAATAGGTACTAAGTCCATAGCTACCATCGTTTGTCCAATAGGCACTAAGTCCATAGATGCCGGTGTTTATTTACTGGGCACTAAGTTTATAGCCGCCAATGTTTACTCACATCATCTTTTATCTCTCATCATTCATCTACCCATGTTATACCCAACATATTTGTAGATATAAAATACGTATACAGTTTAAATCAGTTAAAACATGTATAAAAACGTTCATCCAGCATAGATAGCAAGTATACAGATAATATGCACACATAGCACGTAATTTATATTAAATACTTCATATATATGTGTAAGATGAAAGGGACTATGCACTCACCTAAAAGGTGGTGACTCGGAACTTGGACAGCGCTTCGTTATCTCAAAACAATTTTCCCTTGACAAAACCTAGTATCAATACCACTAGGGTTTAGTCTAACGTTAACCAGACGAATTAATAGTCTAGCTATTATTATTATTATTATTATTATTATTATTATTATTATTATTATTATTATTATTATTATTATTATTATTATTATATAAGCGTTAAACAACACTATATGACTCATAATAATAGCCCAAATAATTATTATAAGGTCCTAATAACATTACTATATTAAAACATAAGTTATACTAAAGATAGGTTAGGCGTAGCGCACTTACAGCGGGTTTTTCTCAAAACCGGGCTTCGCTGGAGCATCGTTTCTGAGCCGAAAGGCTCTTTTCTCGGGACTCCGGGAGCCTCGGGGCTTCCTTTGGGTCCTAGGCGGATTACCTAGACTTTGGGGGGGGGGGGGGGGTTGGGGCTAGAGAGAGAGTCTAGAGAGAGAAAGAATGGTTTGGAAATGTGTGAAGAATGAGGGAACCCGACACCTCTATTTATAGGCTGAAAAACAGCTCTACTCGTCGAGTAGGTCCTCCTGCTCGTCGAGTCCGTGCCACATGTCACCTTCTGGTGGCTTGCCTTGGAGAGAAAGCGTTGGCCCAAAATCAGCCACGTCACCCCTTTTGCAACAGCACCCAGCTGACTTCTAAACCCTGTAACTTTCGCATACGAGCTCTTTTTTCGACGTTATTTTTTTTCCACGCGTAGGTAAGAACAAGATCTACAACTTTCATTTAGACTCCATCGGCTAATTCTCGACCGATCTTAAATTTAATAGTAGGATGAGATTAGACTGTTAAATAACCACGAAGAATTCGTAACTCCTTCAAACGAACTCCGTTTTCGTCTGTCTTTTTACCGTTGAGTTCCTATTAATGAGATCTTCAACTCTCATTTAGGTTGCGTAAGCCAAAAACCGCTCGAACTAAAATTCGAGTTTCGGGTCGTGCACTACTATTCCAAATCTTAGAAATTTCATAACTTCCTCATACGAAGTCAGATTTGGGCGTTCTTTTTATGGACATTCTATGTTTAACATATACTAAGACTTTTGTTTAGATTACTAAGGCTAAAAAGTCCTCTATTGTAAATTCACTATTTACGTCTCCCGGTAGCGTGCCGGTTTTGCCGAAAAACTTCGACGGGCCATAACTTCTTCGTTATAACTCGGATTTTGGCGTTATTTATATGTACGGAACCCTTGAGACATATTCTACAACTTGTAGATATAAAATACGTATACAGTTTAAATCAGTTAAAACATGTATGAAAACGTTCATCCAGCATAGATAGCAAGTATATATATATATATATATATATATATATATATATATATATATAATATGCACACATAGCACGCAATTTATATTAAATACTTCATATCTATGTGTAAGATAAAAGGGACTATGCACTCACCTGAAAGGTGGTGACTCGGAACTCGAACAGCGCTTCGTTATCTCAAAACAATTTTCCCTTGACAAAACGTAGTATCAATACCACTAGGGTTTAGTCTAACGTTAACCGAGACTAATTAATAGTCTAGCTATTATTATTACTCTATAAGCGTTAAAAAACACTATATAACTCATAATAATAACCCAAATAATTATTATAAGGTCCTAATAACATTATTATATTAAAACATAAGCTATACTAAAGATAGGTTAGGCGTAGCGTACTTAGAACGAGTTTTTCTCAAAATCGGGCTTCGCTGCAGCAGCGTTTCTGAGTCGAATGGCTCTTTTCTCGGGACTCCGGGAGCCTCGGGGCTTCCTTCGGGTCCTAGGGGATTTACCTAGACTTTAGGGGGGGGGGGTTAGGGGCTAGAGAGAGAGTCTAGAGAGAGAAAGAATGGTTTGGAAAGGTGTGAAGAATGAGTGAACCCGGCACCTCTATTTATAGGCTGGAAAACAGCTATATTCATCGATTAGGTCCTCCTACTTGTCGAGTCCATGCCACATGTCACCTTCTGGTGGCTTGCCTTGTGGAGAAAGCCTTGGCCCAAGATTGTGGCACATCACCCCTTTTGCAGCAGCACCCTGCCGACTTCTAAACCCCGTAACTATCGCATACGAGCTCCGTTTTTGACGTTATTTTTTTCCACGCGTAGGTGAAAACAAGTTCTACATTTTTCATTTAGACTCCATCGGCTAATTCTCGACCGATCTTAAATTTAACAGTAGGATCATATTAGACTGTTAAATGACCATGAAGAATTCGTAACTCCTTCATACGGACTCCGTTTTCGTCTTTATTTTTACCATTGAGTTCCTATTAATGAGATCTTCAACTCTCATTTAGGTTGCGTAAGCCAAAAACCGCTCGAACTAAAATTCGAGTTTCGAGCCGTTCACTGCTATGCCAAATCTTAGAAATTTCATAACTTCCTCATACGAAGTCAGATTTGGGCGTTCTTTTTATGGATGTTCTCGGTTTAACATATACTACAAATTTTTTTTAGATCACTAAGGCTAAAAAGTCCTCTATTGTAAACTCACTATTTACGTTTCCCGGTGTCGTGCCAGTTTTGCCGAAAAACTTCGACGGGCCATAACTTCTTCGTTATAACCCGGATTTCGGCATTCTATATATGTACGGAACCCTTGAGACATATTCTACAACTTGGTTAAGATTATTTATTCTAAATAATCTTTTGTCAAAAAGTCATTTTCGACCCCTATTATCTCTAAATTGACTACCTGGATCTACGGGCGTTACAATTTCCCTATCCATGATTTCCATTGGTTCTTCTACAAAGTGTAGACTTTTATTTAACTTGATTTCATTGAGTGAAATAACAAGTGTTTCATCAGATAGAAACCTCTTTATATTAGATATGTGAAAGGTAGGATGAATGTTATTAAGTTTTTGTGGTAGTTTAAGTTTATAAGCTACAAGACCGATTCTAGTAAGAATATCGAATGGTCCTATGTACCTTGGATTTAGTATTCCACGCTTTCTCAAGCGTATCTTCCCTTCCAGGATGAGACTTTCATAAAGGTCACCAACCTGGAATTCCAAGGGTTTTCTTTTATTGAAGTCGTAGCTTCTCTGATTAACTTTGGAAGCTTTATGTCGCTTCCTGATTTGTATTTTCTTTTCGGCAGTTTCTCGGATGAATTCCAGACCAGCGAAGGTGTTGTGTGGAAATTGAACCTCTAGCTAGTTGCATGTCACCTAATATAGTCTAGTTCATATAGGATCTGCACTTGCGACCACAGAAGGTTTCGAATGGAGCAACTTAAATGCTAGCATGGTAAAGGACTTAACTAATTGGTAAATGGTTATCCCATACTTTACCATAGTCGATCACATAGGCTCATGACTCCTCTAGTTCCTAAAGATTTTTGAAGTGAATGCCTGAACTGGGAGATGATTCTATTATCATAACGAAGATAACAGATATTGGAACACCGTGCACTCTGACTAATCTCTCTAACACGTTCTAGTTATCTTCTCTATTTTCCTATTTCCTCAAAATTGTAGGAAGTGCGCGGACTTGGCTAATCTGTCGACAATCACCCAAAATGGCATCAAGTCCACCTGTTGCCTTGGTAACTTGATTATAAAGCCCATTGTAATCCGCTACCGCTACCACTTCCACTTAGGTATCTCTGGTTGTTGTAGTAAGCATGCGGCTTTTGTTTCGAAGTTCATGATAAGACTCATACTTGGCTCATCCACCATCACCTCGTGTATACAAGTCGTATATAATTTAGATTTCACAAAACGTTTGGATGGGTGACTCTGCCCCAGGTCCATAACCAAACAAGGAACAGGAGATAGGGCGGAATTACACATCCTAAATCTTGTTAAGCCTAAATTATATACCACTCTCGTGTATACACTTAGAAACGACAGATTAACCTAATGAGTTCTTAGTCTCTATTCTTGAACTTGACCTGCAGTACAATAATTTTCCTATGAGATCTATTGGGGTACTTCGGTGGTTACTGACTTCTAAGACTACTTCGGTGCTTTTCATTTGAAGTTTCCTGTCTAATGAGTAGGCTAGAAGGCCGTGGTACCCTTCAGATGGGTACTTCTGAAGTTTTGAAATGAGAGACAACCTAATGGTTTGCGTTATGGATTGGAAGAATTTCATCTTACGGCTGATTAAGGAAAAAGTTCTCTTACACAGCATAAGAATTTTCACATGGTAAGGGCCAGGCCAAACCATGTCAAATGAGGATGTTAGAATTTTCTTGATGAAATAGATATTAAGTCGTTCTGGGGGGAAATGATTACTTAGGATAGTGAACTATCATATGTACCTAAGTTTTCAACACTTCTGGTTACGAATCCCCTTTCTGATTTGAAATTGGATGGTACTACCAATACGAGGGTTCTGATAATTTGAAATTATGAACTTTCATGAAATGATCCTTACTAGGTCTCTCTATAATCGCTTGGTGTATACAAGTCATGTATAATTAAGATTGGTAAGACCTTTGACTGAGCAACCCCGCCCAAAATCCACAACCAAACAAGGAACAGGAAATGAGGCAGGCTTACTCACTCTACATCTACAAATCTTAATTATAAATGACCCTTATGTATATACTAAGCCATCATAGCTTATCTGTTAGGGTTTCAAATTTTGTATGAATGTTGTGAGTTAATTTAAACGGGAGAGTAATCATAATTATAGATAATTATTGGGGTTTGGAAACGTACCAAAAATATTGAAGGGTTCCTTGATGCCTTCCCATGTATTGGAGTCAAACCCTCCTGCTCCCCCGTCGTTCTTCTCCGGTTGGACAGTCCCTCTTGTAATGTCCTATTTCACCACAAAGGTGACATATTGGAATGGTTCCAACATTAGTAGTTGAAGTGATCAACTCAACCGTAGTTCTACAAATGTGGGCGGTATGCCCCTTCATGTTGCATCTATTGCAATGCAGCTCTCGGCAAACTCCATGATGATGGTAGTTGCACTTGCTGCAGTGTGGGAGGTTTCCTAAGTATGATGTGGTCGGTGCTAGAATAACAGGGCTGATGGGGGTATTGATTGCCCCCGTTCGTTGCCCTCTGTTAGGTTCCTGAGTTGAACAACTCCCTTTCTTGTTCTCGAACTTTCGTTTTAGGATATTAGGCTTAAGGTTTGAAGTGTCCTTACAAATAGGTACTCGTTGTTGTACTTAGTCATCACCACGATCGGGTTTGCCGATAGCGTTACTACTAACATTTGTGTTATTAGCATTAAGGTGTGCCATGACAGCTACTACAGCTGTTGTGAATGCAGCTTGATATGTAGCCACATCTATTTGAAGGATTGGTGTTTTGCTAGTGGGTTAGTTACGTTTCTTCGGAGGCATGTTTCTGTTACATGATAAGAAAATGAGCTCATGAGCGACTATCGTTGGCTCTAGATGTATTCTAATAATTTGTATCTACATAAAAATCTTTTGTTTTGTTATATTGTTCTCAATAATTCGACCTGCATCCCTATGATGCAGTCCTGGTAAGGAGCATAAATAAGTTTCTAGAATGGTTATGAACCGAGTTTCATCCGAACTAATTTACCTTCGATTGGTGGATATCGATTTTCCAACTTTCTAAATGATTTGAAAACAATTCATAATAAAGTCTACATAAAATAGACTTATGAATTTGAGAAGTAATCACTATCAATTAAGATTTCGTGATCCGATTTATTGTTATTAGCCGTGTCAGGGAAAGATGATAAGCTCAAAACCTAATGTGAGTAATGTAAATACTAACTCACTAGGTTGAATCGATTTACTAGTTATTACTTAGATGAAAATGCGCTCAAACACTTCACATGAATCACACGTGGTTTTCCTCTGTTCTCTGTTCTATTCTAGGCGGTAATGATTTGTTCTCTCCTAGTATCTATAGGGTCCTTCTCCTCTGTAGGTATATTGAATTCCTGGGCTATCTTACTTCTGATTCTGACACTGACCCCCATTACTTCATAATGAAGATTTTGAATCTCAGAAGTTCATGCGAATCTCTCATTGGTGTCCTTAATACGGTAAGGGCACTAAATGATTTCTATAGTTTCTTTAGTTCTCATCTGTTTCTCTCTCAGAATTCTCCTAATGAAATTCTGTTGGATCCTCCTTGACTCTTCTATTGATTGTCGGAGTGACTACATCTATCTAAGGGGTTTATACGAGAATGGGAATGTCTAAAGAATCTATGAGAAAATTTAAATTTTTACGAATGTGATCCTTTCTGGTCCTTCTATAATCACATGGTGTGTACCGATTATATATAATCCAGATCGAATAGACCTTCGAATAAGTAATCCTACTCTAAAACCACATCCAAACAAGGAAAGGAAGTAGAGTGAAAATCACATATTCTAAGTCTATAAAATCTCAACTATATATAACCTTAACGTACCCACTTAGTAATTATAGACGTACCAAAGAAGATCTTTTTAACATTTCCCAAAAGTTTATTTATGGTATTTAAAATACTTCCATGGTATTTTAATTATAAGTTTGATTCTTGGACTTCGATATATAAGAAGTTGATAAGTTTTCAGTTTTCTTGTTATAGGATCCTAAAATACTCCTATAGTATTTTAACCTTTATGTTTGGTTCTAGAATTTTTCTGGTACCTAGGTAAGTTTTAGACTTGTTGCAACACTACAATCACTCCCAAACACATGTTGGTCACATCTCAAATGAATATAGTTGATCAGGCTATATTGATCCCAGATATGATTACATAACTGTCCAGGTTTAACTATAATGTCCAGCATCCAAATACTTTTGTTTTGTTCCTCTTGTGATACTCATTCTAGTATTTATATTATGCAAGTACTTATACTTTTATAAAATATTGCTATATTTTTTTAAAGTATAACTCTTGGTCAAAGTGTTTTTATCTCAATGCTTTTATAGTTGTATATCTTTTATGACTGATATACTGAGTTCACTATAAACACTACTCTGATACCAATCTGTCACACCCCTAAACCAGAACGGCGGAAACGTTCGGGGGCGGAGGACTTCATATAAGTATCAGAACACATGAAATATAGTAATCAAAGTGTGACATCCCCATTTTCACGGCCAGAAAAGACCGATGTTGTTTATGCTTTATAAAAATCAGAGTACTTCATTTTATAAAAATGTTGCGGAATTTGTTCCCAGAAAAACATGGTAAATACGTTATTAAAACATTTTCGAAGAAACGTATTTATTTCATTTTAAAACGTTTGGGATGTCATCGTTAATACAGAAACATAAGCATAAACAGAACTTACAATTATTTACACTAGTGATCTACATCTCTTTAAATCTCTCAGTGTAGTGTCACTTCATATCAACACCTGTGATATAAATAAACTGAGTGGGTCAGGTTGGGAAACCTGGTGAGTACATAGGGTTTTCAACCTACAATAATATAATTATTATGTTTAAACAATCAAATAATCAACCCAATTACCCATCCCCATTATCTTCTTTATTCTTAAGGATCTACCCTAAGAATCAGCTATTTCTCATTCATTCATTCCTAAGGATCATCCTAAGGAAACAACATGAAGTCCATTGTTGCCAATGACACTTTGGTCAAGCGCAGCTGCTAATCTTGTCACTTAGGCACAGCTGCCAGAATTGGGACATTTCCTATGAGGCGCTTCTGCCGGTATTGACCTTTTAACGCCACTGTCATGGTCATAAGGCTCCCTATTAGGCACAGCTGTTGATACTGTCCTTAGAGCGCAGCTGCTAGGACGTTTACCGTAGATCTAAAACATCTACGGGTTGTGGCGCAGCTGCCAGTGCTCATCTATAGGGTACTTGGTCCACTGCTGCCAATGTATTACCTATAGGGCACTAGGTCCGTACTACTAATGTTCCTCTATTTCAGCTTTTATCCCTCATCATTCATCTACCCATGTTTTACGCAACATATTTTGTAGATATAAAATACTTTATACAGTTTAAATCATTTAAAACATGTATAAAAATCTTTCACCAGCATAGACAGCAAGTATTAAGACAATATGCACACATAACACGTAATTTATATTAAAATACTTCATATCTATGTGTAAGATGAAAGGGACCATGCACTCACTTGAGAAGGTGGTGACTCGGTACTCGGACAGCGCTTCGTTTACTTTAAAATAATTTCCTTTGACGAAACCTAGTATTATCACCACTAGATTTTAGTCTAATATTACCGTGACTAATTATTAGTCTTATTATTATTATTATTATTATTATTATTATATAAGCGTTTAAACAATACTTTCCAACTACTATGTACAGACAGGGGCCAGACATAAAACACCGGAGGGCAGGACCATTTTGGCGTATAGCACTTCTGAAATCCAACAACCCTATGCGGCCCTTTAAACCAGATTCCCCGTACCGCGAGTAGTTAAAAGATATTATAACGACACTTATATAAGTCATAATAATAGCCCAAATATTTATTATAAATTTATAATAACAATACTAATTTTAAATATAAACTATATTTAAAATAGGGTAAACATAACTTACTTTCAAGGGGATTTTAGCTAGGAGTCGGGCTCTGCAGGGGCAGAACTTCGTCGCTGAATCTTTCTAAGAAAGATTCGTGCAACGCTTCAGCGCTCACCTTACTATACTAAAACTACAGAAAGAGAAGTCGAATCACGAGGGACCGAAATGCTCGGGGGATAAGGAGAGAAAGACTCTTGAATCAAGAGAATGGTGCAAGAAATATGAGAGCCCAAGCCTCTTATTTATAGTAATTGAATTTACAAAAACTACCCTCCATAATTACTTAATGACCTTATAGTTATATAAACAACTAAACACCCCTTTATAATACTATTTTAAATAGATTTAATGATATTTGCACTAAACTAATGTCGAAAGAACTCAACATTAGTCTTATAATGACCGCATCGTCGATACCTTTCTAATGATATATACATATGTATATATATGTGTACGTATATATGATTTATACTTTATTTTAATACGTAAATATGCTATTATAATTTGTAACTCGTTCATACGAACTCCGTTTTTGACGTTATTTATATCCACGCGTAGGTGGAGACATACTCTACAACTTTCGTTTAGACTCTGTCGGCTAATTTTGACTTTATTTTTAAAGTTATATTTTTAACAGGTCGGGACAGGATTGGTCCGTTAAAATCTCATAACTTCTTCATCCGATGTCCATTTTCGTCTGTCTTTTTATTGTTACACTACTAATAATGAGATCTTCAATTCTCGTTTAGGTTGTGTCGGCTAAAAATCGCTCGATCTAATATTCGAATTTCGGACTGTACACTGCTAATCCGAAACTTCGAAAAATCGTAACTTCTTCATACGAAGTCAGATTTGGGCGTTCTTTTTATCGAAGTTCTTAGTTTAACATATTCTACGACTTTCGTTTAGAGCGCTAAATCTAAATCTCGCTCTATCATAAATTTACTATTTACGCTTCTCGGCGCCGTGCCGGTTCCGACGCGAAACTTCGACGGGTCATAACTTCTTCGTTATAACTCGGATTTCGGCGTTCTTTATATGTACGGAAACCCTGTGACATATTCTACAACTTGGTTAAGATTATTTATTCTAAATAATCTTTTTGTCGAAAAGTCGTTTTCGACCCCTATTGCCTCTAAATTGACTAGCCCGGATCTGCAGGCGTTACAATTATCTCCCCCTTTGGATGATTACGTCCCGGAATCATCAACGAAACAGGGTCATATAATGACTCCATACGTCATCTCTTCATCCTAGGTAATAATTATAACTTCTACATTCCTTCAATTCTATCTCTTAAACTCATTGACTGTAAGAGTACTCGATCGTGCACCTGCTCTCTACCTCAGGTTAGACTCCAAATTATGACCTTCAAGTCACAATCTCGATCCTTGCTGGATACGGACTTGAGATAAGTTCTTTTATTACTACTATAGATCGATGTGTCATATTCTAATGACCTATCATCGTATGTTGCAACACTTAGACTTAGGTCTCTTAGAGTTAAATTCTAAAACAGACTATGCATTCCTTCATGTTCTAATGTGATATAATCACACTTTAACATTAGGCATTTCTAGCCACCAACTTCCTTAACAACGAGTGTGATACTTCTATTGATCGCTTTGATTTCAACCGTTTGGTTTAAGTCGGACGCTACATCAAACTTGGTTCTCTGAACCACACAACATACTCATCGTAGTCGGACTCGATTCGATACAACCACTAGGGTCGGAATATCAACAATCTTCTTAGTCATTACCGAAACGATGGTAACAACACACACGAAACCAATTACTAGCTTCTTGGTAACCTTGTGACTTTCCCTGATCCAAGTGTGAGTCATGTGCTTCCGGTAGTATAGGCCTCTACTACCATTCACACCTACTCATACTCGTCCCAAGTATTGTCCCGCAGTCTCTCCAAGTCACCATACACGAAAAAAAAC
This sequence comes from Lactuca serriola, assembly GCF_051521515.1. NCBI lineage: Eukaryota > Viridiplantae > Streptophyta > Magnoliopsida > Asterales > Asteraceae > Lactuca > Lactuca serriola. Next base: position 172,698,193 of record NC_136414.1, read on the forward strand.
AACTTAACACATCAGATAACAAAACAAAGGTTTCATATTATTTCTTGAAACGATTACATAGGTGTTCAAGTTCACCCTAGACTATGCCTCTAATAGGCTAAATCATATGATTCTATGGCTACATTATAACTCGATCCTTGGATGTCAAGCCGTCATTCCTGAATCCTCGCATTGTCATCTGCTTCGTCTAGGATCATATGGAATGCTCTTGCCTTCGGTTTTGGCGGAATGTTTGGTTTTTCCGCCTCTTTCTTTTTCGGGCAATCCTTAGCAACATGCCCTTCTTCACGGCATTCATAACACACCCTTTTTGCACTCGTTGGCGTAATGTCCGGTCTTCCCACACTTGTAGCAAGTCACTTCTTCCCTACATTTCCCAAAGTGATTCTTTTTGCACTTCTCGCACCATTTCACTTTGTTTCCTCCTCCGCTAGACTCCTTTGAACCAGACTTGATCTTCTTATTGGGCCTCGTAGATTCCTCAAACTTCCTCTTTTCGCCAACCTCAATCTTGTTGGCAGCTCTTCCCTTAATCATATCTTCCACAGACTTGGCAGCCCAGATAGCTGCCTCCAGAGTAGGAGCCTGACGCACTGGCACCGCGTACTCCCATGGAAGTCCCTTTGCGTACTTGTCAATTTTCGTCAGCTCATCCGGAACAAGTCGCAAGGCAAACTCCATCTTTTCTGTGAAGTTGTTCGTGTATTCATCGATTGACATGCTTCCCTTCTTCAGGGTTAGAAACTGGTTCTCTAGCTCAAGCAGGTTTTGAGCTGAGCAGTACTTTCGTTTGAATTGCACCAAAAATTCTGCCCATGTCAGTTGCAGGGGCTCATTAGGGCTCAGAGTCTTCCCCAAGGTATTCCACCAACGTACAACACTTCCTCGAAACTGACGCACTGCAAATGTGGTCTGTAGCTTCCCTCTGCAACCGCATGTCATGAAGGCTAACTCCATCTCCGAGATCCAATCCATGACCCCGATCGGATCCTCCTTTCCAGTGAAAGTCGATGGCTTGCAAGTCAGAAAATCCTTGTACTTGCATCCATTCCTCTCGACTTTGTCATCTTGGTTGTTTTGTCGAACTATTGGTGGGTTGACTTGACCAACAGTCCCACTGTAGTTTCCTTCCTCAGTCTGCCCTTCGTTCAACTCGGGCTGTTCGATCTGAATAGTGGCTTCCTCACGATTTTGCTGGAGCAAACGTCTAGTTTCCTCCATTTGACGATCCAACATTGCCTGGATCATCGCTTGCACTCCGGCCATCGTTATTGGTCCGGCAGCGGCTTCCACAACTGGTATTTGCTCGATCACGGGGGGTTGGTGTCCGTTCCCATTTGCATTCACGTTTCCACTACGGGTTATTGCCATCTTGATCTATACACCGAATAAGGTGAATCCAGATCTTTACTTAGGATTGACGGTTAAATCATCCTTATCACTCCGAAACGTTTATATGCTAGTTCTAATATCGTAGTCGTACGTTTAGAATCCTAAACACATAAGGTTTCCAGATCCGGTCGGCAACAGACCATAGATCCGAACAACTAACAGCATATCAGGCACAAGTATTTAGCACATAAAAGCATTTTAGGCACAATTCCTAAAATAAGCTAGTGCTCACACCTCACAATCATCGCTTAGCATTCTAAGTTTAAGTCTAGAAATAAATCCATATTCCTAGTTCGCTTAAACTAATGCTCTGATACCAACTGTGACATCCCCATTTTCACGGCCAGAAAAGACCGATGTTGTTTATGCTTTATAAAAATCAGAGTACTTCATTTTATAAAAATGTTGCGGAATTTGTTCCCAGAAAAACATGGTAAATACGTTATTAAAACATTTTCGAAGAAACGTATTTATTTCATTTTAAAACGTTTGGGATGTCATCGTTAATACAGAAACATAAGCATAAACAGAACTTACAATTATTTACACTAGTGATCTACATCTCTTTAAATCTCTCAGTGTAGTGTCACTTCATATCAACACCTGTGATATAAATAAACTGAGTGGGTCAGGTTGGGAAACCTGGTGAGTACATAGGGTTTTCAACCTACAATAATATAATTATTATGTTTAAACAATCAAATAATCAACCCAATTACCCATCCCCATTATCTTCTTTATTCTTAAGGATCTACCCTAAGAATCAGCTATTTCTCATTCATTCATTCCTAAGGATCATCCTAAGGAAACAACATGAAGTCCATTGTTGCCAATGACACTTTGGTCAAGCGCAGCTGCTAATCTTGTCACTTAGGCACAGCTGCCAGAATTGGGACATTTCCTATGAGGCGCTTCTGCCGGTATTGACCTTTTAACGCCACTGTCATGGTCATAAGGCTCCCTATTAGGCACAGCTGTTGATACTGTCCTTAGAGCGCAGCTGCTAGGACGTTTACCGTAGATCTAAAACATCTACGGGTTGTGGCGCAGCTGCCAGTGCTCATCTATAGGGTACTTGGTCCACTGCTGCCAATGTATTACCTATAGGGCACTAGGTCCGTACTACTAATGTTCCTCTATTTCAGCTTTTATCCCTCATCATTCATCTACCCATGTTTTACGCAACATATTTTGTAGATATAAAATACTTTATACAGTTTAAATCATTTAAAACATGTATAAAAATCTTTCACCAGCATAGACAGCAAGTATTAAGACAATATGCACACATAACACGTAATTTATATTAAAATACTTCATATCTATGTGTAAGATGAAAGGGACCATGCACTCACTTGAGAAGGTGGTGACTCGGTACTCGGACAGCGCTTCGTTTACTTTAAAATAATTTCCTTTGACGAAACCTAGTATTATCACCACTAGATTTTAGTCTAATATTACCGTGACTAATTATTAGTCTTATTATTATTATTATTATTATTATTATTATTATATAAGCGTTTAAACAATACTTTCCAACTACTATGTACAGACAGGGGCCAGACATAAAACACCGGAGGGCAGGACCATTTTGGCGTATAGCACTTCTGAAATCCAACAACCCTATGCGGCCCTTTAAACCAGATTCCCCGTACCGCGAGTAGTTAAAAGATATTATAACGACACTTATATAAGTCATAATAATAGCCCAAATATTTATTATAAATTTATAATAACAATACTAATTTTAAATATAAACTATATTTAAAATAGGGTAAACATAACTTACTTTCAAGGGGATTTTAGCTAGGAGTCGGGCTCTGCAGGGGCAGAACTTCGTCGCTGAATCTTTCTAAGAAAGATTCGTGCAACGCTTCAGCGCTCACCTTACTATACTAAAACTACAGAAAGAGAAGTCGAATCACGAGGGACCGAAATGCTCGGGGGATAAGGAGAGAAAGACTCTTGAATCAAGAGAATGGTGCAAGAAATATGAGAGCCCAAGCCTCTTATTTATAGTAATTGAATTTACAAAAACTACCCTCCATAATTACTTAATGACCTTATAGTTATATAAACAACTAAACACCCCTTTATAATACTATTTTAAATAGATTTAATGATATTTGCACTAAACTAATGTCGAAAGAACTCAACATTAGTCTTATAATGACCGCATCGTCGATACCTTTCTAATGATATATACATATGTATATATATGTGTACGTATATATGATTTATACTTTATTTTAATACGTAAATATGCTATTATAATTTGTAACTCGTTCATACGAACTCCGTTTTTGACGTTATTTATATCCACGCGTAGGTGGAGACATACTCTACAACTTTCGTTTAGACTCTGTCGGCTAATTTTGACTTTATTTTTAAAGTTATATTTTTAACAGGTCGGGACAGGATTGGTCCGTTAAAATCTCATAACTTCTTCATCCGATGTCCATTTTCGTCTGTCTTTTTATTGTTACACTACTAATAATGAGATCTTCAATTCTCGTTTAGGTTGTGTCGGCTAAAAATCGCTCGATCTAATATTCGAATTTCGGACTGTACACTGCTAATCCGAAACTTCGAAAAATCGTAACTTCTTCATACGAAGTCAGATTTGGGCGTTCTTTTTATCGAAGTTCTTAGTTTAACATATTCTACGACTTTCGTTTAGAGCGCTAAATCTAAATCTCGCTCTATCATAAATTTACTATTTACGCTTCTCGGCGCCGTGCCGGTTCCGACGCGAAACTTCGACGGGTCATAACTTCTTCGTTATAACTCGGATTTCGGCGTTCTTTATATGTACGGAAACCCTGTGACATATTCTACAACTTGGTTAAGATTATTTATTCTAAATAATCTTTTTGTCGAAAAGTCGTTTTCGAACCCTATTGCCTCTAAATTGACTAGCCCGGATCTGCAGGCGTTACACAAAGTACAAACAACCATTGAATTAATAAGTATAAGTTTTACATAAGTGTTTAAACATTACATATTCAAACACCAAAGTAGATACAGTAGAAGACAGGAGTCACAGTACGGTACTAGGTACTCTTCTCAAAAGCTTCGGGAGTGTACCCGTCTACTGGATTCCTGAGAATACACGTTATTTTGAAAGAGTAGATCAACATTTAAGATAGTGAGTTCATAAGTATTTTAGTTCTATAAAGTATACTCTAAGTTCTTTGCAAAAGTTCGTTGGTTCCTCCAGAAAATCCTATATTTCCTGATGTGATAAAATGATAACCTCAATAGCTCCCTCTACAATTACTTAGTTGATACTAGTTATATATAACCTGATATCGAATGGATAGTTAAATGGGTGTATCTGCCCTAAGCCCACAACCAAACAAGGAACATGAAGTAAGGCGGAAGTCATACATTTCACTATCAATCGTATATTACTTATATACAACTCTGATGTATAAACTAAGGAATTATAGAATTAGTCACTTAAGGTCCTAGATGTGTTTAAAGAGAGTGAATGACTAAGTTCCATCTAGTAAGAAGTTTTAAATCCCCATCAAACCGTTTCTGACTAGTAGTTTTAAATCCCCATAAAACCATTCCATTTGTAAAAGTAGTTTAATCCCATAAACCGTTTTATTTGTAAAGGTATTCTTAGTTATATCTCTTCTACAGTAAAAAATTGGTATTAATCCTGTAAAATATTATATTATCCATAATACTGATTTGTGGTTTTAAACGTTCCAAAACCAAAAGTAAAAGTATATTTTCCATACCTGATTTCATGATACGTAGTTTTTACTATAAGTAAAAACTAACAGAAGGTATATTTGGTCAGTAAAATAGATAGGATGTAATTATCTTTTCTTACTGTTTTAAGAGAAGTATATTACTAAGTAATTTACTCGTTCTTTTATCCATGTGAGTTCTATTAACCATACTAATATGACTGATGTGCCTGATGCGACGTTCTTCAGGCGTCGGAAATGATATGAAATTTGTCACCCTAGGCCTGCCGGCCAAACTGTAGCGAACAGTGAAGGTGCGGGATTGTCAGTCCCCTATAGATCTATACACAAATTCACGCTCTCCCTCCAGGAGATTCTAGTTAATAAGTCGGGACTTAAGGTTGTACTTAGATAAGTACACCATGAAGAGTCTCACAAATTTATTGTTTCAATGAGATTACAATGTATTATTACCCCGTGATTGCTAACCCTAGTACGTTTGTACCCTTGTTAATGCAAACCCGGTATGATGTATTATTACCCCATGATTGCTAACCCTGGCACGTTGTATGTGTACCTTTGTTAATGCAAACCCGGTATGATGTATTATTACTTCTTTAATATATTATCCATATACTAAAAGTATTATACATATCCTGGTATAAATAAATGAATTGTTAGTAATTTCCTTGGAATAAAAAGTATACAATCGTGAATCATACTTGTGTATTTAGTTTTGAATCATAAATTATAACTATTATAATTTATATGTTCTATCTGATTAGCATGATTTCTCATGGGTGAACACCTTTGCTCAGCATGATACAAAGGTAATGATACCGAATGAAGTAACCTTTTATATTCATATATATATATATATATATATATATATATATATATATATACAATTAAGAAGGGAACGACCTTCGGACAAATAACACCACCTTAATTCCACATCCAAACAAGGAAAAGGAAATAAGATAATTCATTAGTCCTAAGCCCTTCAAATCTTCTTTATATATTTATCGATATATAAACATGATTTTGGCAATTATAATTTGAAATAGTTTACAAAACCTTTTACAAAGAATTTAATAGTATTAAAAGAGTTCACATGACTTTAAAGATTTAACATGGCTTTAAGTCATTTTGGAAGTATTTGGAAATCATTAAAAACATAAGGAAATCCTTTGTGTGATTATTATCACATACAATTATTAACACAATTTATATTGTGTTCAATTTGTATTCCCCCCCCCCCTAAAAAGCATTTAAAAACCATATAGGGGTATGAACTCACTTGATAAGTGGTGATTTGGGCAACGTTTCGTTTCTATAGATGATCTTTCTCGAAGAAACCGCGAGTTTTTGATTAAAAACCGGCTTTACGCGGGCATCACTTCGATTAGAAAGAGGTTAGCTTCTCGAGACGGGGCTTTGGGGCTTGCTTCGAGTTTTAGACTTCATACCGAGGCTTTGGGGGGTTGTAAAGAAGTTTGGGGAGGTGAGAGAAGTGAAGGCCACGTGGCCGAAGTTCGGAAGCAGCCACGGTGCGAGGCGCGTGTTGGATCAGGAGTGGACCGAACTTCAGTCCAATCAGGAGGTGCCACAAGCAACTTCGGTCCAATCAGCAGCGAACACGTTTCCGACACGGGGAGGTATCGCATGCGAGGTGACGTGTCCGGATGCCAGCCATGCGAAATTTCCCGGTTTTCAAGATTTTTCGATTTTTGTGCCCGAAACTTGCGAAATTCATAACTTTCGTATACGAGCTCCGTTTTCGACGTTCTTTATATGCACGCATATTATTATTTTTAACAGACCGGGATAGGAAATCCGTTAAAATTTCATAACTTCTTCATCCGACGTCCGTTGTACTACTTTTGACGAGACCTTCGATTCTCGTTTAAGTTGTGTCGGCTTAATATCGATCGATTTTTATTTCGAATTTTTAGTTGTCTACTGCTAAACCGAAACTTATAAAAATCATAACTTCCTCATACGAAGTCAGATTTTCACGTTCTTTTTATGAAAATTCTCGGTTTAACATATTCTACAACTTTCATTTATATTGTTAAGGCTTAAAAGCCTTTTATCGAAAATTCACATTTTACACTGAACAGTGTTTTGCCAGTTTTGTTGCGGATCTTCGATTGGTCATAACTTCTTCGTTATAACTCGGATTTTAGTGTTCTTTATATTTTTGGAAACCTTGTTACAATCTCTACCACTTTGTTCATCCCAATTATGATTATTGATCAATTTATTTTCGGACCTAAATTTGACTGTTGTTACAAGATCTTAAGGGTCGCGTATTTAAGTAACCTACTCGACGATTTGGGAGGCCTCAACTCGAAGAGTAGGCTGGCATAAATGATACCTTAATTCCAGGGTTTTGCACCCTATTTAAACACCTCAAACCTTTCATGATGGCCTCATTTCCCAGCCTCCGCTGTCCTAAACCTAAATCTCAAGACCTTAAAGCTACTTTGAGTGATTGTGAGCCATTTTGGGTGTTATGGTGTGTGTAGAAGCCATTGGAAGAAGGAAAAGCTTTAGTACTCAAGAAGGAGCTTGTAGATCCAGAATCCTTGCCTCATCCATTACACTTTGCTGGTATAAAACTTGAATCATGCCTTGTAGTTGAGTAGATCTCCTTTTTGGGTTATTTTGCTTGGTTTTGGCCCAAATATCATGGTCCTTGGGAGTTGGACGTCCCAAATGAGTTAACACTTCAAATCTAGGGTCTTGAGGGGTTTTCATGGCTTAAAGGTTCCAACTTTATGTGTAACGTCCCAAAATTTAAGACTAAAAATTTCTTTTAATAAAACATTACTTTAAGCAAATTCATCATTTCAAAACATAAATAGAGTATTAGTTTCCAAAATACATGTTCGTTATCAGAGTAAACATTCCCAGGCTGTCTAAACTATGGTGTGTGCTATGCGATCACCCCGAGCTCCATCATCCGCTACCGGAAGTACCTGAAACCAAAACTGAAAATCGTAAGCACGAAGCTTAGTGAGTTCCCCACCCTACCACATACCATGCATAACCACATACTGCACATACTGAGCCACGCCCGCTAACCTGGGCCTCGCCCACTATAACGGCCCCGCCGCTCCAGGCCCCGCCTGGCTTCGAGCCCCGCTCGGATACAGATCTGTTTCACTTAGGCCTCGCCCACTAACATATAATAGCACGTAAACATATCACATCACATCAAATAAAGCTAAACACATACTGACTGATCTTGTCCTAAGGCCTCGCCTATCTCTGGGCCCCGCCCATGTCCTGCTACTGATGAGTCATGGAACCCCGTCCATACTCCTGCTGATGGTGAGGTACGGGCCCAGCCCACCCTCACTCATTCCCTAACTTGGGCCTCGCCCCTGATCTGCTGCTACTGAGATGTGGAACACCATCCACACTCTGCTATTGGTGAGATACGGGACCTCGCCCACACTCACCTCCCTACCAGGCATATACAAGTATCATACAGACAACAAGTATTAACTGTCACATAAACCATTCCTTGGGAACCCGCCCTCTATCATTGGACCTCGTCCCGAATATCATACTAGCATACTGTGCCTAGGGCTAACCCCCGGGTCTTCTACTCATAACTACATGGGCCGGCATTATGGCCGTAGACCCATTCATACCAAGGGAAACTCACCTGATACTGCTGAACTGTTGCTGCTAATCCTTTTGACCGCTACCTAACCACTGACTCCGAACTGCTGCTCCACTAGCTCCCCGAGCTACTAATATCAACATAACACTTAGTCTAACTGACCTTCAAAGGTCAACTAAGTCAACTCTGGTCAAAGTCAAAGTCCTGGTCAAAGTCAACCTTCTAGGTCAACCCTACTCGTCGAGTCACCTTATTGACTCGCCGAGTTCATATGTCCAGAGTCCTTCTCTTTGCGACTCGACTCGCCGAGTCAGTCCATGACTCGCCGAGTCTACCGATTACCGAGTCCTGACCTGTCCAACTCTCCGAGTCTCCATTCGACTCACTGATTTGAGTCTCAACTCGAAGGGTTTGGGGTTTCGCGACCTGACTCGCCGAGTCCAGGACAATCTTCGACAGACTCGTCGAGTTCCTGCCCAACTTCATCTAACTCGACGAGCTGTTCATCCCACTCGTCGAGTTCCTCCTCATCTTCATGCTACTCGCCGAGTCCACTCAAAGGACTCGCCGAGTCCATTCAGATCTCCAAACATGCAGAGGACTTTTGAGTCATGCAGGGACTCCAAACCATAGATCCATACTTCCAAAGCTCAATCCCCACGTAAAGTTGCAAACTTTACGTATAACTAAAGAGATCTAGGCTCAAAACATACTAGGGTTTGGTTTAAGGACAAAAGGGCTTCACCAACTACTCTTCTCCTAATGCTTTATGACATATTGGACCATCCCAACACTAGATCCGAAGTGGAAACAACATATCTAAGCCCCTAACTCGAATTGGGTCTCAATCAACCATAAAACCCACAAATCTCATAACAAAATAGATCTAGATGCAAAGAAGGGAAAATGGCAGCTTAATACCTCCAAGCTGAACACAAAATGAAGTAGATCTCGGATGTACACCTTTCCTTTGAAGCAAACTTCTTGATCTTCATGTTCCTTTCCATAATTTCCTTCTTCCAAAGCTATATCTCTCAAATGATGGAAGCTCACACGAAGTATAGGGTTTACAGGTTCTCTAGGATGATAAGGAGGCTGAGGGAGGGACATAACACCCTTTATATAGGATACAACTCCCGGAATTAGGGTTTTCCTCGCACAGACCAGACTCGCCGAGTCGGTCACTTACTCCTCGACCCGGATCCCGCTCGGACTCGCCGAGTTCCTCCTTGGACTCGCCGAGTCGCCCCTAAAAATTAGGGTTTTCTTTCCTTTCTTGGCCTTCAAAAACTTGGGTGTTACATTATGGCCATGGAAGTCCCATGCAACCTTTAGACCATCATTTTGGCGTTTTGGAGCTTCTAATGGCCATGCATGTAGAGAAAGCTGGGACTTTATGTGATCTTTCAGTCCCTATAGTCCAGATCTATGACCTCATGGTCTATCTTGCAGTTTTGGTAGTCTTCGGATGAAGACTTTTGCCTTTTTGAGTTAGGGTTTGAGCTTAATCTCATTAGGAAGGGTATTGATGGGTAAAGTTTGAAATTTACCCTCTTAGAGGCGTTTTCCAATCTAGATCCAGAGTACACGGTATAGATCTGAAGAATAATGGCTTAATGCATTAAGAAGGGTTAACATACTGAAAAACCCGACGAGTTTATAAAGGAAATCGACGATTTGATTAGAAGTGTCCCAATTTTGTTATAAAGGACGAACTCGAAGAGTTGGGGGAAACCCTGACGAATTGACCCGGGATATCGCGATTCTATGAGTTATGGAAACTTGCCGAGTTGGAAGATAACTCGACGTGTTGGATCGCGATTTCATGATTATGCGATTCAAGGGAACTCGGAGAGTTGAAGAGAAAACTCGACGAGTTGAGTCAACTCCGAGTGTTGACTTTGACTAGACTTTGACTATGACTTGGACCAAAGTAGACCCTTAAGGGGATTATAACTAAGAAAGGGTAATTAATGAAATCTTTTATATGTACGGGATTGAGTTGGGTTGATATTCGGAGTCGGGGACTGTTCAGCTACTTTCCAGTATTCGAGGTAAGTTGCCTTCCCGGTATAAGTGGGTCGAATGAACCAATGTCGGCCCACTAGTATTTGTTTATAGTAGAGATGATTGTCTTTGTGATAATTTTCTGGTATGCCACTATATGTTGAGATTTATGTGCTTGTGTGCTATGTTATTACGTGGTAGGGGTAGGGGTGAAGTAGACTTGTAACCGGTCGAAAGAGACCGAAGGGGTAGGCCAGCACCCAGATATGCTAGGCAATATGTATATGCTTTTATGCTAGGATATTATGTGATAGTGGTAGGGGTGAAATAGACCCCGTAACCGATTGAAAGAGACCAAAGGGGTAGGCCAGCACCCAGATATGCTAGGCAGTATCCGATTGAAAGAGACCGAAGGGGTAGGCCAGCACCCAGGTATGCTAGGCGGTAATCGGTTGAAAGAGACCGAAGGGGTAGACCGGCACCCAGATATGCTCGATGGTAACAGGTTGAAAGATACCGAAGGGGTAGGCCAGCACCCGGATATGCTAGGCAGTATGTTTATTGTATGGTATGCGGTATGATGGGGGAACTCACTAAGCTTCGTGCTTACGGTTTTCAGTTTTGGTTTCAAGTACTTCTGCTTCGAAAGGAAAGGAGCCGACAAGATCGCAACGCATCACACTATGATTTTCTGCACATGAGATCTTTCAGAGTTATACTCTGATGTTGTTTTCTTATGACATGTTTTGGTTATTGAGATATTGGTTTTTGATTATGATATGGGATGACACTATTGATGTTTTTTTACTATTGGTTTTTATAATTACGTAATTAAAAATGAAATTTTTGGTCATGAATTTTTGGATGTTACAAGTTGGTATCAGAGCCTTGGTTTGAGGGATTCGAACACACCTTCGGGGTGTATGTACTCCAATCGAGGGTTTGAGAGATTTTTACAAGAAAAATAATTTTCTAAAATTGAGAATAAGGGTTTTAGATAAAGAACAAGGAGTGTGATGCGTGCAATCGGTCGAGCTCAAGTAAGTTTTCCCCAAGATACCCATACATGTTATATTATGATGTGTAGTGTGAATATGTGAACTGCATGCTAGATTAGGGCTAAGGATCTAGGAAGGATGCCTTGTATTCCTACTGTAGGTACTATTTGAACTGCATGCTAGTACTGATTAGTCAGTGATATGATGGCTTGTTTAGGATATGCCTTGTTTTGGTTACTCAATGCTCGAATGTTGCTTGCTTTGTGCTTTTAGGAGTTCTAGTTATCTTTAATTAACTAGTAAATGAATATGTTAAGTTACATATTATAAGGACTAAATAATTTCATAAGGATAGTTCTAGCCTTATTTCACAACTCTTGTCTGATTCCAATCATTGTAGGGTAGGACCTCTCATTCGAAGAATTATCTGGTCTTAGTAATATGTAATGATGTTCGCGAGCTAGTTAGGGATAGATATCAGGGACTTCTTATGCAGCTGATGGCGGAGAATGGGTCGGAGACTACCCTAGGGCAAGCCTAGGATGAAATTAGTGACAGGAGCTATTCGATTGAAAATTGTATTCACGGATAGGAAGCGGCTTTAGTAACCCAAGATGACCTAGGAGGAAAGTATGGATAGATGTGGAAGGTAGTATGGGCCCGTACTAATGAAAGCAGAGGATCTATACTGGACTCTAGGAAAGTTATGGGGAACCAAGAGTGGTAGAGTGTGAGACCTCTCGATGTTATGTATGACCCTGACGATTATGTGTTTTGTTTCAGAATGGCGGTGACACGTCACAGAGCAAGGGGCTCCGGGTCTGGATCTGGTTCGGGTACGGGTTCCGAGCTAGTTGATGATGGATTACGCAAGTTCATTACATCCGAGATTACGAGAGGCATCCTTGAGTCGAACCCGATGATTTTTGGGTCGATCAAGGAGGGTATCATTGATCCATCATGGAGGATCGCCTTAGGGCGTTCAGGAGTGACATGGCACCTGGCTAGTCAGCGACTCGTACGCTCTCCTTCAAGGATTTTAGGGGATGTGGAGCACCATACTTCTGTGGGGTGAAAGACCCCATTGTGGCTAGGCAATGGATCGCAGACATTGAGTCTGCACAGGCAACGAGCTTCTGCCCTGAAGGGTCGAAGGTCAATTTTGTTGTTGGGTGTTTGAGGGAGCGAGCTAGAGACTAGTGGGAGGTAGTCGGTGATACTTTGGGAGCCCCAGCCATTGAGGCCATGACCTGGTTGGATTTTGTATCCAGGTTTCGGGTGGAGTTTTCGCCAGCTGTGGAGGTACAGCAGCTGGCCAGGGAGTTTTTGGGTATGTGTAACATCCTGTTTCGGATCGTCTATGATTTAGGGTTCGTGAGCTGCAACCCAGGCATGAGGAAGCCTCAGAGCTGCGACGAGTTGCTAGAAGCGTGGGGGCTTCTCGTCACCTTTCCGTGGATATGTGGTTCATTGGAAACGGAGTTATATTAAGGAAACTATGGAATTTTGAAGTTTTGACAAGATAGGTCCATAATTTGAGAAAGATGGCAGCGGAGTACGCTGGGCGTACGTGTGTGTACGCTTAGCGTACTTATGTGCATGACTTTTAAGCGAATCCACCTAGTACGTTGGGCGTACCAGAGGATACGTTGGGCGTACTAGGCACAAAGTGAAAACCCTAAATGAGGTGGGGGTGTTCCTATATAAAGAATAAGATTGTCTCACTCCTGGCCACCATCCTCAGACAATAAACCCTCTCAAACTCTAAATACTCGTCCATTGAGCTTGTGTGACCATTTGTGAGCTATTAAGTGTTCTTGTGTTTCTTTGGAGTGAAGAAGGAGCCTTGAAGAAGAAGGAGTGGGATTCCAGGCTTTAGATCTGAGCTTGTCTGAGTTAGAAGCTTCATGTTGAGTTATAAAGCTCAAAGCTTTCTCACCCTTTTGATTTATGCATCATTTTAGTGTATTTTAGGGTTTTAGTCCCAATGTTGGAGACATTGTGAGATATTGAGCTCCAGAGATTATTATCAGCTTATTTGAGTGTCTTTAGTGGTGTGGAGTTATAAAAATCGAGACTTAGACGTTTGAATCAACCCATGCATGAGATATGTGCATTTTGAGATGAGAATATGAGAGTTTTGGGTGTTTGTGACCTTACCAGCCATACAAAGGTGTAAAGTCACAAGCTTTATGGAGTAACAGCCATTAGGGAGTCCAGATTTGATATTTGAGTTAAGGTCTTAATGGGTTAAGACCAAAGGAGTAGGAAGAGCAAACCTGGACGTACGCTGAGCGTAATTCCAGTTTGCCTTGCGTACTGACCAAATGTCCCCGATGGCCAATTTGGATTTGTGCGTACGTTGATCGTACCAAGGGAGGTACGCCCCGCTGAACCTCACTATGAACTTTTGGGATAAGTCTCATTTTGGGCCTTAAGTGTTAGGCCTGGAGTTTGGGCTTGTTGCACTGGAGTTTTGGACCTGAGGAATATATATATATATATATATATATATATATATATATATATATATATATATATATATATATATATATATGTGTGTGTGTGTGTGTGTGTGTGTGTGTGTGTGCACCTTAGGCCCTTAAGCTGGGCTTGTCACTTGGACTTGAGAGTTGGGCCTCGGGAGAGCCCAATCATTATTGGGCCTTGGTGGGCCCAATAAGTTTTAGGTTATTGATGGGCTAGTTAGTGGACTACCTTTAGACCTAAAGAGTGAGGGTTTGGACTTAGATCTTAATTGGGTAATTGTGGATTTTGGCCCAGTGTTAGAGGTCAGTGTGCAGCAGCAGCATCTATAGGAGTTGTTCATCACCCGAGGTGAGTCTTCTCACTATACTTACCTAGAGTGGTAACCTTTGTGTGACCGGAGGGTCTTATGTGCTTATTTGGGTTATGTGATATTATGCATTTTGTATGTGTGATATATAAGATATATTATGTGTTTTACTGAGACAGGACCTAGGAACCAACCCGAGTTGTGGGACCAGAGGGTTTCCACTGAGACAGGACCGGAGGGTCCAACCCGAGTTGTGGGACTGGAGGGTTCCCCCTGAGACAGGACTGGAGGATCCAAACCGAGTTATGAGACCGGAGGGTCTTCACTGAGATACCACATTGGAGGGTCCACCCAAGTTGTGGGACTGGATGGTCCCACTAAGACACATTGACCGGAAGGTGTTATTGAGCTATATCCATGAGAGGATAATGAGATATGTGTGGTATTTTGGGAAACTCACTAAGATTTGTGGTTACCGTGTTATGTGATATGTGTTTCAGGTTCCTCTCAGGATCGCGGTAAGGCGCCGACTTGATTGTACACACCAGAGAAAGAGTTATGTTTTGAGGATCCTGGATTATTAATCTAATAATTATGGAGTTGCGTTTTGTAAATTAAATAAATGAGACTTTTGTGAAATGTGTTATGAGAAGTATGTGATTTTAAAATGAAAATTTTGTTTGAAAATTTACAACGTTACAATATGAGACATACTACAGACACGGTGGCGGAGATTACCGCCAAGTTAAGGGAGAGGGCCTTGTTGGTGCCCCGGTACGCGGGTGATGAGGAGATGGATAAAACTCGGTACCATGATATGTTGAGAGCTGACATTTGGAAATATGTCAGCTATTCGGCGTGCCCGACTTTGGATGATATGATAGCCAGGGCATGAGAGATGGAGATTGATATAGAGCACATCAAGAAAAGGAATGCGGAGACATGGCAGACGACTGGGGTTTCGGCGAAGAAACCCAAGGGATTCGACTCGAGGTTGAAGAGCCAGCAGGGCCAGAGCCGCTGTGGGAAATGTGGCAAGTCGCATGAGGGAGTTTGCAGAGTGGGGGGATCAGGCTGCTATAAGTGCGACAAGTTAGGGAACTTTAGCAGGGATTGTATTGCCCCTACCCCTACCATTTAGACATCAGACATGCTATGTTTTCACTGCAATCAGCGAGGCCATAAAAAGGCCAACTGCCCGAGATTGGTATCAGGAGCTCCAGTAGCAGCGCTAGCTCCAGCGACCCTACAGATCACGGATGGCCACCAGGGCAAGTCAGATGCTCCTGTGGTGAGGAGTTGAGCCTTCCAGCTGACCGCCGAGGAGGCGCGTGTTGCACCAGATGTGGTGACGGGTATGTTTCTTCTCCCTAGTTTTTTTATTTTATGTCAGTTGTAATATTTATATTCTATGTATCTTGTTTTAGGATCGTTCCATGTGAACGGTATCTCAGTGCTGGTACTATTTGACTCGGGGGATACCCGATCCTTTGTATCGCTCGCGCTTAGCAAGCAAATTGTTGGAGCTCTAGGGGAGTTGGACTGTCCCATTGATGTAGAGATTGCAGATGATAGGACCGTTCCGGTCGCGAGGGTTTATCGGGGATGTACACTGCAGTTGTTCGATGAGCAGTATTCCGTGGATTTGGTCCCTATTCCCCTGTGAGGGAATAAGGTTATCGCGGGTATGGACTCGTTGAGCCCCAATGGGGCAGTGATCGACTACGAGCGACAGCTAGTGCAAGTTAGGACCCCAAGAGGGGGAGGGTTGGTGATTCAGGGCGAGAGGCCGCAGGGTGGACTGACTTTGTTTTCGACAGCGAGGGCGAGACGCTACCTTCACCACGGTTGTGCATGTTATGTCGCCTATGTCATGGATACCCGGGAGAAGGGTAAGGCTACCGTACACGATGTATCGATCGTACGGGAGTACCTAGACGTGTTCCCAAAGGATGTGCCTGGGATACCTCCGTAGAGGCAAGTAGAGTTCAGGATTGACCTAGTTCCCGGTGCGGCTATGATAGCCAAGGAACCACATCGGTTGGCTCCTCTCGAGATGCAGGAGTTGTCTACACAGATGCATGAGCTGTTAGATAAGGGACTTATCAGGCCAAGCAGTTCGCCATGGGGAGTCCCGATCCTGTTTGTGAAAAAGATGGTCGGATCACACCGGATGTGTATAGATTACCGGGAGTTGGATAAGGTAATAGTGAAGAACCGCTATCCCCTCCCGAGGATTAATGACCTATTTGTCCAGATTCAGGGAGAATCTTGGTTTTCCAAGATTGATCTGTGATCAGGTTACAATCCGATGAGAGTCAGAGACGAGGATGTACAAAAGACAGCCTTTCAGACTCGATATGGTCATTACGAGTTCGTGGTGATGTCATTTGGACTCACCAATGCTCCTGTCGCGTTCATGGATCTCATGAACCGCGTATGCAAACCGATGATGGATAGGTCTGTGATTGTCTTTATTGATGACATCTTGGTTTACTCCAAGACGCAGGAACAGCACGAGGAGCACCTGAGGGAGGTGCTAGAGACGTTGAGGAGGGAGATACTTTTCGCAAAGTTCTCCAAGTGTGATTTTTGGTTACGCGAGGTGCAATTTCTGGGGCACCTCATCAACTAGAACGATATACTAGTCGATCCGGCCAAGGTAGAGACCGTGATGAGATGGGAGGTTCTGAGGTCTCCATTCGAGATTCGGAGTTTTCTTGGTTTGGTGGGTTATTATCGAAGATTCACCCAGGATTTCTCCAAGATTGTTGTTCCACTAACCCGATTGACCAAGAAGTCGGTGACATTCCATTGGGGGCATCAGCAGCAGGCAACTTTCGAGACTGTGAGGCAGAAGTTGTGCGATGTGCCAATATTGACCCTACCAGAGGGCGTTGAGGATTTCGTCGTGTATTGCAACGCGTCTATCATGGGCTTAGGTGCAATATTGATGCAGAGAGGGTGTGTCATCACTTACGCCTCGAGGAAGCTAAAGCCTCACGAGGTGAATTACCCGACACACGACCTGGAGTTGGGGACAGTTGTTTTTTCCCTCAAGATTTGGCGACACTACCTCTATGGTGTCCCCTGTACTATCTACACAGACCACAAGAGCCTGAGATACTTGATGGATCACCCAAATTTGAACATGAGGCATCAACGTTGGTTGGACATGGTGAAGGATTATGATTGCGAGATCCTCTACCACCCCGAGAAGGCCAATGTGGTGGCCGATGCTCTCAGCCGCAAGGCGGCCGCTGCTCTGATTCAGGATATATCCCTGAGGATGACAGTGATTACTCCGTTGCTGGAGCGGATTCGGGAGGCTCAGGTCGTGGGTATGAAGGAGAAGTACGGGAAGTGTGAGCGGATCATAGTAAAGGTGGCTTCATTTGATTATGATAGTCGTAGGTTGTTAACCCTGCATCATAGGGTATGGGTTCCTTACTGGGGAGGTGTACGCCAGGTTCTGATGGAGGATCCTCACAAGTCGAGATTCTCCATTCATCCTGGGGCGACGAAGATGTATTGGGATATTCGCCCTGATTGTTGGTGGCCCTACATGAAGTGGGATATACCCTGGTTTTTGGAGCGGTGCTTGACTTGCAGGAAAGTCAAGGTCGAGCATTAGCGACCTCACGGCAAGATGCAGTCGTTAGAGATTCTTGTGTGTAAATAGGAATACATCACTATGGATTTCATCAAAAAGCTTCCCAGAACCGCATGAGGAGTAGATTCTATTTGGGTCATCGTAGATCAATTAATCAAGAGTGCACATTTTATCCCGATCCAGGAGAGTATATCGGCAGAGAAGCTAGCCGAGATTTACGTCCGCAGGGTAGTGGCTCGGCATGGGGTGCTATTTTTGGTTGTGTCAAACCGAGATGCTCGCTTTACTTCCAAATTTTGCAAGCGGTTGCATGAAGAGATGGGTACTCGTCTCCACTTTAGTGAGCTTTCCACCTGCAGACGGATGGACAGAGTGAGAGGACGATTCAGACTCTAGAGGACATGTTGCGTGCTTGCGTATTAGATTTTAGTGGGAGTTGGGATACGTATCTTCCATTAGCGGAATTTTCGTATAACAACACTTATCACACTAGCATAGACCGACCTCCGATCGAGATGCTCTACGGGAGGAAATGTAGGACCCCGATATGTTGGGGAGAGGTTAGTCAGAGAGTCATGGGGAGTATGGAAGTGGTACTCAAGACTACTGAGAAGATCCAGCAGGTCCGAAGTAGACTCCAGACTGCTTAGAGTCGGCAAAAGAGTTATGCCGACAAGTGCCGGTCGGGCCTGAAGTTTTAGGTGGGAGATATGGTTCTCCTGAAGGTGTCACCTTGGAAAGGTTTCATCCAGTTCAGGAAGGAGGGCAAGTTGGGCCCCAGGTACATTGGTCCATTCAGGGTTTTGGCTCGGGTGGGCCGGGTTGCATATTGACTGGATCTTCCAGCCCAGCTTAGTCAGATCCACATCACTTTTCATGTCTCCCAGTTGTGGAAGTGCTTAGTGGATGAATCCTTAGTTGTGTCTTTAGAGGATATTCAGGTGGAGGACAGCTTGAACTACGTCGAGAAGCCAATGGTGATTCTGGATTGGAAGACGAAAACCTTGAGGAACAAGGTTGTACAGTTGGTGAAGGTGCAGTGGATGCACCACAAGGGGTCAGAGTGGACTTGGGAGCCAGAGGAGGAGATGAGAGAGCATTATCCAGAGTTATTTGAGATAGCAGACTTTGAGGACGAAGTCTGAGACAAGTGCGGGAAAATTGTAATGCCTGGTTCCTGCTATGTATTAAACTTATAATTTATTCTATTTTATAGAGCAACTCGACGAGTTAGGAGCCCTAAACTCGTCAAGTGGAGATCTTAAGGGCCGCGCATTTTAAGTAACCTACTCGACGAGTTGGGAGGCCTCAACTCGAAGAGTAGCCTGGCATAAATGAAACCCAAATCTCAGGGTTTGTCACCCTATTTAAACACCTCAAACCTTTCATGCAGGCCTCATTTCCCAGCCTCCACTGTCCTAACCCTAAATCTCAAAACCCTAATTCTACTTTGAGTGATTGTGAGCCATTTTGGGTGTTTTGGTGTGGTAGAAGCCATTGGAAGAAGGAAAAGCTTGAAGACTCAAGAAAAAGCTTATATATCCAGAATCCTTGCCTCATCCACGACACTTTTCTGGTACAAAGCTTGAACCTTGCCTTGTAGTTGAGTAGATCTCATTTTTGGGTTATTTTGCTTGGTTTTGGCCCAAATATCATGGTCCTTGCGAGTTGGACGTCCTAAATGAGTTAACACTTCAAATCTAGGGTCTTGAGGGGTTTTCATGGCATAAAGGTGTCAACTTTATGGCCATGGAAGTCCCATGCAACCTTTAGACCATCATTTTGGCCTTTTGGAGCTTCTAATGGCCATGCATGTAGAGAAAGCCGGGACTTTACGCGATCTTTCAGTACCTAGAGTCTAGATCTATGACCTCATGGTCTATCTTTCAGTTTTGGTGGTCTTTGGATGAAGACTTTGCCCTTTTTGGGTTAGGGTTTAAGCTTAATCTCATTAGGAAGGGTATTGATGCGTAAAGTTGGAAATTTACCCTCCTAAAGGCGTTTTCCAATCTAGATATGGAGTATAGGGTGTAGATAAGTCTAGAACTTCGAAATTTGAACTTGGTGTTCCATAAATGACTACTTGCAAACTATTAAGGGGTTATTTATAAAAATTGGATATAATTAATTTCACCTAGAATATATGCAAATAGAGCTTTTATGACATGAAATTTTGCATGTCAAGTTATTTATAAAAATTGGATATACTGTAGCAAATAGACATGAAATTTCCAGAGCAAAGGAGGAAATTCCGGCGTCAAAATGCCTTAAAATGGTGAAAAGTCCGAAAATGGTGAAAATCCGAAGTCATTATGAAATTTCCGGAGCAAAGGAGGAAATTCCGAAGCAAACAATGAAGTTCCGGAGCAAAGCTCGCAAATTCCGGAGTGCTCTTCTCGGATCTGAAGTCGTCTGATCAATTCCGAAGCCATCCTCCAGATTCCAGAGTCATGCGAGCGAGGTCCGGTCTGTCCAGTAGCCTTCCGAAGCGAAGTTCCGAAGCAAGAAGGGGGGAAGTTCCGAAGTGGTGAGTACCTTCTGATTCCTTAGAAGGGTGTCCGGACCAAGAGGAGTCCTTTTGGGTTTGAAATGGCCGGTTTCCCCGCATCCATAACATGTGCAGCTAGCCCCGGCATTGTTGTCATTGGGCTGCTTGTTTTGTTGTGGAGGCATTTTGCAATATCGGACAGTATGCCCCTTTCGGTTGCATTTGGTGCATTGGAAATCCTTGCATGCCCCGTAGTGGTGATAGTTACATTTGTTACATTTGGGATTGGAACCCGCGTATGACTTTGCTGGTGTTGTTGTGGTTGAGGCAGGGACGGCTGGGGTTGGTGTAGTTGGAGCAGTAGCGGAATGGATTGCTACCGTCTGTGGTTTCTTGGATGACCCTGCATCCTGCTGTCCCTTTCGCTTGTTTCCCCAATTCTTCTTGTTTCCTCCTCCTTGCTTGCTTTCTCCCTCGTTTGTTTTGGTAGTTTTCTTATCACCGTGATCATAAAGTTTCTTGGCCAAGCGCTTTGCACTGTCGTAGGTCTCGGGTTTTAAGGAAATCACGTTGCCCTGAATAGGAGGCATCAACCCCTAGATGAATTGTTCGACTTTCTTTCCCTCGAATGTGATCATACCAGGACACAATAACGCAAGTTTGTTAAACCTTGAGATATATGCATCAATGTCCGAGTTCTGCACCGTCAGGTTCCACAGTTCTTGTTCAAGTTTTTGTACTTCCCCTCGGGGACAGTACTCAGCGATTAACATTTCTTTGAGTTCTTCCCAGGACATTGCATTTGCAACGGGGAGTGGCATGGCTTCAATGTAACCGTTCCACCATGTCAATGCCTAATCGACGAAGGTGCAGGCCGCGAACTTGACTTTACTCCCTTCCGTACATTCGCATATCTCGAACACTGACTCTACCTTCTCGATCCATCGTTTTAAAGCGATAACTCCTCCAGTCCCATTGAACGTGCGGGGTTTTGCATTGGTAAAGTCCTTGTAGGTACAGACCCTTATAGGCCCTTGGTTCATCCCTTGATGGGAGCTTCCCGTCCCTTGACCATTACCACCATTGTTTCCGTTATGGATGTGAGCTAACGCCGTTGTTACTGCTACCGATACTGCCGCTTGAAAGGCCACAAGGTTCATCTCTGGTGGGGGCGGCGGTGGTGGTGTTGTGTTGTTGTTCTTTCGGATCGGTCTCCTCGGCATCTTTCTGTCATGGATCAGAAGGACAATAGATGGGGCTACAATGGCCCTACACCTCCTTGTGTTGTTTTTCTTTCGGATCGGTCCCCATCTCTCAATAGAAGTCAGAACAGTTACTGTTAATTTTCAGACTATTTGGGATAAGTTCGAACATTTTATGATTAACACTTTAGGAGATGCCAGGAGAGGGGATGCTCTTAGGTTTATTGTGCAACAATAAACTTTCATACTATAAGAAATTGGAAATTTATGACCCAAACATGGAGTTTGCGGTCCAAAACCCCAGGGGTATATATATGGTCCTTAGCCATATTTATTCATTTGTTCCATTTCCAACTAGAGAAAAGCCAAATTCTCTCTCACGGATCTTCGGCCTTTCGTCCCAAATCGTGAGTGCTTCTATCTAAGAGTATAATAGGGCTTGTTATGTGTCTAATAACCAAGAAATCATAAGAAAACAACAAGATCAAAGAGTTTAAGGCCCAAGAACACCTTGGTGAGTAAACCCTTCTTTAAGGGCCAAAAGTGTGCCCTAGTCCCTTCCTTTCATTATGAAACTAGCCTAGACTCGTACCCTAATGTATGTAGGACTTGAAAACACAAAAACACCATTTCCATGAGATATTACGGCCGTAATCTCTAAGGGATTTGGTCCTAGGGCCGTGAACTCCTCAAAGGAGTTGAAAGGTGCCCTAATCTCTTCCAAGGACTAAGCCATCAAGTAAAAATACTTCTAAGGGACATGTAAGGCTTCAAAACATCAAATGAACTAAGGCTTAGGAGATTACGGCCGTAAACTCAAGATTTTACGACCGTAAACTCATTTTGTTATGGTCTTGGAGAGTAAAC
This sequence comes from Lactuca serriola, assembly GCF_051521515.1. Lineage (NCBI taxonomy): Eukaryota > Viridiplantae > Streptophyta > Magnoliopsida > Asterales > Asteraceae > Lactuca > Lactuca serriola. Next base: position 172,720,898 of record NC_136414.1, read on the forward strand.
TCAAGAATGGGGTTCTTTGGAACCCTAAACCCACTAGCCTTGTCCTACAACAACTTAGATGCAATCCTTAGGGATTATAACACTTATATAAGGTGTTTAGCATGTTCTAGGATGTCTTAATATTTTCAATTAGTATTTTAAGACTAATTGGGTACATATATGTGTGATTATATGTTAACTAGGATCTTTGGGTGTGTACAAGTTTTCACTTGACACTTAGCAATCCTACATCGTTCAGTTCATCCAAACCACCCTCTACAGGTGAGTTCATACCCCTTAATAAATGTTTTAAATAATTTTAAATGCTTTAATGGGGGAATACAAGTAGAAAATAACATGTTAATGAATCAATCATATGTGATTTATAACTGTGTTTTCATCCAACAGATTTCACATACTTCAAAATGTGATGCATGAAATGGTTTTCTATCTTAAAAATACTTTGTTATCAAATGTATTACTTTTGAAATGTTATTAAAATGACATCAAGTCATTGTTAATTATTGTTCAAAACTCTTAAATGCCTTATAAAACCATTTTCATCTTCTTGATCAAAACTATATCTATACACTTATGTTCTTATATATGTATTGGTATGATAGCTTTCATCCTTCATTTAGTTCCCACACTCTTGTGTAGCAAGGGTGTATAAACCTTCTTGGACAATCAATTACCTTCCAGTTAACTATTATAGTGATAGTTAGGAGATACAAAACATTATTCCTATTGCAAGGAATTACACCAGAGTCAGTTCATTCATGAGTCTATACTATACATTACATGTTACATGAATACGTCTACATAGATACGCCTACATGAATACATTTACTTGTATACACTTACATGGATACTTGTACCTAGATTCTATATGATGAGTTACTAGTACATACCATACGTGTAAATTTGTTCTGCCTATCCTAGTGCTAAAGGATAACTAGACGGGACTAACCATTCCGGCACCCACCTGTTAGCAACAGAGGTAATGAACATCTACGGATGCCTACGGTTGACACTTATATTAGGGGTACCTTTACGGGACTAACCATTCCTTAAACCTGCTGCCAGCTACAGAGGAAAATGAACAATCTACGGATGTTCAAGGTTAATAAATTTCGGCAGTCGCGATGTCGAGTTGATCCTAATACAAAAGGATAACACTTACATGGCTATATTTTTCCTACTACTTTATTTTGTGATACCTTCACATAAACGATGAGGTAGACTAGGTACTGTTATTAGTAGTCAAAAAGAGGAAAAACATACAGGTCTTGGTAGAAGACTACTTTCAAAACATACAAGTCTTGGTAGAAGACTACTTTCAAAACATTCGGGTCTTGGCAGAAGACTACTCTTATACTAATAGGAAATATAGGATTTTCTAGGGTTTTCATACTTATATCAAATGTTTCATTTAAAAGATTTACATGGCATTCATAACAGCTTTCCAAAACAATCAATGACACTTAAATACTTATGAATTCACCAGCTTTATGCTAATACTCGCTTTCAAAATAAGTTTTATTCTCAGGTCACCAGTAGACAGGTACGATGGTCAGGTTTTTGAGAAGACGGAGCACAGACAAGACTCGTCTTTTATTTTGATTACATATTTTGGTGTCATTTTACTGTCAATGAACACACATGTATTAAAACTTTACTTTTAATGCAATGGATGATGTTGTTGCTTGTTTACTACTTTACACTGTTATGATACTTCACATGACGTCCTTCACCCCTGAACGTTTCCGCCGTTCTTGGTTTTGGGGTGTGACAGTACCCTTGCCTTGTAGGGAGGGTTGATGACTTCAGACTCAGCTTCTGATTTTTCGTCCTCCTCAATCTCTTCTTCGTCCTCTTCCTCGACCTCCTCATCGATGTCTTCCTCCTCAAACTCTACCAACTCTTCAGTATCTTCCATGGGTTCCTCGGGGTCTTCTTCTGGGTCTTCCTCAATCCAACCCCCATTCCTCGGATTGGGAAAGTATGGGTCGCCAGGGAGGTGAAAGCCTGCCATGATGTCTGTGCGAGGATATATAAGTACGAGAAAATAGATAGGATGCCAAAATACTCCTATAGTATTTTAATTATTTTAGGTTTGGTTCTTAAAACTTTTGGATAACGAGTTAGGAGGCTTTAGGCTTGTTGCAACACTACTATCACTCCCAAACACATGTTGGTCATATCTCAAATAAATATAGTTGATCAGGCTATATTTATCCCAGATATGATTACATAACTTTCTAAGTTTGACTGTAGTATTCAACAATTTAAGTTATCTTATCTGTTCTTGTTATGATATAATCCTAGAAAGTATGTATACTTTTAGTCAGAGTGTTTTAGTCCCATTGTATTTATATTTTTATATCTTGTATGGTTAGATATACTAGTTCACTATAAACAATGCTCTGATACCAATCTGTCACACCCCCAGACCAGAATGGCGGAAACGTCCGGAGGCGGGTGACTTCATTGTGTAGTATCATAACAATTGCATATAAATGAAACATGGCAAATCCAAAACAACATACATAAATATAACAAGCTTACATTGTTTTACATCATGTTTATGTTTTCAAGTGTACACAAAAGAAACATCAGTAAGCAAATTTCCCAAAATACAGCAAAATAAGCTTGAGTCCGCAATCCATAAACTGTTTATTGATTTCCTGAGAATACAAGTCGTTTAAAAAGCGTCAACATAAAATATGTTGGTGAGTTCATAAGCATTTGAGTATAAAAACTTTGATGATAGTTTAAAAATCCAGAAAATCCAATATTTTCTTATAAAGTGGTTGTAATTCTTGTTTCAAATCGAGTATAGTTGCATGTGTGTCTTAATTCATTATTTTCCAAAATCGTACGAATCGTTTTGTCCAGAAAATCCTATATTTTCTGATGTATAAAATAGTAATTTTCGTAATAACATACACGGGTGCGAAAAAGCCTCATTGAGGTAGTCAGAATAGTTGATTTTTAACCGAAGACGAAATCTGTATAATTACATTTTTGATATATTCTAGTGAGTCGTTATAACCATACGAATATGACGGAGTGCCTGTTATGATGTTCTTCAGGCGTCATTTTTGTTCAAGACATTTGTCACTCTAGACTGGCCGGTCTAGCTGTAGCGAACAGCAAAGGTGCGGGTGTCAACCCCGTATAGATCTATACACAAATTCCCGCTCTCCCTCCAGGAGACTCTAGTTATAACTCTTACATGACTTAAGCTATACAATATTGTATATAATATGTGTACTGTGAAGATTTCGTCTGACTAGAATACTAGTAGTTTCACGCAAAGCGTTGAAATTCATTATTTACCAAATAATTAATACTAGTTGTACTTGTTGACTAGATATTCTGTTTCATTTCATTTATTGAAAATGATTCGCTCTAAATATTTATCAAATCAATTCAATATTAGCGATGTCGGCTAAAATGGCTCTCCTCTCTATATGTTACTGAGTGAGACCCCATTTACCGGGAAAATGTCAAGTTATGATTTGTGTAAAACTTATGACTTCTGTGAAATTATGACAGTAGCTTTATGACATGCAAAATTTCATGTCATAAAAGCTCTATTTGCATATATTCTAGGTGAAATTACTTATATCCAATTTTTATAAATAACTTGACATGCAAAATTTCATGTCATAAAAGCTCTATTTGCATATATTCTAGGTGAAATTACTTATATCTAATTTTTATAAATAACCCCTTAATAGTTTGCAAATAGTCATTTATGGAACACCAAGTTCAAATTTCGAAGTTCTAGACTTAGTGTGAACCTTTCAAGGTCTATTTCAACAACTTTTATCTCTAAATATGAAGAGAATGGATACAAGGATGCATGTTAAACACCCCCAAAAACTTGTGAGGCTCCTTTTGTAAATTGTATTACTCATATTATGATTAAAATATTGTTTATTTTCATGGGTTCTGTGAGACTTCACGTTCACAGAGAGTTATAAATACAAAAAAAAATATGATAATATTTCAACACACATATTAAACACACGTACACATGTAATCATTCAAGAATTTAGAACAAGAGGTGACTTGTACTCTCCCCCAAAATCAACAAAAACTAAGGAAAAAGGTGGGGTATGAAGCTCACCTTGGTTTAGTTTGCAGGAGAATTGAGGAGATGATGAGGAGCTTCCAAGTTTCCCAACACTTGAAAGGTTCTTGGGACTTCAGAATAATTTATGTGTGAGTATAGTGAAATCTTAGGAATGGTGAGGAAAGATCACTATTCAAGGAGGATGAACACTTACCAAAGATTCTGGAAATTTTCCTTGAAGGAATGAAGCTTAAGTCTTGAAGGAGTTTGAGAGAATTCCTAGGAGTTTACTGATGAGAAAGTAGGAAGTGGGATGGGGGAGGAAAAAAGATTCACGTATCTAAAGGGGAAGGATAAGGAATGACTTGACATTTGCATGGAAATCTGGTGGGTAGGGCTTATTTTCTAAGGTTAATGTGTGTTTAACTGGGATTTGCATGGGAAAATAGAGGATTTGAGCATCACATCACAAAGTCAAACCCCTTTATCTTCTTAGGATCCTCTTAAAATCTTGGGTGTTTATTTTATAAAAATTTATTTAAAATATTTAATTTTGGCATAAAATAGGAGTTTCAGGTGCTTAGGACATGAAAATTACGAGTTTGGTGTGATTTCCGACGTCAAAATGCCTTAAAATGGTGAAAAGTCCGAAAATGGTGAAAATCCGAAGTCATTATGAAATTTCCGGAGCAAAGGAGGAAATTCTGAAGCAAACAATGAAGTTCCGGAGCAAATCTCGCAAATTCCGGAGTGCTCTTCTCTGATCTGAAGTCGTCTGATCAATTCCGAAGCCATCCTCCAAATTCTGGAGTCATGCGAGTGAGGTCTGGTCCGTCCAGTAGCCTTCCGAAGCGAAGTTCCGAAGCAAGAAGGGGGGAAGTTCCGAAGTGGTGAGTACCTTCTGATTCCTTAGAAGGGTGTCCGGACTAAGAGGGTTCCAGACCAAGAGGAGTCCTTTTGGGTTCTCTCTCCGGTTTTGGGCTGTTTTCGACTAAGGCAGATGTTTAGGGAGATTTGGGAGAGATTTCACATACTTGGAGAGATTTGGGAGAGATTTCACATACTTGGAGAGATTTGGGAGAGATTTCACATACTGGGAGAGATTCCATATTCTTGGAGAGATTTGATATTCTTGGAGAGATTTGAGAAAAGACTTCATTTTCTTGGAGAGATTTGGGAAAAGACTTCATTTTCTTGGAGAGATTTGGGAGCGAGAGAGATACAGTGGGAGAGATTGGGAGAGACTTTGTCGGGAGCCTTTATTAGTGTTTTTCTTCATAGTGCAAGGTCCTTAGACTTAGATACATTCTATTTTGAGTGTTATACACCCCCGAAGGGCACTCAATAGTGCTTTAAAAAGCTGTTACTTCCCTAAATCAAATTAGGGTTTTAAATTTTTGAACTTTTGAGACTTCCAAGTGTTACTTTTCATTAGGAATTATAGTTGAACATTAGGAAACATAAAGAATATCCTAACATATAAGCACTACTTGAGTTGACCATATGGTCCGTTGACCTTGACTTGACTTTGACTTTGACCAGAAGTTTGCCGATTGTCACAAAGGGGTAGGCCAGTACCAAGGTATGCTAGGTGGTAACCGGTTGAAAGTGACCGAAGGGGTAGACTGGCACCCAGATATGCTCGATGGTAACCGGTTGAAAGAGACCGAAGGGGTAGGCCAGCACCCGGATATGCTAGTCAGTATGTTTATTGTATGGTATGTGGTATGATGGGGGAACTCACTAAACTTCGTGATTACGGTTTTCAGTTTTTGTTTCAGGTACTTCTACTTCGAAAGGAAAGGAACCGACATGATCGCAGCGCATCACACTATGATTTTCCGCACATGAGATCTTTTGGAGTTGTACTCTGATGTTGTTTTCTTATGACATGTTTTGGTTATTGAGATATTGGTTTTTGATTATGATATGGGGTGAAACTATTGATGTTTTATAACTATTGGTTTTTATAATTACGTAATTAAAAATGAAATTTTTGGTCATGAATTTTGGGATGTTACATTCACACTTGAATTCATGGGAGTACTCATAGGAAAACAATCATTGAAATTAAACTGTTTGAGAATTTTCTCAACATAATGACTTTGAGTCATCACTAAACCTTTGTTCAAACTCTTAATTCTTATACCAAGAATCACATCCGCCTCTCCCAAATCTTTCATGGAAAACTTAGATGACAACAATTTCTTTATTTCATCCACTTGTTCTTAGTTAGTACCAAAAATCAGCATATCATCTACATATAAGCAAATGATCACTCCTGCACCATTAGCATCATTGAATCTACTGTAAACACATTTTTTTGCATTAGTTTAAATTAAAACTAGAAGACAAAATAACCTCATTAAACTTTTGATGCCATTGTTTGGGTGCTTGTTTCAACCCATACAAAGATTTTACTAGTTTACATACCATATGCTATTTATCGAGCATAACAAAACCTTCTGGTTGTTTAATGTAAACTTCTTCATCTAATTCACCATTTAAAAAGGTTTTTTTGACATCTATTTGATGGATAATCAGATTGTTAATGCTTGCCAAAGCAATTAACAATCTAATAGTACAAATACGTGCAACCGGAGCATACGTATCAAAATAGTCAACACCGGGTTTTTGCTTAAAACCTTGAATGACCAACTAGGATTTGTACTTGTCAGTAGTCCTATTAGTATTCATTTTCTTTCTGAAAATCCATTTGCAACCAAGTGGTTTAGAACATGAAGGTAAATCAGACAACACCCAAATGTTGTTCTCAAGAAGGACATTTCATCATCAATTGCTTCTTTCCAAAAGACGACATCTCGAGAATCCATGGCCTCTTGATAACTCTTAGAATCATCTTTAATACTATACCAGTATGAGTATTCAAGACTTATTTTATCCCTTGAACCTTCCACCAAATACAGTTGGAAGTCGGATCCAAAAAAATTCGTAATTCGGCCTCATTTGCTTATGTGAAGCTCTTGTGGTTCTTGACCATTACTACCATCTTGAATCTCTTGATTTTGCACTTCTTTAGTGCCAAAAGTCAGATCCTTAGGCCTTTGAATCGATGAAAAGTGCATCTCATTAAAATTGCATCTCGTGACTCGATAACGGTGTTAACCGGTACCAAATCATTAAGTTCTATTACATAAAACCTATAGGCATTGGAATGTTCAGCATATCCAATGAATATAAAATTAATTCTGCGTTCTGCCAAAGTTTTCCTTTTGGGCTCGGTGAGTTTTACAACTGACCGACATCCCCATACCCGCAAATAGCTCAAATTTGGCTTTTTCTTGAACCAAAGTTTATATGGGACTGTTTTGTTCCTTTTTTTGGAACCCTATTCAGCAAATAGTAGGATATTAACCTAGCCTCTCCCCATAATCCCTCACTCAATCCCAAGTAAGAAATCATCGAATTTACCATTTCCTTTAAAATTCCATTTTCACGTTCGGCGATTCCATTTTGTTAGGGCGGGTATGGTGTCGTGGTTTCATGAATGATAACCACTGATTGGAAGTATATAGGATCCATATATTCACCTCCCTGATTAGTTTTCAGACATTTAACCAGATTGCCCAATTGCAATTCCACCTTAGTTTTAAATCTTTTAAACTTTTTCCAATGATTCATTTTTAGCATTAAGCAAATACAAATAGCAAAACCGAGTACAATCATCAATGAATGTGACCATATACTTTTTATTTCCCAAAGATGGAGTAGTGTGAAAATCACACAAATCACTGTGTACAACTTCCAAAATAGCTGATTTAATTTTCTAGAAACACTGGGAAATGGTTGTTTTGTAACTTTCGTAAGCATGCATGTTTTACATTTTTCAAGATTTATGTCAAATGGTGGTATAAAACCATCTTTTGACATTTCATGCATCCTTCTAAAATTGACATGACCCAATCTAGCATGCGAAAACATGGAGTCTTTAATTTTAGAAGAAGTCGACACAAATGCAGAATTTTGATTAGATGACAATTTATCAATAACATTCAAATGAAGCATTCTATTATTTAAATATCCAAAACCAACAAATAATCCACCTCGAGATAGGATATACCTATCCGATTCATAAACTTGTTTATAACCATCATAATTCAAAAAACTACCACTAACCAGATTCTTTCGAATCTCAGGAACAAAAAAAAACATCAAAAAGTTTAACAATATTTCCAAAAGTAAATTCAAGATTAATGACACTGACACCACAAATAGGTTTAAAAGAATCGTTTCCCCATGTGCAACACATATCCATCTTCCAACGGTGTTCATGTTTCAAACAACCTTTATCCTTGCATACATGGTTTGTTAGACCCGAGTCAATCCACCAAGCAACATCATCATCATGTACATAAAATGATTCAGGAACAAAGGAAACATGATAAACATAATTCTAATTAGAATTATCAAAGTTAGTCAGAAACTGACCTCCTTTCACTTGGTCCTTGGACCCGTTTCTACCTCTATTGGCTCCACTGTTTCCAGCACCATTATTGCCCAGATTCACATGAAAATCACGCTTGCAATGTCCTACCCTTAAACACCTCCAACAAACCATTTCATTTTTCTTTTTGTTGGGGTTATTTGGGACATGTTCCTGCTTGCATTTTCCTTGACCTTTTTCGTTCGGATTTCTTGGGTTGTTTTCAATCATATGAACTGAGGGTTGTCCAGATTCAACTTTTCCCTTATTTTTATCACTTTCCTATGCACAAAGGGATTCCTCAATGCGCAAATGACTACCAAGTTGAACCATGGACAATTCCTCCTTTTGATGCTTCAGGTTATATTTGAAGTCTTTCCATGATGGTGGAAGTTTGTCGATTACACTCGACACACCAATGGTTTCATCCATATTCATGTTGTGCAGTTTGAATTGACCCAAAATGTGAAGGAGTTCATTGTATTGTTCCATGAAAGATCTTGAATCAATCATTTTATAGTTATTACAATCACTGACTAGAAACTTCTTGCTATAAGCATCCTCAGCCAGTAATTTGATTCAAGAGTGTCCCACAACTCCTTTTCACTTTTAGCCTTAGAATGGATATTAGATAAAGAATCAACCATACCATTCAGAATGTTTCCTCTGCAGATGTAGTCATCATTGTCCCGCTTTCTCCTCCTTCTGGTTTCTTCCAATATCTCATTCTCCACCACTTTTGGTCTTGGAGTACTTAGTACATACGCAGCCTTCAGCGTGGTCAGCATGGATAGCATCTTCTTCTGCCATCACCTCAAATCATTGCCTTCAAACTATTCCAGATTCGTGAACTTTTTGGTTAACTCACGGGTTGATTCTGGCATCTCCACTAGACGAAGATATCAGTTCAATTATTGGAGGATATTGAGTAGGGTGATGGTGGAGAACCGGAATTCTCTTGGATCGTGTAAGTTAACTTTCTGAACTAATACTTCCACCCTATGCTTGGGTTACAGGAAATCCAGTCTAGGATAATCCAAGGGGATACTTATGTATCTAGGCACAGAAACACAAGCCAAATCTCCAAAGAGAGCCAAGAAAAGGGTATATCACGGCTCAATTTAGGAGTCGTATTTATTTTAGACAGATTAGGGTTTTCGTCTTCTAAATTAGTTAGGTGAATCATGAATTTAATGTCATAATCAATGGTTACTAAAATTGATAATATTTATCAGTTTTACCATAACCACCCACTAGAATTTGTATTTACCATAATGTAACCAATCTAAATTTCCGAAGACCTTTTGGGGCGCTACCCCTCGACCCTACCCGCTGACTGGTCAGCAGGACCATCGCCAGGGGTTCTATCCCTTAGACCCCACTAGGGGTCTTTCCCCTAGGACCCTGCAAGGGGGCGCGGCCCCCTTGACCCCCACATTTCTGTCATACCAACTTATAATTCGATCTTATATATGCATGCACTCCACATTCTCCAAACATATAATATAGAGTACAAATGATAAGCTCCTTAGCTCACATGTCAGTTCCATTTACATAAAATTCCTGGTGACACTAAAATCACCAACAGTTTGTATCACTTTTAGTAAGGTGGAAGATGTTGCAGGAGTCATCGGTTGTGATGTGACTCGGATTTTGTTTGTGTATCTTGGTTTGCCTTTGGTTTGCCTGTAGGAGACAATATGAACCACGCCGACTCTTGGAAAGTTGTGACAAAAAGTTTCCATTGAATTTATCAACTTGGAAAAACGAAAACTCTGTTGATTAGAGGTATATTAACCCTTACTAAGTCAGTGTTGGGTAGTTTGGCCATATATCCTTTGTTTCTCTTTAAGCTTCCTAATTTGGTGTTGAAAATGTTGAAATCCCTTAGGGGATCAGTTTTTTTAGGGTTTCAAATTAGGGGAAAGAAATTTTATTGGCTTAGTTGGAGTAAAGTCATGGAAAGCAAGAATGAGGGAGGTGTTTGAATTGGCAAACTTTTTTCTTTCAACCGGTCTCTTCTGTTTTAATGCCAATATCATTTTTAGCAACATCATGCTTTCTGGGTTAAAGTGATTAAAGTGTTGCATACGGATAAAGGTATTCTCGGTTCTAACGGTTCTAACTCTATTAGAATCGATCTCAATGAGTTGTGGATTATTTTAGTTCAGGCTACTTCTCATTTATGTTTGAAAGGTCTTGATTTGGAAGATTTTGCAATATTAAAGTAAGAAACAATCAACATACCAAGTTTTGGTTTGATATTTGGATTGGGTGTTCTCCATTTACCCAAAAAATTCCTAGAGCTTTTGATTTAGATGTAAAGCATGATTGTAGGTTTTGGAAAGATCTAATGTGGAAGATTGGCATCTTTGTCTTATGAGAAATTTGATAGGTGGTGTTAAGGAGGGTCATTGGCATCAATTCACTTCCTTACTTAAATTTTTTGTTTTCTTGAATCAAAGGGATTGCTTGGGCTCGACTTTTGACCTGGGAGAGTTTTCTTTCTCCTCTATGAGAGTTGTTTTTGGATGGTGTGACTTTAGCTACTAGTAAGGTTTTAACTAGACAAAACAATTACATTCCTTTCAAGTTGAATATTTTACTTTGGGGGGTTGCTCTTAATTGGTCGCCTACACGTGCTAAGCTTGTTGATGTGGAGTACACGTTTTGTCCTTTATGTGACCTTGCTCTTGAAATTGTGTCTCGTTTGTTTGTTTTATGTTCAATGATTGTGGATATTTGGCACCTTATCGGAAAATGGTGGGATATCTAATACCCAATCAAACGGTACTTCAAGTGATAGTCGGATAAAGTGGGCGGACAACATACCACTTAATGGAGGGCAACACAAATGTATTGATGCGGTGATCATAACTATTATTTGGATAGTTTGGAGGTCCATAAATAACATTATCTTTAGAACATTAAAGCCAAAAAAAAAATCAAGGATTTTCTATTACTTAGTTTTGTACACTTTTCATTGAGATTAGCAGTAGACGCCAACTGTATAATCTAAATTGGTCGGTGACTTTAAAACCGCTCTTTTGCTTATTTGACTTTGTAATATTTTTCTAGCATATTGCTAGTTTAATACAAATCTTCCGTTTTAAAAATAGTCAAAATTTCTAGTTAATCTTATGTTTATTGTAGACAAAACTTGATTATATTATGTCTAGGACAAAACTTAATTGATTATGTGATGACTTCTTTATGGTTTTAACAAAATAATAGACATGGTTCTTTCAGCACCGAGGATCACCCATGCACGTCATGCCAAAGCTACATCATCTCAAAATCCAACCCCAAACCTAAAAGAATATGAAGCAAACAGATGAGATTCATTTTCCTCAACACAATCACAAAGTGATCATTTATCACATTCTTTACAACTATGGAAGGTTTTCACGTTTCCAACTCAAAAACCAAGAATAACACATAGTAATAGCGCAAAAAAAAACAAGTTTTCTAAAGATAACAAGTAGTATTAGAATTTTCCTCAACATACGATGGTTATATTGACAATAGCCTAGTAGGTTTATTTGCCATATTATCGAAAATGCCATACCGTTGGAAGGTAATAGCTCCAAAGAACCAATTTTTCTAAGGATTGTTTAGTGATGGGTGGGATGAATCATCTATGCACTAAAGTCCTTCATGATGTGAAATTACAAATATACCCTCTCTCCACAATAAATTAGAACACCTCAAGATTCTATAGTCAAAAGCTCAACAAACTCCACCATGGCTATAGGTTTAAGCTCTCCATCCATTCTATATATCTCCACCATTCTTATTTCTCTTTTCTTCTCTACATCTTCTCAAACTTGTTCAAATCACACTTTCACGTCCAAAAGAACCTTCACTTCCTGCAAAGACCTTCCATATCTCAATGCTCATCTTCACTGGACTTACTTCAAGTCCACAAATCAATCCAAGATCGCATTTCGGGCCCCACACACTCCAAAGGGGTGGATCGCATGGGCAATCAATCCATACAGAAGAAGCATGGTTGGATCACAAGCACTCATAGCTTTTCGGAATACTAAAGGCATGATGTCAGCATACACAACAACAATCACAGGGTACAACCCATCAATGCAGCCTAAAAAACTCTCCTTCCATGTTTCAAAGCTTTCAGTCGAGTATTCAAACAATGAGATAACCATTTTTGCGGTTGTGGGCCCACTTGCAAATGGGCCGGTTGTTAACCAAGTGTGGCAAGTTGGGAGCTTGGATCAGAATGGTGTTCCTATGATGCATGAAATGGAGTTTCAGAATCTTCAATCGAAAGATGTTATTGATTTTTCGTCTTTTTGATTTATTGAAATTTATAAAATCTCATACACTTATGTTGATGGTGTTCAATGATTGGTAAAATGCACATGTGATCATGTTAACGATGGTAAAAAGCATGGCATGCCATCCTTCTACTAAGATTCCCTAATTGAGTATATCTATATAAAAGTGAAAATGCCTTTATCTTAAACTTTTTTGCCTTCCCAAAAGATCTTTTTCTTATAATTGTGCCACCATACTTTTACATAATATGTATACCCCATGTTTGTCTTAATGATAAGGATAAGATACAATAATCATAATGATACCAACCTGTAAAGAGTACAAGAGTTAAATTACAAGTACTTTTCATAGGTAAGCTTCGAAAGTATTCAACTTAAAAGTTAAATAATAATAATAATCTTTAAAGTTGACTTTTTTGTGATGAAGTCATGTAATTTTTCACACATTTACTGCTTTGATCACATCAAGTAGTTGGTTTATCACACATGATGCACCTCCTATGAGTAAATAAAAGTTTCATGACAACCTACATACACTTATTACAATCAATATAAGTTGTTATTAAACATTAACAAGATCAATAACCAAAGTTTTTATAATTCCATCAATGGCCATAACTATAACCTCCGCCTTCGTTATATTTTTTTATATTCTTGCATTTCATTTTGATATATCATATGCTCGAATGTGTTCAGAATACAAATTCACATCCAGAAGAAGCTACAGTTCTTGTAGGGATCTACCCCATCTATCTGCAGAGCTTCATTGGACGTACAATTCATCAACGGGTATAGCCCGGATCGCGTACCGGGCCCGCCAGGGCCCACGCGGGTGGGTCGCATGGGCGGTTAACCCAAACCAAATAGGCATGGTTGGGTCGGAAGCAATTGTGGCTTTTCATAATGGTAATGGCAGTATGAGAGTGTATACGACATTGATAAATAGTTATAGTCCTTCAATGGTGCCGGGAAATCTTAGTTTTCAAGTTTCGGGTTTATCTGCTGAGTCATCGGTTAATGAGATTGCTATTTTTGCTGATGTGGGCCCGTTTGAAGGTGGGTCCGTTGTTAATCAAGTGTGGCAAAGTGGGAATTTGGTTTTGAATGGTGTCCCTCAAATGCATGCGGTTTCACAACAAAATCTTCAATCAACGGGGGAGATTGATTTCTTGTATGATCAAGAAAAGCATAGATAAGAAGTTTGTAAAAAAAATATGTCAATTTTCTGAGTTAAATGTAACGCCATATTCAACTACCAAATGTTGCTAAATTGAAGTGAAATTGAAAGAATATTCTATAATAACAAAGATGGGAAGTACTTGTAGGCATATAAGAATATGTAATCATTTTACCCACTACTTGATGGAGATTGTCCTACTTTTGCTTTTTCTTGTTGGTAGCTCCACAATCACTTGTTCAATAAATCAAGAAAAGATGGACGATATTTTCCAAGAAAAATCTTTAAGATTATTTATTTTCTTAATGATCGGAAATCAATTTGGATACCGAAATGAAAATTCCACAGGGTGGCAGTTAGGTCGGTATGTTGTACGTAGACTGATGGTGGATAAAAAAGATGCATGGGAATATAACTTGGAAGTTAGACTTGAAGGAGTTGACACTTTTAGAAAACATGACCTCATATAGGAGAAAGGAGAAAGTGGATTCTTAAAATTAGGGTAGTTATACTCATTTTACCTATTTGAGCATCAAAGTAAAGTATTTATCAGCTTATCTACTTATTTATTCCACTTTTTACTTTCAGTTGTATTGCTAACATCGTCTTTTTTTATCCCTTCTTTACTCGCCGTTGTTTAGCATGCACTTATTGTGGGAAATCTTATATAGATACAACCTCTATATATGGGCAAACATGGAGGGACCTAATTGTAATATTTATTATTTTTAATTTTGCACCCTATCTAGAATCATCTCTAGGCTAGCATAAATAACATTACTCTAAGGAGTATTGGATAATCGAGTATTCTTCATATTTTAGTCATGGCGTTAAGCTTGGGCTAGGGTCGTCTCTTTTGAGAGCCTTTCTGATTAAGGCAAGGAGAAACATTTGGTTTCTTTGATGATTTGTTTCTCTTTCTTTTCTAATGTATTATGTAATAAACAGCATTCACAATCTTATATTATAGTGTATTTTGATTTCAATTGAGATGCAATACCAGATGCTGAGAATCAAAATTAACTATATAAAGACTAGAAGGTTGCTAATTACATAATAGAACAGAAAAAAAAAATCAGCAAAGAAACTAAATATTTCTCCCTGTCCTAATCAGAAAGGCTCTCAAAAGAGATGACACATGCTCAAAACTTAACGGGATGACTAAAATATGAAGAATACTCAATGATTCAATTCTCCTAAGACTAATATTACTTATGCTAACCTAGAGATGATTCTAGAATCTAGATAGGGTGAAAAACTGAAAATAACAAATATTACAAATAGATCCTTCCATGTTTGCCCTTATATTTATATAAAGAAACGTTCTTTATCAAGATCCAAGATTGTAAATCTCTCCAATGTCAAAAAGCAAAAAAGTCTGAATCTCATGAGGTATTACTACTCAAAAGTAGAGTGGTGTTTTTACAATGTCTTTTTTTTACGTTATAGATGTACGAGGAGTTCAATAAATGGGTATAACATAATAATATCAATACGAAGTTAATTTGATTGATCAATCAGCAGGAAAACCCAGATGCCGATTGATTAGTTTAGCGACAGGAGTGGCATCACCTGGGTGGTATGGAATGATGGATTCCAATTCCAATGATTGAATGACTTGGTAGAGTGTTTGAGGGTGAGCACAAAATAAATGTTTCCTTTCTGCTAATTCTTCTGCTAACTCACTTTGATGGTTGTCCATTAGGTCTTCATTCACTACCACTATTAAAGGTTTCCTTAGCCTTAATGTCTCAAATATGCTCCCTGAACCTGCCCCACATAAAACTCTAAAAATTCAAACACTCATTATTATTATTATTATTAATTATTATTATATTGGATAATTGGAAGCATGAAAATTGTAAAGAAAAATAATAATACCTGCATGGCTTATAACAAGAGATGCTGATGTTAAATAGTCTGCAATGCTTGAAGAAAAGGTGAAGTAATCAACAACCAGTGATCCATCTTCACCACTAGACTGCATTTTATGATGCATCAAGATTATTTCTACATAAAACATATTTACTCTATATGTGCATGTTGCATCAAGTGTTCAATTTTGGAATCTTATAAACATTATAAAAAGTAAAAGGAATGAAACGTCAAAGCGAAAAAATATGTGTCAAAGAAGTAGATTTGTTTGATAACAAAACTATAGTTTATAAAAACAATTAAAACTGTCAAGGTTAAATGCTGAGTGATCAGCTGAAAGACTCAGCTGCTGAAGATTTAATTTTTTTTTCAAATTAAAATAATGTATTAAATACTTTATAGTGGGACCCTCGACAAGTATTGAGCTTCTCTCGATGTGTATTTTCTCTAACAAGAAACTCTAAAGGGATTCAGTAAATTTGCAACTATCTTAAAAAGTCGACCACAATCTATGCTCTGTTTTGAAAGAGCAAATGTTAGTTGAAGTTGATGAACAAACAGATGTAGCTTCCTATAAGATTGAAGTCTTAAGGTCTAAGGATTGCATTTTAAAGTTGGCATCTTTGATCTTTCATTTTCCGAAAGCGACATTTTCAATCTTAACACCCATAACTGTTTCCTTTTCTACACTACACATCAAAGCATCCTCACTCATTTTACTAAGCAATTCGGTCTTCACGAGTTGTATTGCAGAAAAACATATTTCAAACGTTGCAGTAGCAACAAGAAAACCAAAATTACCTATAGACCAAAGGAAAAGAGCGATGTTTCCAACATCAAACCAGTACGGTACACAATTCCTTTCAAGCTGACCAACAAGATACACCATTTTCCGAATCATTAAAATCATTTTAGTGGACTTCAACAAATTCGATTTATCAAACCTAGAAAGTGAATCACAAAAACACAAAACCACAATGTTTTCTAAAAATTTTGTGCTTACTTTACTACATCGAATGAGTTATTTGTCCTTTTTTATGAATAAAATCGTTTCCAAAATATCTTGATCTTTTCTTTGAAGATGTTTTGACAAGGTATCCATTAGGCTTAAGATTTTCAACATCAAGTGTAAATAAAATATGAAATCAAGTGTCTTGAAATGTGACAAAAGAAAAATCATTGTCATATTTCAAGTCATTTGATTTCATGTTTTATTTACACTTGATATGGAAGATTTTAGGCTTAACGGATACATTGTCAAAACATATTTAAGAAATGATGAGTTTCATTCAAGTTTAAAGAATGTATATTATTTTTGTCAAAAAAAATAATATTAGAATTGTGGAATGTCGGAAGATTATGTTACTCCAAGAAGTCAAACATACGACCAAAAATTACTAATCGACATCACTTTGTAGTTATTTTTAACACGATTTTAGATAAGCAAAGTTCATGAATTTGATGATCGATGTAGTGAAGTAAGCACAAAATTGCTAAAAAACATGGCGACTTTGAGTCTTTGTGATTCGTTTTTTAGGTTTGATAAATCGAATTTGCAGAAGTCAAGTGAGATGCACCAAAACTATTTTAATGATTCGTAAAAGGATGCATCTTAGTCAACTTGATATCTATCATCATTGTTTGCTACATGATAACAAAGATGTTTAACTTGAAAAGAATTGTCAGCCTTTCTCGTTTGATGGTGGAAACAAGAAAACAACCTTTTTTTTCTTTGGTTAATTATTTAATGCTAACTATGGTTTGCATGTCGCGACCGTAGTCGTTGAAATATGTTTTTGTACAATAAAACTCTTGAAGATCGATTTGTATAATAAAATGAGTGACAACTTTATGACTGATGTTTTGATTTGTAGTGTAGAAAAGGAAACACTAATTGATGTTAAAGATTGAAAATGTGATAAGTCGCTTTCAAAAATGAAAAAATAAAGAGGTCTAATTTAAATTGCAATCTCTAGACTCGTCATATTTAATGAAATCGCAATTTCTAATTATTTTTATGTTATATATTATGGGGAAAAAATGTGTACCACCCAGCTCTTTTTTCTGGGTACGCCCTAATTTGATTTAAGTACATTCATACATGATTCCGAAATGAAAAAAAAAAAAAAAAAAAAAAAAACATCCTTGATAGCGATCAAGTTGCAGTTAGGAGAAAATATATGCAAACCTTGGAGGTAATATGAGTCCCTTTAATCCCACTTGATTTGATAAATATAATTGCTTTGAATAGTGTTGAAAAAGGTGCATTATTTTGTATTCCATGTAACTTATTCAAAGGACAAGGATGAATCTAGGGAAAGGTGAAGATACTTTTGTTAAGAACCAATTTAGAAGTTGAAATATATTATATAGGTTCATAATTTTAACAGTATTCATAGTTTGAGATGCTTACAAAACCTAACAAATCAATTCAAAGTGTTTTTGATCACCGGTCTATAAAAGCCAAAAAATAATATCATACCCACTTGCTTGCTTCTCTGTAATGTTTGGGGTGTCCTCTAAATCAAGGGTTGCGAACCCGAGACTATGATAAAAGTCAAGCTTCAAGGATCAAGTAATAAAGGAAATTATCTCAAACTTCTTGAATGGTTAGCGAAACATAATGAGATGTTGATAAGGTTGGGTTGCAAGGACAAGAATATGACGAAGTTAACAATATGAACGGTGATATCAATGGCCTTAAAACTCCAATCTTAAAAAAAAAACTTCATTTGCGTATTATGTTCACTGTTTTGCTCATCAACTTCAACTAACACTTGTTCTAATTTCAAGAAAAACAAAAGCATTGATTGTGGTTGGATATTTGAAATACTTGTAAAGTTATTGAATGTTATTAGAGTTTTTTGTAAGAGAAAAAATGTTGAGAGAAGCTCAAGCTCAATGGTTTATTATAATGGTGAACTTGGAAGTGGCAAAGGATTAAATAAGGAACTTAGTTTGGGAAGATCACGTGATACTCTATGGAATCTCACTATAAACCGATTGTGAATGTTATTTCTTTATATATCATATAGGCGTGAGTTACTTGATAACAATGGAGGTGTCCTTCAAGTTCACATGATCAACTAAAACCAATGTCGTTGACTATGCACTTGAGTTTTCGATTTTATATTCTTAGATATATTTGATGAAAATTATTTTTGGTGTAGAAAATCATTTGAAGATTGCTTTACAATGAAAAGATAAAAACATAGTTAATGTCATGTCTTTGTGATGTTAACAAAATTACGATTGCGTCAAATAAGATATTATGGATGGGAAACTCTCTTGAGTTCACTCATATCTTTTTTGTGAGAAAAGTTCCATTGAAGCTCCCAAGATGGAAGATGTACATGTTATTCCCGGTAAACTACACACCACAAATCTTCATCATTTTAGAGTGAAATTCTTTTTGTGATCATTAATTTGTAACTTTAAGGGATAAAAGAAATCAATTTGAAGAGGTTAGTTTGAAAAAAACGCACAAAATAATAGATTCAATGGATTGAAGGATCTTAAAAAACTCTTTAAGGATTAAACTTATTACATACTTGTGGTTGGCTTTTTGAAATACTTGCAAGTATAAAGAATTTGCAAAATTTCATCCTAATAAGTTCCCAAATACTAAATTAGTTCATCCTGATGATGAACTTATTAACTACATCTATGCTATGAAAAAGGATAATAGATTCAAGGGACTCAAGGATCTTAAAGAACTCTATAAGGAGATGGTGAGATCAAACAATCATAAAGTGTTAGAACATCTCTATTTACTTATCAAGTTAGTGCTAAGTCGACTACTTTTTTATAATATTGTTAGCTTTTCATAATCTATATGTTTTCTCACTGCTAGCTTACTACTACTACTATTCATTAAATTTGTTTAAACATAAATTATTATTATTACTACCAAATCGCCTGTGACTAGGTGCTTCTTGATTGCTACTTTTTTTTAATTTGCTACAATTTGTTATATAACAAGGAGACTTCAATGATTTTTATTTTAAATATTGTATTCAATCCTCTTTCTACAATACTTGTGTGATATAGATATATTTGTACTCTAAAGTTATGCTAATACCTCCATATAACTCAATGAACTAAAAGTAGAATAATAGAAAACATAAGTATATATATATATATATATATATATATATATATATATATAGTACCTTTTTCGGGATGTAGGATCCACGACCCATTTGAATGACAAGGTGAGTGTATCCTTTCTTTGACAATTCTTCTTTAACTTGTTCAGTATCCACACTTCTAACAAGAGAATCAAAAGATGTTGTTCCAACAGTCACAAAAACAATTCTCTTTGATTTAAAATTGTTATCACTACTAGTCTCCATCTTGTTATACTGTGTTCTTCACTCCTGTCAAAATAATAAAAAAGAAATAATAACAATTTACAATTATCCTAAATAGGAATTTAAGATAATAAGATATTTGCAGTGTAGTATCAAAACCATCAGTTATAACTTATAATTAGATTAATACTTTTATATAAGATTTTTTCAACAGATGAACACTAACACTATGAAGAAGCATGATCCATAATAATATAAATGAATTGCTGTAATGCAGCTCGATTCCACACAGTCAACTACTGAAATCAGATTGATCAGATAATTACTATTTGGGTTTTATATCCACAATCAAATGATGCAAAATTGGTTAACTTTGGCGATAAAAATCAAAATTGTGTACACGATGTTGATGAAATTAGGGTTTCAGAATTCAATTTATGCTTAAAACCACTTTCAAGCTCCGAATGCCCAAAATAGTAAGAAACCTTCAACGGTTCGACCATTCCCCAACATTAATACATCAAGAAAAACATCAATCTTGTGACTAACCTTATCTGTCCATGCTCGATTTCTAGTTGTAGGTAGAATCCTAGGCTTCAATTTCGAGTTTCTTCCCTTCGATTTTTTAGATTTAATGGTGTTGTTGAATGGTTGAAGAGAGAGGAATCAGTGAATTACCGATTACGATTTCCTAGGGTTTAACTTTTGACTAAAGTAAAAATAGTCAACGGGATGTAGCTGAACATTAACCTGATTAAAGCCAATACTGGGCTTATTTTGTTTTCAACTTAAGCCTAATAAAAATTTCCAAGGTAAGTTGTATTATTGGGATAAAATCGAATTTTTTAATAGATAATTATGATTGGACTATTTGGTTTGGATAATCTAATTTTTGTATTGATTTGAATCAAAAGATGAATAAATATTTTGGAATTTTTATTGATTTTGGATACGGACTAAAGAATCGAATAGTCCAAAAAAACAGAATAAAACTTTAGTATTTATTAATTTATATTTTTATGTTTAATATAAATCTTTAAATTTATTATTTGTAAGTTGTCTTCAATACTATATAGTAACTAACAGAGTTTGGTTGATTTAAACTTTTTTTAAATCATATCGTATAAAGGCGTAAAGCTATTGGTGTTCGGTTGGATTGGATTGGATTGGTTTAATCCGATCCGATTAAGTGAATCCAAACTAATGTTAGTTTTCAAAACGTAGATCCAAAATAGTCCAAACTAAATTCAAATATGATATAATTTGGTTGGATGGGTTTTTCACAATTCGGTTTTCAAAAATTAAAACATTCTAATAAATATCATTTTAGTATTAACTTATTCTATAATACAAACTAAAAAAAAAATGTTTAATTAGGTATGAATTAAAATTTATAAATAACTATCAAAGAAAAATATATTATAGTTTAATGATTTATAGACAATTTTTTTTATAAATACATATTAAAGTATTATAATATATGAAAATTTTTAATCAACTAAAAGAATAATTTAGTAAGTTTATAAACTATTAAAAATATATATATTAAAGGAATAAAATAATAAATTGTTATTCAGTTTTTTTGGACTATTTGGTTTCTATTTAATAAACCAAAATCAATCCAAAATAATAACTCGGTTCTGCTAAAAACGAATCTAAGAATCCAAATATCCGAATTGTAATTTGGTTAGTTTGGATCTGATTTTAATTTAATTTGTACTATTTTGATCAACATATTAAAAACCATAATCAATTGGGATTTACTTGATCATATCAGATCGAACCGATCCATCCAAACGAACAACTCTAAATGTAAGAAACATCAATAGACTATCGATTTTTTAACCAATCGGTCGTAATTAGGTAAAATATTTACCAATTACTCAATTGTTTGGAAAATATTTACTAAAATATATTAAATTAAATTGGAACTCAATTTTTAATTAAATAAATAATAACACTAGGGAAAGTAGTCCCTCCCCCTCTCATTCGTCAATGCTTATCGTTGCTAATTAACCCTTCTGTTCCGAATTATGATAGACTCGCTATTAAAACAAAACTACTGAAGGACATCATTTTTGCTTAATGCAGAAAAACGCAAAGGTTATGAAGATGTTCTGCTCAATGACGAATCAGCCATAAAAAATTCGTCATAAACCAACCTATTTTTGTCACCATTTAAGACGTTTACTGGGATTTTCAGTTGAATATGCTATTGTAACATCCAAAATTCTGGTATGTCTTGAAACCCTAAGGAATGATAAGTACTTAAGAGTACGCTTAGCGTACTACATGGTTGTGGTCGCGGAGGAATCAGGGTACGCTGGGCGTACCTTGGGTTACGTGGGGCATACACAACAGGGACGCAAAACCCTAAATCCCGGACTTGAGGCCTATTTAAACATCTTTAAGTCCCTTGGACTAAACCCCGGAGAGCCTCCTCAGCTATAGAACGTTCTTATACTCTTGGAAACCTTGTGAGATCATTCTTGAGCCTTAAAGAGTGCATTTGTGGCCTTTTTAGTGTGTATTTCAAGAAGAAGGGGTGGTCAAGCAAGTTTGGATCAAGTGGGTGCTTCAAGATCCTACACCAAAATCATCTTGCAAGGCTACTGGAGGTAAAAAGCTTGCATCTTTCCTTTCTAATCTTTAGATCTAGCTAGGATTTTGGTGGTTTGTCCCTTTTGTGAACTTTAGACCTATTTTGTCGAGCTAAGCCTCCCCGTTCGATATGAGAGGCATATATGAGGTCCCCTAGTCATGTAGAAGTATAAAAATGGAAGCTTGATGAGAGATTTGACCTCATGCTTGGGTAAAAGACCTTGGAAAGGTCTTAATGGGGTAGTTGGGTATGTATGAAACATGCAAGGGAATAAAGTTGCCAACTTTATGCTTTAGGACATCTTGTTAGACTTAGATGTAGCTTTTGGACGTGAAAGATCCGAGCATTAAGCACTTAATGGAAAAAGTGCTTAACATGGTTGTACGTTGGGCATAACTGGTTGTACGCGGCGCATAGTCCCTAAGCCTTCATTACGATGCGCGTACCAGGGTGGTACGTTGGGCATACGCAACTCAGTTGGGCCCTAATCTATTTTGGGCCTTTGGGTCTCATTTGGTTGTTGGGCTTGATTGGATTCTGTGAGTTAGAGGCCTTTTCATCTATTTGGGTCATGGGTTGGGCCTTTCCTGGAATAATTTAAGGTCTTATCATTGACTATATTATTATTGTTATTATTCAGCTCAAGAGGTTGCGGATTTTTAGGAGGACAGTATTCATATTCATCGGACGGAGGTGAGTCTTCTCACCATACCTATGGGTCTACGACACAAAGGTCGGCTCATTATGTGATCATGTTATGTGTTTGTTATTCGTTTATGAATTGATATGTTATGTGATATTATGTTGGTATGGAAGACCCGGGGGGAGCCCGTGACATTGGATATAAGACCATGTGGGGTAGCCCATGGCATTCCTAGGTAAAGACCATGTGGGGTAGCCCATGGCACTGGATGTAAGACCACATGGGTAGCCCATGGCAGTCCTAGGTAAAGACCATGTGGGGTAGCCTTTGACGTTCTTGTTGGATTATATTGCATGGTTTATGTGGCATGTGTATAGCTTTATTAGCTAACAGGATATGTGTATGTGAATGTGTGTCGT
Organism: Lactuca serriola; assembly: GCF_051521515.1. Lineage (NCBI taxonomy): Eukaryota > Viridiplantae > Streptophyta > Magnoliopsida > Asterales > Asteraceae > Lactuca > Lactuca serriola. The sequence goes on from NC_136414.1 coordinate 172,744,735, forward strand.
ATGCTCTGGGAAACTCACTAAACATTTCGCTTACAGGTTGTTGATTTGTTTCAGGTGCTTCTGAGACCAAGGGCAAGGGCAAGGCGTGATGACGTGGCGCGCACTCTATCTCTATTTTTAATGTATTTGGGACCCTCTGATGTTTTAAAAAGGAAAACAATGATGTAATGAATGTTATTTTGAAAACATATGTTTGGGAATCTATGGTTTATGAGATTGGTTTTTGATTAACTTAAAAACGAAAAGTTTTCTTTGTAAAATTGGGTCGTTCCAAGTTGGTATCAGAGCCTTGGTTTGAGGGATTCGTGCACATCCTCGGGTGTGTCAGGAATCAAACTAAGGAGGTGATAAAATGTTTTCAAAAGTAACCTAAAAGGAATTTAAAAGAAACCCAAAAGATGAGAGTGCGACGCACGTGATCAGCCGAGTCAAGTAAGAAGTTTCCCAATTTAAATAACCATGTGATACTAATATTGAGCTTTGTTGATTATATGGAACCTGCTAAGTGTATGTTTTAAAATTGTATACGGTTAGGAGCTTATAGCCTCAGAATGATTGATTTGGCCTTATTTTTTTCTCCTCGTTTGGATATAGTCTTAGGGTAGAATCTCTTACTCGAAAGTCTATTTGATCCTTTCTGTGTATAATTTACATGCATAAAAGCAGCCTGTCATGATTGGTTTGGTTAATATGAGTAGAGTGAGTCTTAGGACAGCCTGAGGCTGATATATTCAGTAATTGCGGAGTATAGTTGGGTTGTGGGACGAAGTGAAGTTATCAAGTAGAGCAGTGGGGAAAAGGTACAGGTAGGTGTTGAAGGTGGTATTGGGCCCGTACCACTGGAAGCACATGACCTGCACCCGAAGCGTTGCTAGATCTGACGACCTCAAGAAGGACCAGTGTGGGAAGATCCTTTATATATAGAAATTCTGATCATTTTGATTTATAATATTTTAGTTCAACATGGTGATGACACGGTTAGGAACAGGAGGATCAGGATTGGGATATGGATCTGGGCTGGGTCAGGCAGCACTACTGATGGTATCGATGAGAGGTTGCGTGAATTGATTGCGGTCGAGGTTACGATGGGCATCCTTGACGCTACCCCATTCATCTTTAGGATGGTCAAGGAAGGTATGATGGAGATCATGGAGGAGAGACTTAGGGCATTTAGGGCTGATGTTGTTGCGGGTCAAGGTGGAGCCCGAGCTCCCTCGTTTCGGGAGTTCAAGGCATGTGGAGCTCTAGAGTTCTCTGAGGTTAGGGACCCCATTGTGAGCAGACGCTGGGTAGCGGACATTGAGAATGCCCAGCGCACGAGTTCTTGCCCAGAGGAGGCAAAGGTTGGATTTGCTTCCTATATGTTGAGGGACTGGGCCCGAGATTGGTGGGGCGAGGTTACTAGCCAGGTGGGAGCATCTGGTGTGGCTGAGATGTCGTGGGCTAATTTTTTTTGACGTTTCGATGCGGAGTTTGCACCACCTATTGAGGTGTAACGGTTTGTGAGGGAGTTTCATGGGTTGCAGTAGACCACCGAGACTGTGGCGGGGATCACCGCCAAGTTTTGAGAGCAAGCTTTGTTGATTCCTCAGTATGCTACGGATGAGGAGATGAGGCTGACCCGATATCATGCTATGTTGAGGGACGATATCCTGGATTTTGTGAGCTTTACAGGGTGCAAAACCCTGGATAAGATGGTGGAGAAGGCTCGTGAGAGGGAGATTGAGTTGGAGTCTCGCACGAAGCGGAAGACTGAGCAGGTATAGGCAACAAGGGCTCGGGATAAGAAGCCTAAGACCTATGATTCTTTGGGTAGGTGCCAGCAGGGTCGGGGTCGGTGTGCCAAGTACGGTAGGTTTCATAGTGGGGCTTGTCGGACAGCCGGGATATCAGGATGTTACTCTTGTGGCCAACAGGGCCACGTGAGTAAGGATTGCCCCAAGAAGGGCTTGATATCTTTCAACTGCAACCAGACAGACCATAAAAAGGCTGATTATCCGAGGTTGCAGGGAGGAGGATGAGGATCAGTGGCGGCGCCCGCGCCCACCACTATGACGATTACTGACGGCCGCCCTGTCAAAACGGAACCTCCAACGGTAAAAAGTCGTGCTTTTCAGCTGACTACCGAGGAGGCTCGGGCAACACCAGACGTTGTGGTTGGTATGTGTTTATTCTTCTCTATCTTGTGTTTGATAATTGCTTATATGTATGTATTATGTTTTGCATATGGACCTTTTTGGTCAATGGTATGTCGGCTCATGTTTTGTTTGGTTCGGGTGCTACCCAATCGTTCGTGTATCTTACGCTTAGCAAGAAGTTCCGAGACGCGCCGAGGAATCTGGTGTGACATCCCCAAAATCTTGGCCAGAAAAGACCGATTTTCATTTATGGTTTTAAAATAATTTCAGAGTAAATCCTTTTGATTTGAAAGAGTTGCGGAATTTGTTCCCAAAAACAAAACGTGATAAAACAATGTTTACCTAAGCATTTCATAAAAGAAATGTATTTTCATTATATAATCAAAACTCGGGATGTCATGTTCCGATACAGACCATAAAGCATAAACGACAACATTACAAGTCATTCAACAAATATATACATATACAGACTTGTAAACAAAACAACTTGATGGTTCATCCATCTTATGCCATTGCACCACTTCCTGTAATACAAATAAACTGAGTGGATTAGGCTTGGGAGCCTGGTGAGAATATAGGGTTTTCAACCCACAATAAATAATTATATTTAATTTCCACCAACCAACAATAACCCAATTACCCATTCCCGTTATTTTCACTTTACGTCCCTAAGACAACTAACATAAGGGACCTAGTCTAAGAATATTTCATCGGGGCGACAACACATGCTTCGGGGTTCCTCAGCAATATAAGTCAAATAAGGCAACCATGAGGGGGATGGAATACAACGAATGAACACCCAAGTTCATTAACACCTACAGGTTATGAGCCTGCTAGCGTTCCACTGGACTATCTAGAAAAGTCCGTGGTCGTCATCTAAATTCCGCTAGATGAATGGATCAAAACAACATCGAGGCCTTTCATCTGTTTATTACACACCAACTATCATGTTCTATCCAACATATTAGTATATACATAGTTTCAAAACCTATATAGCATGCTCAATCAATACATTTTCCACATAACAGATGAGGCACACACACACATAACACGTATTTCATAGAGAAATAATCAAATCTATAAGATAGAAGAAAGTGAATATACATTCACACACATAACAAGAAAATTATACACATAACATGTATTTTGTATAAAATACTTCATAATTATGCGTTAGAAGAAAGTAACTACACACTCACGCATATAAACAACAATATACTTAATACACTCAAACCATACTTGTATTATTATCGTGTTTATGAAAGGTAGTATACACTCACTTGATCAGAAGATGATCAGATAGCACTACGGCTTGTAGAAGTAGTATCTCTCCGCAGATCTGGAAGATCTTCACAAAAATCGAACTTCTCGCGGGCAGAGCTTCGGCTCGGGAATCACGCTCTTCGGGATTCTCGGGGCTTCGGATCTTGCTTCGGGAATCGGGAATGATACCGGGGCTTCGGGGTACTTCTGGCATGCAAATCGAGGTAAAACGGGAGAGAGAAGAGAGAAAATAGCAACCCTAAACGGCTGGCCTTTCAAATCTATTTATAGGGCAAATTTGGCCCTTGCCACGTCGTGGCAACCTTTTTCCACGTCGTGGGCTTGGTCGTCACTGCATGCGTCATCCCAAGTTGCATCTGGGGCCTTCCAGAGGTGACAGGAGATTTGCCACGTCGTGGCACTGCTTGCCACGTCGTGGTCTCTGACAGTTTTGGGGTTTCGCGCCCCGAACTTCAGAAATTCATAACTTTCGCATACGAACTCCGTTTTCGACGTTCTTTATAACGCCGCGAAGGTGAGATTATGCTCTACAACTCTCGTCTAGACTCCATTGGCTAATTTTGACTTTATTTTTAATATATTATAAGTATATTATTTATATATTATCTTTAGTAGGCCGGGACAGGAAAACTCCGTTCGAAATTCATAACTCCTTCATCTGAACTCCGTTTCCGTCCGTCTTTCCGTCGTTGCACTACTATCGACGAGATCTTAAATTATCATTTAGATCACTAAGGATAGATATCTATCTACCTTAAATTCACTATTTACGACGCACTGGGTCGCGCTGGGTCGAGCCGGTTCTGTCGCGAAACTTCGACAGGTCATATCTTCTTCGTTATAACTCGGATTTTGGCGTTCTTTATATGCACGGAAACCTCGTTTCAACTACTACAACATTATCCATAGATATCGGCTTTATCTAACATTTCATTTTGATGCTTATTTTTATTCTTAATTAAATTAAGACACACAATTAAGCACATAACACATAATACTCAAATAATACACTTCTATTATTTCAAAACGAGTTACAAAGGTTAACCTATACTATTATACCAACATTAATGACAAGCCCAGAAACACAGGCGTTACATCTGGATACCCCGCTCGAGGTGGAGATTGCAGATGATTACACTGTGAGTGCTGCGAGTGTATTTTAGGGCTGTGTCCTGAATGTGTATGACAAGAGGTTTCGCGTGGATTTAGTTCCCATACCATTGCGAGGACCGAAGGTGATCAATGGGATGGATTGGCTGGGGCCCAATAGGGTCATGATTGATTGTAAGTGACAGTTGGTCCGAGTTTGAACCCCAAGTGGGGGAGAGCTGGTTATTCATGGTGAGAGGGCCTCGCAGGGACCGACCCTCTGTTCGGGTGCGAGGGCAAGGAGGTTTCTACAGCAGGGTTGCTAAGGATTTCTGGCTTATGTTTCGGATACGAGATCGGAGGCCGTAATGGATTTGGGCAGTGTGTCGGTGGTGCTGGAATTCCGGGACGTATTTCCCGAAGAATTGCCATGAGTGCATCCAGAGAGGTAAGTGGAGTTTCGTATTGACTTGGTACCGGGTGTCGCCCCGATCGCGAAGGCACCATATCGGTTGGCACCACCCGAGATGCAGGAGTTATCTACACAGCTTCAGGAGGTGCTAGACCGGGGGTTCATACGTCCGAGTAGTTCACCGTGGGGTGCACCGATTCTTTTCGTGAAAAAGAAAGACGGATTGCACGGGATGTGCATTGATTATATGGAGCTAAACAAGCTGACGGTGAAGAACCGCTATCCTTTGCCAAGGATCGATGGTTTATTTGATCAGCTTCAGGGTGCATCTTGGTTCTCCAAGATTGATCTTCGGTCCGGGTATCCTCAAATGAGAATATACCGAAGACAACTTTCATGACTCGTTATGGGCATTATGAGTTTGTGGTGATGCCATTTGGGCTCACCAATGCCCCGACAGTGTTCATGGATCTCATGAACCGGGTGTGCAGACCGATGTTGGATCGGTCAGTGATCGTTTTTATTGATGATGTCCTGGTTTACTCCAAAACCAGAGAACAACACGAGCAGCACTTGAGAGAGGTGTTGGAGACTTTGAGGGCAGAGAAGCTTTATGTAAAGTTCTCTAAATATGATTTCTGGCTACGGGAAGTGCAGATTTTGGGGCATGTCATCAATCAAGAGGGTATTTTTGTGGACCCAGCTAAGGTGGAAGTTGTGATGCGATGGGAGGTACCGAGGAACGCTTCGGAGATTCGTAGCTTATTAGTTTTAGCGGGTTACTATCAGAGATTTATCAAGGATTTCTCCAAGATTGCTACGCCATTGACCCGTTTGACCAAGAAGAATGTGACTTTATGGTGGAATGAGGATCAGCAGAGGGCTTTTGAGACTCTGAGGTAGAGGTTATGCGAGGATCCAGTCCTAGTACTGCCTGAGGGGTTGGATGATTTAGTGGTATATTGTGATGCAACAATTTCAGGGTTGGGTGCAGTATTGATGCAGCGAGGGTATGTGATTGCTTATGCCTCGATGCAGTTGAAGCCTCAGGAAGCAAATTACCCCACGCATGATCTGGAGCCGGGGGCGGTGGTGTTTGCACTCAAGATTTGGAGGCATTATTTGTATGGGGTGTGGTTCATTATTTATACCGATCACAAGAGTCTAAAGTATTTGATGGATCAACAGAACCTTAATATGTGGCAAAGGATATGGTTGGATGTACTGAAGGATTATGATTGCGAGATCATATACCATCCAGGGAAGGCCAACGTGGTGGCCGATGCTTTAAGTCGCAAGGCGACGAGGTCCCCGATTAGGGACATTTATATGAGGATGTCAGTGATTTTGCCTTTGTTGGATATGATCATAGGGACTCAGGATGAGGGGGTGAAGAAGGAGAACTGGAAAACAGAGAAATTAGGGGTCGGTATCCTTTGTTTGTCAAGGATAGCTGCGACCTTTTGACTCAGTGTGGTCGAATGTGGGTACCATTGGCAGGGGGAGTGAGGCAGAGATTGTTAGAGGAGGCGCATAAGTCCAAGTTTTCTATACATCCAGGTGCAACAGAAATGTATATGGACTTGAGACTGAGTTATTGGTGGCCCTACATGAAGCGGGAAATCGCCTGGTTTGTGGAGCGGTGCATGACCTGCAGGAAGGTCAAGGCCGAGCATCAGTGGCCTCATGGAAAGGTTCAGTCGTTACCCGTTCTCATGTGGAAGTGGGAAGAGGTCACCATGGACTTCATTACGAAGCTACCAAGGACGGCGAAAAGAGTGGATACCATATGCGTTATCGTGGACAAACTGACGAAGAGTACCCATTTCATTCCAATCTCCGAGAGTATATCCGCAGAAAAGTTGGCGTACATTTATGTTCGAGAAGTGGTGGCTAAGCATGGGGTGCCGGTGGCAGTGGTTTCGGATAGGGATGTTCGGTTTACATCCAGGTTTTGGGGAAAGTTCCAAGAGGAACTAGGTACACAACTACACTTCAATACAACATATCACCCTCAGACGGACAGTCAGAGTGAGAGGACGATCCAGACATTGGAGGACATGTTGCGGGCATGCGTGCTGGATTTTGGAGGAAGTTGGGATACGTACCTTCCACTAGCAGAGTTCTCGTACAACAACGGTTATCATGCTAGTATCAATATAGCTCCTTTTGAGATGTTATATGGTTGGAAGTGTAGGACCCCAGTATGCTGGGACGAGGTTAGACATCGGGTGATGGGGAGCACGGAGGTGGTACTCAAGACCACCGGGTTAATCCATGAGGTACACGATCGGTTGCGAGTCGTGCAGAGCCGTCAGAAGAGTTATGATGATCAACGGCGATCGAACCTTGAGTTTTAGGTGGGGGATTTCGTTTTGCTGAAGGTGTCACCCTGGAAGGGGATTATCAGGTTTCGTAAAAGAGGCAAGTTGGGGCCTCAGTTTATAGGCTCGTTCAGGATCATAGCCCAAGTGGGCAAGGTAGCCTATCGTTTATAGCTTCCAGAGGAGCTTAGTCAGATTCACAACACCTTCCATGTTTCTCAGCTTCAGAAGTGTGTTGTTGACGAGTCTGCAATTATATCCTTGGATGATATTCAGGTGGATGGGGGCTTGAATTATGTCGAGAGGCTGATTGCCATACTAGACAGGAAGACGAAAGGGACTTCAGAACAAGGAAGTAAAGTTAGTAAAGGTGCAATGGCAGCACCGAAGGGGCTCCGAATGGACTTGGGAACCAGAGGATGAGATACGGGAGCATTACCCAGAACTGTTTTTAGCCACAAACTTCGAGGGTGAAGTCTAGCTCAAGTGGGGGAGAGTTGTAACATCCAAAATTCTGATATGTCTTGAAACCCTAAGGAATGATAATTTTACATAATTGGTCCCTTAAGTACGTTGGGCCTCTTTTGTTGAGCTAAGCCTCCCCATTTGATATGATAGGCAGATTTGAGGTCCCCTAGTGATGTAGAAGTATAAAAATGGAAGCTTGTTGATAGATTTGACCTCATGCTTGGGTAAAAGACCTTGGAAAAGTCTTAATGGGGTAGTTGGGTGTGTATGAGACATGCAAGGGCATAAAGTTGCTAACTTTATGCTTTAGGACATCTTGTTAGACTTAGATCTAGCTTTTGGACGTGAAAGATCCGGGCATTAAACACTTAATGGAAAAAGTGCTTAACATGGTTGTACGCTAGGCGTAACTGGCTGTACGCGACACATAGACCCTAAGCCTTCATTACGCTGCGCGTACCAGGGTGGTACGCTAGGCGTACACAACTCAGTTGGGCCTTAATCTGTTTTGGTCCTTTGGGCCTCATTTGGTTGTTGGGCTTGATTGGATTCTATGAGTTAGAGGCCTTTTCATCTGTTTGGGCCGCAGGTTTACCGGTTGGGCCTTATTGGGCCAAGGGGTCCATTAAGGATGATGGAATTGGACTTGGGGATAAAATTGGAAGGTTGGGCCTTTCCTGGTATAATTTAAGGTCTTATCATTGACTATATTATTATTGTTATTATTCAGCTCGAGAGGTTGCGGATTTTTAGGAGGACAATATTCATATTCATTGGATGGAGGTGAGTCTTCTCACCATACCTATGGGTCTACGACACCAAGGCCAACCATTATGTGATCATGTTATGTGTGTGTTATTCGTTTATGAATTGATATGTTATGTGATATTATGTTGGTATGGAAGACCTCGGGGGGGGGGGGGGATGGCATTGGATATAAGACCATGTGGGGTAGTGGATGACATTCCTATGTAAAGACCATGTGGGGTAGCCATGGCATTCTTGCTGGATTATATTGCATGGTTTCTGTGGCATGTTTATAGCTTTATTAGCTAACATGATATGTGTACGTGAATGTGTGTGGTATGCTCTGGGAAACTCACTAAGCATTTCGCTTACAAGTTGTTGATTTGTTTCAGGTACTTTTGAGCCCAAGGGTAAGGGCAAGGCGTGATGACATGGCGTGCACTCTATCTCACTTTTTAATGTATTTGGGACCCTCTGATGTTTTAAAAAGGAAAACAATGATGTAATGAATGTTATTTTGAAAACATATGTTTGGGAATCTATGGTTTATGAGATTGGTTTTGATTAACTTAAAAATGAAAAATTTTCTTTGTAAAATTGGGTCGTTACAACTATCCATCTAAGATGTTCAAATCATTATAAATGGATTTAACTTTTGATAGATTAACAACGGATGTGTTTAGTGGTCATTGTAATTATGCAACAAATTTGGACAATGGGATGCTTGGAGTTAGGTACGGAATTGAACTCAAAATAGAAAATATTATTGAATAGTGTAGACCACTTGTGGTGTAGACAATGGCGGATCCAATGCATCACAAGTGGGTGTATGGACCCACTTAAAAATGGCTCCCAATAAATTTTTAGCAAAAAAAATTTTGTTATGTAGTTGAACAATCGACCCCAGTTAAGTTTTATTTGGTACCCATTTGTAACGTCCCAATTTCCAAAATAATTTTTTATTTTGAAAATAATATAAACACCCATTTTTAATAAAGTTACATTCAGATCAACCATTTGTTTGTAAATCATAGTGATAAAGAAGACAATGTGGAATCTCGAATCATAAAACTATTGATGTGTGTGTACAATCTCACATTCGCAATCAGATAAGTACCTGCAAAATATTTAATCCACAACTATAAGCATAAATATTAGTAAGTTCCCCAAAATATCATGTACAACACATCATAATAATCAGTTATGGGTTATCAGCGAGCTTGAGACTATCAACAGTCCTGAATATCACATACATCACAACAATATAAACAACTATGGGTTAACAACAACCTTTGGGACTATCAACAGTGCCAGTGGGCTAACAACATGCCTTGTGGATTAACAACACACCTCACGGATTATCAGCACCCCTGGAGACTATCAGTAGTCCCATAATTCACATAAGGCCCAACCAAAGTATCCATAATTCATAATATTAACAATTATCATTCCCTTGATAATGGGCCTAAAATCCAAGTCCAAAATTATTAATGGGCATCTTGGCCCAATAAGCCCAACCAAATTATCCATGGCACATACCAGATGAAATAGCCCATAATTCACAGAATGTAACCAATCCAATAACCAAAATGAAGCCCAAAAGCTCAAAGGCCCAAAACATATTCAACCCATTATGTAGCATGTACGCTCGACGTACCATTATGGTACGCGCAGCGTACTGGCGTCTTAAGGACTACGCGCAGCGTACATTGAGTACGCCCAACGTTCTTCCAGATCAAGCACTTTCTCCATTAAGTGCTCAATACCCGATTCCTTTACGTCCAAATGCCAAATCTGAGTTGTTTAATACGTCCTAAGGCATAAAGTTGCCAACTTTATGCCTTTGCATGACTCATATACACCCAAAACCTTCATTAAGACCTTTCCAAGGTCTTTAACCCACACATGAGACCAATAATTCCACCAAGACTCCATTTTTATGCTTCAAAACGACCAAGGGACCTTAGATCTACCATTCTCCTCCCATGGAGTTCCTTAACTCGCCAAAAGAGGTCCAAAATCCAACAAAAGGTGCAAGCTTTTTACCTCCAGAAGCCTTGCAAGATGACCCCAATGCAGATTCTTGAGGCACCAAACTGATCCAAGCTTGCTTAACAGCTCTCCTTCTTGAAATAACTCCAAAATGGCCACCAAAACCTTCTACTTAGGCTCCAACTCTCACTCACACACTAACTCAGCTGTAGGAAGACGAAATGGGGCTAAAGAGACTGATAGGGTTTGGCCCAAGAGGCTAAGAGGCGTTTAAATAAGGGACAAGTCCGGGATTTAGGGTTTTGACCCTTTGATGTGTACGCCTGGTGTACCCTCATGTACGCCCAACGTACGTAAGGCTCCTCCACGATCATTCATGCAGAGTACGCTAAGCTTACTCATAGGTACGCCCAACGTACTCATGGGACCAATTATGCTAAAACTTAGATTCTTGAGGGTTATAATACGTACCAGGTTTAGGGTGTTACATTAACTAAGGTTATTACCCACTTACTTCTCATGTTACTATAAGAATGATCGAGTGTGGGAATGAAAGAGATTGTACAACTATTGTGAAGTGATATGACAATGCGTGATCTTCAGTAACCGTGTTCTACATAAGTCGACAACAACGAAGTTAACAAAAAGTGCAGTCTTTTTTGAACATTTTGGAAACTTCGTTTACCTGAAGTACCGGTTACCACAAAGTTTTATTTGAACACATGTGTACTTCGTTGGTATTTTGTGTATAAATAGTAACTTTAATGGTATTTTTTGTACTAAAAAACAACAATAATATTTTTTGAACATTTAATAACCAGGTAACATGATGGTTATCTACAATAATCGGTTCAGTGATATTTTGTGTACTTAAAAAACCAATGGTCTTCTTTAATATATATATTAAAACATAAAACTTATGACATCATCTTAAAGAATCTATGCCCTTGATTGTATTTCAATCATATGTTTTTCACACTTAGATCAAATTGCCGACATCATCTTCTCAAAATGGAATATATTTAATTCCGATAAAAACTTTTCAATTGTCAAAAAACTAATCTACATCTATTGAAATATTTTTCATATCGTTAGATAGTGACTATCCAAGTAGATAATGTGATTGTATATATTTTAAATTGCATTCGAAAACCATTGTTTTTTTCTAACGAAGATATTTACTATTTTATATGAGTTTATGATTGAATATTTTTTTTTTTTGAATTTATAGTTTTAATCGTCAAGTTATACTTTATTTTGTTTTATAATATTAATTTTTTTGTTGTGTCGATTTTTCATAACTTTATATGTATTTTTCTATATCTTCTCTTAAGTTTAACTCGGATAATAATCTACTTTTATATATTTTGGAAACTTTTTTAATTTTTAAGTCTTTTTCCCTTTTGTAAATTACGTCAACACAACTCAAGAGAGAGACGTATTGAATCCTCTAAATCTAAGAGGCAAAAATGTCATAAGGTAAAACTATAAGGGTCTTAAAGAAACAACAGCAATACGCTCCCACTTTTTCAATATCTTCTGTCGTACTCTTCAGTCTTCCCTCCAATAAATTCATCTTGTTCCCAACGAAAATATTTCGAACTACTCTTTCGATTCCCTCCAAACTTCAAAATCAAAATCAAAATCCAGACCTCCATTAATTCATCGTCTATTTATACCTGATCAAGGAAACCGCATGTTTCACATCAATACAGTTCCCCAAAAGATGTCGCTAACCCCTACTGTTAATCACAGTGATCGCGATCTAATGGCGCAGCCTCTTCGTCCTTCCGGCGAGATTCACGTAATTGTCGGGCCTATGTTCGCCGGTAAAACCACGGCTCTTCTTCGCCGGATCAAATCCGAAGGCACTAACGGCAGGTAATTGAAGTGCTCTTGTTTTGATCTACTCAATTGCTGCATCTTAATTTGATACTTTTAGGTCAGATCACACATGTATGTCGATGATCTACTCAATTGGTGCATCTTAAATGAATACACAGGAATATAGCGATGATAAAGTCAAGTAAGGATACCCGATACGCCGTTAATTCAGTTGTAACACACGACGGGACGAAATACCCATGTTGGGCACTTCCTGATCTGTTGTCTTTCAAACAAAAATTTGGAGAAGAAGCTTATGAAAAGGTGGGTTTTCCAGAAAATCTTTTAGATCAATTAAGCAGAATTCTATTTTAAATCCTCATATCCTTTGTGGGTTTTGCAGCTGGATGTTATTGGAATCGATGAAGCACAGTTCTTTGATGATCTATATGAATTTTGTTGTAAAGCTGCTGATACTGATGGAAAAACTGTCATAGTTGCAGGTCTTGATGGTGATTACTTAAGGTACATTCCATAGCTAAATCATTAATCATGTATTTGTTCATCATCAATCATGCTTTCTTTTTCTAATTACTTGCAATTTACAGAAGGAACTTTGGTCCAGTTCTTGATATTGTCCCACTTGCTGACACCATAACCAAATTAACAGCTCGATGCGAAGTATGTGGGAAAAAAGCTCATTTCACTTTCAGGAAGACGAAGGAGACAAAAACAGAACTTATAGGTGGGGCAGATATGTATATGCCTGTTTGTCGTCAACATTATGTTAATGGGCAAATGGTGATCAAACACTAATACTATTTTTTTTAATGTTTCTATAGTTATTAAACATTAGTACCTTTTGATTTCAAATGTTGTTGACGTGTTTACAACTATGTTGTTGTTGTCTTGTGTGTGTATATATATGAGAAGTTGAAAGAATTATGTTCTTGTTTGTCTGATCTCTTTATTGTGTCCTAACTTGGAGAATCAAGAATAGCATTTGATTATTTTGACCATGGATTCATGTGGCATCTTTTTCTTATAAATGACGATGTGATAATATACATGTCAAACAATTATATAACAAATACCTATGGAAAAGATCAATTTTCAAAGGATTTGAACCTTACACCTACTACATCATTGACAAATGTGTAAATACATTTTTTAAATAGGTTTAAAAAAGTTTGAAAAAATAGCAATGCCAAAAAGTAAAAGTAAATACAAACTAGACAGTTTAATAACATTTAAAAGTTTAGGAGAATAATAAGGTCAACACAAAATGCAAAAAAGGCATTGGTATGTTTTCCCTTTGGGCAACTTTTTAGAGATTTTAGGTTTAGTTTTTAAGAAAAAAAATTTGAAAAAAAAAATCCTTGGATAAGAAGAGTGTTTAACTTTTATTTTAGACAAAACATCAAAAATAGCCCCTGTGGTTTTTGAAAATATTAAGTTTAGTTCTTAAATTCAAAAAACCTTGCAGATGGTCCCTGTGGTTTCAAAACTTTTAACAAATGGTCCTTTTCAAAACTTTTACTACCACAGGGACCATTTATGAAGTTTTTGCCTTATTTAATAAAAAATATAATTATTTAATATTAAAGGTCTCTCTCTCTCTCTCTCTCTCTCTCTCTCTCTCTCTCTCTCTCTCTCTCTCTCTCTCTCTCTCTCTCTCTCTCTCTCTCTCTCTCTCTCTCTCTCTCTCTCTCTCTCTCTCTCTCTCTCTCTCTCTCTCCAGTTACCGACGATCATCAAGAACCCAACCACACACTCTCTCTCACTAAACTTTGGAGGGATTCGTTCACTGGAAAATCCGATGCAATGTCTTAAGATTCTAAATGTTGGCAAAGATGTTCTCTCAAGCAATTCGTCGAACACCTTCAGTGCACGACTTATCTTCCCCACTTTCCAACCCATTTATTAAACTATCAATATCCAGAGCATGCGAATTAAACCTTCCCCTTATACATCCAGTTCAACAAATAAAAAGATCATGCATAAGGGGGAAATACGAAATTGAGGAAATAGAGTCAAATAAGAGAAAGATTAAACACTAGAACGAGAATAATAAGAAAATACAGAACTCTAAGAACAACAAAGAACTCAAAAATCAAAAGATATGAATGTGATTTATGGATTTTAGAAGTGATTTGAACAGAAAAGGGAGTTGGACTCCTGTTCGTCGGGTTCAGTTCGTCTGATGCTAGAGTGTTGTTGGTGACAGAGAGGAGGGAGATGGAGGGTTGTCGGGGACATCGGCGTTTTCTGGCAAGCATTGGAGGAGAGAGGCGGCGACAACTTCTTTTCATTTTTGGGTGTCTTCGGTGATCTTCACGATCAGATCTAACCCACTAGAACGAGAGAGGCATGGAGTTGGGCAATTGATTGTAGTGGAGGTTGTTTGGGGTTTCACTCTAGGGAAGGAACAGGGAGAGTGGTATAGAGATATAGAAGAGAAGGGTAGGTTTGGCCATTTGGGTACATACTGGTTTCTTAGGTGATGATGATGGTGGTGGTAGCCCCAACGATGGTGAGGCCAGTGAGATGGCGAGACTTGATGAATGACAACGTCGATATATGCCGGAGACGAAGGGGTTTGCTGGAATATAATTTTTTGTGTATGTTTGGACTTTGGATGAAGTGTGGTGGTAGCAGATCTAGATGAAGTTTAGACTTTTAATTTGGAGAGAGAGAGAGAGAGAGAGAGAGAGAGAGAGAGAGAGAGAGAGAGAGAGAGAGAGAGAGAGAGAGAGAGATGGGGTGGGACCCTTTTAATATTTATTTTTAAAAAAAGTAATTAAAAACCTCATAAATGGTCCCTGTGTAGTGAAATGACAAAAATGCCCCTGACTTAATGGCTAAATGGTAACGGAGTTAGCCGGAAGGACCAAATGTTAAAAGTTTTGAAACCACAAGGACCATCTGTGAGGTTTTTTAAACTTAGGGACTAAACTTGATATTTTCAGAAACCATAGGGACCATTTTTGAAGTTTTGTCTTTATTTTAAATAAAAACTTCTGATACAAAATCATTTCAAATAACTTTTGGGTGATTTTAATTTTTTGATTTTTATATTTTTACTCTTTCAAAAGTTAAATTTACTTTTATCGAATATACATGCATAAATAAAGGATTTAACTTCTAGTTTCCAACTAATAACTTTGTTTTGCCAAAAGCACCATTTGTTAGGTTAAGAGGAGCTCTTAACACTTTGCTACGTCAGGTTTTTTTAGTGTCACCTCACTTTTCTCTATTTAGCATAATATCTTAACATTTGATAGAGAGTGGTAACACTCTTAGCACTCCATTTTTTTATTTTCTTTTTCTAATTTAATGTAATTACTTTATTTTAATAAACAACCATTTTTTTAATATTACACAAACATTTTTTTGATTTAAATAATATGACATAATAGCACACAAACATTTATTTGACATTTTAACAAGTTCTTAATTTTTTAACTTTTTACAACAAAAACATATATTTTATCTATATATTTCAAACAAAAAGTGAACTATTAAGAAAAGATAAGGATGTGATTTTGAAACTTCCATCAAATGGAATAAAAAAGAATTGAAATAACTTACACCTGATTGATTGGTTAAGATTTTAAAGAAAAGTCAATAGCTAATAAGATTTAATCAATGTTCTCTCTCTCTTCCCTCGTTATGCCATTGACGAGCTTAAAGGTAGCGAGCCCCCTAGCGAGAGCTAGGAGGCGATGTTCTTTCTTCTTAGCGAGTGCTAACGAGCTCCTTAGCATCTCCACTCCCATCAGCCTTAATGAAAGGTTGAATTTCTAAATTATTTTTTTCATTTTATTTTCAGTTGGCATTATTCTTTCATTTATATTGTCACATCGTCATTAAGAGTATGCCACATAATCTTAAACATTGTTATAATCAATAGAAAATTATAAACAAGTTATACATGGCCTATAAACAAAAAAATATATATTAAAGAAGCAAATTGCGTTGCTAAAAAGGGACATTTTTACATTGATTTTGGCCGAATGCTAGTTACACTTTGTTTTCTCTTGGGTTTTGTTCTACCAAACAAACTAAATCTTCTAAACACTTTAAGCAACCTACTAGCATACTTCCTTTGTGAAGCAAAATTCACTGTCCCTATACAATTAGTCACTTGACCAATTGGGGTTCTCCTTTTATTCATTGTTCTTCCCTCTAACTCGCCTTTTGTTGAAACCTGACCACCTTTCTTGGACGTGTTTTGTAATTGAAGGGTTCTTTTCAATGTCATCAATTGTTGTTCAAGTGATTGAATTCTGAAACTTGTAGACTCATATTCTGTCTTGTGTAACTCAGGTTTTTGAGATGATAAATCTTTTTGTATCAAGAAACTGAGTGGTTTGTTTCTCGTGTCTTGTAAATCACATGGACTCTCTACAAGATTTTGGCTTTTTGAGTGTGCGTATCTTGAGCTTGTGAGACTTCCCGAAAAGTCTCCATTGTGTGTGTATCGAAAGGAGTCCGAACATTCTTTTAAGGCTTTGTGTGTGTTTAGTTGTTGAATGAAAAGTGCTTGGACTATTAACCGTAGAGGCATTAATTCGTTTTGGACGGCTTCGACACAAACTTCTTGTGATAGTTTTTGACAGTTGAGGTATTTGCATACCGTACTCTTTTCGTCTTGTGACAATTCGGGGTGCATCTGCAAAAAGAAAAAGAAAAAAAAGCATCAATACACATGTTTTTATATATAACAATAAAAAAACCAAGTAATTATTTCTAAAAATGTTTATTTTTATGTAAGATGTAAATCAAATATGACAATAGTATGATAAAATCATCTCCACTCAATTAAACTATTTTTTTGCACCAAAATGATCAAATATTTGATGTAAAGAAGGATGTGTGCAACCCATTACACCATTTTAACACCCAAAAGAAATATCTAAGATATATTTTTATCACTTATATTTTTTTATAAAATATATTTATCTTAATTAGCTTTTATAAATTTAATAAAGATCTTTTTTATTATAATAAATCACAAATTATATTATTTGACAATCATAACCAAATTAAATTACTTGTATATATGCAAATTATTGTTTTATTTAAATATTATGGTGTAATAAATTATTAAAACGACTTAACATTTCAAATAAATTATACCTATAATAAACTAAAAATATATAGAATCCAATGTTGATGAACTAAATTGTATAAAATGAAGTTTAACATCAAATTTGGTATAAATGAATATTATAACCCATTTGATGTTCTATTATGGTGTCTTACTATTTATCAGCACTAAAGAGCTCAATCCACGTTGAAATTGAAACTCTTGGAGTTTAAGACTTGAACTCCTGACCATTTCTATAAGTATATCACCGTATTTGATACACCTTGAGGTCAAATTCAAGAAAATTATGATACCAAAAGTGAAAGTAAAAAAAGTTACCTGTAGAAAAATATCCAAAGCTCTATAAAGATGATCATGATTTTGCCTACAAGATACGGGTACAATTTCAATGAGCTCCATAAATCTTTTCAACTCCATTTTCATGTCACTAGCTACACGAGTAAGATATGAGTCCCATAATTCCGCAACAACAAAATTATAAGGTGAAGGACTATTATTTCCACACATGTTAAACAAAGCATAAGTCGAAAATATATTCTCTATTATCTCCATCTCAATGCCACCTGTCCCACTTTCCGTTTCAAGAAAATCTTCAACTTGCGCCATATGTAACACCCCAGAAATCTGATTTTGTAACTTTAGAGTATACTCCTTGTCTAAATCAAGTTTTAACGATTTAGATAGCAAAATGAAATAAAACCCAACTGGAATTACCTTACTACCCTTTTCACCCATATTAAGCAAATCAAGAATCCCTTTTAGCAACATAGCTATATCTTCTTTCCTTCCATTTTCATCACAAAGTATAGAGTTCGCATAGAATAATACAATCGGTGTAACGTATTTTTCTTTCATCCCTTGTCTTCTTAAAGACGCGATTACCCTTTTGAAATACCCAAACGGAAGGGCGATAAGGTCTTTTATCCACACATCTTGGCTCAAGACCTCTTGAACCATTTCATCACTCCATTTTTGAAAGCTTAAAGCTTCTAAAGTCACAACGGGTTGATCTCTTCTTCTTTCTGGATCAAGAATCTCCATGCAAGCCATGAAAGCTAAAGATTCAATGCATCGACTCACAATCAAAAGCTCTTCAGCCCATGGGACAAGATTTTGACATTGTTGTAGGACAATTAATGTGTCTTCCCAACTTTGTAATACTACTTGGTTTAAATATATATCAAAACGTTCACATAAGTTGCCTGAAGTGTATTCTTCAGTCATTTCTAGATATTCGGATGCACATCTTAATGCTGCAACATTAAAAGGGTCGACTAAAGTGGATGATCCATATATGAAAAGTGAGATCATTTCAAAAGCCTCGGGTCCACCTGGGAAGTTATCGGGTAACTTAATTTCGTTTGATTCGGATAGTTTTCTGTTGAAGTATCCGCTTTTGGAGAATAAAGGATACTGTAATAAAAATCATGAGAAATGATGTTAAAAATTTTTTAGAATATAAAACTTTTGATAATTTTTTTTTATCTAATCATGATGTGACATTTCATAAATTGATTATCTTTTTGTTATGAGGACCACCAATTTCGTAATTAGTCGAATCATAACTTTTTTTTAAATGGTATACACCACAAAAAGCCTTGAAAGTTAAAAAAGAAAATGAAAGTTATATTTCGCAATTAAATTGCAAAATTGTTCGTCATTTAGGAAAGAAAAAGAAATAGATTATTTTTTTTTCTCAGCATTTTGTAGTAAAAAGTAATCTTGTGAATTTTTGCAATCTCACAATTGACCCACTAAGACCTTACAAAAATAAATCATTTTTTTTCGCAATAAAATTACAAAATTGTTCATATTTTGCAAAAAAGATTGAAGCTTTTTTTGCATCCTTTTATCGATAAAAAGTAGTCTTACAATTCTTTCGTAATTTCACAATTGACTTGTTGTCATTTTATTGCGAAAATATGAACAATTTTGTAATCATGCATGTTTATGATTATGATGATCCTTTTTTATCCAACTTACCTTGTGAAGATTGAAGATTCTGTTAGCGACATGGACACAAACTGAAGCGGGTAAGCCTGTTTCTTGACTCCTGATTCACAAACATGAAAAGGGTATGAGTGGAATTCAACAAAAAAAAAAGATAAAAAGATAAAGTTGTGATCTTTTTAGCATAATTTGATTAGTTACCATGAAATGATCTTGATCTTGAGAAGAGCAGTGACATTTGGAGAAGACAAAGGACTTGAAAGTATGGAAGCAGAAAGAGAAGTGGAACCAGAAGCATTCATTTGTGAGTATGCAAACCTTACAAACAAACTCAGAATTTAACCATCTTTTTTGAGTCTTTTAATGATTATAATTGCTTGATCCGGATTTTCTGATGTTATAAAAATGAAAATGGTACGGTGTTATTAGTTCTAGATTAATCCAGAAAACCAGATGATTTTAAAATGGATTTCAGCCGTTGGATGAGTGGGATTGTGTTGGTCAAAGTAGAATGCACACGTGTGTTAGTAGAAGAAATGGTGATTTTTTTAAGGTTTCGAAGTTTGTTTCTTGAATTTTGGGAAGGTTGAAAATGTGATCAAAGGGTGTTAATCTTAACCTTTTTAAACTTCTCACATGTGACGTTTTTGACAATCTATACACTTTTTGTGTCCTAATTCACCTACAAACCCCTCCAACTTGTTTTGTTTTGTTTTTATATTAGAGACTATTTTTTTTTCTTATTTAAAAATATATTTAGTCATGTTAGCTGAAAAGTTATTTGTTATCTGCTAAATTGATAAATTAGCTGCGCCATGTCAAACACAACCTAAGTGAGTAATGATGTTAGTCTTAATAAAATTTTATATACAAAAGGTACGTTTTCTTTTGTAGACCGAATAAACCGTTCTCTTTCATTATAATATAACAATAATCATCAATATTAACATGAGATAGTTTGAAGGAAAAAGAAGACAAATAAGTAAAAAGTTAACATCTTGAAATATAACCCAATGTTATTTATTTATTTATTTATTTTGTTTGTTTGTTTGTGTAAGTCATTGTGTATTGATTAAGAAAAAAAAAACATTCACGTATAACTGTTTATATTAAATCTTTAATATATTAAACTTATATTAAGTAAAAAAAACATGTAACAACTAATAAGTTTTGTTAATTTCTAACTTTATGCAAACTCCTTAAAAATTTGGAGATTTTAATTGGTGAAATTTATTATTTTAAATTAAAATGAAGTGTGAAAGAAAGGAGATGAAGTGAATATGAAGTCTTTCGTGTGGATTGTAGCATAAGTTAACAACCAGGACGGCACGGCTCCTGAAATCCTCCTCTGACTTTTTAATTCCTTATTCTTTGCATTGTTTCCTCCCACACTACTCAATCCCCACAAATCCTTTAGAAAATTTAATTTATTGTAGAGTAAATTACACTTTTAGTCCCTATAGTATAATGGTTGTTATGAGTTTAGTCCAATTTTTATTTTTATGTTTTGCCATGGTAATATTTTGTCATGCTTTTGGTCACTAACCCTTGCACCATGTACTTTCAAATGAGTAAGTACATATAAAATAACTATGTTGCCCTCTGTTAGACCATCTGGTATGGTGGCCATGAACCACGACCGCGCACACCATCCCGGTGGTTCGTGGTCGTGGCCCTTCATGCTTCGGACAACAATTTCAAACGACCAATCAATTCATTTCTTGCCTAAAATCTCGTTTGACCTCCTTTGTAACGACCACTTTCAATTTATTTTTCTTCCTTCAATATTTACCTATAAATTACCACTCATCTTCTTAATTTTCACACGTCTCTTCTCCCTTTAGTCATCATACATTTTTGTTGTTTGATCCTTTAAAAACCATGCCTCCCAAAAATAAGAAATTGTCAGAGGAAGAAGAGAAATTAGCACAAGCATGGGTGACGGTTTCGAAAGAAGGCACTGGTCAAACTTCTGGTTCTTTTCGGAGAAATGTTGAAAGTGTTTTTCATGGTTTAATGGGTTGTGCAATTCGAAATGTTGATGAAATATGTTCGAAGTGGTGCGATATGAGGACCAAATCTTCTAAGTTCAATGAAATTTACAATTTTGTTATAAATAACATACACGAAGCCGATATCGATCCGGTTAATGTTGCCATGGATCAATATGAAAACACAAATCATAATCATTTTAGACATGTCAAAGCTTTGTAAAAGTTGAAGAATCCCCCAAAATGAAATAACCTTGCTTAACACAAATTAGAAGTTTGATATTTTTACGTTTTTAATTCTTAATGTTATTTTTACTTTTAATGTTATTTTTATTTTTTATTTTAATTAACGTAGTTTTTATTTAATGTAATTTGGTATTTTAAATTAATGAAAACTTGTATTTAAAAAAATTATATGATTTTTATGTATTTTTTTATTTAAATTTAATTAAAAGATGAGGTGGAGTGTGTGTTTAGTGTTAGATATTTCATATGTTTAGTAAAGGTTAGTGGTAATGATGTGACATCCACCACTATAATGGTTACTGGTGGGTATTACGGATGACTTTACATATCCACTTTTTGTTGCATTTTTTTTTTATCTCTATGGTATTGGTTTGTCACGTGCTTTGTCATGGACTCTTACACCACATAATTTTGGTTGTTAAATATGTGTAAAATGACTATTTTTTTCTGTTCTCTATATTCACTTTTTCTTGCTTATGTTATCCATGTGTTACCATTTTGTTTTGTCATTACCCGCATGTCACACCGTGTAGTTTTGGAAATAAAATGCATATAAAATGACTATTTTGCCCTCAATTGCATCCCAAATTTCGTGCATTTTTTTTTATCATTTTGCAATGGTAAGATTCTAGTTAAATACATATAAAATGACTATTTTGTCCAATGTCATTTATATACCTAGATTTTGTTTGCACTTTTATCCATGTGGTGTACCACTTTGTCATTGCATTTTGTCTATAATCCCCACGCCAAGCCGTTAAATGCATGTAAACAAATTATTTTGTCCTCATTTCATACTCACTTTCGTTTGCAATTTTACCCCCATAGTACCATTTTATCACACTTTTGATCCCTAAACCTCACACTTGCATTTTTCTCCATGGTGTTGTACCACTCTTCACACTTTCACCTCATGCAACTTCATATAAAATTGACTATTTTGCTCTTTATTATATACACATTTTTTATAAATAAAACACACAAAAATATGCTATAAACTTTTATAAGAATCAAAAGCACTTGAAACTTGAATGAATACAAGTACAAACCCTAGCTTTATAAGCCCTAATTTCTAATAAAATCCTTACATTCATGAATCGACCTCAAACCATTCGAAACCGTTCTTTCTCACGAACATAAAACAACTAATCGGATGTGAATCCAATACAAAAAATAAAAAATAAAAGAACACACGATATTATACATAATATATACACAACATAACAACATATATAACAGGAAAAGGTAAACTGTATCCCGACAGACAGTCTCTGTCACATCAAACACTACAATCACTCTCTTCGCTATTAGCCTCCATAAGAAACGGATCCTTAAGAAGATCCGAGGCTGAGGGTCTAACCCGTGGTTGACCAATGCATCTTTCAATGAATGATTTTAGTTCAAGATCAGTTACTTTGTTAAATGCTTGAGGCATTACACCACTTGTAACCTTTCTGTATATTTTAGCAATACTGTCACATTCGCTATAGGGTATTTCCATTGTAGCCATTTCTAGAAGACACATGCCAAATGAGTAAATGTCAACTAATTCGTTGTAGTCTTCTTCATAAAGCTCAGGAGCCATGTACTCGGGTGTTCCTAGTAGTGTATGGGCGTTGTGGTTTTTTCCTACTACTGCTGCTAAACCTAGGTCACCGATTTTGACCTGAAAGTTTGTGTATGTATGTGAATATATGTATGTGTATGTGTATACATGAGTATTTTTGTGTATGTATATACATATATGTATTGGTATTTGTACGTGTGTATGTATTTATGTGTACATGCATATTTGTATGTGTATGTATCTATGTGTATATTTGTATATATGTATGTGTATCAATGTATGTATATGGATGTGTATGTACGAAAGTATATGTATGTATTGTATGTATGTAAGGAAGTATATGTATGTATCATGTATGTGTATGTTGTATATGTATATATGTTTAGGTATGTATGTATCTATATATGTAAGAAATATGTGGAGTCCTTGGTTTACTCTCCAAAAGAGTTATTATGGACAAAGAAAACTCCAACATATATGCATGACTATGTGTGTAAACATATGTAAATATGTGTAAATGTATGAGTCTCTTATGCATGTATGTATGTATATGTTTGTGTTTGTATATACATGTATGCATGTATATATCTATATAGAACATATAAGCGATAATTTTATAATTATCCTTTAAAAATGTCGCTAATCATTCCCTGATGCTTGGTTTTATAGTAGTGATCATGAAAATATTTTTTCTTCCTTCTGTAAGCCAAAAAGAAAAGAGAAATGAATCTTTATAGCTATTGGTTCATAATATATATATCACAAGCAAGTACTTTAGCAAAAAGTAAACTAATTCTTTTATTATTATTATTATTATTATTATTATTATTATTATTCTATCACTAACAAATGCCATATGTTATTCAGTCTCACATTTCCATTAATTTCATTTCTAATGATGATCATGCTTAACACAAAATTAATGATGAACACACTTTCCGTCCCACAAAGAACTTTTGACCAAAAAAGCAAGTCATGTGCTAAATTATTATAATCCTTCATAATGTCATTAATTAAAGAAGAATTTACAGATCACCCATTTGATGTTAGACTTGTATTATTAATTCCTGTTAATGCTAGTTTATGGAGTTTAGATGCATCATATTATCATATATTCATATACCAAACTTAAAATGAGCTCCAATGATTTAACAATGCTTGAGATAAAAGAAAGTACTTACCTTTCCAATGTTTCCATTGATGAAGATGTTACTGCAATTAAGATCTCTATGAATGATACATGGCTCATGATTATGAAGATACTCCAAGCCTCTCAAAATCTGTCTTGACCAATTCTTCAATGCCTTCAATGAAACCCGTCTATGTTTCTTCCTGTAATCCCTTAAATTACCTGAAGCACATGCTTCTGTGATGAAATTCAAGGTGCTGTTTTTAGTATCCCTCCAGAAACTGTAAAGAACAATGATGTTTTCATTCTCTAATGTCTGTAACAGTTTGATTTCTGAAAACAGTCTCTTGAGAACAGATGGATCTCCACCGAAGCTTCTTAGTTTTACTTGGTTCCATGCCACATCCCTTCCTTCTTCTTGATCAAATCCCCTGTACACCTTCTTTACTGCACCAGCTCCTAACAGATCACTGTATCTCCCAAATCTTCCTGATGGATCAACCTCAACGAACAGTTCTCTGTCTTGATCAGATGTCTCAGGATCTGCAGTTGGCATTGTTCGGAAATTTTTTCTCTGAACCTGTGATTTCAAACAGAATTCGCCATATTTAGCTAAAAGTTCAAACACCGTGGTTTTTTCCAAAGCTGATTAAAGAGATTGAACAGGCGTAATTGAGTCTCGTAAGTCGTATCATCTATCAGTTATCGACTCTAGCATTGTGAATTAAGCAAAATTAGCAATGATCCAATACAAACACGAATCATCGACAGTTAGTGTATTCATGAATTCAACATGAACAATAGTTAAACCTCTTCACCAACGACGTAATCAACACCTTACTCGAACATTTGACATGAATTATCGATTGATCGTTACACAAAGAGTCCTCGAGTATGATCACCGTTTATGCAAATCCATTGTCAGCACTCAATCAAAGTGAATGAGTACAAAATTCAATCGAAACATCGAAATTCTAAGACCTAATTGAATGTATTCAGTGATATAATTACATCACATCAAACTTTAGGGATTCGAGATTAGTCGTAGGAGAAAAGCAAATAATGATCATAAGAAGAGGAAGAAGAAACAACTGAAAAATTAACCTGTAAAACTGATAGTTAATTACCTCGACGAATGCAGAATCAACTAGAAGTTCTTCAAGATCTTCGATTTCTGTAAGTGTTCCAGAGATTACGCGAGCATGAGAGAAGGATGAATGGTTAACCGGCCATGGCTATATATGGGATTGCTTAACGAGGAGAACTACAGAGGTGCACGAGAAGATTATGTGCATTGACGTAGTGTAGTATTTTTTTAATAATATGACGTCGTTTTGGAATAAAATCTAAAGATAAGCTTTGAACGTTTTTCTAAACAATATGGTGAGTCAAAAATATAATGATGTTTGAAAATAGAAATTTATTTTGATTTTTAGAAAACGGTAAACTAGAATGAAATTAAATATTATTATCTTTTACTATCAATATAATAAAAAATGGGTTTTGTTTTGTATCAAATATTAATAATAAAATTACACTTACTTATGTTTAAATTCCATACTTCTGTTACATTGAAATCACAAAATTCCAAATAATCTTTTCTTTAGGTGTCGATATAAGAATTCAATGAAAAAAGCAAAGCAAAATTCATGTGACACCCGTGCACACCATCCCACTTGAACACACTAATAATAACTTCCATGGTTTTGTTGTTGGCTAAAAAAGTGCTCCCAACAATACATTGAATCAAAATATCAACAATGAAAATATCAACGAATCACACTAAAAACGACACTTCCCCCTCATATGCAAAATGTGACAATCTTGAGTTAATTGATATTTACACAAGTAGGGATGAGAATTTGACCCGAAAACCCGAACCGAACCGAGAACCGAACCGAACCGAACCGAATTAGACCCGAATAAGCAATTCGATTCGGTCTTCGGGTATCTATATAAGGCTTATTCGGTTTTCGGGTTATTCGGTCCGGGTTACCCGAATAAGGGCTTATTCGGTCCAAAGAACCGAACCGAATATGAAGAGTCGTTTTTTTTCCCTTGCACAATTTATGTATTTGGTTCTGTGATCATCACAATCGATCCCAAAAAAACCAAATCGAAGATCGTCACCCACCTAATACACCAAATCGAATATCCTATTACACCAAATCGAGTCGACTACTTCCATATTGATGATTGCGACAATTTTGTTTGATCGACAGTTGTTGATTGCGAATTGCTCCTTCCGACAATTTTTTTGATCGACAATTGCTCCTTGCGACATTAGTTTTTGATCGGCATTAGTTTTTGATCGACTTCCGTACTTCAAACTTCTGTGAATCATCTCCTCATCTTGTTTTCTAGTTTATACTCCATTCAATTCATGAAAAATTGGGTTCCAAATCAAGAAACACAAGTAAGAATTTGTATCTTAATCTACTAATCAATCTTTCAATGTGTTATTATGTATGTTACTCATTGAAAATTGGATGTGTTAATCAGCTACTCAATCTTTAAATGTGTTATTATGTATGTTATCAATTGAAATTTGAATGTGCTATGTTAACAGTTAACTTTTTTTCTATAAGACCGAGCAATGGGGACTTTGACCTTGAATAAGAGAATTTAATGAAAATAACCATATATGTTCTTTTACTTGTTTCATTCCATATTGATGAAGTTATTCGGGTTATATACTTATAGATAGATTTTTGGGTGTTTTGGATGTTTAACTTTTAGTGTTTAATTTGTTTCTTTAAAAGATTTGTTATGAAATCATAAGCTACAAAAGTAATACAAAATATTCGGGTTACTCGGTTATGCGGGTTATTCGACTCATCAATCATCTTGTACATGTTATTTGGGTTATTCGGGTCGAAACCGAACCGAACCGAACCCGTATTGCTTATTTAGTTCGGTTTTCGGTTCATACAATTACCCTTATTCGGTTTTCGGTTTATTCGGGTCGGTTCGGTTCGGTTCGGTTCCGACCCGAATAACATCCCTATACACAAGTATCAAAAAGATTTGGAGTTAGCAAGATATTTAATATGAACTTATGTAAACTAGTTTGTGATAGAGGTGAACATAGACATATATGTGTCTTAATTGTTTGGAACTTGAACTGTTGGTTTTTGAAACTTTGAAACCGAAACTGACTTCAATGGAACTGTTTCTAATTAAGTTTCATAAAATGCAATCATTAAAAACCATAAAACCAACCATCTTCTCTATATATTAAAAAAGAAACATGATGACATCAACTTCAACAATCAGGGTAATTTATTGTGTTTTCTTGATTAATATAAACCATTGGATCATTTTGATGATATCATCCTAAAATAAAATAAAATAAAATAATTATTAACTAAATTTGAAAGCTTAACTAACTGATTTAATGTTAACGTCATTTATAAAAAGAATATATATTCAATTTATTTAGATCTTATCATAATTTTTGAAAGTAAATTTCGTTCAATCTTAATTAAAATCACGTTCTTAGCTGACACCATTTTTATATTCTTTCAATTCAATCTATTATATGAAACGTATCTACAAGATTACAGGATATCGTTGCTCAATTTCAAAGAATCAAAGAATTCGAAATTTGATATCCTTTCCATAATCGTTGTTGAAAATTATGTATAAATCATGTGATGTTGTCCGTACATTATGTTTTCTTCAGACCCTTTGCAACATCATGTTCAAACAACATCACATTTTGTAGCATCATGTTCATCATTCAGGTTTCTTCTTTAGTATGATGTTCTTAACTTTTATTAACCGTGTTCATTTTTTTTATTCTCATCAGTGTTGTATTTGAATGTGATCTTTGAATGCATGAATTATCTTCGATTATAAATATTAGTATTAAATTTTCAATCTTTTAATTTTGTCTTTTTAACCTTGCATTTGATGTTGCATTCTACATATTTGATAAAATGCCTATGAGAAAAAGTACAATGACTTTTGATTAACTGTATGTATGTATGTGTGTCTTACGTAATTAAATTTTTCTGAGATTGTTTGGATTGCACGGTAATTGATGATTGAAAACTACCATTTACCCTTCAGTGTTTTTAGTTATCAATATTATACTTGATTAATTTCAACAATCAGGGTCATTCATTGTGTTTCATTGATTAATTTTAACACTTTGATCATTTTGATGATGTCATACTAAAATAAAATAAAATTAAATTAATATTGATTAAATTTGAAAGCTTGACTAACTGATTTAATGTTAATGTCATTCATAAAAAGAATATATTCAACTTATTTAAACCTCATTATAATTTTTGAAAGTAAATTTCGTTAATTTCTAATTAAAATCATGTCACCTTTCATATGTCCTTTCAATTCACACCTATTATATGAAACGAATCTACAAGATTACGAGATATCGTCACTCAATTTCAAAGAATCAAAGAATTCGAAATTTGATACCCTTTATATAATCATTGTTGAAAGTGATGTATAAATCATGTGTTGTTGTTCGTATATTATGTCTTCTTTAGAGCATTTGCAACATCACGCTCGAACAACATCACCCTTTGCAGCATTACGTTTGTCATCCATGCTCCTTCTTTAATATGATGCTCTTAATTTTTAGTTATTGTATTCGAATTTTTTATTCTCATAAGTGTTGTATGACTTTGATCTTTGAATACATGAATAATCTTGATTATAAATGTTGGTATTAGTTATTCAATCTTTTATTTTTATCTTTCTAACCTTGCATTTTGATGTTGCACTCTTCATGTTTGAAAAAATGTCCATGAGAAAAGCACATGAACTTTATGTATGTCTTACGTAATTTAATTTTTCTATGATTGTTTTGATTGCCCGGAAGTTGTTGATTGAAAACTACCATTTACCATTTAGTGTTTTTAATTATCAATATTATACTGCTATTAATTTGGCATATTTACACATAATTCTTGGTTTTTAACCCCTTTAGTTAAAAGCAATGTACTTTGACTTTAATCTATAATGTTTTGAATTACAATTTCTAAATTTCTTTTGATTTGTTGTAACTGTGTTCAGTGGATACAAAGTGCATTGTAATTTCTATTTTGTTTTTAACATATTTAGTTAATAACAATGTGCGTATGTAGGGTTTTTTTTTTAATTTTTTTATTTAAAAAGCTCAAGCTCTTATTTCAACATTTTTCCCTAATTTGTGTCTTTGAAAGATCATATATCGGTCATGAGAAATCGAAAATCCTATGACTTTATTTGAATAAATGAAATATTTGTAAATATTTAATACTAAAATTAAATCTATATAACATTTAATATTCCATAAATTATACTATATGACTTTATTTGAATAAATGAAATAGTTGTCAATATTTAATATAGTAAAAAACAGTATATTGACTGTCAATATAGAATTAAATTAAGTAACATTATTATGGAAGGAATGTCTAATTAGAATGTTTATGCTTATATAACAATATAATTAAGTAACATTTATAAATAATAGAAAAACATAGAATAATGACAAATGGAAAATAGTTAATTCAAAAATGTCATATGGAAAAATGAATGACAAAATAACATCTGATAAAATGATACTTATTTATTAGGATAAATTTTTATGTTGCATTATTATTTTGTTATTGTGTAGGTTTTTTATAACTTTATATGCATTTTTTATATGTTCCTCCAGGTAAAAAAATTTATATTTTGATGGCTTACGCGTTTTCTTTATCAAATTCAAAATTTCCAAAATCGGATTCCGATCGTAACCTACCAATTTAATCGTTATTAATTTCATCTAAGATATCACCCAATTTAAATTTGTATTTACCTTATATAAATTTTTTTAATGATCCCGATTTTCCCTCCAAAAATATTTCAAACATTTATTTTTTATGTGTTTCTTTATAAAATTTATATTTGTATTTTCCTTATATCCATAAAAAAAATATTTTGATAACTTACGTGTTTCCTTTATCAAATTTAAACTTTCCAAAATCAGATTTAGTCATAATCTACAAATTTAATCGTCATTAATTTCATCCATAATTTCACCCAATTTAAATTTGTATTTTCCATATATAAATTTTTTTAATGATCTTGATTTTTTCCCTTCAAAAATATTTCAAGCATTTATTTTTAGATAATTTTGCTCCATTATAATTATTACTTTCCTTATATAAAATAATAAAACTTACAAATATGCATATATATATATATATATATATATATATATATATATATATATATATATATATATATAAAAGCAAAATTAAAACTAAAACAAAGTGATTAAATTTTTATTTTTGTATAACATACCAACCTACTTTCTTTTATATTTATATAGTAACAATAAGATTTATAAATTTACATAACAAATATACATATTTCGAATTTTGTCATAGTATTATACCTTACAAAATACAAATCCCTCCAAAATAATATTCGTCGGTACTTTCATCCATAACTCTCCAAATCTAAATTTGTATTTCTCTTATATAAATTTCTTTAATGATCCTGATTTTTCCCTCCAAAAATATTTCAAGTATTTATTTCTTAGATAATGTTTCTTCATTATAATTATTGTTTTCCTCATATAAAATAATTGAACTTACCAATATGCCTATATATTTATATTTAACTTTTATAAATAACATTATAACTAAAATAAAGTGATAGGTTCAAGTGATGATTAATCTTCCTCAAGAAAAAAAAAAAAAAAGTTAAAAGTATTGTCCCTATTGTTTTACTCATCAATCTTTCATCAAATTGCACTAATGAAATTATCTATTATTTTGAACGTACTCATATGTGACGAGAAATGTCGTTCAACTAATAAAACAAAAAATGTTATCTACAAAGAGGTCTTTCAACGATTATAAATATTTATCGATATCAATATATCTTTTATACATTTCAATAATAATAATAACCATAATTTTTTTTAATAATTATTATGCAATATCTGTAGACATTTGTATGTTTTTTAATGCGTTTCCTTGTGTTGAGCGGATTATAATCTAATTATCAATTAAAAAGCATTTATGAGTGTTTACCAATAAGTATTATTGATTCACGGACATAACAAATTGAAATTTAAGTTTAGTATTATTCTCACATTAAAAATACTTGTATTTTTTGGCAACTTTGTTTCTATCTTAAATATGAAACTGTATAAAAAAGGAAACTTTTAAAAGCCAATCATGATGTTGTAACCATTGTTGATGCTTTACGTATACAATTAGATACAATTAGGAATAATACTAGTAATCAAACATCTAATGGCATAATTATTTAGATATCGTTTATAACAAATTGAAAATTAAATTTTTTATTTAACATTAATCCATGATTATATGTTGCTTGGCCTCTCAGATAATCCAAAACAAATGAGTCTTAAAACATCTACAATGAAAGATTATTTTATAGCTTATTTCTATTTCAATTAATCTGTGTTGATGTTAATACCATTAGAATGAAGAGTTTTCTTTTATCCTCAACCTCTGAATCTTATATTGTGTTATCCCATCTCAGTATCATTTTCATTTGCCCCCTTCATCCTATTTTAAATTTTATTATATTTGACTAATTAATCTATTTTGTTAAACATATAATATAAAATTGAATATTTTTTATTGTTTTTTGAGAACTACATAGTTGATCAACATCAAATATAACTTGCGTTTGAAAAAGATAACTTAGATTAGAGGCATATATAAAATATCTAAAATCGGTGGGTCTACATATATAATTATTTTAAAAAATAAATAAAACTTGTGCATTGAAGATGATATTTAGAGATAGCGTTTTCTTAAATAAAATTAGTAGATATGGAAAAAAAATAACAGGCTGTAAAAAAGGGTTAACAATAATCACTCCCCCCCCCCCCCCCGCCCAAAAAAAAAAAAAAAAAAAAAAAACGATCATGGCTACTTCCTTTGTGATAGAAAATGTGATACATATCAGAGACCTCTATTATCACACAAGTGGTTACAAAGTCCATTTGGGTTTTAAATTTAATCTATATGTGGGCATGTGATCATTATAAGAAATACAATAAACAAATAGGAAGAAAAAAGAAAGGTGCATAGGATTCGTCTTTAAGTAAAAGCAAGAAAGAAAGAAATGTAATCTTAAAACACATTTCCATCATATCTTGAAGCAAACTGTGAATATGAAAATAAGAAACCTTTTTTTTGCTCATTTGAATGAACCCATGTGGAGTCATGTGATATTGTGAACCTTTTTTTGGTGAACGTTTCTTGTAGAAATGCACTACGTAGACTACTGTTTAAGCATAGAAATTGTGATCCCAACTTCTCTTTTGTTAACGCCTTAGGTACTGTTTGTTTTTTCTAAGACAAAATATCTGCAGTCTGTGGACCACATCTGTAGACCTCTGCAGTAGAAGAGGTGGACCAAACGTCTGCAGTCTGAAAAAAAAGACTGTTTGTTTTTTTAACATCTGCGGGCTACTAAAATAAATTGAAATCTAAATAAACTGATTTTTTTAAACTTCAAAGTGATTTTTTAATATTTTTATAACTTTGTTATAAATAATTAACGAATCTATATCAACTTTAATGTATTATTGTATAAAAAATAAAAATAAAAATGATATGAATTAACGTATATATTTAATAAAAACCAACAACTTTGGTTGCAAAGTTATAACTAAACATTATAATTAGTGATCAAAGAATTTGATACAAAAATGGATGAAAATAAACTTCGATTTTTTCAATTAAATCTATTAAAAATGTACCATAAATATTTTCTCGAGAAATTGACGATGTTGTATTAAATAATGTTTTACAAAATTTGGCAAAAAAATATAAGAATATATTATGATTTTTTTTCATATTTATATAAACAACTTCCACGACTATTATTGTAATAAATCTTTATTTATAAATTTGTCAAAAATATCATGTTTGTATCGTCGAACGTTTTTTTTTTAAGTTTTGTATTTTTTTTTTCAAATTGTTTATCATTAATAAAGTTGGAAAAAATAAAAATTAAAAAAAAATAATAATAAAGATATATATGTTTTTTAGGCTAGAAGATGTCTGAAGATGTTAGAAGACTTTAGTCTACATCTGCGCCAAGAAGAG
This sequence comes from Lactuca serriola, assembly GCF_051521515.1. Classification (NCBI taxonomy): domain Eukaryota; kingdom Viridiplantae; phylum Streptophyta; class Magnoliopsida; order Asterales; family Asteraceae; genus Lactuca; species Lactuca serriola. The sequence goes on from NC_136414.1 coordinate 172,778,107, forward strand.
GGCGCGCAGACATTTTTAGGTTTGCAGTCTTCAAAAAAACAAACAGTCTGCGAAGGTTAATGTCTGTGCGTGGTCTGCGCGGCGCAGACAGAAGAGGTCACGCATATCTGAAAACAAAAAACAAACACAACCTTAGTGAACATACATATGTATAACTAGTTTATAACCCATGGGAACCACGGTTACAAAATTAATTAATTTTTTATAGTAAAAACTCAAAATTATTAATTAATTATTTTAAATAAATTATTAATTAAGAGTTTTTTTAGTTATATAAATTTTAATCATTGATTTAAATAAATATGTAAAATTATATCATTTGTATTATTTTTATTTTAATTTTTATTCTAATGTTATTAATTTAATATAATTAAAGTGGAAATTTTAAATTTTGAAATTTGAAATTGAGTTGACAAGTGGCATACATTAATTAGGAGACATAATAAGGTAAACACATGGCAAAAGGAGAATAAAATATGCATTAATTAGGAGACCTAATAGGATGACACATGTCAAAAGGAAAATAAAACTATTATTTTATTAGAATAGGGATTGTGACAAAACTTCAAAAATGGTCCCTATAGTTTCATAAAATCTGAAGTTTGGTCCCTAATTTACAACAATCTCATGGATGGTCCATGTGGTTTTAAAACTTTTAATGTTTAGTCCTTCCGCCTAACTCCGTCAGCTTTATACCGTTAAGCGAGGGGCATTTTCGTCATTTCAATACTCAGTGACCATTTATGAGGTTTTTTTTTCTCTCTCTCTCAATATATATATATATATATATATATATATATATATATATATAATTATTAAATTAAAGGGCCCCACCCTCTCTCTCTCTCCAAATCGAATAATCGATCAAAGGAAGGAAATGAAAGCGAAAAATGAATACGATCGAAACAAATGTGTGCCTCCGGTGGTTCATCTTTTGTGCAAAAGGGAAGAGGAAACTAGAGGCTCGATCAGATGGATCCGTGGAGGGATTTAATCGCAAAGAGGAGGTAACACCTCCATTGCTCAGTTGGTCCGAAGAAAAGAGAATGGACGAAGTAGCGAGGCTTCTCTCTTTCTACCTCGGAAAGGAATGCGAAATCGGAGGGGAAAAGTGGTCTGGTGAGGCGTTTTGTTCTGGCTTTTTGGGGAATCGGTGAAAAAAAAGGGAAAACAAGATGGGTTGTTGCCTTGTGATTTCGTAGGAGAATCTCAACTGAAACTCGATGGATGAAGCAGGATATGGCGAGGGATCTGCTTGGGATTCGAAAACAGAAGGAAACAAGAGGGAAGTCGGAGTTTCTCGGCTGCCTTTATTCTCTGGTGAACAAAACTTACTACCTTGTCCTAACGGGTGAAACAAATCACAAGTCGTCTTCTTCACTACTGTTACATAATCATTCACACGAGGTTTACAAAATCGAATTAAACAAACTATAGGTGAAACAAAGCATAATTTGAATCAAATGTTGTCTATTGTCATGTACCAATTTAGTCAATGGGTGGTGCAGAGTAGGTAAGAACTGGTCATATAACTCATGCACACGATGTGTTTGTTGAAATGCTTAAGCATAAATCAAACCTAGTGCATATAAAGATTTTTTACTTAGCTAAGAAATCATTTTCCTGACTGATTTAAACTTAGTTCCCTTGTTTTTGTTACTGTAATCATGGATTCATATAAATATTTTTGGAGATGATGTTTCGTCATTCTCTTCTTGATGATCATTCTTTTGTTGATGAACTTGTAATCGTGGGTTTAAACAAAGATTCATTGTGTTAAATCGGTGGCTTTGTGAAGGCCTGTCAAGTGTGTACGTGTGTGAAAGATGCAGGTGAACACAAAGAAGAAGACCATAGAGATAAGATGCAGGGAGAGAGAGAGAGAGAGGGGCCCTTTAATTAAATAATTATATTTTTTCTTCTTTTTTCATAAATGGTCTCTGGGTATTGAAATGACGAAAATGCCCCTCACTTAATGGTAGAAAGCTGACGGAGTTAGGCAGAAGGACTAAACATTAAAAGTTTTGAAACCACAGGGACCATCCGTGAGGTTTTTGTAAATTAGGGACCAAACTTCAAATTTTGTGAAACCACAGAGACAATTTTTGTAGTTTTATCTATAATTCTTGGTATAAAGGATCTCTCCTAATAACAGTGTATTATTAATTGTGAATTCCATGATAAATATAAATGATATCTTAATATGAATGTGTTTTCTCCTACTTGCTTTGTGATTGTCACAATAAAGAGTAAAGAGCATTGCATACCCAATTCTTGTTTCATGCCCAAATAAATAGGAAGTTCTTGAGACATGTTTCTTATTAATAAATAAAAAAACTAAATAAAATAAAACCAATAAATAGTGAAATGAATGTTATCTTAGAAAATAAATTTTAATAAAATAATTTGTATATAAACATATTTCATTTCATTCAGAATAAGTATTATATATTTTGTAAATATTTAAAAATATATCTAGACCTAAATTAAACTACAAAATAAAAAGAACTAGATACCATAACATATTAAATTATAATTATGACAAATCATATTTTATTTTAAAAAGATTAATTACTATTAAAAATTATATAAATAAAAATAACTTATAGTTATATATGAAAAAATTACAAAAATGGTCTCCATGATATGACATAATAGACATCTATAATCTAACTTCAATAAAATAGACAAACTCAATCCTTATTTGGATATTACAAACTTTGTCCCTCCGTTAGACGGCGCCAGTCACTTGTCGTTCTTATTTGGATATTACAAACTTTGTTCCTCCGTCAGACGACAGTTATTTGTCGTTTAGTGTCCATCACATGCATAGCATGTAAGGGTATTTTCATCCTTTTATGTAGCTCGTTTAATTAGCCTTATATATCTTTTTGCCAAATTTCACAGGAGAATACATATTTTTACCCGTTTTCTTCATCATCGTCACCTCTTCTCCATCTTCAATTCTGACATTTGGTTGCTGCCAACGCCACTATAACCACCATTATATCTCTCTTGTCAACCCAACCACTTATTCCTTCCCTCTCTCGCTGAAGTCAATCATCACCGCCTATGCCACGAGAGTAAATTATCACCGCCACTGCAACCGGAAAAAAGCACCCCAAAGAGTCATTCCAACTAGTAATCAAACAAAGAAGTGAAATTGGAAATCAAACTCTGAAATTCATTCAAACCAAAAAGCAAATTCAAAATTCGATCCTATAAGTCAAATATGTTCAAACCCATAAATGAATAGATATTTTGCCAGATTTTTGGAGAAGTAATCAAATCTACTTCCGACGGAGGCAAGATAAGAGTGAAAGAGGGCGATAGACGTGTGAAGGTTGGGGAAAAATGGGGTCTAGGTTTTGTTCGCCAGATACAGCCAAGGCAGCAATGATTTTTGTTGCTAGTCTTCCAAAAGGATAGGGCCTGGGACTTTTAATCGTTTATGGAAAAGCACAAAGGTGGGCAGTAGAATGGGTGAGATGGAAAATAGAGTGGCGAAAGTATCACCAATGATCCTATATGTCGACTCATGGTATTGATTAGAGAGAGTTGCTAGATATAGCGATTGAGGAGAAAGAATAAGGCCTCAGTTTGTTTTTCTACAAAAGTACTTTTTGAGCACTTTTCTCTTCTGACGGGTAGACGTTTCGCAACACGTATTCTTCCGCAAAGTTGGAAAAAGACAAAAGACATTTAACCACTTCCAAAACAAACAACACCTAAGAGATGTGGTGTATGTGTTGTGTTCGTGTTCTTCACGTAAGGCTTTGCCTTCTCTAGCGACTTCTTGATTCAATACATCGATGATGTGTGGCCCGGTGAGCTAATTGGTAATGGTGTGATGGGAGATTTTGGAACAAGGAAACGAGTGTGAAGGATAAATACGATAAATAGAGAATAGGGAAGAGAGTGGATCTCTCCCCAAAAAATTAGAGTGGGCGTCAGCGACCTATTATCGAAAAAAGGGTTTGGGATAGACAAAAAAAGGAGAGATGGAAAAGATGGGTGGGGATGAAATGTGGAGTGGGGTGTTTATTTCCTTTTTCTTTTTAATTTAAAAATAATAAATATCACAAAATTAATATAAAATATAAAAAGAAGGGAAAATTACAAAAATGATCGTTGTGTTATGGTAAAAGGCACATAACTCGTAAAAGGACGAAAACACCCTCACATGCTATGCACGTGATGGGCGGTAAACTGCAAGTCTGACGGAAGGACCAAGTTTGTAATATTCAAATAACACAAGGACAACGTTTGTCCATTTTATTGAAGTTGACTATAGATGCCTGTTATGCCATACCACAAAGACCATTTTGTATATATCATTCCATTCCCCGAATCCATGAAAAAAAAAGGCACTCCTCCCTCGGTGGAATGAAATTCTTTTATGTCAACCAAACATGATTTTTCACATTCCGTAGTAATATTCCATTCCATTCCCTCTTCAATGACTTTAGTAGATAACTACATACCAAAATATAACATCAAGATTTCCTCATTAAACACAAATCATACTCAAGAAAATATTAAAAGGGAATCTTAATGTTTCAATCTGATCTTCCCAAAATCAACAAGCTCAAAGAACAATTTAATACATTCTTGAGTAAACCCACATAGCAACCAAATTAGAAAAAGCATATTCAAATACACAACCTTTAAGAACATAAGAGAGAGTGATCATATATCAAACTTATGCAAACTTAAAGAGAATCACATGAGACTAAAAGTTGTATATCATTCAACAAAAATCTCAAATCATTGGTCAAAAGTCAAAGATACATATTACCAAGGAGGATTAGAGGCTTCCCCAACAGATGGTGATCTTGAACTCATGCTACCATCTCTTCCTAACCTTGACACACTTCTTCCAGCTTTTGGTGTAGACAAACCAGGGCTTGATCCGCGATAACTTGCACGAAGTGATTCATCAACATTTGAATTTGAAGATTTAGCAATTGCATTTCTCACAAATTTTTGGGCAGCAGGGGAAAGAGTTCGGGCACCTGGACTAGCACTTCCTCCTCTATGCAATGGTGGTTTCTTAAACATCTTAGACCTGTCCCTAAGTTTTCGGGCAGCTTCTCTTGATAAAGAATGAGCTTTTAAGTCTCTTGAAGGTGGAAGTGGGATCTTGAATTGAGGCCCATTACCACTACCACCAATGTCAATTGGAGTATCTTCTGGTTCTAATCTTAAAGGTGTTCCTTCAATTTCTCCCCATGTAATGAAAGGGGATTCATCTACACCTGGTGCAGGAGATGGAGTTCTAACAAAGGTATACCCGTTGTCTGATTTCTTGTTGGATTCAACGTAGAATGGATTTGGGGTTTTTCTTAAATCTTCTAAATCGTATCTTTTGAACTTGTCTCCATCTCTATCTGACATGGACCATTGAACTGGTGTGCCACCTGCAACAGGGTTGTAAAGAACAGACATGGGGTCGTCTTCTTTAGGCTTTGAATCCATCATCTTTCCATGGAAACGTGTGTTGGGTTTGCTGATTTCCTTTGTCATTCCTTTCAATCTTTCAGCCAATTCGTCTTGAGTTAATGGGGCTTCTCCTCTATCGGCTGGATGATACATTAATAGATTCTTTGCAGTGTATTTCCATCCTTCTAATGTTGCTAATGGCTGATCAGATGTCCCGTATCCATCTGTGATTCTGTCCTTTTTGGCATCCTCGATCAGTGCTGTGTCTCGATTCTCACCTTCAAGTAAAAACGCATACCTTTCTCGTTTCTTTCTGTTAACCTTCTCGATGAGTTTGGAAAAACTATCGTTGTCTTCACTTGTATACTTTCTAAAAAACTCATCAAGTGTTAAAGAATCAGCGTCTACAGACCCATCTTCCTTAACAAGTTCCCTAGCGGCATTCAAGAGCTCATCCTTCACAAAACTATCGGTACCAGGAGTCCTATCGAACTCCAACGGAGTCGTATTTCTAAAAAATGTTGAACCAGGTGTACGAATTTTACCTTCTGTATCCGTAACCGAAACTTTCCCAGAGCGTCTCTCGATAATCTTCAACTGCGCATCACGGATTTGCATAGGATCACCGGTACGAGTAGCTTCCAGCCAATCAAGTCGGTCTCGGAGCTTAGGTATATCAGGGAAGAAGTCCCGCTCGATGATCTTCTCGATCGCAGCAACGTAGGTGTCCTCGTCGAGGACGGTGGAAGAAGCGCGTTTTCTAGGGTTTTTGGTGGTTGTGGTGAGTAAAGAATTGGAGGATCCAACGCTTTGATGAATCGGTGTTTCAGAGACCGAAGGTGACGGAGAAGAGAGCCGACGGGGGGAGTGGCCTGGTGATAACAACATGATTTAGGGTTTGAAGAGTTTGTGAAATTAGGGCAAATATATTTCTGTAAATTAGGGGTTTGGGGATGGCGATTTGTGCAAACAGGGGGCGAAAAGGTGGAGGTCTTCGGAATCTATAGATCGGCAAAAGAAGACCGCGGTTTTCTGTACGGCGGTGGAAGGCGGCGATATGGCTAAAAATGCAAAACAAATCAAAGAATGATTGCGTCTGATCCCTTTCTTGATTGAAATCGGTGGTGTTCAGATTTTTAATTCGATTTTGTTATTTTAATTTTTGAAAGAAAAAAATATAAAGATAAATATGACAGCTGTGGGATTTGAACCCACGCCCTTTCGGACCAGAGCCTAAATCTGGCGCCTTAGACCACTCGGCCAAACTGTCTTGATGAAAATATTCGTGAGTTAAGGAAGGAAGTAATTAACATTTGTTGTTTTTCACATAAGGAACTTTTGACACTATTGAATCATTTTAAATAGACAAAACTACACAAATGGTACCTGTGGTTAGCTCAAAATTGACACTTTGGTCCAAAAAAGTTTGAACTAGCACCACAGGTCCAAACTTTTCATTTTGTTGCGAGTTTGGTCCAATTTGATATGAACTTTTTTATAATGACGATTTTGCCCTTATTTTTTTTTTCTTTTTCAGTTTTTTTTATTAATTCTATTAAGTTTTTTGATGAAATAAATAAAAAATAAATTAGAAAAACCAACTAACCCCTCATTCTCTCTCTCTCTCTCCCTCTCTCTCTCTCTCTCTCGTCCAACCAAAACCAGATCTGAGATATGTTTCTTCTCTAGACTTTCTCCCTAAACAATCAAGGAAGGGAAAATAGAGGGAAGATCGAATAATGGAGAAAGAAGAATATGAAATCAGAAGACGGAATCAAATCGAGTTCATCGGTTCTCGGGTTCTTCATCTGAAAACACACATGGTGATCTGAAGACGAAACGGTGGAGGATAAAACCTTGAATCAAAATCCGCCTCTTTGCCTCGAGAGTCTTCAGTCGCGAGCTCATGTCTCCAATGTCCTTAGACGAGAACAGATCTACACCGGTGAAGTCTGAAAACTTTCTTCAGATCTATCGATCTGAAAACCCTCTTCCTCTTTATATCTGGAAACCCATCCCACAGTGGTAGCTCGATTTTCAGGACAAAAACCTAATCCATATGGAAAGGGCGACGAAGAAGAAGAGAAACTAAGAAAAATCCTATTTTCGTCCTTTTACAATTCTGGAAAAAAAAAACTATCGTCCTTTTTTCAAGATCTAAAGACGGTGGAAGCTCTGATGAAGGGGTTTCAACACCTTCGAACGACTCAGGCCACGTATTCGCTGCCAGTATTTTTTTTCTTGGTCTTTCTAGATCCATATCAGCATCGTGTTCATCTTTCTTGATCCATATCAGTGTAGATTTTTTTTGAATTTTGATTTAAGAATGTTAAGCTTCTACAAATCTGTAAATAGTTCTTGTGCCTTTACAAATCTAGTTAATCTTGTGGTTTACAAGTTTGTAAGTACTTCTTGTTCTTCAGATCAGAAAAAATAGAATGTTTTGTTCTTCATATTTGGAAAAATTATGTTTGAATTCATCAAATGGTGGTGACAGTTCATGAGGTTTTCGGAGAAGAAGAGAGTGAAGAAGCAGAAAGTTGAAATGCGGATAGAATGGAGGTTTTGGAGGTGGTTTCCGACAAGAATGGTGGTTGTGGTGGCGATTTCCGACAGATTGTGGTGGTTTCCGGCAGGTGACAGTGGCTTTCGGCAGCTATCAGTGGTTTCCGGTGACACGGTGGAGAGAGAGAGAGAGAGAGAGAGATGGATGGGTTAGTTGGTTTTTTATTTTGTTTTTTTTATTTCATCAAAAAATTAATAGAATTAATAAAAAAACTGAAAAAGAAAAAAAAATAAGGGCAAAATCGTCATTATAAAAAAGTTCATACCAAATTAGACCAAATTCGCAACAAAATGAAAAGTTTGGACCTGTGGTGCTAGTCCAAACTTTCTTGTACCATTATCTGTGTAGTTTTGTCTTTTAAATAAAACAAAAACATAGATAATGGTACAAGAAACAAATATAACAGAGTAAATTACACGAATGGTCTCTATGGTTTAGGATAATTTGCATGTTTGGTACCTAATTTATTTTTTTTAACTCGGAATGTCTCTATTGTTTGCTTTTGTTACATGCTTAGTCCATGTCTTACCTAAAAAACTATTTTTCCATTGATTTTTTAATTTATTTAAATAAACACACCCTCAACCTCACTCCCCTCACCTTACCTTACCTACCCCACCACTTTTCCTTACCTAAATAATAGTCTTTTTAGGTAAGATATGGACTAAACGCGTAACAAAAACAAACATTAGGGACCAAACGTGTAACAAAAACAAACAGTAAGTACTTTTCGAGTTAAAAAAATAAGTTAGAGAACAAGTAAGTAAATTACCCCATACCATAAGGACCATTCGTGTAATTTACTCAATATGATATATCTTTGTTATTCATGGTATTTCATCACAAATTTGATAAATTTATTGTAGATTATGGTTCCTTTTTTGACACATGACATAAACAAATTATGATAACGAGATACAAAGAACTTGTATTTGCAACATATCAGCTTTTGAAAAATATTTAATATTAGAATATAATATAATGGGGATTGACTCAAACCGTTGGTTTAGACCGGAGTTGGATTGTGTGGTCTTAAATTGGTTAGGTTGAAGTTTTTTTTGTTAGGTCGGTATGATCTGATGTGTATAATAGATGAAGAACAATATTATGTATTTCTTTAATGTCATGAATTTCTTTTAGTGTCTAACTTGTTTTCACGTGATCTATAAAAAAAATGTTAACATTAAGTGGAGGTTGTGAAGGGAGTTTAGTCTCTCGACATGATTTTGAATGGAGTTCTAAATATCTCCGACAAAATACAAAAATTTATAAAACAAATGAACGACAATCAACAATTCTCCAAATGATTCAGATGTCAATGTGACTGTCTAAGAAATAAATTGAGGTTGATGATTAAGGGGGGACTATAAACCTCACTAGGCTAGATAGAAGATGACCGGTTGATAAAAAAAAATGTCAAGTGGGTCTATTTTGAGTATATGGAATGATATTTTCCTTCAAAAAGTGAATATTCTAATGGGAAAAATCAGACGAGATAGATTACCAACAAGAAGAAACCTTGACCAACGGAGTATTGATATTCCGAGTACTTTATGCCCCATTTGTAATTTGGAAGCGGAACAATTGAATCACTTGTTCATTAGATGTGAGGTGGCTGGCAGAACTTTGAATACAATTTTCAAATGGTTAGAAATTCACGTCGATTCTTTTGATTGTATTAATGCTTTATTTGATCAAGTGGGCACGTTCAGATGTAGTGTCATTAAGAGAAGAGTGATAGTTGCGATGGCTAACACTACTCTTTGATTACGTTGGAAGTTTCGTAATGACGTCATTTATAACAATGATAAGATAAGGAAATATATTATTTTTAACTCTGTTAGAGAGCTTTCCTTTCTCTGGATTAGCAATAGATCTAGACAATTCTTTGTTAATTTGGAATTGTTGGTTACAATTCTCTCTAAACAACTTGTAAATCTCTTTTTGTCTCTAGTGTTTTGCTAGAGTTTTTGTTTATATATCTTTGTTGCTGACGGTTTCAAAAAAAACAAAAACTCACTACATTATACGGAATACATGTGTGAGCAGCTCGTGAATGGCTTGACAAAGCCAAGTCACGCGTGAGACGCCAAGGAACACCATCCCCAACCTACGTAATTGGTTGAGGATCTCTTGGGATTTATTTATTGTTGCTTTTCTGAATGCCAAAAATTGTTAATAAATCTCTTGAGACATTTAGATTGGTTTTTTTAGGTAGAGGATTGTGAGCGAAATCTCTATTAGGTGAAATGGGATATTGTCTTGGCTAACAAAATAAGGTGGGGTGGGAATTTGTCACACCCCAAAACCGGAACGGCGGAAACGTTCTGGGGCTGAGGACATCATGTACAGTATCACAACACAGAATAATAGTAAACAAGCAAACAACATCATCCATTGCATTAATAATGTATTTTAATACAAGTGTGTTCTCTATAGTTTATAAGACACCAAAAATATGAATCAAAATAAAAGATGAGTCTTGCATGTGCTCCATCTTCTCAAAAGTTGGCCTCGGTACCTGTCTACTGATGACCTGAGAATACAAGTTATTTTGAAAGAGTTTATCAGCTTTAAAGCTGGTGAGTTCATAAGCATTTTAGTGTCATTGTTTGTATGAAAATGTTTGTAAGTGTTTGAATGTATAAGTTTGTAAATGTTTGTAGTAAATATTTGTATCTCCTAGAAAATCCTATATTTTCTACTAAAAGTAGCCTTCTACCAAGGCATCAAATGTATTGTATGTTTGTTATTGTAAAAGTGAATATTCCTCCCGAATGTGACTATCTATAATAAAATATAGTTTTTACATTACAATTAAGATCACAAAGTGAATGTAATGGGAAAAATAATGAAGTACTGTAGTATTATGTTATAGTAACTACTTATGTACTAACTACCTTAAACCAATTGTTAATTAAGGTATAATGTGATATAATTGTAACCATACTTGATCGACCTAGTAAAACACGACGCTCGAAGACATCGAGATGGTATGACATTCATCACCCGAAGACCTGCAGGTCCTACTGTAGCTAGCAGCAAGGTGTAGGACGGTCAGTCCAATATATATCTATACACAAATTCACGTTCTCCGTTCAGAAGACTCTGGTTACAAGTCGAGCCATGATAGAGATGCCATGCCCCGTAGTAGTGCCTCATATTTATGTTATAGTATATATGTATTGTATGTACTAGTGTAGTGTATGTTCTCTCTAATTCCCATCATAGTATGTTCTTTTGTATAGTATATGGTGTGTATGTATTATATGTACTAGTGTAGTGTATGTTCTCTCTGTATAGTGTATAGTATGTATTGACTCATGTGTGAATTGACTCTTGGTATGTTTCATTGTACTAGAAAATAGTAAGTAGTATACCTCTAAACTATACCTATTATAGTTTACTAGAAATGTTGTTTGAATGACTTAGTATGTTTATACACCTTTGCTACCCAAAGGTGATGGAACTGAGGTAAAAGCTTTATATATATACATATATACATAATATATAACTAAGGATCAAACGACACTCGGACAAACAACATGGTACTCTAAGTCCACAACCAAACAAGGAACAGGAATTAAAGTGAGTTATCAGTCCTAAGTCCTTCAAACCTTACTTGTATAACTATATTTGTATTAGACATGATTTTGACAATGTATTTGTTTAAAGAATTGAAAGTAAAGATTTGGTAACTATAATCAAGTTTTATAAAGAGTTTAACATGTAAAAGAGTTTGATAATCATTTTAAAATAGTTTTTGTTGACAAAAACAGTTAAAAGTATAGTAAATCCAATTGTTTGATAGTTATAAATCACATGTGATTAATATTATAACTATAATGATTCAGCTTGTATTCCCCCCCCCACCACCATAAAAGCATTTAAAAACATTTAAAAGGTTAATTAAGGGGTATGAACTCACCTACAGTGAGTGGTTTGGATGAAATTGATGTATAGGATGCTAAGTGCCAAGTGAAGACTTGAATACACACACGGATCCTAGTTAGCACATAATGACACACATATGCATCTAATTAGTGATTAAACAACTAATTAAGCAAGTATAGACACCTTAAAACATGGACAACACTTTGATTCAAGTACTAGAAGTACAAAAGGGTTGCATCTAAGGGTTGTAGGGCCTCACTTTGGAGTTTACGGCCCAAGTGTAAACTCCCCATGAGTTCACGACCATGGGTTTACGGACCTAATGAGTTTACGACTGTAAACTCATGGTGACTTGTACCATTTTGATGTTTAAGGTCCTTAACTCAACTTGGAAGTGTTATAGACCTAGTTCCAATGCTAAGGAAAGAGGTGTGGCAACCTTGCACACATCATTAGGGTTTACGGCCAATGGGGATTACCTTGGCCGTAAACACCCTTTGTTCTTGATTTCTTGGTGTTTTCAAGTACTTGATTCATCAATCTAACTAACAAACATGTATAGGAGGTAGGGACTTTCATTTTGAAGGCTAATGGAGGGTGTTTTCGGCCCAAAACACTTAAGTGTTCTTGGTGTTCTTGATGATCTTGAAGATCTAGTTTCAAAAGATGAAAGTTGTTGTGACAACCCGAAATTTTCATTCGTACAAACCCTATATTCAAGCACTTCAAATAAAAGTCAAATACATTTCTACTAATTTTTAGTCAGTTTAAAGTCCGTTTGGGTGTTTTCAGTATTTATTCTTCAAACGAACGAAAGAAAGGAAGTACTTTCTCGGGTATTGGAGTAGCAAACCCACACTTAGCACCCTAATAAGGAGTTCACGGTCAAACTTTTGGATTTTGGGCCGTAAACTCCCTTGAGGCCGCAAACTCATGATTAAGGCATGAGTTTACTCTTCATTCTTTGATTCTCCAACATTCCACCTCAAGAACCCCCACCATTCTCTCTCAAGTATCATCCCACTCTTCTCCCGATCTTCCGAAAACGTAAGTGTTTATTCACTTGATTTGTTGTTATGACATTACATCTAGTTGTTATACATCATTTCATCCATACATTCTTGATTTTCACTTAGATCTTCAAGTGTTCTTCAAAACACCAAGAACACACACTAGTGTTCTTGGACCTTAAACACCCAATCAAGCTTCTATCTTGTAAGTACACTTGTCCTAGCTTGTCATGTACTTGAATGAACTTATTTACACTTAGAAAAAACCTAAGAAAACATAAGATCAAAGGTGTTTACGGCCAAGGCATGTTCTTGGGCCGTAAACCCTTAAAAGAGGGGCAAAGTGCACCCTAGTCCCTTGCTTGGCCTTGTATACTAGTCTAGATCACTTCCTTGAAGTGTTTAGGACCTTAAACATCAAAGAAACCAAGTCCACATAGAGTTTACGGCCATAAACTCATAAGGAAATGGTCCTTAGGCCGTAAACTCTATAAAGAGGTGATATTGTGCCCCTAATGCTTCCTAAAGCTTGGACTTGATCATAGAATGCTTACCCATGACTTATAAGACCTTAAATCACCAAATGACACTTAGTACCATGAGTTTACGACCGTAAACTCATGGGGGAAATGACCTTAGGCCGTAAACTCCATAAGGAGTGGTCCTTGGGCCATAAACTCCAATGCCATGCCATGCAACCTTTAGATGCAACCCTTTGGTACCTATATCACTTGAATCAAAGTGTTTCCATGTACTAGGGTGTATTAAATTAGTTAATTAGTTGTTAAATGACTAATTGGATACATATATGTGTTATTATATGTTATTTAGGATCATTGTGTGTGTTCAAGTCTTCACTTGACACCTAGCACCTTGTCCGACATTTCCATCCAATCCACTCACTACGGGTGAGTTCATACCCCTTAATTAACCTTTTAAATGTTTTTAAATGCTTTTATGGGGGAATACAAGTTGAATCATACTAGTTATTATATCAATCATATGTGATTAATAACTAGCATACAAATGGATTTACTACACTTTTAGTTGTTTTACTCAGTATACTACTTCAAAATGATTTCTCAAAACGTTTTTACATATTAAATTCTTTATCAAACTGTCTTACAACTATATATTTCCTTTCAAAATCTGTTATAACTACGTTTCAAACAAAGGTTTTCATGTACTTCAAGATGTGTTTCCAACAAAGGATTCTTATACTCTAAACTGTTCTTATCAAACAAACTGCTTTTAAATCATTTTATAGACTGACGCCAAGTCATCAATTCTTATTTATTAAACTTTTCAAAGGTTTTACAAAACTTCTTTTAAACTTTTATATTGTCAAATGCATGCCTATATATTATGTATACATACATAGACATAAAGGTTCTATCAGTCAATTCAGTATCTTTGGGTAGCAAAAGTATACTTTCGGTTATACACGTACATTACTAGTAACTATAATAGGCATAGTTAGGAGATACTACTTACTATTCCTAGTACAAGAAATCACAAAAGAGTCAGTTCATTCATGAGTCTATACAAATATATTACATACTATATGAAGAGATACTATTACATACTATATGAAGAGATACTATTACATACTACATGAAGAGATACTATTACATACGATACGGGACTGACCATTCTACACCCAGCTGTTAGCTACAGTGGGAAAATGCACATCGACGGATGTCTACGGTAGTACTATTCGGCGAGTTACCATGTCGTGTTTATCCTAAGACAAAAGGATACGATTGCAATAATTATATTATTTTCCTTATTACCTTTATTTTGTGACACATTCACATAATCGATGAGGTACACTAGATTTTAATAATAATAGTTGTACAAGGGAAAAACCTTCATTTTTGCAGAGGTTCAAACCTTCAAAACTATCCGGTCTTGGTAGAAGACTACTTTTTATACTAGTAGGAATTATGGGATTTTCTAGGATTTTTATACTTATACAAACTTTTTCTCAAACAATCAAGTCTTTCATTACAGTCTTTACAAATCAATGACACTAAAATACTTATGAATTTACCAACTTTATGCTGATCTATGCTTTCAAAATAACTTGTATTCTCAGGTCACTAGTAGACAGGTACGATGACCAGGTTTTGAGAAGACGGAGCAGTCAAGACTCGTCTTTATTTTGATTACTTATTTTCATGTCTTTTTCTATGAAAGAACACACATGTATTAAAATCTTACTATTAATGCAATGGATGATGTTGTTGCTTGTTTACTACTTTACACTGTTGTTGTAACGCCTGTGTTTCCGGGCTTGCCATTTTTAGCAATGTAATAGTCTAGGTTAACCTTTGTAACCCGTTTTGAAATAATAAGAGTGTATTATTTGAGTATTATGTGTTTTGTGCTTAATTGCTTAATTATGTGGTTTGATTAATTAAGAATAAAAATAAGCATCAAGATTTAAGTGTAAAATAAACTTGATATATTTGGATAATGTTGTAGTAGTTGAAACGAGGTTTCCAAATATATATAGAACGCCCAAATCTGACTTCGTATGAGGAAGTTATGATTGATTGAAGTTTCGACTTAGCGATATGCAGCCTGATATACTCGATTTGAGATCGAGCGGTTTTTAGCCGAAGCAATCTAAACGAGAATCGAAGATCTCGTTGTTGGTATCGAAGCAATGAAAAGTTAGGCGAGAACGGACGTCAAACGAAGAAGTTATGAATTTATAACGAAGTTTTTCTGTCCCGGCCTATTAAAAATAAATAATAAAAATAAAGTTAAAATTAGACGACGGAGTCTAAACGAAAGTTGTAGAGGGTAGTCTCACCTTCGCGTGGATATAAAGAACGTCGAAAACGGAGTTCGTATGAAGAAGATATGAATTTCCAAAGTTTATTAAATAATTAATATTTAAATTTAATTATAAAAGCCGACATTATCCGAAGAGTAGTCACCGATCTAATCCGAAGTACGCCCAGCGTACCGCGAAGCATGACGCACCTCGCACTCAAGTGACTTCGGATGACGAACGCCATGACGATTTCGGACCAGTACGCCCCGCGTACTCCGAGACTCCAGCCTCCTATAAATAGGATGCGAGGGCAGCCGACTCAATTAAATTTCCTCTCTTCTCTCCCGTTTTGCCTCGATTTGCGTGCCAAAAGTACCCCGAAGCCCCGGTAATATTCCCGAGTCCCGAAGCAAGTCCTGAGATCCCGATGATCCCGAGAAGTGCGATTCCCGAGCCGAAGCTCTGCCCGCGAGGAGTCCGGTTTTTGTGAAGATCTTCCAGATCTGCTGAGGATTACTACTTCTGCAAGCCGTAGTGCTATCCGATCATCTTCTGATCAAGTGAGTGTATACTACCTTTCATAAACACGATAATAATACAAGTATGGTTTGAGTGTATTAAGTATATTGTTGTTTATATGTGTGAATGTGTATTCACTTTCTTCTATCTTATAGATCTGATTATTTCTCTATGAAATACGTGTTATGTGTGTGTGCCTCATCTGTTATGTGGAGTATGTATTGATTAAAGCATGCTATACAATTTTTTTTAACTATGTATAAAAATGTATATTTTTATCTACTAATATGTTGGGTAGAACATGGGTAGATAGTTGGTGTGTAATAAACAGATGAGAGGCCTCGTTGTTGTTTGATTTAGTCATCTAGCGGAGTTTAGATGACGACCACGGACTTTTCTAGACAGTCATGTGGAACATTAGCAGGCTCGCCACCTGTAGGTGTTAATGAACTTGGGTGTTCATTCGCTGTACTCCATCCCCCTCATGGTTGCCTTATTTGACTTATATTGCTGAGGAACCCCCGAAGCATGTGTTGTCGTCCCGATGAAATATTCTTAGACTAGGTTCCTTGTGTTAGTTATTTTAGGGACATAAAGGGAGAATAACGGGAATGGGTAATTGGGTTATTGTTGGTTGGTGGAAATTAAATATAATTATTTATTGTGGGTTGAAAACCCTATATGCTCACCAGGCTCCCAAGCCTGACCCACTCAGTTTTATTTGTATTACAGGAAGTGGCGCAAGGGCATAAGATGGATGAACCATCAAGTTGTTTTGTTTATAAGTCTGTATATGTATATATTTGTTGAATGACTTGTAATGTTATCGTTTATGCTTATTGGTCTGTATCGGAACATGACACCCCGAGTTTTGATTATATAATGAAAATACATTTCTTTTATGAAATGCTTTGGTAAACATTGTTTTATCATGTTTTGTTTTTGGGAACAAATTCCGCAACTCTTTCAAATCAAAAGGATTTACTCTGAAATTATTTTAAAAGCATAAATGAAAATCGGTCTTTTCTGGCCGAGATTTTGAGGATGTCACAGTTGTGATGCTTTACATGACGTCCTCCGCCCCAGAACGTTTCCGTCGTTCTTGGTTTTGGGGTGTGACAGTTGTGGATGGATTCAAGCATGAATCAAGAATAAGTGATGTATAATACATAAATGGAGTGATTTACTTACATTTTTGGAAGATTGGAAGCAAAAGTGTCAAGATCCTTGAGAGAAAATTCTGAATTCTTGGGCTTGGAAGGTGAAAAGTGATTAAAACTCACTAAGGATCATATATATACCCTGGAGTTTACGGCCACCTTGAGTTTACGGTCGTAAACTCAATGGTCTTGGTCGTAAACTCTTATTTCGAGGGCATAAGGCTTTCTTGGTAATTTACAAATCCAATAGACACTTCCTTTCACTCATTCCTTTGGTTTATTAAGCTCAGAATGCTCATACAGACTCAACACAATGCTAAAAGTTAGCAGAAGCAAGTTTGACTTTTATTGAAATGTAGGGTTTGTACAAATAGAAATTTTGGGTTGTCACAAAATTGATTTTTGTATATTTGTTTAATGTTTTTAAATGGAAGTGGAAATTCTTAAATAATTCGAATGACTTATGGTGCATGGTCTTTCTAACATCCGAATTTTCAAACCAATTTTTTTCATTTTTAAATCCATAGAAAACAGTTTTCATAAAAACCATCCCAAGAAAAGTCATGATGTCAAATACAATTTCACATCAAAATATCAGAGTGTCCCAAAATATCCAATAACAAAATCTCTCGTTTAATGTGTACATCAAGCCTTCATCTTCCCGCGATCCTCAAAAGTACCTTAAACACATTTAATCAACAACTGCAAGCACAAAGCATAGTGAGTTCCCCAAAATATCACATACAACACAACACATAAAGCAGTTATGGGTTATCAGCAACCCTGGAGACTACCCTAAGTCTCAACTGGCAAACACTACACCTTATGGGTTATCAGCAACCCTGGAGACTACTCGAAGTCTCAGTACATATAAACAACACAAACATGGTAATAACATTTAGACCCAACTGGTCATCACACACACACACACACACACACACATATATATATATATATATATATATATATCTTCCTATTCTAATAAATGAATATGTTTAATCTTCTATTGACAAGTGACATTATATTAGAACTACTCATTAAAATTATATGTTCCATATCATGCCACTTGTCAACATATTAATTATCCATTTTAAAATTCAAAATTTAAATTCTCACCCTAATTACATTAAATTTTAAATTTTTTCACTTTAATTATATTAAATTTATAACATTAGATTAAAAAATAAAATAAAATTTATACAGATTAGATTATAATATAATATAACTCCATGTACTTATCTAAATCAACGATTATAATTTTATATAACTAAAAAAAATATTTTTAAGTAATAATTTATTTAAAATAATTGATTAATAATTTTGATTTTTTAATATAAAAATTTAATTAATTTTATAACCGTGGTTTTCACGGGTTATAAACTAATATATATATATATATATATATATATATATATATATATATATATATATACAACTATTCTACCACACATGTAAGAATAAGTGAAGAGAATCACCTGGTACTGATGATTGATACTACTCACACCCGAACTGCCAGAACTATACCTCGCCTAATTAAATACACCAACTAACCCTAATTAATAATTAAGGTATTCACACACACACACACACACACCACTGAACTCATACAAGTTTAGTCCACACCTAGAGTAGAAGACTGCTTTGCCCCTACAAAACCCCTCACAATCCATCTAAGACACAAATGTTCCAAGTTAACAAAAGTGAACAAAAGTTAATAGTCTCCCATAACCAGTATGTTGGGCGTAATCACTCTACGTGAGACGTAGAACGCAAGGCAAGAGGGATGGGCTCGAATCTGGCTATGTTGGGCATAGCCAGGTGTACGCTCAGCGTACATAAGCTAATATCAACACTTCTGATGCAAACGTCTTAATCATTAATACATCCATTCCAAACACAAATCTAGCCCCTAAAGAACTTCTTAAGCTATAAAGTTTCTGAATTTAAGCCTTTGCATGGATACAAGGAGATAAAGCCCAAAAACCCTAACTTCTTACCTCATTAAAACCCCGTATCTCTTGCATGGAGGAAAATGAATGACCAAGATAACATTTTTATGACTTTAGACATCTTAGAATCTCTGGAAGGATGAATTAATAGCTCTGGATTACTCCATACTCGTAAAGATCAAAGCTTTGGGACATAAAGAACCAAAATGCACGGCTAAGCAATATCTAACTAAATGAGCTCCAAGATTTGAACTTTATACCTTGAAAATGTGCACAAAGAGATGAAGTTGTTGAATCTACAAGCTATAATGCACCACCACCACTTGAATGATCATCCTTCTTACACCAAAACACTAAACAATCACTTTCCAAGCTTCAAAACACTCTCACAAGGTTAGGGTTCCGATATAGGGTTTAGAGGCAATAAAGGCTAGATAAGATGATGTCAAAGGGAGGGATAAGATGATTAAATATGGGTCACACCCTAAAATTTACGATTTAGCATCTGCATGAGTACGCCCGTTGTACTCACACGTACAACCAATGTACCCCCTCTTCCGCCTTGACTACCTCGAAGACCTACGTTCAACGTACATGGCTAGTACACCCAACTTAAGTGGCCAAAATGCAAATTACATTAACTTCAAGGGCTGAAAATAAAATACATGACAACGGGTATTACAAATCTCCCCCACTAGAATCAAACTTCGCCCTCGAAGTCAAGCATCTCCGCCTCGGGCTCCCAAGTCCACTCTGAGCCCTTCCGATGTTGCCAATGAACCCTGACCAGGTTCACTACCTTATTCCTAAAGGTCTTCACCTTCCTATCCATAATTGCAATCGGGCTCTCAATATAGTTCAGGCTATCATCGATCTGAATGTCCTCCAAAGGAACCAAAACTGTCTCATCAGCTATACACTTCCTCAACTAGAAAACATGGAAGGTATCATGGTTCTGACTTAACTACTCATGGAGCTCCAGCCGGTAATCCAGCTTGCCCACACGGACTAACACTCTTAAAGGGAAAATAAACTTGGTCCCCAACTTGACCCGCTTCCTAAATTGAATAATGCCCTTCCATGTTGATACTTTCAGAAAAACCAAATCACCAACCCAAAATTCCAACTCAGAGCGTCGTCGGTCCGCATAACTCTTCTGATGACTCTGAGCCGTTAGTAATCTCTGTCTGACTTGCTGAATAAGCTCAGTCGTCTTGAGCACCATCTCAGTGTTCCACATGACTCTCTATCTGACTTCTCCCTAACAAATAGAAGTCTGACACTTCCTCCCATACAAAAGATCAAAGGGAGGCATGCCAATGTTGGCATGATGGTTGTTTTTGTAAGAAAACTCAGTCAAAGGGAGGTAAGAGTCCCATCTCCCACCAAAATCAATGATGCACGAATGCAACATATCTTCAATCGTCTGAATAGTCCGCTCACTCTGCCCATCAGTTTGCGGATGGTACGCGGTACTGAAATGCAATCGGGTGCCCAATTCTTCGTGAAACCTCTTCCAAAACCTGGAAGTAAATCGAAGATACATATCCGACACAGTAGAATTCGGCACCCCATGTCGAGCCACCACCTATCAAACATAAATCTCATCTAACTTATCGGAAAAAAAGAGCCCCTCACTTATGTCTAAGAAGTGAGCGCTCTTCGTCAAGCGGTCAACTATCACCCAGATAACATCAACTCCTTTTGCAGTATTTGGCAATTTTGTGATGAAATCCATTTTGATTTGTTCTTACTTCCATAATGGAACCCCTAAAGGCTGCAAATTGTCATGAGGACGTTGGTGCTTAGCCTTCACCTTCCAACCGATCAAGCATCGCTTTACAAACCAGGCCACATCCATCTTCATACACGACCGCCAATAATTATGCTTCAAGTGAAGATACATCTTGGTAGCCCCCCCCCAAATGAATGGAGAATATCAACTTGTGGGACTCCCCCATCAACACCCATCAAACCCCACCCGCATACGGTACCCAAACTCGTCCATGAAGAGTCAAAAGCCCTATGTTGTCGATATCAAAGGTTGAAACCTGACCGATCACTCGCTCACTCTTCCGATTCTATTTGTTTATGGCCTCTGGCTGCGCTTCTTTGATCATTTCCAAAACTATGGTCATCACAGTCATCCTTAAACACACATCGTAAATCGGGGTACTGACCGCCCTCCGAACCAAGGCGTCGGCTACCAGATTTGCCTTGAATGGGTGATATGTGATCTCATAGTCATAATATTTCACTGCATCCAACCACCTCCTCTGCCTCATGTTCATGTTAGGCTAGACCATAAGATATCTCAGGCTCTTATGGTCCGTATAGAGAGTACACTGAACTCCATAAAAGGTAATGATGCCAAATCTTGAGATCAAAAATCGCCGCCCCCAATTCCAAATTATGGGTGGGATACTCCGCCTAATGAGGCTTCATTTGCCTCGAAGACTATGCAATCACATGCCCATTTGCATCAACACAACACCCAACCCTAAAATGGAGGCATCGCGGAAGACCACAAAATCCCCAACTCCCTCCGAGAGGGCAAGTACCGATGCCTCACAAGTACCGGGGCCCGATGCCGGACTTCTCCTGATGCCGAGGGAGGGGGGGGGTGAAGCGGGCAAGGCCTTCGATTTTTCTATTATGTGATTATGTGCATGGTATGTGGTAGTTTGGGGAGACTCACTAAACTTCGTGCTTACAGTTTTTAGTTTTGGTTACAGGTACTTCCGGTAGCAAGGGGAAGAGTTCAGGATGACTACAATGCACATACCATTTGTTTAGTCTGGGATGTTTTACTATGATATATTGACATGTGTTTTAATATGATACTCTGATTTGATATGATGACTTATGTTTTTGGATAAAATGTTTTGATAACTATGGTTTATTTAATAATTAAAAATAAAATTTTTGGTCATGATTTTCGGGATGTTACAAGTTGCTATCAGAGCCTTGGTTTGAGGGATTCGAATACACTCTTGGGTGTGTCTGAACTCAAACTGAGGACCTGGTATAATTTTTTTAATAAAGAAAACCGTTTTATAAAAAAGATCTAGAAAAGAGAAAAGGGTGTGGTACATGCAATCAGCTGAGCTCAAGTGAGTTCTCCCAAATTACCCATACAAGTTATGTTATGATATGAATTGTGAATATATGAATTGCATCCTAGATTAGGGCTAAGGATCTAGGAAGGATGTCTTATATGCCTGCTATATGAGCTTTATGAACTGCATGCTAGTACTGAGCAGTCAGTGATATGATGGCCTGATTAGGATATGCTTGATTATGTTTACTTAATGCTTGAATGTTGCTTGCTTTGTACTTTTAAAAGTTTTAGTTATCTTTGACTAACTAGTAAACAAATATGTTAAGTTACATATTACAAGGGCTAAATAATTTCAGAAGGTTAGGTTTAGCTCTATTTCACAGCTCTTGTTTGGGTCTAACCGTTGTAAGGTAGGACCTCTCATTCGAAGAATTATCTGGTCTTAATGATATGTAATGGTATTCGCGAGTTAGTTAGGGGAGATAGCAGAGACTACTTATGCAACTAATGGCAGAGAGTGGGTCGGAGATTACCCTAGGGCAAGCCTAGGATGAGATTAGCGTAGAGAGCAGTAATAGCGAAATGTACTTGGTGGAGTCAAGGCAGTTCTTGATGAAAGTACGGATAGATGTGGAAGGTAGTATGGGCCCGTACTACTGAAAGCAGAGGATCCATACTCGAATCAAGGAAGGCTAAGATGAACCCATGGAACATGTAGTGTGTGTGATCCCTCGAGTTATGACGAGTGTACTGGTGTTTGTTATGGTGTATTTTCAGTATGGTGACACTACGTACGAGACCAGTTGGCAGCTCTGGCACCGGCGAGGGATCAGGCTCGGGCTCTGGAGTCGGGCATCCTGATGATCAGATGAGTGAGTTCATCTCATCATTACTTATCTACATCATTACCTAATATACAAAAGATTATATAAAATAACTACTCTATGTACTGAAGCCGATAAGCTTTATATGTTGGCTCTAGTTGTAGAGTACACGTTGATGCTAGAGAATGTGTAGAGTGTTTGACTCATCATATCATAAGGTGTGACCTTATAATCTCCCACTATTTGATGATGTCAAAGCTAATCTTCAATGAATTCTTCAGTTCGTGCTCCCTCTAAGACTAAGAATGAAGTTTTAACGTTTCAACTTTAATTAATGCTCCCCCCTGAGAATATGAATGACTTATCAAGTAATCGAGGCATCATTTATGAATCACAACGGACAAAGGATGAATATGTAAAGGTGACGAGTTGGCAACTCTGGCACCGATGAGGGATCAGGCTCGGGCTTTGGAGCCGGCCAGCTCGATGATCATATGAGGGAGTTCATTTCATCATTACTTATCTACATCATTACCTAACATACAAAAGATTATATAGAATAACCACTCTATGCACTAGCTTTATACGTTGGCGATGGTTGTAGAGTACACGTTGATGCTAGCGAATGTGTAGAGTGTTTGACTCATCATATCATAAGGTATGACCTTATAATCTCCCCCTATATGACGATGTCAAAGCTAATCTTCAATGAATTATTCAGTTTGTGCTCCCCCTAAGACTAAGAATGCAGTTTTAATGTTTCAACTTTAACTAATGCTCCCCCTGAGAATATGAATGACTTGTCAAGTAATTGAGACATCATTTATGAATCGCAACGGATGGAGGATGAATATGTGAAGGTGACGAGCTGAAAGTGTGGATCAGCTTGACCCAACTAGCTGAGAATATTGATATTAGCTTGACTCGACTCCCCCTTAGATTGTGCTTTTATGTATAGATTTTCTCCCCCTTTTTGACATTAGCAGTAAACACATGAATAAAGTTGTTGTAGCTTGTAGTTTAGTAAGATTATGACGTCTATTGATAGTATTGGCTTAAACTATCATTCACTAACACTGTATTGCGAGATTCATCAGCATGTGGTTTCATACGCTGACTCATTACTCACTTTTATTAAAAGAAAAAGAGCAATGATTTTATGTTGTGTGTAACACATTCCGATATGAAATGTACAAATCGACAGAGAGTGTCGACGTTTTATCAGTGTATGGATGAATTATTGGGAAAGAGTAGGTAGGCGCGTGTAATATATCACGTGCAATGATATACCCATCGGCACAGATTTTCGAATTCTCATCAGTGTCTAGTATCATACGCTGAATCATAAAATTCTACATAAGAATTTATGGAAAGAATAGTTTGATGCGTGTGATAAGCTGTGGTGTTTTAGCTTAACCATCGACATAGATTTTTCAAGCTCTCATCAGCGTGTGTACATTACATTGAACCATAAAACTTTAAAGAAGAATATCAAGGCAATAATGGGTTGGTGCGTGTGATAGCCTACAATACATAGACTAACCACCGACACATTGTTTCAAACTTTTATTAGTGTGTGGTATATCACAGTGAATCGTCCAGTTTTATTAAAAAAAATTAAGGAAATAATAGATTGTTTAAGTCACAATGATGTGGAATCAACGTGAATCATAAACGGTGTTAACTCATCAAAAAAAATGGTTCAAACTTCCGTATCATATAGTTAAGTTGCAGTCTAGAACTATAAAGTTCACCATCAATTATTTAGAATGGTACAAAAATAATAATAAATAATATAAGAATACAACAAAAAAGTTAGTCAAATAAGGAAAGGAATATACAACCTTTTTCAGAGGCTCTCTATATAGCCTTTTTCAGAAGATGTTTTGTGAAAAATAAATCTTTTGAAGTAATTACTCATTTATTAAATTTCTTTGTTCGAGATATCTACCCTTCAAGATTGGCTATTAATCACTGAAATATTCCAGATGAACTTCAACCTTCATATTTATCAAAGAACAAAAGAGAAGTAGAGATCAGTCTTTGTAACCAACGAGTTAACTGACTCAAATCCATGAAACCATTGTGTCCTCAAGATTAACATGAGGGCATTTGAGGTTTTATCAAATCAAGAGTTAGTAGATGAAAACAAGACCTACTGCATTGATGGTTACTCTTTGCATCCATAACAATTAGTGGAGGAGAAAGAGTGTATCCTCAAGAGGAAGAGGATTTTCTCCTAACTATCCCTATTGATGGCCCAGACCAACATATGTCTAATGTGGAGTACCGAACTATCCTTCGTTACCGCCTCATGATTCCTCTATTCTCGATTGACGAGATATGCCTAGTTTGCTGCAAGGCATTTTGGATACATGTAGGGAACATGCAGTTCTTTGTACATACATGATGTGGTTAGGGATGTTCTCTTTGATGTTTGTCGGCTGCTGATATTTTCGTGAAGAAAGAAATGTCAGTGAACTTTTTGACGGACCCACTGGATGGAAGATCCACACTCAGGCCGACTGCCATTTTGGTCTTTAGATATGTAGGAGGGAAGCATGCCTGTGTGAATCTTATTGGGGTCTCCCCTTTCGTCGGTTTGAGATGCGAGGGTTTCACAGTAGAGCATGTCGCTTTGAAAGCTGCTGCATGCAAAGTGGCAAAGCACGAGAATGCATGTATAGAAAATCACATGTGCTTATACCTTTTGCATTTGATACTTTTGGTTTTATCAAACCAAAGACGATGAAACTCCTCAACAAAGTTTAACAGATCATGCATTATAATGTTATATCTTCAACATCCACATATGTTGTTTTCAAAAGAATTAGTTTTGTCATTCATAAAAATTTAATAACACAACTTATTATCCATTTGCTTTTCGTCGATATGCAATATATATTTTTTTTATTTTTTTTTTTATCATCAATTTAAATTGGAATTTGATTTATTCAAATGTATTATTTTCAAAACAAATCAAATGGTTAACATTGATTTACTCAAGTAAGCCAATACAAGCCCATTGGGTCAAAAGAACGGGTTTCATCCATTGATTCCATTCTATGATTATATCCTAACACCATCTGACGGCTCACAAAGCATCACCATCATCACAAAGACCTCCATCCTTCTCTTATAATAAGCCTCTTCACCTCGCCACATCAACAAGTAACCCTAGCTAAACATACAACCATCATCAAGTCACACCCCCTTCAATCCTCTCAAATCTAGGGTTTTTTTTTTTGTCTAAATTTCAAATGTCAAGACATCATAGATTTGTAGCTCTCGTAGCCGACGATTTACAAAAATTTGGGGCGAAATAGTTGATGTTCGTAAAACTCAATGGTAAATCGTCGCAAATCGAGCCGTCTCTGTGATCACAGCGGTTGTGCCGCCCTTCGCCGGGCGGTTCCCGTTAACCGGAGAAGGCGTTGTCACATCCTATCGCCTTGGGGAGCGGAGTCTCTGCAATTACCTCTTGGGATTGGCCGTGAGAAAGACATTCCCTAATCGTTTAAATTCCATACTTGAAATCGGCCTGTGATGAAATCTATTTAAAAGAACACCATCTTTCGGGACTGAATGGTCTTTCTCGAGATCTTGATGTCAATTCTGCAATTCTGAGGCCATTTTTCTGTGATTTTTTTTTTTTTAATTTAAAATGTTGTAACAAATGCGTACTGTATTTGAATTCGAATGTGGATTCAAGTATCAATAATCATCATTCATCAATTCCTTTTGCTATCAGAATGATGAATTATTTCAAACAATATGAACACTTTCCTGGATTTTGGTCTTTCATAAAATGCATCGATAAAACTCTGAAATCTCAATTGATAGCTTGTTTGTTACCGATTATTTACAAAATGTTTGGGGCAAGATACTTTATATTAGTTAGAATAGTATTTCTTAAATATAGAGTATTTTACCCAAGGTGCGTCTGTAAATGCTGAATTTTTAAAGTGGATGTTTTCTTTTAATTTGTATTTATATGTTGGAAACCTCCGACTTATGGTAAATCCATCAAATATTGATAAATTCGATTACTTTTGTTATCTACTCGGTTTATGGTTTTTATGTGATTTGGTATTTGTATAATCATTCTTAATTTGTTTTTCGATGTGGTAGAAACATTTTAAAATTAAAATGTCTTTTTGGGCTATTAAATGATCCACATGCTAAAACAAAGCCCACAACATATTCAATCTTTAAACAAATACTTTTACTTTAATGAATCAGAAATATTATGAATTTAAGTTGGCATGTTTACTTGTATATATAACTATTAACATTTTAATAATATTTTTACTTGTTCACTTTGGGTTTAGCGGCCTTGAAGGTTGTATCTTTGAAGATAGTTGTATTATCTTTTTTAGAATTTTGTAGCTTTGTTTGTGGTTAATGGTGCCATTAGAAATTTGAAGTATACTACCTAAACAACATTAGGAGTTGGATCATTTTTTGTTAGAATGTCTAATAACCGTAGATCACAAACATCTCTTACCATCTTTTGTGCCATAAAAAAGGTTGTTTGTGATTTGGAGTGGTTAGACATGAAAGACGATCAATTCCATGTTTGCTTGATTTGAAGTCTATCTATAATTTCTAAGACCATCCATATGAAATCAATGAATGAGTTTAATGAGTTGAAATGTCTAGTTATAATTTCTAAGACCATCTTATTGTGATGTAATTCTATCGTAATGAGATTTTATCTTGATAGATTTGGAGGTTAATGGTCATTGAGTTATTTAATGAAAAAAGTAAAAGTTTTTTAATTTTAAATATTTATTATAAATCAATTTCTGTACCTTTTTATTGAAATTTGTAGAGTTTAATGCATAGTAGGATAAGATGATAGAGTTATATGGAATGTAAAAAAATAATGTGATATTCCTTTAAGTTTTATGGACTTCAATGCATTGTGGATACCATAAGACTTCAAAGCAAGTGTGAAAGTCTATGTGGCATCCCAACGGACGTTGGAACCCCCTAGGGTTTAGTTTGGCATCTCCATGAGGACGAATGAAAACACCTTATAAGAAATTAGCGGCAACATCGGTCATTCTTTTTTTTTTTTCTTTTTTCTTTCTACCTCTTCACCACCAATCTACCGGCGAATATCATTTCTACTACCTAGTTGGATAGTTGTGGAATGGTAAAAAGGCGAATATCATTTCTACTACCTAGTTGGATAGTTGTTGAATGGTAAAAAAACTATGTGACCATCTTTTCATACCTAAACCAACCTTCTTTTCATTACTAAACAAAAAGATATCCTACCTAATGTCGCTATTGTATAAATTTCTAGAAAGGTTAATGAGACGGTAAAAACACAAATTACAGCCATTTGTGACTTCGGCATTTGAACTGTGAAGATACAAACAAGTAAAGTAGGGTTGTGCATTGTGGGTTGTATGTTTGCAGATGGAATTCAATTTGTTACTATTTTTTTGTACACATAAAGATAGTTCTTGTAGCCGACGATTTACAAAATATTGGGGCGAAATAGTTGATATTCGTAAAACTCAATGGTAAATCGTCGCAAATCTAGCCGTCTTTGTGATCACAGTGGTTGAGCCGCCCTTTGCCGGGCAGTCCCCGTTAACCGGAGAAGGCGTTGTCACATCCTATCGCCTTGGGGAGCGGAGTCTCTGCAATTACCTCTTGGGATTGGCCGTGAGAAAGTCATTCACCAATCGTTTAAATTCCATATTTGAAATCGGCCTGTGATGAAATCTATTTAAAAGAACACCATCTTTCGGGATTGAATGGTCTTTCTCGAGATCTTGATGTCAATTCTGCAATTCTGAGGCCATTTTGCTTTGATATTTTTATTTTATTTAAAATGCTATAACAAATGTGTATTGCATTTGTCTTCGAATGTGGATTCTAGTACCAATAATCATCGATTCCTATTTCTATTAGAATGATGCGTTTTTTCGAACAACATGAACATTTTACTTGATTTCCATCTTTCATAAAAATGCATCGATGAAACTTTGAAATCTCAATCCATTATTTACAAAACTTTTCAGGCAAAATAGTTGATATTTGTAAAGATTTCTTAAAATATAGATTACTAGTTTATAACCCGTGAGAACCACGGTTATAAAATTAATTAAACTTTCATATCAAAAAATCAAAATTATTAATTAGTTATTTTCAATAAACTATTACTTATGAAATATTTTCTTAGTTATATAAAATTATAATCATTAATTTAAATAAATACGTGAAGTTATATTATCTTATAATATGTATTAATTTTATTTTATTTTTCAATTTAATATTATTAATTTAATATAATTAGAGTGAGAAAATTTAAAATTTGAAAATTAAAATAAACAATCAATTATTATTTTAATGTAATTAGAGTAGGAAAATTTAAATTTTGAAATTTGAAATGGATAATCAATTATTAATGTAATGTAATTAGAGTGGAAATTTAAAATTTGAAATTTATAATTAATAGGTTGACAAATGGCATGATAAGTGATATATCATTAATGAGGAGTTCTAACTATATGACACTTGTCAATAGGAGATTAAACCTATTCTTTTATTAGAATAGAGATTTTACCCAAGGCGGGTCTCTAATTACTCAATTTTAAAAGGGGATGATTATTTTAATTTCGATTTACATTTTTGAAACTTTGGACTTATGGTAATTTCATCAATAATTGATAATTTTTGTTGCCTTTGTGTCAATATCCACTCTGTTTTTGGTTCTTATGTGATTTGGAATGGTTTTCGATGTGGTAGTAACATTTTAACACTAAAATGTCTTTTTGGCCTATTAATTGACCCCCCTGTTAACATTTTTGAGTACAAAATCAAATTTCCAAGAAGTGATGTTTTAAACACGACCAAATCCCTTTTCGTATTCCTCAACCTTTTGTGATTTAACCATCCTATTGTAGTGTTTATCAAAGCGATTGTTTCCTTATCCTTTATTGATTAAATGCTTAAAGCGTTTGTTATGGATTCTAGTAAAAAACAAAAGAAAAATGCATATGATAATCTTAACAAGAAATACAGTATATTATTTTAAAACAAAGCCGACAGTATATACAATCTTTAAACAAATACTTTTACTTTATTGAATGAGAAATAAGAAGTATTTATGTAAGCAAGTAAACCTGAACCTAAACAACATTGCGGATGGAATCATTTTTTTTATCATCTCCAACCATTATAGATCAGAAACATCTCTTTACCATCTTCATCTTTTATGCCATGAAAAGGAATGTTTATGATCTAAAGTGGTAGGACATGATGAGAGAAAGATGATCAACTCCGTAAAGCTGTTTGGTTTGAGATTTATTTGTAATTTCTAATGTCACTATTACACTATCAAACAAAGTTGTATAAAGTTCTAGAAAGGGTAATGAAACATTTTTTGAAGACGTAGCCTTTGAATCTTTATGCAAACTCTATCTTTTTTATAGACCATGTTTATTTTTTCAATGCAAGTTTGCTATAAGCATTTTATATAAACACTTGACAATTGACCACTGTTGTTTCTCTTTCATTTTTGATTGTCAATAACATATAAAAATTAGGTATGAACGCTATTTCATTAAACATTTAATTTAAGTTAGAATGTCATTTTCATCAACAATAACATTGGATTTTAATTATTTAGAACACCATTTTAAGATTTCAACAAATCATGTATATTTTGAACATATTATTTTCTTGCCTTAGAAGAGCTTAGAAGACTTTAGAACCTTGATCATATCTCTTTCAACAAGAGTATGCACATACCATCTTTGGTCTGTAGTCTTCTAAAAAACATATATTTTTAGGTCTGTGGTCTTCTAAAAAACAAACATTGAAATGTTTGCTCGAGGTAGACATAAGAGGTTTAGAAGCTTTTATATATATATATATATATATATATATATATATATATATATATATATATATATATATAAGTTCAATTGAGAAAAAATAAAAGTTTGAGAATGGGGGAATCATTCTCAACCAATCATTTTATATATGTAAAACACGCTTAGATTAAGTCATTAAAGACACGCTGTTTTTCTGAATCGTTCATTCGTTCTTCAACAACATCTCTTATTCATTCATCTGGATCGTTCCTCTGTTCTTCATCAACATCATATCTTCTCCATCAACATCATCTGTTCTTCATCAACGTCATCTGTTCTTCATCAAAAAAACATCAACGTCGTGATTTCATCTGGACACTTCATAAAACATCAATTCTTCATCAAATATCTTCGTTATTTCATCAAAATGTTGTGATTCATCATCAAAAACATTTATTCGTACTATTAAGTGTAAGTCGTGATTCAATATTGTCCAGTTTCATTGATGTCAAGCAAAATCGATAAACATAATCCATATTTATCGATGTCACATCATTTTGCGATCACCAGTCATCGAAACTTCATCAATCGAACCTTCACCAATATAAAAAAAAGATAGCAATCGAAAGTGCATCAAGATAACCATATATTTGAAGATTTTTTTTTAAAATCAATTTTCAAGCTTGAAAAACTTCGTTTTTCATAAAAAATTTCACAATTTTTGATCTAAACCTACTGATTATTGATCAATTTTGATAGGATTTGATTTGTGTTGTAATTATTGGCTTCAATTGTTAATTTTTTTACCATAATTATATAAGTTAATTTATTTACACGCCAACTGTTCGATGAAATGCATAAACTAAATATATCACGTAATATTCACAAGTGAATATGTCTTTACACGAGTATCAATGTATGTCTTTTAAAAATACAGAGTAACTATGTAATTACTATGTGAATAACATATAAAAAATATTTTCACATGCGAATACATGTAATATTCACAAATGAATACAGGTAATATTCATAAATGTTAATGTATTTTTTTTGAAAAAAAAAACATTGTTTTGAGGTCCTAAACAAATTTGTAATTCATATGTGAATAACATATAAAAATTATATCTCCATGTGAACATATGTAATATTCACAAATGAATATATATATGTAATAATCAAATGTGAATATATATGTATTATTCACAAATGAATAAAACTGTCAATAAAACTGAGGACTACAAAATATATAAAGTTTAAGATAAAAAAATATTTGATAAGAATATATATTTATTCACATATAACTAATATTTTTAGGTTAATAAAATAATTATATAAGCATATATATTTTTATTAATGTTATATTTATTTGTGAATAAATGATAACTTTTTTTTTTAGGAAAATTATAAAAATAGAAAAACGTCATTTTGAGGCCCTAAACAGTCCCGAATGGCCGAAAAACACCGTACGTCACGGCAAAGCCGTGAGTTTTGTAAATCGCACCATTTTACATCAAATATGCGAATTTTGTCCAATTCCAAGACTAAACTTCATTGCGGCAAATTGTTTTGATGATGTCACTAAATTTTCATTCCTACTAGTGATGACATCATCATGACATGCTATGTATTCATATATGAATAAAGTTTAGAAATCATTACGACATATTTACTGTTGATGTTACTAACTTCCATCCCACTAGTAAAAACATCATTGTAATCTGTTATTTGTATTTATGTGAATAAACTATACATGTATATTTATTTATTTTGTGAATACAACCTTTATATATAAAAATAAACAATACACTATAAGAATTAGTTTGTGAATAGTTTTTTTTTTTGTATATTGTAACAATATTATTTTACATGTAAAATCAACATTATACTAAGACAAACAACATTGTATTGGTTAATGAATATCATTTGCATTTAAATTTAACACGATCAAAATGAAGAATATATTAAATTGTATAACATTTACACGTGAATATAAAAACATATTGTCTTCGTCAATGATATCTTCTCAATTACGTCAACCAATCGTCAACCACCAGGATATGAACAAGCCATTGATTGAAATGTTATTCTTTTATTGAGTTATAACGATACCTGAAAAACATGTGAATACACATAAAAAAATGTTAAAAATATACTTTTAGTTCATAATAATAGCGATTTATCACATTCTAATTATCACATGATATATTCACACATAAATGTATAATCATATGTGAATATTATATGATATATGTTGTTTATATTGTATATTTACATGTGATATTACATGGTATATTCACAAATGAATATTACATAGTATATTCACATATGAATATTATATGGTAGATTTACATGTGAATATTATATAGTATATTTACTTGTGAATATTGCACATTCTAGTCACATCTAAATATTGCATGGTATATTCATTCATGAATATTACACAGTATATTCACATATGAATAATATATAGTATATACACTTGTGAATATGATACAATATATTCATATTTAAATATTAAACGATGCATTTATTTGTGAATATTACATAGTATTTTCAATTGTAAGTATTAGATGATATATTCACTTATGAATATTAGATGATATATTCATATGTGAATATTACACAGTTTATTCACATATGAATATTACACAGGATATTAACATATGAATATTACAAGGTATATTCACAAATATATATAGTTTTTATATGTTATTCACATATGAATAACATATAAAATTATATATTTGTTTTGTGTTTTAATAATCATATACTGATTAAGGTGCGAAAACATATTCATATGTGAATATAACGTGGTAATTTAGTTTATGCATTTCATCAAACAGTTGGAGTGCATACAAGTAAGCTTTTTTAAAAATGCTAAAAACATGATACTTTGACTATTTAAAACTTACAAAATAGTAGATTGATAGAAAATTATATGAAATTTTTCAAAAAAAAATGATTTGATGTTTTTCTAACCTTAATTTCGAAATTTTGTTTGATGATCGATGTTGAATGAATGATATGAAGTGAAACTGTTGTTGATTATCGATGATGTTGATCTAATGACACTGGGAGTATAATTAATCGTAGATGTTGAAGATATGCTCGTATTCAAACAAAATTGAAGGTTGGATTGAAAGAACCAAAAACGAATTTTTTTTGTCTACTGTTGAATGACGTTGTGTTTTTGACGAAGATGGATGATTGATTAACACTAGATGATGTTGATCGAGGATTTAATTGAAGAAATTTTGATGATCGTTGAAGGTTGGAGAAGAAATTTGGATGATGAACAATCGAGTAGTAATGAATTTGAATTGCTATCAAATTATCCACAGTGACGTATCTGTGATTGAAGGATATCATATCATATTTACAAGTTTGTCATCGTGTATTTTATGTTAAGGTGCTAATTAAATGATTGGCTGAGAATGATTCCCCCATTCTCAACCTTTTTTTTCTCAATTGAACCCTCCTCTCTCTCTCTCTCTATATATATATATATATATATATATATATATATATATATGCCTAGGTTATTCTATTCAAAGTAATTATTGTGTTATTGTATGCATAATTGTGGACCAATCAATTTTACTTATTTTAAAAAAGTGATTAATATATATTATTGAATTAAAAATATCATCTAATTTAATTACAAGGGTATTTTAGTCAATTAATATAGATTTAATAAAAGAAAATTGCATATTTTAAGGGATCATAGATTCTATTAATTTTAAAAATCCGATTTTATGAATTATAATTATTTTAATTCAGACATTCTGACAGAATATGTTTATTTATTTAATTATTTACTCAAAAATATAAATATTTTTGAACCATAAATAATAAAAATATTCTTGAACCTATTTCTTGATCATGACTTTAAGAACTTCTTGTAGAATAACAAATTCTTGAACAATCAATTGAGATAATTGTTAAAAAAGAAATAAGGAATAATGTGATTTGACGCCTCATATTTGATCATTTTTATGAATAACTCTTTATTTATTATGTAGTTTTGCTTTGTATAGACGAGTGATCAATACAGTTTAAGAACTTGTAGCATATGGTGGTAGGGAAGCTAATAATCAATTTTGGATTATTGATAGGTTTATTCACTCGGTTAATGTTTAGTTTCCTAGGCCTTGTTTTTAATCATTTGGATAGTGAAATCATTGGGCCTTGTTTTATTTCTTTGATCATGTGATTTCATGAGGGAAAAGCATGATGCATTTTGAAGAAAATATTGGTCCTTGGACAATACTGATCATGTAATCATTTTTAGGGGTTAATTTGTTTATTCACTTGGTTAACGTTTGGTTTCCTAGGTTTTTTTTAATCATTTGGATAGTGAAATCAGTGGGCCTTGTTTTATTTCTTTGATCATGTGATTTCATGAGGGGAAGGCATGATGCATTTTGAAGAAAATATTGATCCTTGGAAAGTGATTATGGTGTATGTATTAGTGGAAAGAAGATGTTGCTTCAAAATGGACTTTTATATGGGCATTATGAATCTACATTCTACCGTCAAGAGAATCTAAACCATTAGATCTTTGATATTTTTATGATATCATTTGTAAATTTCCAAAACAAAATAATATATTATCACGAAACTTTGAATAATTTTAAAAAGATAATTGAATATTATTTGAGCTTGACACCACTTCCAAATGTTAGAAATGAAAATTAAAATGTGATGTATACGAAAACAATTTTCTTAAGAAAGCACTAATAGACCACTAACCATAACATCTTGGATATATACATAAAATAAAATTTAACCTCAAATTATAGACAAAGCGATTCGTAAGAGGTGCCATATAAACTAAAATTTTCACAAAGTTTGCTTGATATTTAAATTCTTATAACCCCAAAGCATTATATAAATAAAATTTACAATTAAATCCTTTGAGTTTTCATTTGTTAGAAGTGATAAATGATATCATCACGAAAATGACCAAAGAACACATCATAATAATTCGTTTTTGCTCTCCTCATCCTAATAAATGATTAAAAATGACAATACCATCATTTTTCTCGGACTAGGTAAGATTGGTAGCTAATATAGATATGATACATAAAAAAGGTATCTATATAGGTTGTTCGTCTGTATGGTGTCACCCATTCAATCACATTTGACCGAGACAATAAGTGTTTGACTTACATTTGGTTAATTCCTTGGTGATGTTTTGGTACTTAACTAAACTTCAATTACATTGCTTACCCATAATATGATAGGTAAATCGAAGTTGTCAATCGAACACTTGAGAACATGTTTGGATGCTTACGTAAGCAGAAACCAAAAATATGGAATGTAACCCTAGATCAAGCTTTATTAGCCTACAATAATTAGTGGCGAATCTAGAGCAAAAAATATGTGGTTTCCAAATTAAGTAAAGCCAATAAAAAATCAACAACACTTGTGGGGGGTTGGGTCATGTACCTTAAAAAAATGGACCAGCCAGTTCAACTTGTTAAAACCGATTAGGCACCACCGATTTTTTTTAAACAACTGAAATATAGTTGAAAAAAACTGTACGATTTAATGAAAAAAAATTGATTATTAGTTCGTTGATAAAGTGACGAACAGAAAGTGAGAGTCTTTGACAATGTTCGACATCAATTATAAAGCAGCGAAAGGATGCGAGAAAGGCACGGTTGGAGTTTTTATTTTTCACTTTTAGTTTTATTTATTTATTTTCTCTGGATTTTTAAATGTTAATGAATCGGAAGGAGTTGAGGCATGTGAGCTTCCTTTTATTAGAGCAATTTATATATTTATTGATATCTTGAGAGTGTCGATAAAGATTGGTTAACGTTTTTGTTATCAATCCCATAATTTAAAATAATAAATTGCCCCTAGTAACATATTTTTTACTCATTTTAAAATGATTTTTAAGACATTTAAAAAAAAAAAACTAAAGATAGGTTTTTTATTTTTTCTAAAGTAGTTCCAAAATTTTCTACTATATATATTATAAATAAATTTGAAATTTTAGATAGGTCTTAGGACCTACCTTTAGTCTTAGTAGATACGTCTCTCACACTAATGTCATTCATAGTTCAAAGGAGCTTCACCTTTTGTTGTGGTATACAAAACTCCCCCACAACAAGTTGCAGACTTCGTCGAATTTCCACGGAAGATTAACAACACAGATAACAAACTTATTGAAGACATAAAGAAAACTCATGGAGAGGTGCGAGCAAAGATTTCCCAAGCCAATGTAAAGTATAAGGTAACGACAAATACACATGTGCGTTTAAAAATATTTTGAAGCATGAAATGAGGTAATGGTACAACTATATAAAAAGAGTTTTCCGGGTGGGTACATTCAACAAGCTAAGTCAATGGATGAATGGTCCTTACAAGATTTTGCGGAAGATTAATGATTATGTTTATATCGCTGACTAGGTTTGAGCATAATAACAAAAAAACCGAAACAAAACCGAAATAATCAATAAGACCGAACTATTTTTAAAACTGTTTGTTTTAGTTTTTTTTGATATCCAAAATCTAATGGTTCCGTTTTGGTTTTATGGGGAAACCAACCCTATATTAACCGAACTGACTATAACATAAATAATATATAAATTATAAATCGATATCTATTGAACTTTCTTTACAGAATATATAGTTCTAAATTCTAATTCAAAAAAAAATGTGCATTTATTTGGTTTTTATGTGTTTTCTTTATTTTAGTATAAATAACAAAATGTAAGGGTTAATATTGAAAACTAGTTATTAATTTTAGAAACATTGAAACAAAAAACAAATCCAGCATCGTGCTAAAGCACAGTACACTGTACCGGATCTTTTGACAGGTCGCCAAAGGCAGTTTATCATCATCAATTCCTCCATTTATGGTCTTAATATTAATTCCCCTTAATCTTGGAGCTTTTACTTTTATTTTTACTTTTTATTTTATTTGTTATGTTTTTATGTCATTACTATATATATTTTTTTTTTCGAGGTTAATCGGAGAAAATTGACGGTCAGTTTTATTTTTTAGAAATTGGGTAATATGAGCCAAATTTAGCCCCCTTACAGCTGATTCACATTTCACTATTAGGATAATGACTTGAAAAGGTAACGAATTTTTCATTTTGTTCATATTTAGTCACTAAATTTTTTTTGTTATCTATTTGTCACTGAACTATTGAAACTGCTCACATTTTACCCTTATGACCGGTTGTTACCGGTCATAAGGGTAAAATGTGAACAATTTCAATAGTTCAGTGACAAATAGATAATGAAAAAAAGTTTAATGACTAAATATGAACAAAAACGAAAGTTCGTTTGCCTCTAAAAAGTTCAATGACTAAATGGGAACAAACTTCCTCTTTTATTATGTTTTAGCAAATTATTTATTTTTGTTAAATTCTAGCAACAATGCAACATTTGTTAATAAAGAAATCTATGAAATAAAAAAAACAAAACCCCGAAAATATATTAAAAAAAACGAAAAACCAAAACCGAAATAAAAAACCAATGATTTGGTATTTTCCAAAATAAAAAATCAAAATTTCCAATCTGATTTTGGTTTTACAAAAATTCAATTTTCGAATTTTCATTTCTAAATCTCTTTCCCTTTTTATAATCGAATTTTGGGTAATTTTTTGGAGAATGAGAAACTCCTAATTAACTTTTGATGCTCGACTTGTATGGTCTCACATTCTAGAACCCAAATTGAAAAGTCATGGAAGAATTGAAGATTTGATGTTCATCTCTATATGTGTCATGTTTAAGGCTCGGTTTCTGAAGCTGCTCGAGTTTGGAACATTTGAAGCGAATCATCCATTCCTAACTTTGAGGGGGAGAATATTAGGTACAAAGTTATCCATGTATGACTTTGTAAATGGTTTGACTTTTATAGACCTACTTGCATGTGGTAAAGTAGCCTTGTGACAAGAGAGAGAGAGAGAGAGAGAGAGAGAGAGAGATGTAAACACCTCAATATTAGGCCTAAGCATGGGTCGGTTTTGACCCAAAACCGAACCCAAACCGATGGTATCGGTTTTCAAATATATAAAACTCAACCCTAAACCCAAACCGATGGGCTCGGTTTCCCGGTTTTTCGGTTTTTTCAAACTTGGTTTCGGTTTTAAACCCAAAACCTGTTTGAAATTTTACTTGGTAGGAATTAGTAGTTTTTATTGCATTATATAAGAGGTGAATAGGAAGAATGTTTGATCCTCGGTCAATGTGGGATAAAGTTTCGAATAAGAAATAGAAGAAACAATGGGAACTGATAATGGTAAACAAAATAAAAGCTCCACACGTCGAAAGTGGGGATCGAACCTTGGTATTTTGCCTTATAAGTCAGCCGCCTTAACCAACACACCAACCATATTTTTGTGTTTACAAGTCAAGGAAAACATATATATATATATATATATATATATATATATATATATATATATATATATATATATATATCGTAGAATTCATATTTTTTGTAAAGTTCTGTTCGGTTCGGTTTCTCTCGGTTTTGCACATTCCTAAAACCCAAACCAAACCGAATTTTTTGGTTTCTAAATAATACAAACCCAAACCATCAGTTTATGCTTCAGTTTCGGTTTCGTCGGATTTTGTCGGTTTTTCGGTTTCTGGGTTCGGTTTTGCTCACCACTACTCAATATAATGTGGGTTCATAGCACATGTAGATGTGTGCTTGAGAAATGTAACATTGAGAGTGTTAGTGTGTATTAATTATGTAGATTTAGATCTAGATCTTTTTTTGTAAACACATTTCATAATTGAATGCATCTCTTAAACACCCAAATCACCGTGTTCTTTGTATGTTCTTTAATTCCGCATGCTAAACCAATGGTCATAATTCATATCAGTGAAAATGGTTCATTTTTTTGTAAAACCAAAATCAGATTGAAAATTTTGATTTTTTATTTTGGAAAATACCAAACCATTGGTTTTTTCATTTCGGTTTCGGTTTTTTGTTTTTTTAATTGTTTCGGGGTTTTGTTTTTGTTTTTGTTTTTTTTATTTCATAGATTTCTTCATCAACAAATATTGCTAGAATTTAACAAAAATAAATAATTTGCTAAAACATAATACAAGAGGAAGTTTGTTTACATTTAGTCATTGAACATTTTTAGAGGGAAACGAA
Organism: Lactuca serriola; assembly: GCF_051521515.1. Lineage (NCBI taxonomy): Eukaryota > Viridiplantae > Streptophyta > Magnoliopsida > Asterales > Asteraceae > Lactuca > Lactuca serriola. Next base: position 172,818,288 of record NC_136414.1, read on the forward strand.
CTTTCGATTTTGTTCACATTTAGTCACTAAACTTTTTTTTCGTTATCTATTTGCCACTGAAGTATTGAAAATGTTCACATTTTACCCTTATGACCAGTAACAACCGGTCATAAGGGTAAAATGTGAAAAGTTTTAATAGTTCAGTGACAAATAGATAACGAAAAAAATGTTTAGTGACTAAATGTGAACAAAATTGAAAGTTCGTTACCCTTTCAAGTCATTATCCCTTCACTATTCAATTATTTCAGCTTCAAATACTTGTAACTTGTACTATATGACTAACTTCACCTTTAGCAACCTGTACCATTTTATAGTTTATTTCATTTAAATAGTTAAATAAAAATTTATTTAATTTTAGCAAAAAAAGTGTGTACCTTTTAAAAATCACCACTCTATATTATCATATTATGTTTAGGATCCATAAAAATATGATGTGTTAATGTTTTAACACATGCTACTACATGCTACCACTCCCTACAGCCTAAGGTTTCATATAATCATTTATAGACATTTTGAAAATCATAAATACATTTCCTTTTGGTTTTCTTGAACAATTGTATTGTTCTTTCTTCCATTGTGTGTTATTTCTAGAATGTTCTTAAGTAGAAGATTTTCATAATTTTACGTTGATCTTTACATGTGACACTTAAACTTGACGGGTCATGACTCAGTAATAAAATACACACTAAACTTGATTTTTAAAAAGAACAGAACCTATATTACTAAACTTTAACGTCAAAACACAATCTTTTTAGCTCACCCCGGCTACATACAAGCCCCCAATAGGAGCCCACTAACGACCTTTAGACCATAGGCCTATTTTCTACACATTATCAAGTCATGCAACTTGTACATACACTATTAAATTCTTTTTTAATAAAGAAGAATATTTTAACCAAAGAAAGGGTTGGGATTGCTTATCTCTTTATCATCCTTTTTCAACAACTAAAACAAACCCTTTATCAAGATTATTCTATCACACATATAATATAACTAAACAAACCTTTTTTCAAGATTATTTTATCACACAAATAATATGTCCAATCGTAAGCATATAGCAAAATCAATGGGAGATATATCATATCACACTACTAACTTGCTTTTAGTGTACCCATTGGTAGGTATACATCACATTGGTTTACAAGTCATAATCGTGACATTCTAATGACTTGTCATGTATTGCTATAAGATTTCTAGTTTTTATATTAATTTTAAATGTTTATGAAACCATGGACCATATGGTGGTTCTAGGTGGATAGTGTTGACCAATTTGGCCGGCACCGCCTGGTTTCAGATAGATAGATACCAGTCAACAAAACATTCAAGTCCCCAAGAAGCTCACACATGGGTTTGTCTTCAAATCTTCATGTTGACCTTTTTCTGGTCAACACTTTACTGTGTTTTGTGTTCTTACGAATGTCCTCCTCATGCCAAACAACACCAGAATAAGGCTGTACCCTTCTCTTTAAACCCTTCTTTTGTCCCCCAAACACTTTTGTTAACCAACAAGGAAACATTATAAAAAAATAAAAAATGTTTCACAGTCGAATCGCGAAACAATAACAATATTTTAGATATGCGAGAGTTTTAAACCCTACCTATACCACTCCTCGGCCATTAGACTCTCATCACTTACGAGTTACGACAAAAACATTATAGTGTGTGGAATACTAATATTTTACTTATATGGTTTTCTTCTATTTTCATAACACCCTTTCATGTTAAAATTAATGAATATTGTGAAATTCGTTTTTTAATGTAAGGGTAAAATGGTCATTTATCCCGTTCAATACAAATAGAGTTGAAGTATCATAGCTCAAATATAGATCAATATATAATCATTGATTCATTAAAAAACTTGTCTCGGTTACATTTCGTTCTAACTTACCGAAAACTATAAAAACGAGACATTCGATCACTTCCAAGCACAAGAAGCGACTAAATCACGATTCATCCATCCAAGATACAAAGCTCCATCTCTTTCTTCAAGTCTATATCTCTCACTATAATTCTTTAACAACCGTTTGATCGTTTGGTTCACCAAGGGGCTCATCGGGCTCGGGCTAAACCCTGCCATACCGAATCGCAATTTCCACTTCCCCAAAAGCTCATGCCTTTCAACACGTTCACCCCCCTCACACGCTATAATGTTTACAACATCACGGGCCAAACAATGTTGCTCGATATTTATCCTTTCCTTGTGATGACGTGGCAACGTGATGTCAATCGACTCAAACATCGCGTTATAATAATCGAGAGCTTCAAGAAACCGAGGATAAAACGGGGCAGTATTTGTGTTAGATTCTTGCTCGACTAGGGTTACAACCTTCGGCTTCATACTCTTAACAAGCCTCAACACCCGGTCTCTATGATTCCGGATACTCACACTTTCATCGGGCATTTGATGTAAAACAAAAGCGAAATTTACTGCTAGTGATTCACCTGGTCGGGCCTGAAAATTTTCAGGTCCGGATTCAGTGTGAAACTCAAAAGGCACATTGTAGGCTTTTGCAAGCTTACATAGCCTTTTGCCAACGGGACCCAACTCACTTGTTGAGTTGTGGAATCCCGTGATCCGGATATGCGGGGGACCACCAGGTCTCTTTGCAAATGCCTGGATCAGTGGGACCCATTGGGTCCCATGTGCGATGTGGAAGTCGATGATGTGGACACGTTTTTCGTCTTTCATCGCTTCTGCTATTGCACCGTTTGCGGACATGTAACCGAATTTGAAGTACGGGCAGATTTCATATAGTGTGTGGGTGTTTAATGGAGGATCTGACCGGTAGATTGTGCTGCCCGAGGAAGAAAGTCTAGCTACTAGTCCTTCCAGCATGTAAGCACCCAGCCTCTGGATTGGTTCTCCGGCGACTGACACCATTTGCCGGAGCTCCGATATTAACAATTGAGCTTTTGAGAAATCGTTATTGGAAACGGATTTAGCACAAGCAATGAGGACTTGTTTCAGGTCTCGTCTTGGAAAACCCACCATCATCTCTTTCCAAATTTCTAAATCCGGCAAGTCTACTACACCGCCGGTGAATGATCTCCCGTTTCCGGCATCATCTTCGAAATCTGAATCTCCGAGCATTACAGTCTCTAACTGGCGCAATTTATACCTGAAATTGCTTACGTCAGGGGAATGAGGTTCGTTCTGCGAGGAAGAGAGAGTGGAGGGCGAGTAGTACATGGTGGTGCAACTGCCGTTAGCGGAGGAGGATTCGAGGGTGCAGTAGGGTTCCGATTTGGCCAAGTAATTGGTTCCACGGCTGAGATCATTTAAACACTGAGCTTGGGGCTTACAGAACGAATCGAATTCTTGCATCGATTGACAGTAAAAAGCGTTGGATATAGCGGATCTATTGTAATCAGATGCTTGCATTGCAAAATTCGTTATAAAACCCAGTTGCAGAAAGCTTCAATCTTCAATATGCACAAAACCCAGGTTGAAATCGTTCAATAAAATTAGGTAATCAACAGTAAATCATTACAAAATAGGTCAATCAACGAATAAAATCCCATAAAAACTTACCCAAGTCGTGATTTGGGCATGGGGACCATATAATCTTCAATCAAACAACTGACCCACCTTTCCAGACACCATTAAAGTTGAATTCCGAGCTCAGAGCTGTGTAAACAGGGGAGTTATCGAGGAAGACGAGAGAAGAAAAACGAGACATTTAGAGTGTCAAAAGTCAGAAGCAGCAATTATGGAGGATGAAACCAATTATATGGAGGTGAATCGATGATTGACAGATGAAGGAATCTAACATGGCTCTGAATTACACTCAAACCATAGTTGAGGGAGAAAGGGGACAAAGGAGATAGGTACTTTGAGAAGGAAAGAGAAGTAGCAAACTATCGTATGTTTATAAAAAGAAGAGTTCATGATAGTCCTCCATTTTTATCACTTTTTAAAGAAAAAAAATTCTCTCAAAATCAATGCTCAAACAACTATATTTTGTTTTTTGTTTTTTCTGCTGTCAAAGAAATAGATTGTTGTTTTCTCACGTTGCTAAATACCAAAATAATATTGTTTGGCACTAAGTGAGGACATGCTAGACATTGATACTTTTCTTTTTCTTATATTAACATAAAAGGTACAATCTTTGTCTTGTTTGGATAACATCTTAGATCTATGATACATTGTGAATACTTTAAGTGTTAAAAATTCTAAAATTTAAAATAGTAATCAGAACCGATTCCAATTAGAAAATTGGAATCGGAATTGATTCCATTCGGTTCCCAACTTTAGAATTAGGAACCGAAACAAATAACATTGGTTTCGTTTTGAAACGACTGTATAGCTTAAGTTTCAAGTATATAGTCGTGATTCTCACCCATTTATCTATCGTTTAGAAAACATGTATTTCACTACCCCTAAACTCATAAAGAAATATACCAATTGATAGGGTGGGGACATGCTTCATGATCGATGACATAATCCCGAAATAAGTTGGCGTGTATGTTCATTTTTGTTATATGAATATTTTGTATTTTGATAAAGATAGTTATCATATATATGCATACATGTTCGTTACTTTTCTCATCCACACAATTATTAATGGTTATAGGTACTTTATGAATCTATAATACATCATAATGCACAAAGGTACACATGCATGACATATAATATGATTGCCTTTTATTAGTTACTCTTTTATTAAAATAAAAAAACTAGAAGTAGTTGCATTTATATATGTATATAATGAGGGCAACAAACATCATCATTTTAAAACATTTCTTTATCTTTGTATATTTGTGATTGTGAAAGGCAAAATAAGGTGCGTTTTGCTCTAATTTAACACATACGTACGTATATAATATATATAATATAATGGATATATTTAGGCTGAGTTTTTTCGGAGTTTCATTATTACATGTACGATATTATGTTTATGGTGTACGTATTTATGATGCATGTGTATGGGTAAGAAATGCATGCATATTTAGAAAAACTTTTGGTTTATAGTGTCCTGTTAACATATAAAAATATATCTTTTGTATATCTATATCTAAATATTTCTTATTGCAAATCAATTTAAAATAACATATTTATGGATAATATGAACATAAAATTTAAAAAAAAAATAGATATGTAATCAAACAATATCACTTTAATTTGCCGTCACCAAATGTGTCCCTTTTCCCTTAGTGGACCATTTTAGAACACAACTTGTCATCACTTATTCACTTTCAAGTGAACCCCCCCTTTCTATTTTATTCCATCTTCAAAATTTTCTCTATCTTTAGTTTACTACACTTTACAATAATTTAATGCCTTTACATATTCAGGCAAAAAATATCTTACGTAGGACATTAGGACGTATCGCTCAACAAAAGTATTTTTACTACACTTTTTTGCTATATTTTCTTTATGTCATGCAATAATCTTATTGAATATTGAAGACCTTACTTACATTTGAAGGCTTTTAGTGAAAGTCGACTAACAATACCAATAATCTCATGTAACCGGTTTTAGCCGAAAATATACCAATAATTTCATATAATTCTTATAGGCCAATAATCTTAACGCACTCTGAATCTTAAACTTTAAGAACGAGAGCTTAAAGACTGGATTACAATTTTTCGGAATAAAACTCAAGTCTTGAAATTTCATCACCAACCTAGCTACATCCACCTCAATAGTTAACCCTCATAATTAATCTTATAATTCTTCTTTAGCTAAATTAAAAAGTGGCATGAATCAAAACTATGGATCATGATGTTCATAAATATCTTCCTATTAGTTAAATTGCGAGTATCATAAAAAGGTATGATACTGTGATAGTCTTTGTGCCTTCTTATGCAACTACCACTTCGGGGTGGATCTAGTCACGTTTGTACTTATTTGTATATGGATTTTATGATCCTATTTTCAATACAATCAAATTTAAAACAAGAAATAAAATTTATTGATTACTATAATATTATTGTTAGTTTATTTTATAAACACGCTTTTATAAGTGACTATATATGTTGGAGTTTTCTGTCTCTCTATAAATGTTGTTTGGAAAAATAATATTGGGAGTACATATGTAACACCATAAATTTTCAAACAAAATTTTTATTTTTAAAAATCACATAATTCTCATAATCATAGTTCACAAATCACCAAAATGACAATTTATCAAAAACACATGTTCATAAATTGTTTAAACACAATCCAGGATCCTCAAAACATAACTCCGCCTCGTGTATATAATCAAGCCAGCGCCTTCCCGTGATTCTGAGAAGTACTTGAAACACATAACACATAACACGGTAAGCACGAAGCTTAGTGAGTTCCCAAAATACCACACACATCTCATTAACCTCTCATGACCATACTCAAATAAGACCCTCCGGTTAAATATGTCTCAGTGGAACCCTCTGGTCCCACAACTCGGGTGGACCCTCTGGTCCTAACTCAGTAAGTTCAGAATAATACACAACATAAATCACAAAGACATAATGCAGGATATCGCAATACTCAATATAAGCATATAAGACCCTCCGATCACACAAAGATTACCACTCTAGGTAAGTATAGTGAGAAGACTCACCTTGTAAGCAAACAAATAAACCTCGTACACGAATCACCGATCTAGCCTCCACCTAACACATATGATAATTATCTCTAATTAACACTCCATTCAAAACTCTAAATAACCAAATGCTATTCTCTTTCTCCCTAACTCTTGGAATGGGTAAAAGACTATTCTACCACTTCATAGTCTCCGTACACCCTGTCTTGACCAAACCCTACAGTCAACTGAAGTCAACACTCGAGTCAACAGTCCATGTTGACTCGAATCGTCAAGTGCATCTATGTGACTCGTCAAGTCCCTTCGTTCCTTCAGAAAATTCGTGAAAACCCAACTTAACTCGTCGAGTTATCTCATCAACTCGCCGAGTTACTCATGTCCAGATTCATCGGGGAAAACCCTAGCCGACTCGTCGAGTTGGCTCATCAACTCGACGAGTCTCTTAAGTCCCATTTCTTATTCAAACATTTTAAGGCAGATTTACAGCCCCAAACTCCAGATCTAGCCTCCTAAGGCTGAAATACCACGTAAAGCTACAATCTTTACGTCCATGCATGGCACTTAGGGCTTGAAATGCCAGAACAAACTCCATTTAGGGTCTTAAGCATAAAAGCTACTCTATAGCTGGATAAAGCTGGGACCTTTGGACTCTAGGGACCTTACAAGGTCCAGATCTGAAGTCTCAAACTCTTGGTGAGTTCAATACACTCAAAGCCTCAAGGAAAGATGGAATAATCCCTAAAACTCCATAACATGAGATCTAACCAAACTAATGAGCAAGGTGGAGACTTTTTACCTTCAATATAAGCTCTAGACGAATTAACACCAAATCCAACAGTCTCTTCTCGATCCTTGCTTTGATACTCCACTCTTCTCTTCAAAAAGTGCACTAAAATGCTCAAAGATTAGCTCTCTTTCTCTCTTAGATCACTATAGACGATTAGTGTTTCACACAGGGGGGGTAAGGTGGCCGGTGAGGCGGAAATGAGGGATTAAGGTCCTTTAAATAGGACCCAACCCCGAAGAATTAGGGTTTCCTCTCACAACGCCAACTCACTGAGTTGGTCTCTCCGACTCGTCGAGTTGGTCATAAAACCCACATGGTCAATCCGCCTCTACTCGACAAGTTGGGGCATCCAACTCGTCGAGTTACTTAAACAAGTCAAAAATAAATGCATAAATATTATACCTGGGAGTCGAGATGTTACAATTCTCCCCCACTAGAATCAGACTTCGCCCTCGAAGTCATGCTTCGAAAACAAATATGGGTACTGTTCGTGCATCTTGGACTCCGGCTCCCAAGTCCACTCGGATCCCCTATGGTGCTCCCACTGCACCTTAACCAGTCGCACCTCCTTGTTCCTCATGGTCTTAACTTTACTATCTAAAATTGCTATCGGTTTTTCAATGTAATTCAGGATAACATCAACCTGAATGTCCTTTAAGGGTACCACCTCCATCTCATCAGCCACACACTTCCTCAATCGAGACACGTGGAAGGTGTTGTGAATCTGGATTAACTCTACAGGTAGCTCCAACTGATAAGCTACCTTCCCCACTCTAGCAGTCACCCTGAAAGGACCGATATATCTAGGACCCAACTTTCCCCGCTTCATGAATTGGATCACCCCTTTCTATGGGGATACCTTCAGGAGGACAAAATCTCCAACCTGGAACTCAAGCTCGGATCGCCGCTGATCTGCGTAACTCTTTTGGCGACTCTGAGCTGTCAGTAACCTCTGTCTGACCTACTGAATCTGCTAAGTCATCATGAGCACTATCTTGGTGTTACCCATCACTCTCTGCCCTACCTCTCCCCAACAGATGGGTGTCCGACAACTCCTCCCATATAAAAGCTCAAAGGGAGGCATACCGATACTGGAATGGTGGATGTTGTTATAAGAAAACTCAGCCAAGGGAAAATAGGTGTCCTAACTCCCCCGAAGTCCATAACATATACTCGCAGCATGTCCTCAAGCGTCTGAATCGTCCGCTCACTCTGTCTGTCATTTTGTGGGTGGTATGCGGTACTGAAGTGCAATCGGGTACCCAACTCCTCATGAAACCTCTTCCAGAATCTAGAAGTAAAACGCACATCCCAATCTGACATTGTCAATGTTGGCACTCCATGCTGTGCCACCACCTCTCTCATATAAATCTCGGCCAATCTCTCTACAAAAGAGCTCTCACTGATAGCAAGGAAGTGAGCACTCTTTGTCAACTGGTCCACAATTAATCAATTACCCATATCGCGTCGACACCTCGCACGGTTCTCGGTAATTTGGTGATAAAATCCATGGAAATCTGCTCCCACTTCCACTGGGGAATCTCTAGAGGCTCTAACGGGCCATGTGGACGCTGGTGCTCTTCCTTAACCCGACGACAGGTCAAGCACCTCTCAACTACCCATGCCACATCCCTCTTCACACAGGGCCACCAATTATCTCTCTTCAGATCCAAATACATCTTAGTGGCTCCTAGATGGATCGAGAATATCGATCTATGTGCCTCCTCCATCAGTATGCGTTGAGCTCCACCTGTAGAGGGCACCCAAATCCGCCCACGGAAATTCATAAGCCCCCAACTATCTGTCTCAAACTCGAAAACTTGTCCGATCAATCCAGAACTCCACCTACCTCTCGGGAGGCATACCCGGCAACTCCTCGGGAAAAACATCCGAAAACTCGCACACTATCGGAACCTCAAAGATAGAACTCGACCTCTCTGTAGCAACCCGCATATCCATCACGTACGCCAAAAGCCCATACATCCATGCTGTAGACTCTATCTTGCCCTGACAGCAGAGTAGAAAGCTGATCCAGATCTGGTACCCTCGCCATACACCATAAGCACTCCCCCCACTAGGGTCTCGTATGGTCACCATCTGAGTATCTGGCGCTCACATTCGATCATAGCTCCAAACCGACTCAACCAGTCCATGCCCACTATGACACATACATCACCCATCGCGATCGGTACCAGGTCTATCGGAAACTCAACACCAAAAATCTCTAGTACATATCCTCGGAATACATCAGTAGCGAAAACCACATGCTCGTTGGCTACAGAAACCCTCAGAGGTCAACTCAACGCCTCACGTCGGATACTGATGTGACAACTAAAAGCTAAAGACATGAAGGATCGACTCGTACCCAAGTCAAATAACACCAAAGCAGGTATAGAACTCACAAGAAAAGTACATAAATACAACACAAAATAAGCACTACAAATCTCAAAATAATATAAATAAGGAAATACGTACCGGCCACGACATCAGGTGCTGCGCGGATGTCCTCCTCTGTCAGCTGAAAAGCTCTCCCACGAGCCCTCGGAGCCTCGGCCTTCACCAGCCGACTATCAGTAGCACACAAAGCAACAATAGTGGAACCCTAGAATGAACCGTGAACGATTTGAGGGCACTCGGCCTTCTGATGGCTAGTTTGGTTGCAGTGAAAGCAAACTGCAAACCCCTTGGGGCAATCCTTCACCATATGCCCCTCTTTGCCACATTTGTAGCAAATCCCTGCTTGACATGATCCCTTGTGACTCTTGCCACACTTGCAACAAGTGCGGCTCTTCTGGACCTCAGCTCTCGCATCAGCGAGCTTTGCCCGCTTTGTCGCCGACTGCAACTAAATTGGTCTCCGGTCCCTCCTGTGGACTCTCCCTCCTCCTTGGCCTGTAACTCTAGCTCAATCTCCCTCCATCGGGCATTGGTCTGCAACTCGGCCAATGTCCGATAAGACGAGTTCGCCACGACCTCCCGTATATCCCTCCTTAGTATACTTAGATAACATCTCACATGTGCCTACTCAGTAGACACATGCTCAGGGTAAAACAACGCCCTCTCATGAACATCCTCGAAATCTCAATCACGGTTTCTATCTTTCACTTGAGAGACAAAAACTCCTGGTCCAACCGTTCCCTCTCCACCTGGGGAACATACTCGTCTCGGAACAACTGTGTGAACCTCTCTGTGACATCCCCAAAATCTCGGCCAGAAAAGACCGATTTTCATTTATGCTTTTAAAATAATTTCAGAGTAAATCCTTTTGATTTGAAAGAGTTGCGGAATTTGTTCCTAAAAACAAAACATGATAAAACAATGTTTACCAAAGCATTTCATAAAAGAAATGTATTTTCATTATATAATCAAAACTCGGGGTGTCATGTTCCGATACAGACCAATAAGCATAAACGATAACATTACAAGTCATTCAACAAATATATACATATACAGACTTGTAAACAAAACAACTTGATGGTTCATCCATCTTATGCACTCGCGCCACTTCCTGTAATACAAATAAAACTGAGTGGGTCAGACTTGGGAGCCTGGTGAGCATATAAGGTTTTCAACCCACAATAAATAATCATATTTAATTTCCACCAACCAACAATAACCCAATTACCCATTCCTGTTATTCTCACTTTATGTCCCTAAGACAACTAACATAAGGGACTTAGTCTAAGAATATTTCATCGGGGCGACAACACATGCTTCGGGGGTTCCTCAGCAATATAAGTCAAATAAGGCAACCATGAGGGGGATGGAGTACAGCGAATGAACACCCAAGTTCATTAACACCTACAGGTGGCGAACCTGCTAATGTTTCCACAAGACTATCTAGAAAAGTCCGTGGTCGTCATCTAAACTCTGCTAGATGACTAAATCAAACAACAACGAGGCCTCTCATCTGTTTATTACACACCAACTATCTACCCATGTTCTACCCAACATATTAGTAGATAAAAATATACATTTTTATACATAGTTTAAAAACCTGTATAGCATGCTTTAATCAATACATAATCCACATAACAGATGAGGCACACACACACACAACACGTATTTCATAGAGAAATAATCAGATCTATAAGATAGAAGAAAGTGAATACACATTCACACATATAAACAACAATATACTTAATACACTCAAACCATACTTGTATTATTATCGTGTTTATGAAAGGTAGTATACACTCAATTGATCAGAAGACGATCAGACAACACTACGACTTGCAAAAGTAGTAATCCTCAACAGATCTGGAAGATCTTCACAAAAATCGAACTTCTCGCGGGCAGAGCTTCGGCTCGGGAACCGCACTTCTCGGGATCTTCGGGATCTCGGGACTTGCTTCGGGGCTCGAGAATAATACCGGGCTTCGGGGTATTTCTAGCACGCAAATCGATGCAAAACAGGAGAGAGAAGAGAGAAAAGAGCAAAAGAACTCGGCTGCCCTCGCATCCTATTTATAGGAGGCTGGAGCCTCGGAGTACGCGGGGCGTACAGGTCCGAAATCGTCACTGCTTACGTATCCAAAGTGCTCGAGTGCGAGTGTCGACATTCATCGGTGTACGCGAGGCGTACTTCGGATCAGATCGGTGACTCCTTCGGATAATCATCCGAATTAAAGATTAAATTTAAATACAAATTATTTAATAAACTTCGAAAATTCATATCTTCTTCATACGAACTCCGTTTTCGACGTTCTTTATATCCACGCGAAGGTGAGACTACGCTCTACAACTTTCGTTTAGACTCCGTCGACTAATTTTAACCTTATTTTTATTATTTATTTTTAATAGGCCGGGACAGAAAAACTTCGTTATAAATTCATAACTTCTTCGTTTGACGTCCGTTCTCGCCTAACTTTTTATCGTTTCGATACCAACAACGAGACCTTCGATCCTCGTTTAGATTGCTTCGGCTAAAAACCGCTCGATCTCAAATCGAGTATTTCAGGATGCACACCGCTAAGCCGAAACTTCGATAAATCATAACTTCCTCATACGAAGTCAGATTTGGGCGTTCTATACATATTCGGAAACCTCGTTTCAACTACTACAACATTATCCAAAGATAACGAGTTTATTTTACACTTAAATTTTGACACTTATTTTTATTCTTAATTAATCAAACCACATAATTAAGCAATTAAGCACAAAACACATAATACTCAAATAATACAATCTTATTATTTCAAAACGGGTTACAAAGGTTAACCTAGACTATTACATTACTAAAAATGGCAAGCCCGGAAACACAGGCGTTACACTCTCCCACGTCACTACAGCATGGTCTGTAGGAGTAAAACTGACTGTCACAAACTTCCACCAGTCCTTCGCTCCCAAGCGAAGCTGGTTCAGCGCAAACCGAACTCTCAAGTGCTCGGAGCACGAACACATATAAAACACCCCTCGATATCGGAGATCCATCTCATAGCAGCAATTGGATCCTGTGTCCCATCAAACTCTGGTGTTGAACTCCCGGAACAACACCGAGTCACCTCCTTGTGGCCTAGCAACGACTATGGCTGCGGTAGCTGCAGCGGCAACAACCTCAGTAACAACATCATAACACTCATCAAATGTCTCAATCAGTGTGGTCTTAATAGACCCAAACATCTCCGATATCGCCTCTCGAATAGCTGCGACCACCTCCTCATGAATGATCCGACAGATCTCCTCGTCGTTGGCACTACTGCCCTCGGGGTTGTGGCGCTTACCCACCATGATGTCTCTGAAACACAACACAAAAATCATTAGAGACTCATTCGAGCATACTCACACTCGATTTCCCTCCCCTACATACTCCTTAGGACCCTAATGATTCTTACTTGGTTTGCATACAGATCCGGTGTTTTCAGTAGTACGAGCCCAATACTACCTTCCACACCAACCTGTAGTCACCCCAAGTCCTCTTCCTAGGATTCCAATACACAAGTACTCTATCTCTCATGGATATCAGATTACTCTCTTAGGAGACTCCTCATATACTCATCTAGATATCTCTCTTAGATTATCCCTCGACTCAGAACTCTTTCCAAGTGATTCCTGCTAGATACTCCTACTTATCACATATTCAAGGCAAACAACAGATAGCAGCAACTCCTAGGATAAGGCATCACAAATCAGGAAATTCTATCCCTAAATATGAAATACCTAACCTATCCTCTAGCATGCATCCCTAACATCTCATAAATATCTGATAACACAAATAAGTAAGGGTATTTTGGGAAATCACCGTTTGGGCTCTGGCTGATTGTACACACTGCTCCAACTCGTTTTTTCTCTTAGACTATTTCTCATTTTGAAAAAATCATTTCTTTGGAATTTTTTTCTCAAATCCTTTGTTTGAGTCTAGACACACCCGAAGGTATATCCGAATCCCTCAAACCAAGGCTCGGATACCAACTTGTAACACTAGAATTTTTTAAACAAAATTTTCATTTTTTTAAAAATCACATAATTCTCATAAACATAATTCACAAATCTCCAAAATGACAATTTATCAAAAACACATGTTCATAAATTGTTTAAACACAATCCAGGATCCTCAAAACATAACTCCACCTCGTGTGTACAATCAAGCCGGTGCCTTCCCGTGATCCTAAGAAGTACCTGAAACACATAACACAGTAAGCATGAAGCTTAGTGAGTTCCCCAAAATACCACACACATCTCATTAGCCTCTCATGGCCATACTCAAATAAGACCCTCCGGTCAATGTGTCTCAGTGGAACCTTCCGGCCCCACAACTCGGGTGGACCCTTTGGTCCTAACTCAGTAAGCTCAAAATAATACACAACATAAATCACAAAGACATAATGCAGGATATCACAATACTCAATATAAGCACATAAGACCCTCCGGTCACACAAAGATTACCACTCTAGGTAAGTATAGTGAGAAGACTCACCTCGTAACCAAGCAAATAAACCTTGTACACGAGTCACCGATCTAGCCTCTACCTAACACATATGATAATTATATCTAATTAACACTCCATTCACAACTCTAAATAACTAAAGGCTACTCTCTCTCTCCATAACTCTTGGAATGGGTAAAATACCATTCTACCCCTCCATGGTCTCCGTACACCCTGTCCTGACCAAACCCTAAAGTCATCTGAAGTCAACACTCGAGTCAACATTCCATGTTGACCCGACTCGTCAAGTGCATCTATGTGACTCGTCGAGTCTCCTCGTTCCTTCAGAAAAGTCACGAAAACCCAACTTAACTCGTCAAGTTGTCTCACGAACTTTCCGAGTTACTCATGTCCAGACTCATAGGGAAAACCCTAGTCGACACGTCGAGTTGGCTCATCAACTCAGCGAGTCCCTTAAGTCCCATTTCTCATTCAGACGTTTTAAGGCATATTTACAACCCCACACTCCAGATCTAGCCTCCCAAGGCTGAAATACCACGTAAAGCTACAATCTTTACGTCCATGCATGGCACTTAGGGCTTGAAATGCCAAAACAAACTCCATTTAGGGTCTTAAGGATAAAAGCTACTCTGTAGCTGGATAAAGCTGGGACCTTTGGACTCTAGGGACCTTACAAGGTCCAAATCTAAAGTCTCAAACTCTTGGTGAGTTCAATACACTCAAAGCCTCAATGAAAGATGGAATAAGCCCTAAAACTCCATAACATGAGATCTAACCAAACTAATGAGAAAGGTGGAGACTTTTTACCTTCAACAGAAGCTCTAGACGAATTAACACCAGATCCAACAGTTTCTTCTCGATCCTTACTTTGATACTCCACTCTTCTCTTCAAAAAGTGCACTAAAATGCCCAAAGATTAGCTCTCTTTCTCTCTTAGCTCATTATAGACGATTAAGGTTTCACACAGGGGAGTAAGGTGGATGGTGAGGCAGAAATGAGAGCTTAAGGTCCTTTAAATAGGACCCATGCCTGGAGAATTAGGGTTTCCTCTCACAGCGCCAACTCGCCGAGTTGGTCATAAAACCTACGTGGTCAATCCGCCTCTACTCGACGAGTTGGGGCATCCAACTCATCGAGTTGCTCAAAAAACTCAAAAATAAATGGGTAAATATTATACCTGGGAGTCAGGATGTTACAACATATATTTACATGGTATCAAAGCCAATGTCCCGTACCTTATGACTCAACACATCTATATCGATAAATTAAGTAAAATTTAGATTAATTCAATTTATTGTTGGCTGATTGGATACTCACATAATTATGAAAATTAACCTCACAATTTGTGGAGGATCGATATTCATTATATAATAAGGAGTACAACACTAAATTAGGATAATTACAAAAATTATTGGGATATACACAATCCTTTACTAAAATATAAATTTTCATCTAATACCTCTCCCCCCAATAGAAAGGGCGGTGGGCTAAGACGAAGCATGGTACGAAATGTTTTAAATTGTGTCCTTGGCAAACTGTTCGTGAAGATGTCAACAACCTGAACATTGGTAGGAACAAACTTAGTGTATAATTTTCCAGATGTAACTAGTTCTCGGATGAAATGATAGTCAATATCGATACGTCTTGCTCGTTTATGAGAAACTGTGTTTTGAGTCATAAATAAGACACTTTTATTATCACACAAAAGTGTTGGCCGATCAAGTGGTAGATTACACAATTCTTGAAAAATATGAGTTATCCAGACTAGTTCAATAGTAGTATTGGCCATCACATGATACTCAAACTCACAACTAGATTGAGATACAGTGGGTTGTTTCTTTGCACTCTAGGAAAAAAGACTGCCACCAAGAAATATAGAGTACCAGTAAGTAGAATGACGAGTCTGAAGACAGCGTGTCCAATCAACATCAGAGTATCCGAAAAGAAGATTCTTATGCAGACAAGTAAAGGTAAGACCGAATGATACAATGCCTTTGACATAATGCAATATCCTCTAAACTGATTGAAAATGAGTAACGGTTGGAGCATATAGAAATTGACTTACTTGATTAACAGAGTAAGGCAAATCTGTTCTGGTAATGGTCAAATATTGTAGTACCCTCAACAAGTGATCGATAAAGAGTAGGATTGGAAAATAAAGTACAATCAGAACTGAAAGACTAATGAGGAGCAAGAGGAGTAGGAGCCGGTTTGGAGTCAACGACACCATCACGCAGAAGAATGTCGCAAGCATATTTAGACCGAGTCAAAAATAATCCATGATCAGTATATGCAACTTCGAGACCCAAAAAATGATTGAGGTCTCCAAGATCCTTAATTGCAAACTATAACGCCCAGATCCTAGTATGTACTTTAAATCAAATCATTCATTTTTGTAAAGGGACTCGACGAGTTGGAGTCTCCAAACTCGTCGAGTAGAAACGGATTTTTGGACGCGGGACTTGAAGTCTACTCGACGAGTCGAGAAGCCTCAACTCGACGAGTAGGGCTGCCAGAGTGAAACCCTAATTTTCAGGGTTTGTACAATTGTACCCTATTTAAGCACCTTAACACTTCATTGTAGCCTCCCTTAGTCCAACAAAACCCTAATTCGTGATCTTGAGCCTTTTGAGTGTGTGAGTGAAAAGAGAGTGATTCTTTGGTATTTCCTTGAAGGAGTGGAAGCCAGAAGTGCTTGGTTGAAGGAAGAAGCCTTGGATCCAGAGATTTCATGGTCAAAGCAGCCTTATTGAGGTATAATGTCTATACCTTGACTATTCATTTACTAGATCTTTTTATGGAGTAGTTTAGGGCCTTAAGGAGCCTATTATGGAACCATTCATGGATGCAAGCATGTTTTAGAGTCATGAATTCGCATCTAGAGCCCTTGAGGGACTCCATGGCATAAAGGTGCCAACTTTATGGCCATGGGAGTCCCAATACAACATGTGAACCACTTTTTAGGGCTTTTTGAGCTAAATAACCCATGCATGGATGTAAAGTTAGAAACTTTACGTATTATATCGACACTAGGGAACAAGATCTATGATTTAGATGCATTAAGCCCAACATAAGGTGACTTAATGGACATAGGCTTGGGGGGGGGGGCTCGACGAGTTGTTCATATGACTTTACGAGTTGGGTCGTGTTCCCCCAACCTTTTTTGTTATTGAGTAAACTCGTTAAGTCTAGGAGATGACTCAGTGAGTTGGCCATGGTTTTAGGTTATGAAGATTGAGGAACTCGATGAGTTCAAGGAAGGACCCGACGAGTTGTGAGTGATAGGTCCTGACTATGTTATGAAGATTGAGGAACTCGACGAGTTCAAGGAGGAACTCGACCAGTTGTGAGGAAAATATCTCGATTCTATATGAAGGAGAACTCGACGAGTTCAAGGAGGAACTCAACGAGTTGTGAGTAAAAGGTCCCGACTATGTTATGAGAAATAAACCGACAAGTTCATGAAAGAACTTGACAACTAGGATCGAAATTTCAGGGTTTTATGGATTATGGAACTCGATGAGTTGATGGACCAACTCGGTGAGTTGAGTCAACTAGGCTGTTGACCTTTACCAGGATGTTGACTTTGACTTTGACCATTGACCAGAGTTGACCCTTTAAGGGGTTATGAGTATGAAAGGGTAATTAAAGGAGTTTTTTATGTGTAGGAGTTTGAGAGGAGTTGACCCCAGCACCGAGTACAGTTCAGCTACTATGCAACATTGAGGTGATTTACCTTCCAGTAGAAGTGTGTCAAAGGCACCAATGTCGACCCACTAGTAAGAGTTATAGTAGAGATGATTGTCTTTGTGATAATTATCTGGTATGTCACTATCTGTTATGCTTTATGTGCTAGTATGCTATGATATTATGTTACAGTGGTAGGAGGGGTAGGATAGACCTCAATACCGGTCGATAGGACCGAAGGGGTATGCCAGCACCCGCATAAGCTAGGCAGTATATGATTTATATGTTTATGCACTAGGATGATATGTGGTAGAGTAGGGGTGAAATAGTCTCTGGTACCAGTCAAAAGGACCGAAGGGGTAGGCCAGTACCCTGATATGATAGGTGAGGTACCGGTCGAAAGGACCGAAGGGGTAGGCTAGCACCCTGATATGCTAGGCTAGGTACCGGTCGAAAGGACCTAAGAGGTATGCCAACACCCTAGTATGCTAGGCAGTTACCGGTTGAAAGAGACCGAAGGGGTAGTCTAGTACCCGTATATGTTAGACAGTATGTATGTTGTATGGTATATGATATGATGAGGGAACTCACTAAGATTTGTGCTTACAGTTTTCAGTTTTTGTTTCTGGTCCTTCTTCTTCGAAGGGAAAGAATCCGACATGGTAGCAGCGCATGACAGACATGATTTTCCACATATGAGATTCTTGTGATTTGTACTCTGATATTGTTACTATCTTATGACATGCTTTTGAGACATATGATCTACGGTTTTTATGAAATGAAATAAATTGATGATGTTTTTTTAAAAATTGTTTTATGAATCGTTATATCAAAAATGAAATTTTTGGTATTCAATTTTGCTATGTTACACATACTCATGATGGAGTTGTGAAATAAAAGTAGAGATAATGGACACATCCTTGCCAGTGAGGATGAGATCATCAATATAAACGAGTAAGTACATGATGTATGAGTTTCATGCATATATAAAAAGGGACGTGTCAGCATGACTACAGGTGAAGCCGTAGGTGGCCAGGAAGGTACTGAGTCATTGAAACCAAGAACAAGGAGCTTTTTTTAGACTATACAAGGTTTTTAACAACTTGAACATGTGTTGTGGGAACTAGGGATTTACGAAAACAGGAGGTTGCTCCATAAACACTGTCTCATTTAAGTATCCATTCAAGAAGGCATTCTTGACATCAAGCTAGTGTAGTTTCCATCCATTTAACACATTAAGAGATAGGACAATGCGAACAGTTGTGGCCTTAACTACATGGCTAAAGGTATGCGAATAATCAAGTCCTGATATTTGAGTAAAACCTTGGGCCACCAAACGAGCTTTATAACATTGAATGGTTCCATCATAATTGTACTTGATGCGAAATATCCATTTTGAACCAACAACATTAGATGAATTTGGACGAGGTAACAATTTCCAAGTGTTGGAATGTTTCAAAGCATCCATTTCCTCACACATGGCAGCCATCCATTGAGGATCCTTGGTAGCTGATTTGAAACCTCTTAGCTCATTTGTAGAAAAGAGCAATATGAAGAGGATTTGTGGTAAGAGATTCAAGATCAAGCACATGTTTAGGTTTGAAGATACCTGTGTTTCCTCGAGTAACCAAAATGTGCAAAGAAGATGAAACCAATTGGGAGGTGGCTTGAGTAGACACTGATGGTGTTGGGGTGGATGGTGGTGAAACGGGCAAGGATTGAGAGGTCGGTTCAGAGAAAGTGGAATGAACAGGGTAGAGGCAGGTGTATTCTAGACCAAAGGAATATCGGTTGATGTTAGAGGTGTCTGGGATAAGGTGACAGATTCTGTTTGATTCAATGGGGAGGTGGTACTCATAGATTGTGGTGTGTCAGGTAAAGGAGTAGTAGGTCGGCAGGGAGAACAATAAGAAGTATTGGTGGGTTGAAAGGATGTAGTAGGAGGATAAGGAAGCGATGAGGTCAAGGCCAGTTTGGGAAAAGGTTGATCTTCCATAAATGTTGATAAATCCAACGCATATATATTTGGTGAATGATCGGATCTAGCAAAAGGAAAAACATTTTCATCAAACCGAGCACGTCATGTTATGTAGATAGGAGCGATGATTGGATTAAGGAACTTGTAGCCTTTGTATTGAGTTCTATATCCCATAAATACACACGGGATGCTTCGTGGTGCAAGCTTATGACGAGAATAAGCATGTAAATTGGGAAAACTCGACAATTGTATGCATAGTGTAGGGTCTAAAAGGTGTTGCGTCTTGGGCTCGCTCTTTAGTCCATTTAGTCTCCGGATTGGGTCTATCCATCCGAGAGTTATATCTAGGGTTTTGTATTTATAGGTGCTTGCATGCATCTTAGTACGTAAGGATTTGGAAGTCAATTATTATCTTTATCGTTTTGTAACCCTAACAGCCTTTACAGCGGAAGTTCTTTATCGAGCTCTGCTGAGGCTTGAATCTATTGAATCATTCGACATATGTTGATTCATTCTTGTGCTTGATATTACTGTTTATCATTTTTGTGATTAATCTGTTCAAAGATCTAAACGATCAAAGAGTTTCTTAACTCTTCAATTGGTATCAGAGCAGGAGACTGTGTAATTCATACACATCTCTTCTGTGAAAGAAGTGATTAGGGTTTATTCCGCATTTACTGATATTTATTGAGCCGTCACTCCATAATTGACGTATCTCATTATTTATTCATCTTGCCCTAATATTACGTATTACAAGTCTGATCTTACAACAGGTTAAACGATCAAGCGTGGACGATTCTCAATCCAATCCTATCAACATCTCAAACAGTATAGGATCTAAAACCAAGATTCCAATTCTCTACACTCAAGATTACGAGGTTTGGACGCACCACTTTGAAGACTACGTCATTGGATCTGAAGATAATGGGTATCTGATATGGGAAGCTATTGTGACTAGATGTTGCTCCAACGAAAAGGAGAAGTTTCAGTGCAACATCAAGGCACTGATACTAATTCGATTTGCTCTTCAATCTGACACGTTTAGATTGGTGAGTTCCTGTAGTACAACTAAAGAAATCTGGGATCGGCTGCGAGAGCTGTATTCCACAGATGAAGATCTGGAGCACTCAATTCAGACCTTACTCCTGTCTGAATTTGGAGAGTTCAAGCAAAATCCTGATGAGTCTGTTACGCAGACATTTGATCGCTTCAATCATCTTCTCAGCAAGATGATAAAACATGATATTGAAAGGAAGCTCATTGAATAGAAGGTCACTTTTCTGAATGGTCTAAGATCCGAATGGAGAGCTGTTGTGTCAACGATCAAAGCACACGAGCAGTTCAAATCGTACTCGCTAGTGAAATTGGTGGGAATTCTGAAATCCCAAGAAAAGATAGTGCTGCAAGAGAAAAGCGTGGTTTCAAATCTAGGGTCTCTGGTGCTTCTGTCCAGGGGTAAAAGTGTAGAAGAAGATGAAGAGGATCTAAATCTGGGAGATCACGATCTAACAGCCGAAGACTATGCAATGATGGTGTCAAATCCTAGAAGGTTCATCAAGAAAAAGTTCCCTTCCAACAAAAATCATAATTGGCAGGGGAGCTCTAGTTCTAAAAAGGTGAAAGACGAACCGAAGGTTGAGGAATTGAAAAAGGAAGCAAAGGGTGAAGGTGACTCTGGTGTCCGTTGCTTCTACTGTGGTGGGAAGAATCACTACGCAAAAGATTGCGTGCTGAAGAAGATGGCAGAGAAAGATGAAGAAGCAAGTCTTTTGAAAAGACTGGAAGAGATAAAAAGGAAGAAAGCTGCTACTAATCCCTCTATGAATGCTCTTATTGTGCAGGGTTTGGTAGATGATGATGAGTTCGGTGGCGTGCAGGTGTGGTCGACTGACTCAGAAGACGATGAAGTGAGAAAGCCTTCTCATGGAAAAGCTTATGTTGTGAAAGGTGGTGAAATAAATGGAAGATGTCTGATGGTGACCGATGTATCTCAGATGAGGGGATACAACACTGATGGTGGAAATGAAGAGGCGAAGGAGCGAGAGGACTTATGCTTTACAACAAAACCTCTGAGTGTGCAGATCAATGAACTTGATGAACTGATCAAGAAGGTACAATCTGTTTTTGTTTCATTTAAAATTCCACAAAAATCATATGAAAAGTAATTAAATAACTTGAATTCAAGAATTTCAAATCTAGATAGTTGTTTAACTCAAACACGGGTCACAAATTCTAATTTGACTGACCAAATAAGCAGGGTGTCATCCAAGAGTGAGGAGCGAAGGATGTGGATAGAGCAGAAGGAGTTGGAGCTGATTAAGTCTAGGGATGAAAACATTTATTTACAAAGAGACAATCTCAAATTGTTAAAACAAAGGAATGTTTTTTGTTTGATCGCCAAAAGGCTTTATGCTAACATTACTCAACTGCATCTAAATTGTGAAATAGGGCAGAAGATACATCACATGATTCTTCCCTTCCTTGAGTTCAAGGAGGATGAAATCGACGCCGAAGCATACAACTGTGAAAGTGTTGTATCTTCCAATGATGTTAATCCCACTTACATGTATGGTCTGGACAAAATAGAATCTTTTATAAAGTCCAAAGACCATAAGGACATGCTTAAAAATCTTTTGGATGAAAATGATAAGTTGAAACTCCGGACCGAAACCATACAAAAATTCGACTCATTGAGTACCGATTTGAGTTCAGAAAACAAAATTGATGTTGAAAATGCATCTGAACTTAACGAGGATGATGATATGAGTGTAATTTCTGTAGAGGACGAAGTTGACTGTTCTGAGTTCGTCAGAAGCGAACCCGAAAACCACAAAAATCTGATTTCTGAAAATTCTGTGGAATTCGCTTTCTTGACCAAAACTAAGTCCCCAGTCCTTAAAGAAAAGGCCGTTGTGTTTCAAAAGGTTAGAACTACTCCCAATCAAGTGTATAAGGTCATAGGAGTAACCGAACATCAGACAACTGAACTCACTGCCATAGTGAACGAAGATAATACTAATGGCTGTGATGAGTTTTTCTGGTCAGTACGGATAGATAACGCAGACGAAACAGTTGGTCTGTCAGAGCGAACATCATCGAAGGCCAAAGGTAGATATGTGCCCGAACCGCTGAATAAGCCTACCAACTTTGACGTAGCAAGTACCAGTGGCACAAAATAGACTCCTGTAGAAGAAGTCACCTCCACAAGCGAAACCTCATCTATGAAGAGTGAACCGGTTGCTAAGAAGCTGAAACAAAAGGCTAATATCCACAGACAACCGAAACAGGTGAAAAATCAAAAGCAACAGAGAAACCTGAGATATAAGAAAAATCTCTCAGAGTGAAAGCAGTTTTGGCGCTCTCAAAATCCTCACTACTCTTACCATGATAAAGATTCTATGTCAGAGAGAAAGACTTTTGGGCCACACGAAGAACAGAACCGAAAGGATAGGTTCGGTCCCGAAAGCAACTGCAACCGAAAAGCTAGTTTCGGTTCGCCAAATAACAACAGGCAAAGACCTGATTTCAGTCCATCAAGCTTTTACAATAAAAGACCCATTTTCGGACCACCAACCAACAACATCCAAAAATCCAACTTCGGCTCATCATCAAACGACTACCGAAGGTCCAGGTTCGGTCCCCCAAATGATCACAATCGAAAGGGTCATTTCGAATCTCGAGTCAGGAAAGATTCTCATTCTAATTTATTTTCCTCTAATTTTACTCGTTCTCAATCTTCTTCTAAGCCCAATTCTGGTCCTACACAAAATTCAAGATCATCAAGGGATTTGAAAGGAAAAAGGAAGATTTCCTCAGCTAAAGAAGACCGAAAGCAGGCTAAAGTCCAAACACCAGAATCTGAATCCAAAATGCCTGCAACTAATTCTAATAAAATCAAAGTGTTTACTATTGAAAGAAAAGATGAAACAACCTTAATAAAACGAACATATCTTGTTGATGTTTCTCTTACTATTCCTGTTCCTGTGAAAGGCTCACGTGGACCCAAGAAACTTTGGGTTCCTAAATCTGCTTAATTTTTGTAGGTTATTAGTGACGAACAGTTTGACGAAGAATGGTACATTGACAGTGGCTGCTCACGTCACATGACAGGAAGGAAGGAAGAACTAAGGGAGTTTCGATCACTTCAGAATGGTGGCAATGTCAAATTCGGTAACAACTCATATGGAACAATAAAGGGTTATGGGATGATAACCAATGGAGACTTCACAATAAGAAAGGTGGCGTACGTAGAAGGGTTGAAACATAATCTCATTAGTGTATGTCAACTGGTGGGAGGTACCGGTCTCAAAGTTTCATTCGTAGGCGAAGGTTCATAAATTATAGAGAAGAAATCCAACAAGGTCATTCTCAAATCAGATCGAAAAGGAGAAATGTTTCCTCTGAATCTCAGACCAATCAAAGGAAATCCAGCCATATGTCTTTTGTCCAAAGCTCATTCAGACGAAAGTTGGTTGTGGCACCGAAGACTCTCACATCTCAACTTCAAAGACATCAACAAGCTTGTCACCGGCGGTCATGTTCGGGGTCTTCCATTGCTCAAGTTTGATCGGGAACACTTGTGCGCTGCATGCGAAATGGGGAAACAGAGTCGTCAAAGTCACCCATCGATTATAAACACAAAAGTTGTTGAACCACTTGAGTTGCTTCACATCGACTTATGTGGTCCATCATCAATCGAGAGCATTGGCGGTAGCAAGTATATTCTTGTTATTGTTGATGATTTCTCACGTTTTGCATGGGTATTTTTTCTGAAGCACAAATCTGAGGCCACTCCTAAGCTGAAGATGTTTATCAAGCAGGTCGAAGTACAACTGAGAAAAGTCGTTCGAAACATTAGGAGCGACAATGGACTGGAATTCAAGAACAAAGAATTCGAAGACTTCTTGGCAGAAAAAGGAACCAGTAATAACTTCTCAGCCCCTTATACACCTCAACAAAATGGTATTGTCGAAAGGCGAAACCGATCCTTGTGTGAGGCGGCCCAAACTATGCTAAGTTTTGCTTCTATTCCCTTATATTTCTGGGCTGATGCTATTGCTGCAACTTGTTTTACGCAGAACAGGTCTTATCTCAACAAGCGTTTCTCTCTCACTCCTTATGAGATCGTCAACAACAGGAAGCCGAATGTAAAATTCTTCCATGTGTTCGGTTCAAAGTGCTTCATCTTCAACTCCAAAGAACATCGCAACAAGTTTGATGTTAAAGCTGACGAAGGAATCTTTCTGGGATATTCTCTTACTTCAAAGGCATACAGGGTTTTAAATAAACGTTCTAGAAAGATTGAAGAAACCTATTATGTGACGTTCGATGACAATTTCGTCAAGAAACTAAAGACTACTGAAGAAGCAATTGGAGAGATTTTCTCTCAAACAGGTCAAGTCACAGCTACGACTGCTAATTTATTTGATAAGTCCGTAGACTTATTAGATGAACATGAGAAAGCCACTCTCTCGGAAGCCAAGGCAGCAAACAACAAAATCGATCATCTGAAGCAGATTGTTGAAGATGCAGCCAAACAAATGGGAGAAGGAGAACCAATTCGAAACGAACCTCCTCAGCACGACACTTTAGTTGAGGGGGAGAATCAATTCTCATCAAATCAATAGGACTCACACTTTCAGGGGGAGAATCCAATCCCTGTAGCACCCGAAAGCCCGACTACACCTGAAAGTCCTGTAGCACCCGAAAGCCCGGCTACACCCGAAAGTCCTGTAGCACCCGAAAGCCCGGCTACACCTGGAAGTTCAGTAGCACCCGAAGGTCCAAATCAACCAGAAGATCCAAATGAGTCATCATCTGTCGAGGGGGAGAATTCCGATATGTTCTATGATGATGATATTCAATCAGAGTTGGAAGAAATGGTCAATGCTGAATTGGATCCATCCTATGATCCAAACTTTCCTCCTCTCACCAAATGGACCAGAGATCATCCTGTATCTCAGATAGTAGGTAATGTGTCTGAAAAGGTCCTAACCCGATCTCAAGTGAAGGCAAAGCAAACCTCCCTATTCTCCAAAGTAGAGTTCTGTATGTATAATTCCTTCGTATCCAAAGTTGAGCTAAAGACCGTCAATATTGCTCTTGATCATTTTGATTGGGTTCAGGCAATGCAAGATGAACTCAATGAGTTTGAAAGAAATAAGGTCTGGCGTCTCATTCCAACATCGAAAGATGCCTCAGTCGTTGGTCTCAAATGGGTATTCAGAAACAAAATTGATAAGGAGGGTAATGTGATTCGAAATAAAGCTCGTCTTGTGGTGAAAGGATATTGCCAAGAAGAAGGAATTGATTATGAAGAAACATTTGCTCCGGTAGCAAGGCTGGAATCTGTTCGAATATTTCTTGCCTATGCTGCACACAAGAACTTCGAGGTCTACCAAATGGATGTGAAATGCGCTTTTCTGAATGGGGAACTTGAAGAAACGGTTTACGTGGAGCAACCTCCTGGCTTTGTGAATGAAAAACATCCAGATCACTGCTACATTCTAGACAAGGCAGTTTATGGTCTGAAACAAGCACCTAGGGCATGGTATGAAACACTAACTAAGTTTTTAAAGATGTCTAAATTCAAACAAGGTTCGGTTGACCCAACCTTCTTTTGTAAAAAGGAAGGTAACCACCTTATGATAGTTCAGATCTATGTCGATGATATCATCTTTGGCTCAACGAATCCTAGCTTAACAGCTGAATTCAGAAAGCTGATGGAGACTAAATTTGAAATGAGCTCAATGGGTCCGATTAACTTTTTCCTTGGTTTAAACATTAGACAGGGACCCGAAGACATCTTTAT
This sequence comes from Lactuca serriola, assembly GCF_051521515.1. Taxonomy (NCBI): domain Eukaryota; kingdom Viridiplantae; phylum Streptophyta; class Magnoliopsida; order Asterales; family Asteraceae; genus Lactuca; species Lactuca serriola. Next base: position 172,844,964 of record NC_136414.1, read on the forward strand.
CAACCAGGAAGCATATACCAAGTCTCTTCTTGCTAAATTCAGTATGATAGGAGATTCAAAAGTCAAAGTTCCCATGGCGTTCGGCACCAAGCTCACACCATCCTTGGAAAAACCGGCAGTCGACATAACACTATACCGCCAAATGATTAGTTCCCCGATGTACCTCACAGCTAACAGACCTGACATAATGTTTTCTGTGTGCTATTGTGCTAGGTTTCAAGCGAATCCCCATGCACCACACATGCTAGCAGTGAAAAACATACTCTGATATCTGAAGTGAACCACCTCTCTCGGTCTCTGGTATCCCTCAAACTCAGGTTTCTTTGTTCAAGCCTACTCAGATGCAGACCTTGGAGGATGTGGTTTAGACAGGAAAAGCACCACAGGAGGCTGTCAATTCCTCGACGAGAAGTTGGTAAGCTGGCAATCTAAGAAACAAACATGTGTTTCTCTGTCTACAACCGAAGCAGAATATATTGCAGCCGCTTCGTGCACATCTCAAGTGATTTGGATCCAAAGCCAACTCCGGGATTATGGACTCAATATGAAAAAGATCCTTCTATATTATGACTCAAAAAGTGCAATTAGGATCTGTCATAACCCCGTGCAACATTCCAAAACCAAACACATTGCATTGAGGTATCACTTCATTAAAGATCACGTAGAAGACGGAAACATAGAGATTCATTTTGTTCGCACTATTGATCAACTGGATGACATCTTCACCGAAGCTCTTCCTCAAGCAAGTTTTAATAAAATTCTACAAGGGCTAGGTATGATGGAATCGGAGTCAGTACCAAAAACTACTTCTCAAAACTAAAATTTGGAAGCGAAATGAACCGAACGTTTGGTCTATTTTGGGTTCGGTTCACGTAAGTACCGAATTGAACCGAGCGCTCGGGTTCGGTCCTATTCACTTGTCTTCGCTTATCACTTAAAGGTAGTTTCTTTGGTTGTAAACTTTTCTGTACTCTTATTTCTCAACTATTTCTTACTTATTTCCCAATTCTTTTTTTTTTTAAACATTTTTTTTAAAAACCAAAATGAACCGAGCGTTCGGTCTATCTCGGGTTCGGTTCCAAATTTTTTTTGTTTGTTTTATTTTTGTTTTTCTATTTGAATAAAAAATTTCATAAAATCAAAAAATATTTTTCTTTACTTCCTTTCGTTTTTACCATTTGTGGATGATCAATGGGGCAGGTATTGTTCTCACACTTTTTAATAGTTAAATGTCCCTAGAAGTATACTGTTGTATGTTGTCCAAAGCCTCAACTGATTCTGAATAAAGCCTTCTTTACTTGGTATATACAAACCTTGTCTTCCCAATTAGGCTATTATATTTATTCTAATCATGAGCTACCTTACTCTCTTTTCACATGAGATAAGAGTTTTCTGTTTGGTCCTTATTTTAATAGCAGAGGTACTTTGGTTTCTTTACACCACCTCCAATATTTTTCTCCATCCTATTCGCTTCATACACGTAACCCTTGAGACTCTCAGAACTTACCACTGAGGTTTATGGTTACACAATTTCTGTGTTTATGATCTTAGCTTCGTGCCACTACGTGCTAAGTGAAACCCACAATTCAATACCTACTATGCATTGACGGTGAACAATTAAATTTGCTCTAGTTTTCACTAATGAATTAACGAATTCACCCCAGTGGTTGTACCTTGAAATCTCTAATTTTTATTTTTGTGTGATTCTTATGAAATTGTTAAAACCCATAACATTTCTTCCCTTAGAATCCAGTTTCAATTTTTTTTTGAGATTTCACCCAAATATATTTTCAACATGTCACTTATATTCTGTTCACACCTACTTGTTCAACAGACCGCATTGGTCTCACAAGTACTTTAGTAGATTTTTGTCTTATGTCAAGATCAGAAATTCTGAACTGAAGCGAAAGCCTCCTAAATTAGCCTTATTAAAAGATGCCTTTCAACACTTCTTAATTAGTGTCTGATCGTAATTCAACGGGAAACCACACAAACACTTTAAGGTCTCTCTTGACTTTGAAGGAAGAGATTCGTGCCCGGGATCCACTGTTTCGTGTTTTTATTGACATCACAATTTCCCACATATGTGTTGCTTTATTTCTTTTTCTTTGACACTCTATGCACGAAAATCTTTTTGATTTTCCATAAATTTGGTTTCGTTAATTACAAGCAATTTTTGGCTATGAGATTTAATGTTATAAAAGAGATGTGGTTAATAATGTTACACGTGGTACTTTTGATCTATGACGACAGCTCATTCTAAACGGATAAATTGATGACTCAGCCGAAAGTCTAATCGTTTTAATATTTCAAACGACGCTTGATGGGAGGGTGTGTGAAGCGGAATCGTTTTTGATTTTCAAACGGTACCTGATGGGAGGACGTGTGAAACGGGACAGTCTTTCTCTCTCCTGCGTAATCATCGGGGTTCTAAACTGTCACGCATCAATCACCTAAGGAAACGCTTCGTATTTTCTTTAAAGATTTGGGAACTGATTTTTCTCTCTCTTCTCACCACGGTATAAAAGGTAAACTCTACAGTCAATTACCTCTTTACTGCACCAAATATTCAGAGAGCAAGAAAAGATTATTTTCTCCTACTGTTCATCATCTTCCCCAAAAACTTCTCTTCAATGGCGAACTCCTCTTCACTTCATGCTACTTCTCACATTCTGCCAATCCGTCCTCAACAAAGCCTGATCATCGATCTTACCCCACAAGTTTACGATGCTTTCATGTTCCCAATCGTGGAATGTCTCAAGTATTCGCCACTGGTTCCAGCACTCACCAAAGTCGAACCTATTCCAATGGAGTGTCTTTCGCAAATCTTCTCCACAGCCCACTATGACAAGTCTGTCAATCGAATCTTCTTCGACATTCTTGATAACAAGTCCTCCATCTCCAAACAACGATTCTGTTCGCTTTTAGGGCTTGAACCTGATGCATCTAGGGTTAACCCTAAATCCATTCCCATGGGAGAGTTGTTCTCCATGTTTTATAACATGGGTTACACTGAAATTCTGACGACCGTTACAAAGTTCAAGAAATCCTACTTACCTCCTCAGTGGAATGGCTTCTTCACTGTGTTGTTCAAAGGGCTATCGGAACGAAGTGCAGGTTCAGATGGGGCGAGCCGTCTGTTTATGATCATTCTCTATGGGTTGTACCACGACATCAATCTCGATTATGGATCGGTTTTATGGCAGCAGCTGATTCAGAGCCTAGCGTCTACTTCTCGCCATTCAGAGATCTCTTACGCTAGATTCTGGACGCTAGTTACAACGTGGGTTATGGACAAGTATCATGTTCCTATTGTTGCTGTTTCTCCACTTGCTTTCATAGGAACTTTTCACACTACGAAGATCATAGTGTCTGATTCCTCCAAATTTCAGTTTGTTGGCTCAATCCCTGAGTCAATGTATGGGTTTGTTCCAAGCGACAGTCGCATCATCAAAACTTACAAGGATTTTCGTCGCTCAGGTCCCAGAGAGCTTACTCCTTAAATGATTCAATCAATCCATGATGCTGATAGGCCTGCTCCCAAGGGAAAGAAACATGACAAGGGCAAAGACAAGAAGGTTGTCAAAGGTGAGAAAGGTCCTTCTCCAAAGAAATGCAAACCTTCCAAGGCAGCTCAATCCCCTCCACCAAAGAAGAGGAAGACCCAACCCAGGCGAAAGCTTATTCTTGCCTCCTCCTCCAGTGAATCTGAGGAAGACAATTCAGACCCCGAAGAGTCACTTTGAGGTAATACTCCTCCACGTTCGCCTACCCTTGAGGTACCTGTTTCTTCTAAACCTGTCTCTCCTCCCCTAGTCTCCATCTCTACTTCAATTCCCCCCATAACCTCCACTACTCAAATACCACCCACCTCTATTCCTATACCACCTCCCATTTTCACCAAAGCTACCACAACAACCACCGATGGTGTTCGAACCAAAGTATCTGATACGGGGGCTCCTACTACAGCACCCGAACCTACTCCCACTACCGAACATACATCCGCACCCGAACCTACTACCACAACCGAGCCTCCAACCTCGCCCTCATCTCCAGCTCACTCAGCAGAAAATGAAGAACCTTTTCTTGGAGGAGAGGATATGACGTTTGACTCGGTCTACTACAGTCTGTATCAAATGCAAAGTGATGACGACGATGATGCTCCTGTCACCAAGAAGCATCTCAAGGAGCTTCATGAGAAAATCGATTCTCTCATTGCTTCCTCCTCCTCTTCCTCTCAATCTACTATCTCAGAGGCTGCTATTCAGGGGCTTGTTGATTCCTTCACCAAGGCTCATGAAGCTTTTATCAACTCTGCCACTGCCACTATTGACGCCTATACCAAGGCGTGTGCTGCTGCGACCGAAAAAGTCGAAAAACTATTTGTTGATGCTAATTCTCTTCTGCAGTCTTTACAGGGAGCCGCTGACTCCAATGCAGAGAAGCTTGACTCTTTTGTCAACAAGCTGGCCACTTCAGTTGCCTCCGAACTGGAGTCCTTTGCCAGTCTTCATCAGTCTCTCAGCGATGACAACAAATTATTCCAGGCGACTGTTGAGGAGCGCCTGACAAAGCTGCAAGAAGATCTCGCTTCAGAGAACTCAGTGGTGGATGCTCTTTCTCGCAAGACCACTGCTCTCAAGGTCAAGAGTCTTCATCTTTTCCAATTTGAAAAAAGGAAGTTGCATCTCTTCGATCTGAGCGTGCGGTTATTTCATCGTGTGTTTCGGATGTTCACGCTGCTCTCTCCAACATTATTGAAGCACATGATCCTATCCTGAATTACTTAGTGAGGCGCACTCTCGCAGAGAAGCTTGCTCCTGCCCTTGCCCTACTAAGCAAAATTGAAGGGCTCCTTGAGTTCGTGTCCTATCCTAAACAAGGGGGAGAAGATGTGTCTCAACCGCCTCCCACTTCCACAGCAACTAAAACAACCGAACCTCCTCCAGCAGGTCAAGCCTCAAGTTTGGGTGTCAAAGAGAAAGGAAAGAAGATTGCTGATGACAGTGATGATGATGATAAAGAGACCATCGCTGATCTCTTAAAGAAACAAGGCCGAGATAAAGATGCTGACATGAGCGCTCGCGTTGCCAGAGAGTTTGAGGCGAACGAACGAAAAATGAAGGAGACTCATGATCTTCTTGAGAGTAGGAAAAATCTTTTTCCTCCGTGGACTCTCGAGAGGCTTATAAAAGAAGCAATTGAAACTCCCAGCATCCTGTGGCTCGAACCAGTGATTTCATTGGATCGAATCAATTCTGTCGATTCTCAGTTCGACATACCACTGACCCGAAAAGCCTTCATATTCCATGCGTTTGATAATGTTGCTGATGTCCGTCATCCTCATCCAAAGGTTGATAGGGAGCTTGTCGAATTCTATCTGAAGTCTGCTCAACCTCAGTATCTGACATGGAGTGCTCAGAAGATCGTCAACGTTCGGGTCCTCAAACCGTTTCGTGAGGGGAACTTCACGAACGTTCGGTTCAAAGTGCTGAGGGGTTCTGCTAAAACCGAACTCGCTATATCACTTGCTGATCTTCCCAACCTGAATCCACATGATTGGATTATTTTGCATAACATCCTCCTCACCAACGAAGCTGAGTATGGTCCGATCATTGATCACTTCAAAAGAATGCTTGTATGCTACATCATGGAGGTTGCCAAGATGGATCAGGAGATCGCTAGTATCTTCAAGAAAAAGCCTACTATCTCTCCTGTGGGCTCTGCTAGTGATTTGAACATGATGCAGATGGGGAGAATTGACCCGAAGCGGAATTCTGTTATGTTCACAAGGAACGAAGGCCAAAAATGCCTGTTCGCCTTGGCAGATAAGCACCTTTACACCACTGCATGCTTGGAACATGTTCTGGGAATCATTCATCGTTGCAAGCAGAATTCAGCAGATGACAAGAAGTATTTTGATGACATGATCCAATGGTACATTCGCTTTAGACAGACCATCCTTGCTCGCATCCCACGTCTGTTTGAAACCACTAAGAAAGTTCCTGCAGCTGGACCCAGCAAGCCGAAGTAATAGTCTCGCTCCAATTGATGCAAAGGGGGAGATTGTAGGGTCTGAAAGGTGTTGCGTCTTGGGCTCGCTATTTAGTCCATTTAGTCTCCGGATTGGGCCTGTCCATCCGAGAGTTATATCTAGGGTTTTGTATTTATAGGTTCTTGCATGCATCTTAGTACGTAAGGATTTGGAAGTCAATTATTATCTTTATCGTTTTGTAACCCTAACAGCCTCTACAGTGGAAGTTCTTTATCGAGCTCTGCTGAGGCTTGAATCTATTGAATCATTCAACATATTTTGATTCATTCTTGTGCTTGATATTACTGTTTATCGTTTTTGTGATTAATCTATTCAAAGATCTAAACGATCAAAGAGTTTCTTAACTCTTCACATAGAATTGACCATATTGAGGTGCTTTACAATAAAGCAATTCAAAAGGGCTTGTATTATGTAACATCCATAAAATTCATGAAAAATTGAAACTTTTGAAACAACCCAAAATGCATCATTGTTTACAAAATAGTTTTCAAAACATGTCTAATATGAAAGTTTGCCCAAAATCACAAAAACACACACGAGGAAGTGCACGATCCCACCTTCGCCTTTCCGCGATCCTCTGAAGTACTTGAAACATAATCCATAAATGTAGGCCCAAAGCTTAGTGAGTTTCCCCAAAGTACCAACACAACACATACTCATAATAATAACATCAAACAACATGCATAAAGAACCTTCAGTATGACTGGACCGCCTCACGGGGCCTTCAGCATATCTAGACTGTTCTCTAAGCCTTTGGCCCGACTGGTATTCCCCTCTGACCTGCAGTCTATCCGGGCCGCCCTGGTCTATTGGCCTTCCACACAAAGCAGAACCGCCTCAACCCAACTACACATACACCGTGTCGACACACACACACACACACACACACATATATATATATATATATATATATATATATAACAAACAATCATATAATAACCAACCAATAACAATTAGACAGATCTTGCATATCACTAAGCATAACATCATCCTATCTACCAGGATGCAGATCTAATAGATCACTACATTATACGATAAACCAAGATAGTACTCCAAAAGGGCCGACATTGGTGCCTTCGACCCGAAAGTATAGTGAGGACAACTCACCTCATACAACTGAATCCAACTAAGAGTCTCTGACTACTGGCTCACTAAAATCCCCCCGCACTATCATAACATAATAATAATCCAATTAATACTTGGATTACAACTTAAGCTAACTGTCCATCATTAGGGTAAATATTTAGTTGGGCTAAGACCCAGACCCAATCTTGATCCAAAAATGCCTATTCATAATATAACCATCCAATACCCATAATTGGCCTAATTTTCCAAATTGGGCCCAAATCCAACTTGGACCCTACCCTAAAGTCCAATCCTTCACGTGGCCCAAAACATCAGCACTCAGATCATCCAAAGAGAACCCAAGCATCTAAGACCAAAAAGGTGGCCCAACTTGAAGCCCAAAACCGCAAAGCCCACAGACTGAGTACGCGGGGCGTACCCAGCTGTACGCAAAGCGTACTAGCATTAGGGACTTGGTTAAGGCAGGGATTATGGGGGACATGGAGGGGTAAAATGGTCTTTTACCCATCCCAATAGTTACAGAGGGATTAGCATGAGTTTATATAAAGTTGTGATCTTTAAGTGTTAATTAGAGATGCTTATTGCGTGTAGACGGAGATTAGGCTGTTCAATGGGTATCCAGTTTCCTTGCTTGCTTACGAGGTGAGTCTTCTCACTATACTTACATGAGTGGTAATACCGAATGACTGGAGGGTCTTATTTGAGTTATCGACCGGAGGGTCCTATGTGCTTATATTGAGTTATGTGATATTGTGCATTTATGTCATTGTGATATATGCTATGTTATTATGTGTTTTACTAAGATCGGACCAGAGGGTCCAAACCGAGTTGTGAGACTAGAGGGTGTTCACTGAGATACAGTACCGGAGGGTCCAACCCGAGTTGTGAGGCCGAAGGGTCTTCATTGATCCGTGAGACCGGAGGGTCCACACCGAGCCGTGAGACCGGAGGGTCCTCACCGAGACGCATGAGACCGGGGGGTCCATGCCGAGTTATAGCCATGAGAGGCTTATTATTTGTGTATGTGGTATTTTGGGGAACTCACTAAGCTTTGTGCTTACCGTGTTTTGTGATATGTTTTTCAAGTACTTCTTAGGATCATGGGAATGCACCGGCTTGATTGTACACACCGATTCGAGATTATGTGGATGATTATGGGATAGTGACATTTTTATGTGGATTTGTGTTGAGAATTGAAACAATTATGTTTTTGAGAAATATATTATGAGCTTTTATGTGTTTTAAAAATGAAAAATTTGGTTTGAAAATTTACGTTGTTACAAGTTGGTATCAAAGCCTTGGTTTGAGGGATTCGGGTGTACCTTCGGGTATGTCTGAACTCAAACTGAGGATTTGAGAAAATTTTTCAAAAGAAATGATTTTTCTAAAATGAGAAAGAGTTTTAAGAGAAAACGAGTGGAGCAGTTTGTACAATCAGCCAGAGCCCGAATGGTGATTTCCCAAAATACCCTTACTTATTTGTGTTATGAGATATTTATGAGATATTAGTGATGCATGCTAGAGGATAGGCTAAGTAATTCATATTTAGGGCTAGAGTTGCCTGATTTGTGATGGCTTAGCCTAAGAGTCGTTGCTATCTGTTATGTGCTTCGAGTATGTGCTCAGTAAGAGTATCTAGCAGGAATCACTTAGAGCGAGTTCTAAGATAAGGGAAAAATCTAGGGGAGATACCTAGATGAGCATATGAGAGATCTACCGAGAGGGTAGTCTGTTATTCATGAGAGTTAGAGTACTTGTGAATTGGGATCCTAGGAGGAGGACTTGGGGTGACTACAGGTTGGTGTGGAAGGTAGTATTGGGCCCGTACTACTGAAAGCACCAGATCTATATGCAACCCAAGTAAGAATCCTTAGGATGCTAAGGAACAAGTAGGGACGGGTGATCGAGTGTGAGTATGCTCGAGCGAGTCTCTGATGATTTTTCGTGTTGTGTTTCAGAGACATCATGGTGGGTACACGCCACAACCCTTGGAGCAGTGGGGATAGTGATGAGGAGATCCGCATGATCATCCATGATGAGGTGGCCGCAACCATTCGAGAGGCGATACTGGAGATGTTTGGGTATATTAAGAACACACTGATTAAGACATTTGACGAGCGATACGCTGCCGTTACTAAGGCTGCTGCTGCTGCATCCACTACAGCTATTGCCGCTGTTAGGCCACAGGGAGCTGACTCGTTGTTGTTCCGGGAGTTCAGCAACACGAAGCCACCATTGTTTGATGGGACACAGGATCCGATTACTGCCATGAGATGGATCACTGACATTGAGGGATGATTTTATACGTGTTCATGTACTGAGCATTTGAGAGTCTGGTTCGCGCTGAACTAGCTTCGCTTGGGAGCGAAGGACTGGTGGAAGTTTGTGACGACTGACTTTACCCCTGCTGATCATGCTGCAATGACTTGGGAGAGGTTCACTAAGTTGTTTCGAGATAAGTATGTTCCCCAGGTGGAGAGGGAACGTTTGGCACAAGAGTTTCTGTCTCTCAAGCAGAAGACAGATTCGGTGACTGAGATTATGAGGATGTTACACGAGAGGGCGATGTTCTGCCCTGAGCATGTGTCCACAGAGCAGGCACGTGTGAGTCGATATTTGAGCATCTTGAGGAGGGATATACGGGAGTTTACAGCGAACTCGTCTTATCGGACATTGGCTGAGTTGCAGACCAATGCCAGGAGGAGAGAGACTGAGTTGGAGATTCAGACCAGAGAGGAGGGAGAGCAGCAGGGGAGAAATAGGAGACCGACACAGTCGCAACCGATGGCTAAGCGGGCTAAGCCCGCTGATTCGAGAGCTGGAGGCCAGAAGGGCCGCACTTGTAGGAAGTGCGACAAGACCCACGAGGGATCTTGCCGGGCAGGGATTTGCTACAAATGTAGAAAGGAGGGGCATATGGTGAGGGACTGCCCCAAGGGATTTTCTGTTTTTTTTCACTAGCACCAAATAGGCCATCGAAAGGTCGAGTGTCCTCAGCTTACCCAGGGAACCACCCAGAATACCACTCCTATTGCTTTACGTGTTACTGATGGCCGATTAGGGAAGGCCGAGCCTCCGAGGGCTCGTGGGAGAGCATTTCAGCTGACAGCGGAAGAGGTCCGCGCCGCGCCTGGTGTTGTTGCTGGTATGTATCTCGTTATCTATGTTGTTTTGATATTTGTTTATACTTATATTGTGCTGTGTATAGTTACTTTTCTTGTGTGTTCTGTACCTGCTTTGGTGTTGTTTGACTCGGGTACGAGTCGATGTTTCATGTCCTTAGATTTTAGCTGCCACATCGGTATTCGACGTGAGGCGTTGAGTCGACCTCTGAGAGTTTCTAGATCCGACGAGCATGCGGTTTTTGCTACTGATGTATTCCAAGTGTGTGTACTAGAGATTTTTGGTGTTGAGTTCCCGATAAACCTAGTACCGATCGCGATGGGTGATGTTTGTGTCATAGTGTGCATGGACTGGTTGAGGGTGTTTGGAGCTGTGATCGACTGCGAGCATCAGATGGTGACCATACGAGACCCTAGTGGGGGAGTTCTTATGGTGTATGACATGGGTACCTGATCTGGATCCGCCTTTTTCTCTACTGCCAGAGTGAGATGGAGTCTACAACAGGGTTGTATGGGCTTTCTGGCGTATGTGATGGATACACAGGTGGCTATAGAGAGGCCGAGCTCTGTCTCCGAGGTTCTGATAGTGTGTGAGTTTCCATATTTTTTTCTCGAGGAGTTGCCAGGTGTGCCTCCCGAGAGGCAGGTAGAGTTCCGGATTGATTTGGTTCCGGGAGCAGTGCCTATTGCCAAGGAACCTTATCGCCTTACTCCACCAGAGATGCAGGAGTTATCCTCACAGCTCTAGGAGCTGCTGGGGAAGGGTTTTATTAGACCGAGTAGCTCACCATGGGGAGCGTCAATCCTTTTTATCAAGAAAAAGGATGGTTCACACCGGATGTGTATTGATTAACTGGAGTTGAACAAGCTGACGGTCAAGAACCGTTATCCACTACCGAGGATCGATGATCTGTTTGATCAGTTGTAGGGAGCGTCTTGGTTTTCCAAGATTGATTTGAGATATTGATATCATCATATGAGAGTCTGCGAGGAGGATATCCAGAAGTCGGCCTTTAGGACTCGTTATGGGCACTACGAATTTGTGGTGATGCCTTTCGGACTCACCAACGCACCGACAACATTCATGGACTTCATGAACCGGGTGTGCAGGCCTATATTGGATTGATCGGTGATCGTTTTCAGTGACGATATCCTGGTGTATTCGAGATCTGGAGAGCAGCATGAGGAGCATCTTAAGGAGATTCTTGGAGTTTTGAGGACGGAGAGGCTTTATGCCAAATTCTCTAAGTGTGATTTCTGGTTACGAGAGGTCCGGTTCCAAGGACACCTCGTGAATCAGAATGGGATATTGGTCAACCCAGCTAAGATTGAGGCAGTTATGAGGTGGGAGGTGCCGAGATCACCGTCTGAGTTCAGGAGTTTTCTAGGTTTGGCCGGCTACTATCGGAGGTTTTTCGGAGATTTCTAGAAGATTGTCGTTCCTCTAACCAGGTTGACTCGGAAGGGTGTTACTATTACTTGGGGCCCGAGCAGCATGCCTCATTTGAGACTCTTCTCCATAAATTGTGTGAAGCCCCCGTGTTAACACTTCCTAAGGGAGTGGAGGACTTTGTAGTTTATTGTGATGCTTCTATATCTGGGATGGGTGCGGTGTTAATGCATAGGGGACATGTGATAGCATATGCATCGAGGCACCTGAAGCCTTATGATACGAGGTATCCTACCCACGATCTGGAGCTGGGGGCGGTGGTGTTCGCCCTAAAGATCTGGCGCCACTACCTGTATGGAGGCCGGTGTACCATATATACGGACCACAAAAGCCTGAAGTACCTCATGGATCAACCCAACCTGAATATGAGGCAGAGGAGGTCGTTGGATGTGTTGAAGGACTATGACTGCGAGATCTTATATCATCCGGGATAGGCTAATGTGGTAGCCGACACCCTGAGTCGTAGAGCAGCGAATGCTCCGATCCGAGATGTGTACATGAGGATGACAGTGATGACTCCAGTCTTAGACACCATTAGAGAGGCCCAGGTAGAGGCCGTGAGACTGGAGAACCGCAAGAGGGAGCGAGTGATTGGGCAGGTTTCCGAGTTTGTGACAGACAGTCATGGGCTTATGACTTTCCGAGGGAGGATTTGGATGCCCTATATAGGTGGAACACGACGCATACTGATGGAGGAGGCACATAGATCGAGATTCTCGATCCATCCAGGGGCCAATAAGATGTATTTGGACCTGAAGAGAGATTACTGGTAGCCCTGTATAAAGAGGGATGTGGCATGGGTAGTTGAGAGGTGCTTGACCTGTCGCCGGGTTAAGGCGGAGCACTAGCGTCCACATGGCCCGTTACAGCCTCTAGAGATTCCCCAATGGAAGTGGGAACATATTTCGATGGATTTTATCACCAAGCTACCGAGGATCGCGCGTGGGGTTGACGCGATATAGGTGATTGTAGACCGGTTGATGAAGAGTGCTCACTTCCTCACCATCAGTGAGAGCTCTTTTGTAGAGAAACTGGCCGAGATTTATGTGAGAGAGCTGGTAGCACGGCATGGAGTGTGTTGTGTATTATGTGTTGCGTCATGGGCTATTCTTTTGTATATCCGGTATTGGGCCTGTCCAACCATGATTATAGATTAGGGTTACGTATTATATATAGTGCATGCATGTATGCCTTAGTACGCTAGTCATTGATTATGTTTTGCATTGTAACCCTAAGCACCTCTACAGTCGAAGTTCTTCATCGAGCTCTTCTGGGGTGTTAAAGTTTAATTATTCGATGTCGTTCAAACCATTCTTGTGTTCTTTATTGTTTTTCTGCTTGAATCTATCGATCATTAAGGAATATTATTCCAACAATTGGTATCAGAGCCGGAGACTGTGTTACTCATACGCATTCCTTATGTGTGAAGAATTATTTAGGGTTTTCGCTTTTATCAACTATATAAAGGTCCTCTTCTTTTAGTTGACGACTTTGTATAGTGTTTGATAAAAACCCTAATCTTTAGATTACAAGTCTGATTCTAGCAGATCTGAAAACAAGCTCATCATGTCACACGACGAATCTCAAGCCAATCCCATTAACATCTCAAATAACATTGGATCCACTACAAGGGTTCCTATTCTCTACACTCAAGACTATGAAGTATGGGCGCATCACTTTGAAGATTACGTGATTGGATCTGAAGATAATGGCTATCTCATCTGGGAAGCCATTACGATCGGTCCATTCATCCATTCTGTAACAAACAGGACAGTGAAGACTCAAAAGGAAGTAGAAAAGATACCACAAGACAAAAAAGATAAGCTAATGTGTAATCTCAAAGCTTTAAGGATGATCCGGTTTGCCCTACAAGCAAACACCTTCCGTCTGGTAAGCTCATGCTCTACAGGAAAAGAGATATGGGACAGACTGAAAGAACTGTATTCAACCAATGAAGATCTAGAGCACTCAATACAAACCTTGTTGCTGTCTGAGTTTGGTGCCTTTGCTTAAAAACCTGAGGAGACTCTTCTTCAGACGTTTGATTGTTACAGTCATCTGCTTAGCAAGATGATGAAGCATGGTATTGAAAGAAAGAAGATTGAACAGAAAGTCACGTTTATGAATGCCCTGAGACCTGAGTGGATGGAAGTGGTCTCAACTGTAAAGGCTCATGAACAGTTCAAGTCTTACTCGCTGGCAAAACTGACGGGCATCCTAAAATCCCATGAAAGCACAGTAACAAAAGAAGTGAAGGTTATGTCTAGAATGGGCTCTTTAGCCCTTATCTCGAAAGGGAAGAATGTGACGGAAGAAGAAGATGACTCAGATTTGTCTGAGTGTGACCTTACAGGTGAAGAATATGCGATGATGGTCTCTAATCCTAAGAAGTTTGGAAGAAGGAAATTCCCTGCCAATAAGAACAGAAACTGGCAAGGAAGTTACAGCTCAGAGAAGGTGAAAGAAGAACTGAAGAACGTCACTCAAAAGGATGATGATAAGAAAGAAAGCAAGCTAGCAGGAGATTCTGGATACGATTGCAATTATTGTCACGACCAGAACCACTTTGCCAAGGACTGTATGCTGAGAAAGATGGATGAGAAAAAGGATGGTGAAGATGATGAATCCTATTACCTGTGAAAGTTGGATGAAATAAAGAAAAAGAAAGCAACAAATAGTTCAACGGATTCTTTAATTGTGCAGGAGAATCTGGATGATGATGAGTTCGGTGGTGTTTAAGTCTGGCCAACCGACTCTTAAGATGAAGAAGTAAGAAAGCCCTCGCATGGTAGAACATATGTGGCTAGAAAGGGAGTCAGCAGTTCGGCTGGGAAGTGCCTGATGGTATCTGCAGAAACACCAACCGAAGGTGAGGATAAGGAGCCGAATGTGAATAGAGACAAGTGTTTTGCAACCAAGCCTGTGAGGGAAACGATATACGACTGTGATCGATTGATCAAAAAGGTACAATCCATCCTAGAATCATTGAAAGTTCCTGTCACTAATTATGAAGAAGAACTAAACGAACTAAAATTTAAAATTTCTAACTTAAGTGGTAGTCTTATGCAAACCCGACTAGCAAATTCTAACCTAACTGATCAACTCAGCAGGGAGTCTTCCAAGAGTGAGGAAAGGAGAGCATGGATACAACTAAAGGAGCAAGAGTTTGCTAGGGCTAGTGATGAGATTATTTATTTGCAAAGAGACAATTTAAAGTTTTTGAAACAACGAAATGTTTTTTGTTTAATTGCAAAACGCTTATATACTAACATAACTCAACTTCATCTAGATTGTGAAATAGGGAAAAAGATTCAGAAGATGATTTTACTCTTCCTTGAATTTAAGGAGGATGAAGTTATTGCTGAATGCGAATCAATAATGTCCTCTGATGAAATTTCTGTCACTTACAAATATGGACTGGACAAAATTGAGACCTTTATCGACTCCAAAGAACACAAAAGTATGCTTACAAATCTGTTGGATGAAAATGATAGGTTGAAAATTAAGTCCGAAACCATACAAACATTTTACTCGTCAAATGCCAAACTCTGTTCAGATCATAAAGTAAATGTTGAAAACCCATCAAAATTCGATGAGGACAGTGAGTTAAGTGAAATATCCGTGGAAGATGTAGTTGATTGTTCCGAGTTCTTAAAAAGCGAAACCGAGAAAGAAGAACCCCTTATATCTGAAAACTAGGTTGAGTATGCTCGCTTGTCGAATGACAAGTCCAAGAAACTCAAAGAGAAAGTAGTGGTTTACCAGAAAGTTCAAACCGTGCCAAATCAAGTTTATGCACTCACAGGAGTCACTGGGAAACAAACAGCAGAACTAAAAATCCTGGTTGACAAAGACTATGCTAAAGGGTGTGATAAATATTTCTGGTCCGCTCCTATCGATACTGCAGACGAGACCGTCGATCTGTCAAAGCAAACCTCATGGAGGGTAAAGGGGAGATATGTAGCCGAACCAATCAACAAACCCTCAAGCTTTGACAAACCAAGCACAAGTGGAACCAAAGAGATACTAGAAGAACCGGGAAAGAAACTGGAAGAATCAAAGAAAACTTCGAATTTATCTTCTAATTCAACTGAAGCTCAAAAGGAGAAGCAGAAGTCAAGCTTCAACATTCATAAATCTCAACAGCAATTGGCTAAACAGAAATGGGAAAGAAACCGGAGATACATGAAAAATCTGAGTGAGCGAAAAAGGTTTTGGCAGTCTCAGAACCCTAACCACATCCCTACTCAGAAAGAAACAAATGTCAAAGGAAGTGATAGGTTCAAAAACAAACAACAGTCTATTTTCGGTCCAAACTCTTACTATTCACGAACCAATAAGCCGAGCTTCGGTACCCATTCAAATCAGAACCGAACTTCAGGTTTTGGTTCCTCTACCAAGAATGAGAACCGAAAGTCAGGTTTCGGTTATACTCCAATTCGTCAACAAACTCATTCAACGAAGGATGTTAAAGGAAAGGGAAAGGTTGACTCGAATACTAACGTAAATAATACGAAAAAGTCTGATAAACCTACAACTCAAAAGAGCATTTCAAAACCATCTAACATTACATCATCTGAAACACTAAAATTTAAACATGACAAGAATAAAATTAAAGTGTACACCTTCAAAAGAAAACATGAAACAACTTTAATAAAAATAACTTATTTAGTTGATCTTTCTGTTGTTATTCCCTTCTCTGTAAAAGACTTACCCGGGCCCAAGAAACTTTGGGTTCCTAAATCTGCTTGAATTTGCAGGTTATTAGTGACGAGCAGTTCAATGATGAATGGTATATAGACAGTGGCTGCTCGTGTCACATGACAGGGAGAAAGGAGGAATTGAGGGAGTTTCGGTCCCTTAAGGATGGTGGATGTGTTAAGTATGGCAACAACTCTTATGGTACAATCAAAGGTTATGGGATGATAACCAATGGAGATTTCACAATTCGAAAAGTGGCATATGTTGAAGGATTGCAACATAACCTCATAAGTGTATCTCAATTGGTTGTGGGAACAGGACTGAAAGTCTCATTTGATGATGAAGGTTCAGAAATTATTGAAAAACAATCAAAAAGAGTCTTGTTAAAATCTGAACGAAAGGGTGAAATGTACCCCCTTAATCTCAGTCCAATTAAAGGGAAACCAACTATATGCCTATTGTCCAAAGCTAATTCTGATGAAAGCTGGTTATAGCACCGACGATTATCACACCTAAACTTCAAAGACATTAATAAGTTAGTGCTTGGAGATCATGTTCGAGGCCTCCCTTTGCTCAAATTTGACAAGGAACACCTATGTGCAGCTTGTGAGAAGGGCAAACAAAGCCGAAAGAGCCATCCTACACGTATCAACACCAAGATCATTGAAGCTCTTGAACTTCTGCATATTGATTTATGTGGACCTTCGGCTATTGAAAACATTGGTGGTAGTAAGTTCATACTTGTCATTTTCGATGATTTTTCTTGTTTCACCTGGGTTTACTTTCTTAAACAGAAATCAGAAGCAACTCCCAAGTTAAAGATGTTTATCAAGCATGTGGAACTGCAGCTACGAAAAGTGGTAAGGAACATCAGAAGCGACAATGGGCTTGAATTCAAGAATAAAGAGTTTGAAGACTTTCTGGCCGACAAGGGAGTAACTCATAACTTCTCTGCTCCTTATACTCCACAACAGAATGAAATCGTTGAAAGACGGAACCGTTCCTTATGTGAAGCAGCCAGAACCATTTTGAACTTTGCTTCTCTCCCATTATACTTTTGGGCTGATGCTGTTGCTACTGCTTGTTATACTCAAAACAAATCCTTACTTAACAAGCGATTCTCAATCACTCCGTATGAGATTCTGAACAACCGATAGCCCAACATCAGGTTCTTTCACGTGTTCGGTTCCAGGTGCTTCATTTTCAACTCTAAAGAGAATCATAACAAGTTCGATGTTAAAGCAGATGAGGGAATCTTTCTGGGCTATTCACTCACTTCAAAGGCTTATAGGGTTTTGAATAAACACTCCAAACGTATTGAAGAAACTTATTACGTAACCTTTGATGACTTCTACATAAAGAAAGCTCAAGCAAAAGAAAGTGCCATGGGTGAAAATTTTCCTGAATCAGGACAAGTCTCGGTTCCCATTTCAAATTTGTTCGAAGAATATATGAGGTAATTTGATGAACTAGAAAAAGCTATACACTCAGAGGCGAATGCAGCAGACAACAAAATCGACCATCTGAAAAAGATTATCGAAGATGTTGCGAAAGACATGGCAAAGGATCCTTCAAACCAAGCTAACGATCAACCCTCAAATGAACCTCCAAATAATAGCGCAATATTCAAGGGGGAGAGCTCATCTGTGTCTCATCCGACCGAGCAAGAGAATCCAAATCCAACCAAGCGAGAGAATCCAACTCCAACCGAGGGGGAGGATCTTGAACCTGACAAGGAACACACTTCGCCATTTGAGGGGGAGAATGAAAATTCAAATGAAGAAGATGATCGATCAGAATTTGAAGAAGAGGTAAATGCAGAGTTGGATACTATCTATGACCCGAACTACCCTCCTCTAACAAAGTGGAATAAAGATCATCCCAAAACACAAATAATAGGAGAATCATCTGAGCGCATTCTCACACGTTCTCAAAAGAAAGCGAAACAAACTGCGTTATTCTCTCACGTTGAATTTTGCATGTTTAATTCGTTTGTCTCTAAAATCGTACCAAAGACGGTCAATACTGCACTTGATCATGCTGATTGGGTACAGGCAATGCAAGATGAACTCCATGAGTTTGAACGCAATCGAGTTTGGAGACTAATACCCACTCAAAAGGATGCGTCTGTGGTAGGATTGAAGTGGGTCTTTAGGAACAAGATGGATAAAGAAGGCAATGTTATTAGGAATAAGGCTCGTCTGGTGGTAAAAGGATATTGCCAAGAAGAAGGAATAGACTATGAGGAGACCTTCGCTCCTGTAGCTAGATTAGAATCGGTTCGAATCTTTCTAGCATATGCTGCTCATAAAAACTTCGAAGTTTTTCAAATGGATGTGAAATGTGCATTCCTCAATGGAGACCTAGAAGAAACAGTGTATGTTGAGGAACCTCCCGGGTTCGTGAATGTGAAATACCCTGATCATTGCTATGTATTGGATAAAGCTGTGTATGGACTGAAGCAAGCACCAAAGGCCTGGTATGAAACACTAACTCGCTTTCTAAAAATGTCTAAGTTTAAGCAAGGTTTTATTGACCCAACCTTCTTTCGCAAGAAAGAAGGAGAACATCTTATGATTGTTCAGATTTATGTCGATGATATCATCTTTGGCTCCACGAATCCATGCTTAACAGCTGAATTTCGGAAGCTGATGGAGACTAAATTTGAAATGAGCGCAATAGGTCCTTTTAACTTTTTTCTTGGATTAAATATAAGAAAGGGATCGGAAGGCATTTTTATTAACCAACAGGCTTACATGAAGAACCTATTAGAAAAATTTGGAATGAAGGGTGACTCGAAGGTGAAGGTTCCTATGGCGTTTGGCACTAAGTTAACATCATCTCTGGAAAAGCCTGCAGTCGACATAACTCTCTATCGACAGATGAGTGGATCACTCATGTATCTAACTGCTAGTAGACCAGATATTATGTTCTCTATCTGTTATTGTGCCAGGTTTCAAGCTAATCTAAGAGAACCTTACATGATGGCAGTGAAGAATATTTTTTGCTATTTGAAGCGAACCTCGTCACTCGGTCTCTAGTATCCAGCAAAACCAGGTTTCTTTGTTCAAGCCTTTTCTGACGCTGATCTGGTGGATGCGGTCTGGACCGAAAGAGCACAACTGGTGGATGCCAATTTCTTGTTGGAAAACTTGTTATCTGGCAGTCCAGAAAGCAAACTTGTGTGTCTCTTTCAACAGCCGAAGCTGAGTATATTGCTGCTACCTCATGCACCTCACAAGTGATCTGGATACAAAGCCAATTAAGAGACTATGGACTAAGTATGAAGAAGATACCTCTTTATTGTGACTCTGAAAGTGCAATAAGAATATGTCACAATCCAGTGCAACACTCAAAGACCAAGCACATTGCACTACGATATCATTTCATCAAGGACCATGTTGAAGAGGGAAACATAGAAGTTCATTTTGTTCGATCCTCAGATCAACTTGCTGACATATTCACTAAAGCCTTACCTGAAGCAAGCTTCAACAAAATTTTACAAGGTTCAGGAATGATGGAAGCAGAATCAGTACCGAATCCTCAAACCTCTTTCTAAAAATTAAGATAAGCGAAATGAAGCGAACGCTTGGTCTATTTCAGTTCCGGATTTTTCGGGAATCGAAATGAACCGAACACTCGGTCTATTTCTGCTCCAAAATTTTCGGGAACCGAAATGAACCGATCGCTCGGTCTATTTCGGCTACGGAATTTTAAGGAACGGAAATGAACTGACCGCTCGGCTTATTTCGATTCATTTCTTTAAGGTTTGTTTTCGGCTGTATACTTCGTAATCTTTTTCTTATTTATATTCTCTGCTTTATTTTTAAGACTTTCTTATTTGTTTTTTTTTCTGTTTTAATTTCTTTTTAGAACAATCAAAAATCTAAAAATATTTTTTTATTTTATTATTTTTTTGAAAAGAGTTTTTTTTTTGTTTTTTTTGTTTGTGTGTATGGTTTGCTTCTTTCTGTCCATTCTCTAGGCGTCGTGCATTTCATAGCTACAAAATTTGGGTTGAGGCAGGTATGATTTTCTTATCTTGAACTAGTTAAGCATCCCTAGAAGCATGCTGCTGCATGTAGACTGAAGCCTCAATGACTATGAGTGAAGACTTAATGAACCGATTCTAGCTATCGGTTCTTCCCAATCAGGCTGCTAAACTTACTCCAGTCCTGAGCTACCTTTCTCCTCTCAAATGAGTAAGGAGAGTTCTGCTTTGTCACTCTTATATAGCAGAGGTACTTTTGGTTCTTTCAACCCCCTCCTCTAAAAAATTTCTCCATCACATATCATTTCATAAAAGTAACCCTTGAGACTCTCAGACATAACCACTGAGGTTTATGGTTACACAAAATATGTGTTTATGATCATGGATGCGTACACCACGTGCTAAGTGAAACCCAAAATCCAACACCTCTATAGAATTGACAGTGAATTTTAATATTCAAGCTTTAACTTGTTACCTAAAGAAGTCTCATTTTATTTTCTCGCGTGATCTTTATGAAATTGTCTAACACCAAGACATTTCTTCCCAAAAGATCCAGTTTAGTTTTTGTTTTTGAGATTTCTATTCTAAATTCTGTTACTTCCCACCTATCCGACCTAATTGTTCAACAGACCACATCAGTCTTACAAGTACTTCTTCCAACTTTCATTCTTATGTTAAGCATCGAGGTTCGATTGAAGCTTAGTCACACTCTAAACCCTATGATTAAAAAGAAGCATTTCAATGTTTCTCAACAAACATTTCATCGTATTCTCACGAGAAACCATACAAGCACTTCAAGTCTCTCTTGACTTTGAAGGTAGAGATTCGTGCCCAGGATCCTCAGCTTTATGTCATATTTGACATCACTCACATTGTAACACCGTAAAATTTAAAACAATTTTTCACATTTGAAAAACACATTTTAACTAAAGCCATTCATTCATAAAGTGTCATAACATCATATTTTAGTTTCACAAATATCTCCCAAGATCAAAATACATCCAATCCCATATGTGTGTACGAATCAAGTCGGCGCCTTCCCGCGGTCATCACTGGTACCTGAAACACATAACATTGAACACTGTAAGCATAAGCTTAGTGAGTTCCCCAAAATACCATAATAATCACATAATAGCCACTCAAGGCTGTAACTCTGTTGACCCTCTGGTCAATGTGTCTCAGTGGGGCCCTCCAGCCCCACCTCTCTGTGGGCCCTCTGGCCCTAACTCTAGGGACCCGAAAGTCCCAACTCTATAACTCTGAATCATGCATATCACATATCACAATAAATCACAACACATAATAACATGCAATCACACTGGCATATAACTCTATAATACTCTGTCTCTTAACTCTATTACCACACTAGGTAGAGTATAGTGAGAAGACTCACCTCGAGTATCTCGGTAAATCTCTGACTCGGTAAATGCTGGCCTAGCCTCCGCCTAATCGTATGAAAATAACACTCTATTTAATATAACTCTCAAGGCTAGACTATGCTCTCTTATGACACTCTCAGAAGGGTAAAAGACCATTTTACCCCTCCCATAGCTCAAAGGCCCCACAATAGACCATACCCTAAAAGTCAAACAAAAGTCAACTCTCCGGGTTACGCTGCGCGTACCAGATGTGTACGCTGGGCGTACCCGGCTGCACCACAAAATCGGGGAGCGCCTCCCAGTACGCGGCGCGTACTAGGAATTACGCTCGGCGTACTCCCCTGCATCAGCCCTCTTGCTCTTGAGGTCTTAATCAGTTAAGACCTACGTCCATATTTTAGATCTGACCCCTTCTAAGCCCCTTAATCCATAAAGTTGATGACTTTAAGCCTTTGCATGGCTGAACAAGTCACTAACTCCCAAAATGATCCAACCTTCCACTCTGGAAGGCTTAAAACACATGCATGACTCCATAGTAACATCCAAGATGGGAACTTTATGGCTCTACATCACTAATAACACTAAAAAGGGACAGATCTCGGACCATGGAGCACTTTACACTCATAAAGTCTCCACCTTTGGGGTTTTTAGCCCTAAAAAGGACTCATACAACATCAACCAAAAAAAGAAGGAAGTTTTGAACTTTATACCTCCAAGAGTAGCTCTTTCCTCTGTAGATCTCAGATCCAAAATGGTAACTCAAGCTTTAGCCTCCAAGATCTCCTTTCCTCCTTCTTCACCAAGCCACTAAAGCACCAACAAGCTCAAATCAACACTCTCACACTCCAAGAACGATGGGGCTCTCTTTTAGGGTTTCACTCACTGATATGAAGGCTAAGGAATGAGCCATAACACCTTTTAAATAGTTCACAATAAGGATTAAGGTTTTTGCACCTGGGCCGGATACGCCCGACGTAACTCTAGGTACGCCCAACGTACCTTGGCGACTCCGCGTCCAAATTAAGTGCGTGAGTACGCGCAGCGTACCCCCCTTGGTACGCCCAACGTACTCACTTGCTATACATCCTCCACTCAAGGACTAAACATGACAATACAATAAAGAACAAGGATGAAGGAAATGCACCTGAATCTCGGGGTGTTACAATTCTCCCCCACTAGAACTAGACTTCGCCCTCGAAGTCTCATTCCTCGAACAACTCTGGATGCTGCCCTCGCATCTCCGACTCTGATTCCCAAGTCATCTCGGATCCCTTCCGATGTTGCCACTGAACCAAACCAAAGGCACCTCTTTGTTCCTCAAAACCTTGATCTTCCGATCTCTGATTGCCACCGGTCTCTCAGCATAATTTAGGCTCGTATCCACCTGAAGATCCTCCAACGGTACCACTGCCGACTCATCGGTTATACACTTCCGCAATTGTGACACGTGGAAAGTGTCATGGATCTGACCTAACTCTGCAGGTAGCTCCAACCGGTAGGCTACCCTGCCTACCCTTGCAATTATCTGAAAAGGACCGATATAATGGGGCCCCAACTTGCCCCTCTTCCTGAATCGGATCACTCCTTTCCAAGGAGAGACCTTCAGGAGTACAAAGTCGCCGACCTAGAACTCGAGCTCGGACCGACGCCTGTCCGCATAACTCTTCTGATGAATCTGAGCGGTCAATAACCTCTGCCTGACCTGATGTATCTGCTCAGTCGTCTGCAGCACAATCTCTGTACTACCCATAACACGCTGCCCGGCCTCACCCCAACAAATGGGAGTCCGACACCTCCTCCCATACAACAGCTTAAAGGGTGGCATACCAATGCTCGAATGATGGCTGTTGTTGTAGGAAAATTCTGCCAAGGGCAAATACGTGTCCCAACTCCCCCCAAAATCCAACACACAAGCCCGGAGCATATCCTCGAGCGTCTGAATCGTCCGCTCACTCTGTCCATCAGTATGGGGGTGATATGCGGTGCTAAAATGCAGCCTAGTACCCAACTCCTCGTGAAACTTCTTCTAGAATCTGGAAGTGAAACGCACATCTCAGTCTGAGACAATCGAGACCGGCACTCCATGCCGTGATACCACTTCCCTCACGTACATCTCTGCCAACTTCTCTGTGGATGAGCTCTCACTGATAGCAAGGAAATGGGCGCTCTTTGTCAACCTGTCCACAATCACCCAAATTGCATCGACTCCCCTAGCAGTCCTTGGCAATTTGGTGATAAAATCCACGGTAATCTGTTCCCACTTCCATTCGGGAACCTCCAACGACTGCAACTTACCATGCGGTCTCTGGTGCTCGGCCTTAACCCTACGGCAGGTTAAGCACCTCTCAACGAACCATGCGACATCCCTCTTCATACATGGCCACCAATACTCCCTCTTCAGGTCTAAATACATCTTAGTGGCTCCAGGATGGATCGAGAACTTCGACCGATGAGCCTCCTCCATCAAAGTGGTACACGTCCCTCCCACAAACGGTACCCAGATACGCCCCTGAAAAGTCATAAGCCCCCGGTCATCGGTAACAAACTCCGATACCAACCCAACAACTCGATCTTTCTTCTGCATCTCAGGCTGCACAGTGTCACACCCCAAAACCAAGAACGGCGGAAACGTTCTGGGGCAGAGGACGTCATGTATAATATCAACAACAATGTAAAGTAGTAAACAAGCAACAACATCATCCATTTCATTAATAAAATAATTATTATACAATTGTATTCGGTCAAATTTTGATAAACACTAAAGCATAAATCAAAATGAAAGATAAGTCTTGAACAAGCTCCATCTTCCTTTCTCCTTGCATTGGTACCTGTCTATGATGACCTGAGGATACAAGTAATTTTGAAAGCGAGTATCAGCTTTAAAGCTGGTGAGATCATAAGTATTTAGTGTCTTAATTTGTATGTAAGAATTTGTAAGTGTAAGTATTGTAAGAATTTGTAAGAGTAAGTATTGTAAGAATTTGTAAGTGTTTGAAAAACCCTAGAATCCCTATGATTCCTTCTAGTACGTGAAGGTGTCTTCTACCAAGACCTAATTGTTCTGCGTGTGTGTCTCTTGTAAGAGTATGTATTTTCCAAAGTATAACTATCATTATCCAAAAATATAGTTTGTACATTTATGTTTAAGTGAGGTTATCACTAAAAATATGTAATGGAAGAATTAACGTAGTACTAAAACGTAGCTCTAAAAGGGCTACTACCGTACTAACTACCTTAAGCCGGATTTTAGGCAAAGGCACTATCTGATAAATTGCCCCATACTATCGACTGTAACAACGACATACGAATGGTCGTAATAACGGAATGACGTTTGGCACCCGTAGATCTGCAGATCCCACTGTAGCTGGCAGTAAGGTGTAGGATGGTCAATCCAGTATAGATCTATACACAAACTCATACTATGGACTGGTTACATCGACATAAGAATGGTCGAAATTAATGTATGACGTTTGGCACCCGCAGACCTGCAGGTCCCGCTGTAGCTAGCAGCAAGGCGTAGGATAGTCAATCCATTATAACATCTATACGCAAACTCAACGCTCCCCCCTTCAAGAGACTCTGTCCGCAACTCAAGTCATGAGGTTTTAAGTCATGCTCCGATTTAAATCACAGTAATTAACGTATTCTCGTATATGTAATGTAATGTACTGTTCTAGCTGTAATGTAATGAACTGTTCTAGCAAGTATAGTAATGTAAGCGTTCTAGCAAGTATAGTAATGTATGCGTTCTAGTATAAATGTATATGTTCTCGTCCTAGTATAGATGTATATGTAATGTACAGTAATGTTCTAGAAAGTATTGACTCATGGATGAACTGACTCATTGTATGATATCGCGTTCTAGTAATGGTTCTAGTATCTTCCTGAACTACCCATGTGGTAGCTTACTAGTAATCTAAGTGGTACGTATGGACGTGGATGTATACCCTTGCTACCCAAGGGCATAAGATGAATTGGAAGGACCTTTTTATGACTATATATGTACATATGATATATAACTAATCTTTAAACGACTTTCAGACGAAGACCCAATGTCCCACCAGACCACATCTCAAGGCGCGAAAAGGAAATTGGGTGGATAGTCTTCCTAAGTCTTTTAAACATTTCTTATATAACTATACATATAGAGGCATGCAATTTATAATATAAAAGCATAAATAAGTTTGGTAAAACATTTGAAACATAAATATTGGTTTAAGGAAAGATCAACTTGATGTCAATCTATAAAACAATTTGAAGGCATAAGTTTGATAAAACAATATAAGTACAAGGAACATTTGTTTGAAACACAGTTGTAAACAAGTTTGAAAGGTAATATACGGAGTAAGAAGTACAGTGTAATAAGTAGTTTGAAAACATATAAAATGTTTATAAAAATCATTTGAAGGAAACTGTTTGGTAAAACGGCTAATGAGTAGCCAAATCTTTTGAATGCTGTATATTAATCACATGTGATTGATGTAATAAGTAATATAATCCTACTTACTAATCACATGTGATTGACATAATAAGTAGCATGATTTATACTTGTATCCCCCCCATAAAACATTTAAAATAGTTTAAAACATTAGTTAAGGGGTATGAACTCACCTGCAGTATGTGACTGGAATTGAACGGACTGTTATCGTACGGAAGGATCGGAAAAGTGCTTGGTGTCAAGTGAAGACTTAGACACACACAATGATCCTAAATACATATGAAGACATATGTATACAAATAATTAGAGATTTAATCACTAACTATACAAGTATAACATTTAAGCGCGAGGACAACACTTTTGGTCAAGTGCTAGGAGGCTAATGGATTGCAACAAGGAAGTGCAATGCCCCTAATGGAAGTTTAAGGTCAAAAGACCATATTCATTGGAGTTTACGGCCCAGGGGAATAAGCTCCTGGCCGTAAACTCTCAACCAAGTCATGAAATGGAGTTTAGAAGTACTACAACCTTAGAGGGGAATTGTTTCTAGGCTTAACAAGTGTTTGGGCACCACATTGACTCCTTTGGGGAGTTTACGACCCAAAGACCCTTTTCCCTTGGAGTTTACGGCCGTAAACTCCCTTGGGAGGGTTCTTATTGTCCTTTCAAGTCTCTAAGATTTCTAGGAACAAGTCTAGGCTTCAACCCTTGGCTTAAGGAAGGTTTATGGCATTAAATGGAACCATTTGATGGAGTTTACGGCCATAGAACTCTTTGGGCCGTAAAATCCCTCACACATGAGGTTCTAAGAATTTTAACTAGTCCAAAACTCATCTAGGTACTTGCCCTAAAAGTTTCTTGGCCTAAGGAAGTGTCTAGGGTGTCCTTTGACCCTTTTAAAGGAGTTTACGGCCCAAGAAATACTCTTGGCCGTAAACTCTTCAACACTTATGCTTTTCATGAGTTTTCTAGGTCCTAAACACATTAAGGTATTTGCCTAAAATGAAGACTAAGCCTTAGGAAGTGTTTGAAGGGATTTTGACCCTTAATCTTGGAGTTTACGGCCTAAGGAGCATCTTGGCCGTAAACTCCCTTCCAAAGTTGGTTTCTAATTGTTTTGTTGGTCTAAATCATGAGTTTAAGGCTTCTAGGTTCTTGTTCTAAGGCTAAAGGAACACTAGGCACTCATTTGTGCCCTTTACTTGGAGTTTACGGCCCAATAGGTGGTTCCTTGGCCGTAAACTCCTCAAACTAAGTGGTTTTGATTTGTTTCTAGCCTCTAATGTTCATACTTAGGGTCCTTAGCTAGATGCCTAACACGGAAATGGGACTAGGTGGCCTTTAGGCTTGATTTTGGAGTTTACTCCCCAAGAACGTTCTTGGGCGGTAAACTCCCAGATATTGTACTTTGGACATGTAAATAATGTTATTAAGCATATAACAAGTATTAAAACACATCTATGAAAGTAGACTCACAATCTGGGATGAAAACCCGAAGATCCGTGAGAGAGAAATTTGCTTTTCTCTAATTGGAATTTAACTAATGAACCAATTTGGTTCAGAATTCTATTTATAGTCCTGAGATTTTTGGCAGAAAATATTTCTATTCTCGGAATGGATTCTAATGACCTAGAGTAATGGAATTACAGTGTTGCACCAAATCCTAGTGCATCCACTCTCCTAATGACTCTTTAGGTGTAAAACCCTGAAAACTGCCAACTTATTCCATAAGTCTGAATTTTTCACTGAACTGATCTACATCTATTGGATTGATATGGTTTGATTTGAATGGAAATTTCGGGTTGTCACACACAGCCTCAGCCTGTGCCCTACGAATGGCGTCCAACACCAGAGCTATCACGGTCAATCTCAAACATACATCTCACAACGGGGTGCTCTCCACCCTGCGGCTCAGTGCATCGGCTACAACATTAGCCTTGTCCGGGTGGTATAGGATCTCACAATCATAATCCTTGACCACGTCCAACCACCTCCTATGTCGCATGTTTAGGTTGGGCTGATCCATCACATACTTCAGGCTCTTGTGGTCCGTGTATATCGTACACCGAACCCCGTACAGATGGTGATGCCAAATCTTGAGGGTGAACACCACTGCCCCCAACTCAAGATCGTGGGTGGGATAGCTCGTCTCATGAGGCTTCAGCTGCCTCGATGCGTATGCTATCAAATGCCCTCTCTGCATCAGCACCGCTCCCAACCCCAAAATCGACGCATCACAATACACCACAAAGTCCTCCATCCCCTCTGGGAGGGCTAACACTGGGGCGTCACATAACCTCTGGCGAAGCGTCTCAAAGGAGGTCTGCTGCTCTGGTCCCCATAAAAAAGCAACACCCTTCCGGGTTAACCTGGTGAGTGGCACGGAGATCTTGGAGAAATCCCTGATAAATCTCCGATAATAGCCTGCCAATCCCAAGAAACTCCTGATCTCGGACGGTGACCTCGGCAGCTCCCAACTCATCACTGCCTCCACCTTGGCCGGGTCGACCAATATGCCCTTCTGGTTAACGAGGTGCCCTAGGAACTGGACCTCTCGTAACCAGAAATCACACTTGGAGAATTTGGCGTAAAGCCTCTCCGATCTCAATACTCCGAGGATCTCCCGCAAATGCTCCTCATGCTGCTCTCTGGATCTTGAATACACCAAAATATCGTCGATGAACACGATCACCGACCGATCCAACATCGGCCTGCACACTTTGTTCATGAGGTCCATGAACACTGCCGGGGCATTGGTGAGTCCGAAAGGCATCACCACAAACTCATAATGCCCATAGCGAGTCCTGAATGCTGTCTTCTGAAAGTCCTCATCTCGCACCCTCACCTGATGATACCCCGACCTCAAATTGATCTTGGAGAACCAAGATGCTCCCTACAACTGATCGAACAAATCATCGATCCTCGGCAACGGGTAACGGTTCTTGACCGTCAACTTGTTCAAATCCCGGTAATCAATGCACATCCGGTGTGAACCATCCTTCTTCTTGACAAAAAGGATAGGCGCTCCCCACGACGAGCTGCTCGGCCGAATAAATACCTTTTCCCAACAGCTCCTGAAGTTGCGAGGATAACTCTTGCATCTCTGGAGGTGCAAGAGGATAGGGCACCTTGGCAATAGGCGCGCCCCCCGGAACCAAATCGATACTGAACTCCACTTGCCTCACGGGAGGCACACGCGGCAACTCCTCTGGAAATACGTCCGGGAACTCATGCAATATTGGAACCTCCTCAACTGACCTCGGTCTCTCTGAATCAACCCGCGTATCCATCACATACGCCACAAAGCCCTTATAGCCCTGCTGTAGACACTGTCTCACTCTAGCGGCCAAACAAAACGCTGACCCAGAACGTGTACCCTCGCCGTACACCGTAAGAACTCCCCCACTAGGGTCTCGTATGGTCACCAGCTATCGCTCGCAGTCGATAACCGCACCGAATCTACTCAAGCAGTCCATGCCCACAATGACACAGACATCACCCATCGCAATAGGAGTCAAATCAATCGGGAACTCAACACCGAAAATCTTGAATACACACTCTCGGATCACCTTTGTGGCATAGATCACCCTCTCGTCAGCAATGGAAACTCTTAGAGGCCGACTCAACGCCTCACGACTAACACTAATATGCTGACTAAAAGCCAAAGATACAAAAGACCGACTCGCACCCGAGTCAAATAACACCAAGGCAGGTACATAATTCACAAGAAAAGTACCTACGCATAACATAATATAAGCACAATATCTCAACATCAAAATAAATACACGAAAGAATACATACCAGCCACGACATAGGGCGCTGCGCGGACCTCCTCCGCGGTCAACTGAAAGGCTCTCCTTCGTGCCCTCGGCGCTTCGGTCTTCACTGGCCGACTCTTGGTAGCTCTGATGGCGGCAGGGGCAGATCCCTGAGGTGCTCCCTGTGCTGATCCTCGCAACTGCGGACACTCTGCCTTCCGGTGTCCGGTCTGGTTGCAGTGAAAACATACTGCAAACCCCTTGGGGCAGTCCTTGGCCATATGCCCCTCCTTACCACATTTGTAGCAAGACCCTGCTCTGCACACTCCGTCGTGGATCTTGCCGCACTTTCCACAAGTGCGGCACCTCTGGTTCCCTTATCTCGAATCGGTGGTCTTGGCCCGCTTGGCTACTGGCTGGGACTGCGCCGGTCGCCGATCCCTCCCCTGAGACTCAGCCACCTCTCTAGCCTGAGTCTCCAACTTTATCTCCCTCTTCCGGGCATTTGGCTGAAGCTCGGCAAATGTCCGGTACGTCGAGTTCGCCACGAACTCACGTATGCCCCTCCTTAGAATGCTCAAATATCGAATCATACGTGCTTGCTCGGAGGACACGTGCTCTGGGCAGAACATCGCCCGCTCATGAAACATCCTCGTGATCACCGTAACAGACTCAGTACCCTGCTTGAGGGTCAGAAACTCCTAGGCCAAACGCTCCCTCTCCACCTGGGGAACGTACTCATCTTGGAAAATAGCAGTGTACCTCTCCCAGGTCACTGCTGCAAGCTCAGCTGGCGTATAGTGCGCCGTCACAAATTTCCACCAGTCCTTCGCTCCCAAACGAAGCTGGTTCAGCGCGAACCAGACTCTTAAATGCTCAGGAGATAAGCAAGTGAAGATACACCCCTCTATGTATGAAAACCATCTCATCGCCGCAATCGGTTCCTGTGTCCTGTCAAACTCCGGTGGTTTTGTGTTGCTGAACTCTCGGAACAGCAACGCATCACCACCCTGCGGCCTCGTCGCAGCTATAGCTGCAGTGGCTGCAGCAACAGCAGCCTCAGAAAGAGCAGCGTACTTCTCATCAAATGTCTCTATCAACGTGGTCTTGATAGACCCGAACATCTCTAGTATCTCTGCCCTGATGGCCGCAGCCACCTCCTCCTGGATGATCCTACGGATCTCCTTATCCCTCGTATCAATGGTCCCTGATGCTTGGCGAGTCCCAACCATGATCTCTCTCTCTGAAATACAACATAAGAATAATATCAGGGACTCGTTCGAGTATACTCATACTCGAGTACTCCATCCTACTTGTTCCTTGGTACTCCAAAGATTCTTACTTGGACTGTGCACTGACCCGGTGTCTTCAGTAGTACGGGCCCAATACTACCGTCCACACCGCATCAGCATCCACCCCAAGTCCTCCTCTCAGAGTCCCAAATCCCAAGCACTCTACTCTCTCTAATCATATGATACTCGCAAACAGATCTCTCACAATCTCCTCGCTGCTACCTAATCACTCTGAAATATTCATAGCAGCAAGACTCCTAGACTCAGGCATCACATATTAGGCCACTCTAGTCCTAATAAGAATACCTAGTCTACTCTAGCATGCATATCATAGCTCATCATATAACATAGCACATCATATCTCATAACACTTATAATAATGGTATTTTGGGAAATCACCGTTTGGGAGCTGGCTGTCCGTACGCATGACTCTGCTCTGTTTGTCTCGCAAGTTCTTCTTTTGAAAACTTGTTTTGTAATTTTTTTCTCAAATCCTCGGTTTGAGTTCAGATACGCCCGAAGGTGCACCTGAATCCCTCAAACCTAGGCTCTGATACCAACTTGTAACACCGTAAAATTTAAAACAATTTTTCACATTTGAAAAACACATTTTAATTAAAACCATCCATTCATAAAGTGTCATAACATCATATTTTAGTTTCACAAATATCTCCCAAGATCAAAATACATCCAATCCCATATGTGTGTACGAATAAGGCCGACGCCTTCACGCGGTCATCACTGGTACCTGAAACACATAACACTGAACACTGTAAGCATAAGCTTAGTGAGTTCCCCAAAATACCATAATAATCACATAATAGCCACTCGAGGCTGTAAATCTGTTGAAGCTATGGTCAATGTGTCTCAGTGGGGCCCTCCAGCCCCAACTCTCTGTGGGCCCTCTGGCCCTAACTCTAGGGACCCGAAAGTCCCAACTCTGTAACTCTGAATCATGCATATCACATATCACAATAAATAACAACACATAATAACATGCAATCACACTGGCATATAACTCTATAATACTCTGTCTCTTAACTCTATTACCACACTAGGTAAAGTATAGTGAGAAGACTCACCTCGGGTATCTCGGTAAATCTCTGACTCGGTAAATGCTGGCCTAGCCTCCGCCTAATCATATGAAAATAACACTCTATTTAATATAACTCTCAAGGCTAGACTATGCTCTCTTATGACACTCTCAGAAGGGTGAAAGACCATTTTACCCCTCCCATAGCTCAAAGGCCCCACAATAGACCATACCCTAAAAGTCAACCAAAAGTCAACTCTCCGGGTTACGCTGCGCGTACCAGATGTGTACGCTGGGCGTACCCGGCTGCACCACAGAATCGGGGAACGCCTCCCAATACGCGGCACGTACTAGGAATTACGCTCGGTGTACTCCCCTGCATCAGCCCTCTTGCTCTTGGGGTCTTAATCAGTTAAGACCTACGTCCATATTTTAGATCTGACCCCTTCTAAGCCCCTTAATCCATAAAGTTGATGACTTTAAGCCTTTGCATGGCTGAACAAGTCACTAACTCCCAAAATGATCAAACCTTCCACTCTAGAAGGCTTAAAACACATGCATGACTCCATAGTAACATCCAAGATGGGAACTTTATGGCTCTACATCACTAATAACACTGAAAAGGGACAGATCTCGGACCATGGAGCACTTTACACTCATAAAGTCTCCACCTTTGGGGTTTTTAGCCCTAAAAAGGACTCATACAACATCAAACAAAAGAAGAGGAAAGTCTTGAACTTTATACCTCCAAGAGTAGCTCTTTCCTCTGTAGATCTCAGATCCAAAATGGCAACTAAAGCTTTAGCCTCCAATATCTCCTTTCCTCCTTCTTCACCAAGCCACTAAAGCACCAACAAGCTCAAATCAACACTCTCACACTCTAAGAACGATGGGGCTCTCTTTTAGGGTTTCACTCACTGATATGGAGGCTAAGGAATGAGCCATAACACATTTTAAATAGTGCACAATGAGGATTAGGGTTTTTGCACCTGGGCCGGGTACGCCCGGCGTACTCTAGGTACGCCCAGCGTACCTTGGCGACTCCGCATCCAAATTAAGCGCGTGAGTACGCGCAGCGTACCCCCCTGTGTACGCCCAACGTACTCACTTGCTATACATCCTCCACTCAAGGACTAAACATGACAATACAATAAAGAACAAGGATGAAGGAAATGTACCTGAATCTCGGGGTGTTACACACATCCCATACACTTCCTTGCTTTATTTCTTATTTGTTGGCACACTTATGCACGAAAATCTTTCTAATTTTCCAAAGCTCTGGTTCGTGACAATTGTGAGTGGTTTTCACTTTTGGCTTCGAAAATTAAAACAGACACATGGAAGTAACAAAGTATTCTGTATCCTGAATGAGTACTGGATCTAAGAAGTTGAATGGATACAACGTTACAATTTGTCTTTGGATAAGTTCAAAAATGGGCGCGTGAAGTTGAAACGGCTCCTAAACCTTCGCCGTATGACGTGTATCTGGGGACAACCAAGCTGTCAAATCCCGCTTTTATAGGCGCCGTTTCAGAGATCATTTCATCATTGTGGCAGATTCTTTTTCTCTCTCATGGCAATCATATATAAAGGAGTTTTCGCATTCCTGTAACTTTTACCACACTCCACTTCTCTCAAACACACCGGCGTTTTTTTTAACAACTGTTCATCTTCTCCACATAGCTCAACTATGGCGGATTCTTCATCTCTTCAGGATCAAATTGCATCGTCATCCCTGCTTTTGATCAAGCCCAACCAGAATATGATCATTCAGATGGCTCCTTTCTTGTATGATCATTACATGCTTCAAGTATTCCCCTCTCGTAATCACTCCAACTAAAGTGGAATCCGTTCCCATTTCACTCATGTCTCAAGTATACTCCACATTACATTACGAAAAAAAATCAAAAAGCGCATATACTTTCAAATTCATTCTCACAAAGCTTCGATTTCCAAAGGATGATTTTTCTCTCTTCTAGGGCTTGTAGTAGACGCCTCAATCATCTCCCCAAACTTCATCACCACAACTCAATTGTTCTCGATGTTCTATGAGATTGGATACATTGAGGTCCTTACTGATGGGTTTGAGCCATAAGAACTTTCCTATGTGCACATGCAAACCCTAATGCTTGGATCTAGGTTTCTCTAACTGAACATGCATTGTATCCAAGGCTTACAATTCTAGATCTAGTGTAAAAAATTGAATCTTATCATATGAAATCGGATCTAGAACAATACCTTGAGTTTCTTGTTTGAAACTTCTTGCTCTTGGAGCTTAGAGTCACAATCGTCACTCCTCTAATGGCTTACAAACACCAACTAGAAAGAGGATGATCTTGAGAGAGAGAGGAGGTGAGAAAATCAGCTCTAGGGTTTCTTCCTTGCAAGTATATTACCAATTTCCCTCACCCTAAGGGTCTATTTGTACTATAAGATACTAGGGTTACACCCTTAACCCTAATTGAATAACTTAGGCCCTAAGCAATCCAAAGATCCTCCTAGATATGAGGCTTGGGAGATTTTAAGGTATCCTAACCCTAAAATCCGTCCACCCTAGTATCCATAAGGATACTTAGCCCAAAACACAATTATCACACATTTGACAGTTTATGCCCCTTTATTCAATTAACCTCTTTAAGTCACCTAATTAATTCTCAATTAATATATGACTTCTATCAATCAAATAATATTATTATTCCTTTAATATATTACTCTCATAATATATTAACAATAATATCTCTTCTCTCTTTACAAATCATCCTGTCAAGTTGCTATGGTGAAGGCAACCCAAAAGGACCATGCACAACCGGGTCAAGTACTTACCAAATATAGTTACAGCCTTAGACACTAATCCAACAGTGTTCCACTTGGATAAGTCTAGTAACTATATATGCAAACACAATTCGATTAGCAATCGTAGCTCTCAAAGACGCTGTCAAACTCTAATCTTATCAGTATCCTGTCCTTTAGATAAGGGATAATACAGTCCTCTGTTTAGATATTGTGTGGACATCTCATGGAACTTATTGTGCAACAGTTGGTTTCTCGATCTCAGATTCATTTGACATAGAACTTAATTGAACACATCAATTCAGTCCTGACCAGGCCCGACACATAAGTCAAATCAAAATTATCGCGGGGCCCTGATATCGCCTTTACCCTCTTAGGATAAAAGTAACGGATAAACTTCGACTTATATGCATTTACTATTTACTAATCAACTATACACAACAATGCGTTTTATGACATCAATTTACTGATGCGGTTTCACATTGTCAATGCACAACCAATTAATAAACAATAAACCATATATCTTGGTTTTAAGACCATATTATATTATCGTATTGCGATCACTTGCGTTACGTTCCATAAAGTGATTCCAGCAAGCACGGGTTTATTCCAATGCTCAACACCTGTTCATAAGCACTCATGAACGTTGCAGCAAACCTTTGCTATGTCTAATACCTTTTAGACAATCTACACACCAATTCATGAAAATCTTCTTTCATACCTACTTCCAACATATGAACGATTGTGGACCATTCGAATAATTCGATTATTCTTAATAACTCAATTATTCAGGAAGTCAAAACATGCAAAGTGAAACAATAGTTAAACAATTAACATAAGACAGTAGCTTTACTTATAAATAATACTCCTTTATTTAATCATCAAATGTCAATTACATTTATCTATTACATGTTTCTAAAACTATCTAATCTAAACTAATATCATCTTTCAGCCCAATGCTCCTAGCGTGCTGCAAATGCTTAACCCTACTCAGTCCCTTCATAAGCGGATCTGCTGGGTTATCCTCTGACGATACCATCTTTACTACAAGGTGTGCTTCTTCTACTCGATGTCTAATAAAGTGATATTTTCTATCGATATGCCGAGATCTACCATGATCCCTCGGTTCCTTGGTCAAGGCAACCGCTCTTTCGTTATCACAGAAAATTTCCATAGGCTCCTTTATGGGAGGCACAACTCCAAGGTCACCAATGATGTTCTTCAACCACATCGCCTCCTTTGACGCTTCGCTCGCTGCAATGTACTCTGATTCGCACGTTGAATCAGCTACGGTCTCTTGCTTGGAACTTTTCCAAGTCACTAATCCTCCATTAAGGGTAAAGACCCAGCCCGACTGCGAACGGTAGTTGTCCCTGTCGGTCTGGAAGCTTGCGTCACTATACCCTCGCACCTTTAAGTCATCACTCCCTTTAAGGACTAACAAACAATTCCTTGGTCCTACGAAGGTACTTAAGTATATTCTTGACCGCAATCCAATGAGCTCTGCAAGGGTTCCCTTGATACCTACTGACCATGCTCAAGGCAAATGCCACATTAGGGCGAGTACAAGTCATAGCATACATGATTGAGCCAACTGCGGAAACTTAGGGTACTCGGCTCATCTCAGCTATCTCGGCTTCTGTACTCGGACTTTGAGTCTTACTCAATTTGGCATTAATCTGTATTGGTAGTACTCCCTTCTTCGAGTTTTCCATACTAAAACGTTTTAGTACCTTATCCAAGTAAGTATTCTGACTAAGTCCTATTAGTCTCTTACTTCGTTCTCTCACTATCCTTATTCCCAAAATATAGGAAGCCTCTCCGAGGTCCTTCATAGCGAAGCACTTCCCGAGCCAAGACTTAACCTCCTGCAGAGTCGGGATGTCGTTTCCTATGAGCAATATGTCATCGACATACAAAACAAGGAAGCTAACTATACTCCCACTGGACTTGATGTATCCACATGATTCATCTTCACTTCGTACAAATCCAAACTCTTTGACTTTCTCATCGAAGCAAAGATTCCATCTGCGAGATGCTTGCTTAAGTCCATAAATGGACTTCTCAAGCTTGCACACTCTATTGGGATGCTTCAGATCGACAAAACCCTCTGGCTGAGCCATGTAAACATCCTCAGCCAACTTCCCATTAAGGAAAGCGGTCTTGACATCCATCTGCCATATCTCATAATCATGAAATGCAACAATGGCTAGCATCACCCTAATAGACTTTATCTTAGCAACTGGCGAGAAGGTCTCATCATAGTCAACTCCGGGAGTTTGAGTAAAGCCCTTCGCAACCAGTCGTGCTTTATATGTGTGTACATTCCCATCCACGTCGGTCTTCTTCTTGAAGATCCATTTGCACCCAACTATCTTACGTCCGGGCACATGTCAACCAAATTCCAAACTTGGTTGTCATACATGGACTGAATCTCGCTGTCCAGTGCCTCTTTCCATTTTGCAGACTTTGGGCCTGCCATGGCTTCCTTATAGCTATTAGGTTCATCTAGATTTATTAGTGTACCATCACTAATATACGTGTCCCCTTCCTTATAGCTATTAGGTTCATCTAAGAGGTAAGGACTCGTCAATTGGTTTAACCGGAGTTTCCTCCTCGGGTTGAGCGCCAGCGTTAGAGGTTCCTTCATCACTCGACTCTTGAATCTCTTCAAGATCGATTTACCTCCCACCGTCTCCTTGGCTTATGAGTTCTCGCTCTCGGAAAACCCCTCTCCTCGCAAGGAAGACAACATTGTCACTCAGTCTATAAAAGAGATATCCAAAGGATTTCTGCGGGTAGCCGATGAAAATACACTGCTCACTACGAGGTTCAAGCTTGTCATGAGTTTCTCGTCTTACGAAAACTTCACAGCCCCAAACCTTGATATGTGCCAACAAGGGAGCTTTCCCTGTCCACATCTCGTGAGGTGTTTTGGCAACCTTCTTTTTAGGGACTCGGTTAAGGATATGGGCGGCAGTCTCTAAGGCATACCCCCAGAATGAGATAGGTAGTAAAGCAAGACTCATCATAGAACGAACCATGTCTAACAGGGTTCGATTACGCCTTTCTGCCACACCATTCAACTGTGGTGTCCTAAGTGGCGTCAGTTGCGAAACTATTCCGCATTCCTTGAGATAGTCGTGGAATTCAAGACTTAGGTACTCTCCTCCTCGATCGGATCGAAGCATCTTGATTTTCCTGCCCAATTGATTCTCCACTTCATGTTTGAACTCTTTGAACTTTTCAAACGTTTCTGACTTGTGCTTGATTAAGTAAATATACCCATATCTACTATAATCATCGGTGAAAGTCATGTAGAAGTGGTTCCGATCCTTTGTGGTGGATCTAAAGGGCCCACACACATCGGTGTGTATGAGATCCAATAAACCCTCATCCCTTTCACAAGTGCCAGTGAAGGGTGACTTGGTCATCTTTCCAAGTAAACAAGATTCGCACGTGTCATCTTCCCTAAGGTCGAATGACTCCAACACTCCATCCTTTTGGAGTTGGGCTATGCGCTTCTTGTTGACATGTCCAAGACGACAATGCTACAAGGATGCTCTATCCATACTATTGGAAGAATCCATACACAACACATCATTTCCTAGGTTATCTACAACCATAACAGTTTCATAAATTCCATTACAAGGCATTGCTTCAAAGTATAAAACACCATTTAGATAAGCATAAATCGGACCATTCTCATTATTAAACGAGTATCTAAATCCTTGTCTAAATAAACCATGAAAAGAAATGATGTTTCTTGCCATATCTGGTGAGTAGAAACAATTATTTAAATCTAAATTCAATCCATTACTAAGCACTAAAGAATACACTCCAATCTTGGTCACATGCAACGATCTTCTGTTCCCCATGATTAGATTTATTCTTCCATGCTCCACATCCCTATTTCTTCCTAGTCCCTGCAAATCAGAACAAATGCGATAACCACATCCTGTATCAAGAACCCAAGAAATAGCATGAGATGAATCATTAGATTTAATTGTGTAAATACCTGCGAAAGATGGCTTGATCTTCCCATCCTTGATGGCTTGTAGATATTCCCGACAACTTCTCTTCCAATGCCCTATTTTATGGCAATGATGGCACTCTGCCTCCTTTGGGTTTGGGTTGGGCTTAGCAGGATCAACCTTGGTCCCACTAGAAGAGGAACCATCTTGGGACTTTCCTTTGCGGTGGTTCTTTGAAGAAGCCTTCCTCTTCTTGCCCCTTCCTTGCCTAATAGCCAAAACAGGAGCAGCGGGTGGATTGGGAGGTAGTGCAATAGACTTGTCCTTGAGGTTGCTCTCAGCAGTCCTTAGGAGCCCTTGGAGTTTGCTTAGGGTGACCTCTTCCTTGTTCATGTGGTAGGTCATCCTAAATTGGTTGTAGCATGAGGGCAAGGAGTGAAGAACAATGTCGATAGCCAAATCTTCCCCAAAGTTGACATTCAACTTGCGAAGACGATCAACATACCTTTGCATCTTTTGCAAGTGCACGGTTAGAGACTCTCCACTTCCCATTTTAGAAGTGATCATATTCGTTATGATCTCATAGCGCTCTTGCCTCGCACTTTGGTGGTATCTCTCCATCAAGTCTAGATGCATCTCATAAGGATACATGTCCTCATAGGACTTTTGGAATTCGGAGTTCATCGTGGCTAGCATGATGCAATGGACTTTCGTTGCATCACGCTTATGGGTCTCAAAGACAACCATTTCTTCAGGAGTAGCAATTTCTGGATTGATCTTCTCGAGCTTCTCATCGAGAACATACTCTTTGTCCTCGTAACACGCGATCGTGCTAATGTATCTTATCCATTCGCTAAAGTTCGATCCGTCAAAAGTCACTTTTTGACAAAGGCTCATTAGCGTGAATGAGCTAGCAGCAGCGTTGTTCGCGTTAGACATCTACAAATAGAAAGGAACAAAGTTTGATTAGAGTTAAGTCCCTAATTAACACCTAAAATAGAAAATTAGGGCTAGGACCCAACAACATTATTTACACATTAGAAAAGGGATGCTGTGATCCAACATGCAAATAATTTGGAGGTAAGTGAATGACGATTCACTAATTCTTCACCATGAAAAACACAAGATTAAGTTTTTAAATGTATTGAGAATTCCTAGATTTCTTTGAGATTCATTGAACTTTTCAATGACATGTTTAAATCTCGATATGTCCCTCTAGTTTGTGACTGAGATGCCAAGGATCACAAAGCGGGTGTGAATAACCATGCAAATCTACATGGTGCCTTCATTGTTACAGTCATCTATTCGATGTGCCGGTAAACCATACACGCTCCATCGAACTATGACAAACAATGAATCACCCTTTGCCACCTTTGCTTAGAACCAATTAGTGTGCCGGTTAACCACACACGCTCCACTAACTTCTTAACAAGGGTGCAAAGTGTAATTTCATGGGATTGCATCAATTCACTTTCCTAAAGTAACTAAGATTGGGAATTTTATGAAATACATTTAGTTACTTTATATAGATTCATTATACTTATTAACGAGGAGAGGATTTCCCTATCCTACCCGTTCGGCTAACGACCCTCCACCAGTCAAGCAAGTTGTGGGTGTGAGTGTACACCCATTAAGCGCCATTTTATAGGCAGCAACCTTATACCCACCTTATAGACTGACTTTGTGAATGAGGCCTACTAGCGGTAAGACTAGCACTTTTAAATCATATATATATATATATATATATATATATATATATATATATATATATATATAAAGCTTGTAATAATATAATAGTATAGAGTTGAATTTTAAACTTGTAAAATTCTAGGGTTTGAAATTTAAATTATTCAAATTAAACTTTTAATCACAAAACTTAAATTTCAAAACTTGAGGACAAGTTTTAAACTTTTCAAAAAATGAGGATCAAATAGCAAACAATACAAATCAACAATTAGATAATTTAAATTTGATCCAATCAATATTGCTTGCAAGACAATTCACCAATTTAATTCAAATAATCAATTATTATCATATAAGGAAATTATTATTCAATTAAATGGTAATTATCTTTTGTTTGGTCAAGAATATACTCCAATATATCATAAAATTTGGATTTTAATGACCCAACAATTAAGGCAAGTATCCTCAAGCAAAGCAGCAAGAAATCCCGGAATCTCCTCTTTCTGGCGCTAGACTCGCCGAGTTCCTCTGTGAACTCGCCGAGTTGGAGCTACTCGCCGAGTCCACACTGGAACTCGCAAAGTTCACCAGTCAGAAGCATAAAAATCGAATTTTTTAAGCAACAAGAAATTAACCAAAGCATCAATTCAATAGAAATCAATCAAAGCTCTGATACCACTGATTGGTTTGAACCATAAGAACTTTCCTATGTGCACATGCAAACCCTAATGCTTGGATCTAGGTTTCTCTGATTGAACATGCATTGTATCCAAGGCTTACAATTCTAGATCTAGTGTAAACAATTGAATCTTATC
Organism: Lactuca serriola; assembly: GCF_051521515.1. NCBI lineage: Eukaryota > Viridiplantae > Streptophyta > Magnoliopsida > Asterales > Asteraceae > Lactuca > Lactuca serriola. The sequence continues at coordinate 172,886,531 of NC_136414.1, forward strand.
ACATGAAATCGGATCTAGAACAGTACCTTGAGTTGCTTGCTTGAAACTTCTTGTTCTTGGAGCTTAGAGTCACAATTGTCACTCCTCTAATGGCTTACAAACACCAACTAACAAGAGGATGATCTTGAGAGAGAGAGAGAGAGGAGGTGAGAAAATCGGCTCTAGGGTTTCTTCCTTGCAAGTATATTACCGATTTCCCTCACCGAAAGGGTCTATTTATACTATGAGATACTAGGGTTACACCCTTAACCCTAATTGAATAACTTAGGCCCTAAACAATCCAAAGATCCTCCTAGATATGAGGCTTGGACGATTTTAAGGTATCTGTTAGGTCATACTTTTGTGGTTTGAGCTAGGCATTCATCTTGTATAGGTCTTGGTAGGGTCTTGGGGTTTGCTATGTTGGTTGTAGTATGTTAACGAGTGTGTGCGGCCATACACGCGTGTGCGGCTGTACACACGTGTGTGGCTGGTGGTCCTATAAATAGAGTGTGTCTGTGTCAGTTGTAGAGGTAGGTCAGTGACGTATGTGTGTGTTTTCCTAAGGTGTACCTGAAATTTATTTGATATAGATGTGTGCACGCTTGGATTAATTCTTCTTCTACTCCTTCTACACTCTATTTGATGTTTGCCTTAATTGATCACTGATTTGGATCCATTAGATTTGAGACTTACAATTGGTATCAGAGCCAATTCAGTGTCAATTTTGAAGGAACATTGAAGGTGTGCGGTTGGAAATTTGAAGGTGTGCGGTTGGAGTTTGAAGGTGTGCGGTTAGAGTGTACGGTTGAGTGTGCGGCTGAGTGTGCGGTTGGAGTGTGCGGTTAAGTGTGCGGCTGAGTGTACGGTTGGAGTGTACGGTTGGTGTGTGTGGTTGGGACCCAGGCTTGTAATGACCTGGGTCCCCAAATCTAAATAATCCCGCTCATTGTGCAGGAACAGCTGTGGAGGAATGTCGTCAAACCTTGGTACGTCGACAACGGTTGTTCCAGGCACATTAACAGGAGACATCTCCCAACTGAATGTCATTCATAATTTTAATGGGGGCTATGTTTCCTTCACGGGAGGAGATGGAGGGAAGATCACTCAAAAATGAATAGTTGTAAATGGAGTGCTGAGTTTTGAGAACGTCATCTATGCTCCTGAGTTAAAGTATAGCTTGTTGAGTGTCTCACAGATCAGCTTATAGACTACAGATAATGATATACGGTTAAGCAGTGAAGACCTCGATGCAATAGTGTTTACAGAGTGTTCCATCGAGTTGTACCTGACGTTTTTCTGATATAAACGTGTGCAAGCTCGATTTCTTTTCATCTTCTTATTCTATTGCTGCTTGATCATTGACAAAAGGAGTTAGTGGTGTTCTCAAAGTGACATCTCCAACTTTTGATTAGATGGCCGACACCTTTCAACCGATATGGATACAACTTCAAGGATTCCTCCCCTTCCATTTGCTATTCCAACTTTATTGCCATTTGATGAGTGATCAGATACTGACACAAACCTCCCAGCCTCTTGTGAAAACAAGATGACTTGATCAGAGGCAGGGAGATCTTATCCAAGAACGAGTACCACCAATCCAACAACCCTCCAAAGCTGCTACACCAACTCAACCAACCCTAAAAGGACCAAGTAATGTTAGATCTTCGTTTGAAGTCGGGAGTTTTTCTGCTCCTGGGGGTTCTTCTCCTCCACAACCTACGCATGATGTTGCCTCTTTGAGGCTTGCCAGGTTTCTTGTTCAACAATATTCAGATCCTTTACCTCGTGGCAAATGAATATCAACAGGTGAAGGAAGTCTAGGGGGAGCAGACCCATCTATCTCAGAGCTCAAGGAGGAGATCACTGATGAAGAAGACATGAGTCCATGCTAGCTCAAACCAAGGGGGAGATTGTTAGGTCATAATTTTGTGGTTTGAGCTAGGCATTCATCTTGTATAGGTCTTGGTAGGGTCTTGGGGTTTGTTATGTTGGTTGTAGTATGTTAGCGAGTGTGTGCGGCCATACACGTGTGTGCGGCTGCACACTCTGTGTGCGGCTATACACGTGTGTGCGGCTGCACACTCTGTGTGCGGCCATACACGCGTGTGCGGCTGTACACACGTGTGCGGTTGTATACACGTGTGCGGCTGGTGGTCCTATAAATAGAGTGTGTCTATGTCAGTTGTAGAGGTAGGTCAGTGACGTATGTGTGTGTTTTCCTAAGGTGTACCTGACATTTATTTGATATAGATGTGTGCACGCTTGGATTAATTCTTCTTCTACTCCTTCTACACTCTATTTGATGTTTGCCTTAATTGATCATTGATTTGGATCCATTAGATTTGAGACTTACAGTATCCTAACCCTAAAATCCGTCCACCCTAATATCCATAAGGATTCTTAGCCCAAAACACAACTATCACACATTTGACAGTTTATGCCCCTTTATTCAATTAACCTCTTGAAGTCACCCAATTAATTCTCAATTAATATATGACTTATATCAATCAAATAATATTATTATTCCTTTAATATATTACTCTCATATTATATTAACAATAATATCTCTTCTCTCTTTACAAATCATCCTGTCAAGTTGCTATGGTGAAGGCAACCCAAAAGGACCATGTACAACCCGGTCAAGTACTTACCAAATATAGTTACAGCCTTAGACACTAATACAACACTTACCACATTCACTAAGTTCAAGAAATCTTGCTTACCTCCATAATGGAATGGATTGCTCACCCTTCTTCACAAGGGGTTGGCTGAGCGTGTTGGTGGATCTGATGGATCAAACAAATGCTTCATGGCGATCCTGTACGGTATCTATAATGGAATCAACCTGGACTACGGGTCATTGATATGGTCCCAACTGGTATCGAGTCTGTCCTCCTCGACCAAGCATTCTGAAATTTCCTGTGGTCATTTTTGGACCATCGTCGCTCAAAGGGCAATAACCACCCTCAATGTTCTGGTCATGAAGACTCTCTGCTCTCCTCTATTTCATCCTTTCATACCTAAAAGATCATTACGGCTGATCCAACCAAGTTTTTGCACAAAGGCTCTATTCTGGAAACTATGTACCGGTCTGTCTCTCAGGAAAGTAAACTCTGCTCTGATTACAAACTGCTTCCTCCAAAGAGTCCACGAAAATTAACTCCAGAGATGCAAGTTCCATTAGACGAGGTGGATAAACCTGCTAAACGAGGGAAGAAAGCTGTTGTTAACAAAGAAGCAACCGCAGAGCCCTCTTCCAAACCCACTAAGTCAAAGAAAAGGAAAACTGACAAGGGTGATTCCTCTACTCCAAAGAAAGTCAAGAAAATGGCTCGCAGAAAACTCACTCCTTCACCTTCACCTTCCGAACTGAAGGATGAGCAGTCTGCAGGTGACGATGAGGAAGAGCAACATGAAGGTTTACCTCGGGGTAATACACCTCCTCGGTCTCCAACTCCAGTGGAAATTGTTGACGATTCTGTTCCAACACCCCTCCATCTCCACCCAAGACAACAGTTCAGGTTACCATTGCTACTCCACCCTCATCTTCATCACCACCTATTTCTACTATTGCTCCACCACCGCCTGTCAGTTCTACTCCCATCACCACTGCCCCATTACCACCTCCTATTTTCTCCAAACCAACCTTCACCACTACAACTATCATCACTTCAACCATAGATTCTTTTGTAAACGTCAACACATCTGATGTGGGGGCGAAGACTGAAGAACCTCCTAAAGTCACAACAGAGCCCATTTCCCCAACTCCTTCTAGTGGTTCTAATCCAGTTCTTGGAGGAGCTGAATTTGAATTTGATTCTACTTACTATCGTCCCTACCATATCCCCAGTGAGGAAGATGAATCTGCTCCAGCAACCAAGCAGCAAATCGACAGTATTCACGAAAAGCTTGATTCACTACTCAATTTGACAACAAAGTATAATGATGTTGTTCTCAAAGCATTCAGGGATACAACCCTGAACGAATATACATAATCCATCAAAAAATGTACTGCTGCTATGGATGATTCTACTTCTCTATGTAAACGAGCCACATCTGATGTTAAAGATCTCATCCATGACTCCAAGGTTTTTCTTGACTCTTTTAAGGGTCATGCTGATTCAAATGCTACCAAGATCACAGAGTCCATTGATTCGCTTTCTCAATCCATTCAAGTCGAGCAGACCAAGTTTGAGACTGTCCGTTCCGACATCTCTGCTGACAACAAGACCTTTCTGACTACTCTTGACTCTCGGTTCGAAAAGCTCACTGCTGATCTTCTATAGGAAAGGAAACTCAGAGATGAACTTGCTTAACAGACTCTCCTCAATGCGGTACAAAAAGCCGAACTGGCCAAAGCAGAACGTGAAGTTTCCTTGTTAAAAACCGAAAGACCTATTTTTTGCAGTTGTGCTGGGGATGTTCTGTCTCATTTACATAATGTGCTTTAGGCTCATGATCCCATTCTCACGCTAACCATTCACAATCATTTGACCTCCAAACTCCTTCCCTCACTTGAAATCTTATGAGAAATGAAGGGTGTTTCAGAGAGAATTGTTCCTCCGCAACAAGGGGGAGAAGAGAAGCCACAACCTATTCCAATTAAACCGAAGGTCAAAACGGAACCGAAGGATAATTTAGCTTCGGGTTCTTGTGTCAAAGAAAAGAAAAAACGTGTTATTGGAGAAAATGATGAAGATGCCGAAGATCAAGAAACTATTTCTGAGATCTTGAACCAAAAGAAAAGGGACGAGGAGATAGATGAAAATCTTCGAATTGCTAAGGAAGCTGAGGCAAGAGAAAAGAAGAAGAAAGAAGAGGATGATGCATTAAGTTGCAAGAAGATGTTGTTCCCTTCTGTAACCTCCTTTGACTGTGAGAATACAAGGGATTCGCAGTTCAACATGCCTATTACTCGAAAGGCATTCATTTTTCATTATTTTGAGCCGACAGTTGAAGTTCCTTCACCCCATCCTCAGGTCGACCGTGAACTTATTGATTTTTATCTTGAGTTCAGTCAGCCTCAGTACCTGACCTGGAGTGCTCAGAAAATTACTACGGTCAAGGTGCTGAAACCATCGTCTGTAGGGAAGTTTGTTAATGTCTCTTACAGGATAAATCGAGGTTCAAGTAACTCAGTTTCTATTATCTTCCTGGCAGATCTTCCTAACTTGAATCCTAATGATTGGATTCTGCTCTTTAATATTTTTCTCACTAATGCAACAAAATATGAACCAATCTTAGGACATCTGAAAAGGATGTTGGCCTCTTATATCCACGAAGTTGCGAAGATGCATCAAGTGGTGGCGAATGTCATGAGGAAGAAACCAACGGTGAAGCCAACTGCAAAGCCAGGAGATGTCAACAAAATGACTCTCGGTCAAATTGATTCTGCTCACCTCACAGTGATGTTTACAAGAGCCAAAGGTGAAAGATTCTTGTTTGCTCTGGTGGACAAAAATTTGTTCTCTACAGACTGCCTAGAACACATCATCAATATCATTCATCGATGCAAGGCAAATTCCGAGTCTGATAAGAAGAACTTCACAGACATGCTCCGGTGGTACATCAATTTTCGACAAACTCTTTTGGCCATCATACCAAGCGTGTTCAAGACTATCAAGAAGTCTGCTGCAGATCAACTGAAGTGAGCTCTCAGCTCCATTGACGCAAAGGGGGAGATTGTTGGGTATTATGTGTTGCGTAATGGGCTATTCTTTTGTATATCCGGTATTGGGCCTATCCAACCGTGACTATAGATTAGGGTTACGTGTTATATATAGTGCATGCATGTATGTCTTAGTACGCTAGTCATTGATTATCTTTTGCATTGTAACCCTAAGCACCTCTATAGTTGAAGTTCTTCATCGAGCTCTTCTGGGGTGTTAAAGTTTAATCATTCGACATCGTTCAAACCATTCTTGTGTTCTTTATTGTTTCATTTATTGTTTTTCTGCTTGAATCTATCAATCATTAAGGAATATTATTCCAACAGAGTGCCGACCTCGATAGTGTCAGATCGAGATGTGCGTTTTCATTCCAGGTTATGGAAGAAATTTCATGAGGATTTGGGTACCCGGTTGCATTTTAGTACCGCATACCACCTGCAGACAGACGGGCAGAGTGAACGGACGATTCAGACGATCGAGGACATGCTACGTGCATGTGTTATAGACGTCGGAGGAAGTTGGGACACCTATTTTCCCTTAGCTGAGTTTTCTTACAACAACAACCACCATTCCAGTATTGGCATGCCTCCCCTCGAGCTCTTATATTGGAGGAGGTGTCGTACTCCCATCTGTTAGGGAGAGGTAGGGCAACGAGTGATGTGTAGCACTGAGATAGTGCTAAAGACTACCAGGAAGATTCAGCAGGTCAGATAGAGGTTACTGACAGCTCAGAGTCGCCAAAAGAGTTACACAGATCGGCGACGATTTGAGCTAGAGTTCCAGGTTGGAGATTTTATCCTCCTGAAGGTATCCCCATGGAAAGGGGTGATCTAATTCAAGAAACGGGGCAAGCTGGGGCCCCAATAAATTGGTCCTTTCAGAGTGATCGCCATAGTGGGTAAGGTAGCTTACCGGCTTGATCTACCTGCACAGTTGAGTCAGATTCATAACACCTTCCACGTGTCTCAGTTGAGGAAGTGTGTAGCCGATGAGACGACGGCGGTAGCCATAGAGGACATTCAGGTGGATGTGATCCTGAATTATATTGAGAGACCGATAGCGATCTTGGATCGGAAAGTGATGGTTTCGAGGAACAAAGAGGTGCCCCTGGTTCAGGTCCAGTTGCAACATCAGAAGGGGTCCGAGTGGATTTGGGAGCTGGAGTCCGAGATGCATGAGCAGTATCCAGAGTTATTTCTGGAGCGTGACTTCAAGGGCTAAGTCTGATTCTAGTGGGGGAGAATTGTAACATCCCGACTCCCATGTATTACATTTATTTATTTTTGGGATTTAATGAGTGACTCGACGAGTTGTGTGTCCGACTCATCGAGTAGAGTTGTACTGGTCACGTGGGTTTAATGACTGAATCGATGAGTCAGAGAGCCGACTCGCTGAGTTGGCGCTGTGTGAGGAAACCCTAAATCCCAGTGGTTGTGACCTATTTAAGGGGGCCTTAATCCCTCATTTCCGCGTCACCAATCACCTTACACCCTTGAGAAAAACCCTAATCGTCCACTTGAGATAGAGAGTGGGAGAGGAGCTAATCTTGTGGTTATTAGTGCGCTTTTGAAGGAGAAGAGGAGAGTATCAAAGCTTGGATCAAGAGGAGGCTTTGGATCTAGAGGTTCATCAGAGTTTTGCTTCAGTTGGAGATAAAAAGATGCTAACTTGATCATTTCCTTATGAGATATTGGTTTAGGGAGTTTCTAGGGTTTTCTCCTGTAACACCCCGAGTTCAGAAGTGCAAGTTCAGGGTTCTTAGTGTAAATAAGGAAGGTTGACTTGGCGAGTCGATGGATAGACTCGGTGAGTCGAGTCGTAATTCTGGTCATGTGTTAAGTGACCAACTCGGCGAGTCGGAAGTGGACTCGACGAGTTGGTGCTGAAGGGAGAAAACCCTAATTCCGGGAGTTGTGCCCTATATAAAGCACATTATAGCCACCCTCAGCCTCTTTACTGCCCATTTGAGTTCCAGAAACCCTAATTAGTGTGTGTGAGCCTCCATTGTTAAAGTTTGGGCTTGGAAGAAGAATTTAAGAGGAGAAAGTTAGAAGATCAAGAGGCTAGCATTGGGGGATCATTGTAGATCCGGAATCTACTCCTTCTTGGGCACATTTATGAGGTAACAAGTCGTTACCTTGATTTTTCTCCATCTAGATCCATTCTTGGTTGTTGTTTTGGGAATTTTAGCTTGATTGGAATCTATTTCGGGTTTAGAGGTTAGATCTGAAGTTGCAAATTCAGATCTAGGTTAATAGTGATTCATGGAAGCTTAAAGCATCAGCCATGGGGCTTGATTTAGAGTATCTTTGTCCCAAAACCTCCTTGTAGCTTGATTAGAGCTTGTTGAGCCTTGCATGCGTGTAAAGTTGGAAACTTTACGTGTGAATCTGGCCCTAGGAGTCCAAATCTATGTATTGGAAGCAATGAAATGGCCAAAAATCATCTGAATGAAGATGTCACGTTTTGGACTCGGCGAGTGGAAGAACAACTCGGCGAGTCTGTTGAAGATTTCCTTGGACTCGGCGAGTCTGTTCTTGGACTCGACGAGTCTGGTAGTGGAACCCTAACCTTTTCTGGTTAATCCTTGAATCAGTGAGTTGAGGGACGACTCGGTGAGTTAAGCAGGATGGGACTCTGAGATCGTTGGACTCGACGAGTCTTGGGGCGACTCGGCGAGTTGAGTCGTATTATGGGAGTTCTGAGTAAAGGAACTTGACGAGTCGACGGGATGACTCGGCAAGCAGGGTTAACCAGGAAGGTTGACTTTGACTGAGGACTTTAACTTGGACCAAGGGTTGACCAATTTGACATCCCTAAGTATTTTGGTAATTATTGGTGTTTATTGGTTTTGGTTATTTGGTAATGATCAGTGGTGGAGTTCGTGCTGGTGGTCGGAGCAGCGTGGTCTTATTTCTTCAAGTCGGCAGTTGCAGGTGAGTTATCCTCACTATATCGACAGGGTCTAAGGCACCAAGGCCGACCCTTTATCGGATGGGAATCCGGGTAGTTGTTTCTTATATTATTGCTTTGCTATGTCTGCATCCTGGTAGTTAGGATGGTATCTGTTAGAGACCTGGTTAAGGTCGGTATCCTGGTATATAGGATGATGCTATGTTAGTAACCGGTTAGGTCGGTATCCTGGTTAGGATGTTGCTATGTTATGTGATCTACTAGATCGGTTGATTAGTTGTGAATTGCTATATGATTATATGTTTATGTGCACTTGGTTGTTGGACTGGGGTTGGGTTGAGGCGGGTCCTGCTTTGTGCTGTAGGCCAACATACCTAGGGCGGACCGGTTAGACTGAAGGCCCGACGAGCGGTCCGGATAGGCTGAAGGCCCCAAGAGGGTGGACCAGACGTGCCGAGGCTCGGAGAGTGGACCAGATAGACTGAAGGCCCGGTGTGGGCGGACCAGTCATACTGTAGACTCAGAGAGTGGACTAGGAGAACTGAAGGCCTAGTGCAGGCGGACCAGTAATACTGTAGACTCAGAGAGAGAGTGGACCGGGTGGACTGAAGGCCTGGTGCAGGTGGACCAGTCATACTGTAGACTCGATATGCATGATTGTTCTGTTTATGATATGATATGATATGTGTATGGTATTTTGGTTGGTATTTTGGGGGTAACTCACTAAGCTTTCGGGCTTACAGTTTTCGTGTATTGTTTCAGGTACTTCAGGAGATCGTGGCAAGGCGAAGGCGTGATCGTACCACTCCTTAGTTTTATGTTGATGTCCTGGGATATTCTGATAATAAATAAATTGGAAACCTTTTTGTAATAACTTAATGAATATAGGCTGTTTTTGAAAAGTTTAAATTGGTTGTAAATTTCACGATGTTACATCTCCCATCCCTTTTGTGTCATTTGAGTCCTTTGAGCATGATTTGAGGTTGAAACCTCAGATTTGGAGTGTAGGAGGTCTTGTGAGTCCAAAGACCTGAACCTTATTGAGCTAGAGATAAGATCTTGTGCATCTAACCCTTGTTGGAGCTTGAATCAGCATTATGGAGCAAATATGCCTTGCATGAGCGTAAAGATCGAAGCTTTACGTGATAATCGAGCCTTAGGAAGTCATATATGAAGTATGGGGCATGGGTTATGCCTTAGAACGTCTGAATGGGAATTTGACTTAAGGGACTCGACCAGTCGGATAGGGTTTTCCCCAATGAGTCTGGACAAGGGTAACTTGGCGAGTTGATGAGACAACTCGACGAGTTATGTTGGGTTTTCGCGATGTTCTGAGGAACAATGGGGACTCAAAGAGTTACATAGGTGGAATCGACAAGTCAGGTAAACATGGACAGTTGAATCGAGTGTTGACTTTTGTTAACTTTAGGACTTGGTCAAGGCAGGGATTATGGGAGCCATGGAAGGGTAAAATGGTCTTTTACCCATCTCAAGAGTTAGAGAGGGATTAGTATGAGTTTATATAAAGTTGTGATCTTTAAGTGTTAATTCGAGATGCTTATTACGTGTAGGCGGAGATTAGGCTGTTCGAGGGGTATCCAGTTTCCTTGCTTGCTTACGAGGTGAGTTTTCTCACTATACTCACCTGAGTGGTAATACCGAGTGACTAGAGGGTCTTATTTGAGTTATCGATCGGAGGGTCCTATGTGCTTATATTGAGTTATGTGATATTGTGAATTTCTGTGTTTGTGATATATGCTATGTTATTCTGTGTTTTACTGAGATCGAACCAGAGGGTCCAAACTGAGTTGTGAGACTGGAGGGTCTTCACCGAGATACAGGACCAGAGGGTCTAACATGAGTTGTGAGACCGGAGTGTCTTCACTGAGACACATGACCAGAGGGTCCATACCGATCCGTGATATCGGAGGGTCCTTACCGAGACGCATGAGACCGGAGGGTCCATGCTGAGTTATAGCCATGAGACACTTATTATTTGTGTATGTGGTATTTTGGGGAACTCACTAAGATTTGTGCTTACCGTGTTGTGTGATATGTATTTCAGATACTTCTCAGGATCGCGGGAAGGCGTCGGTTTGATTGTACACACCGATTCGAGACTATGTGGATGATTATGGATTTGTGTTGAGACTTGAAACATTTATGTTTTTGAGAAATATATTATGAGATTTTATGCGTTTTAAAAATAAAAATTTTGGTTTGAAAATTTACGTTGTTACAATCCAAGTGGGAGATTTTTGGATTAAGTGTCTAAGCCCATAACTATAATTGGTATGTACTTGATTTGATAGTAGCATGGTTCTTTTGGGTTGCCTTCACTCATGCAACTTGACATGATGACTAGTGGAGAGAAAGTATAATTTATTATTTGAAATAATAAATTGGTACTCAAAATGATTTTATTAATATATTACAAGATTAATATATTATTTGGAAATCATATTATTAATTCGTGATTAATCAGAAATTAATCTGGGATTAATTTTGGGATTAAAGGAACTGATTAATAATGGAGGGGTTGTTTTTCAAATCATTGATAATTGTAAAACTGGGCTTAGGAATCCATGAAATGGGGTGGACGAAATTTATAGGGTGGCCCTATAAGATATCGTCCAAGGGCTTCCTTAAGGAAGGTCCATTGGTTGCTTGGGGTTTTGGATGGGAACTATGGTTTCCTTATTCAAGTCCAGCTTAAAGATTAAGCCACCTAGCCCTATATAAAGCCCCCAAACCCTTAGAATTTCGGAATAAATATATGGTTCCTAACCCTAACTAATTTTCTAAGACTTTCCTCTCATCCTCTTGCATAGAGTGTTTGTGAACCATTAGAGGTGCAACATTTGGGGCACTAAGCTTTCATGGGTCAAGTATCTTCAAGATTGTCTTGTTATTACTACATAACAAGTAAGATAATCTTCTAACCAAACTTATACATGAATTTCGATTTGTATGCTAGTTTCTAGGGTTATTGCTTTGGTATTCAATTTGCATGCTCAATTTGTGAAAAACTTAGATCCAAAGCAATTAGGGTTGCATAATTACATAGGATTCAGGATATGCTCATAACCCATCAAGAAATCCATCATCGTGGTCTTGATAGACCCAAAACGCTCCAGTATCTGCCCCCGGAGAATAGTCACAACCCCCTTAATGATAATCTCTCTGATGTGGTCCTCAGTCACAGCCGACCCTATTCTGGCTGCCAGCTCCTGATCCTGGCCCAAATTTTGCCTCGAAACGTCTCGTCACCACCATACTGAAAATAAATCAGGGAGATATCAGATAATATACATATCAACAGGGGAACCAACTACCAACAAAGCCCTAGGGGGTTGTGACTTCCTTGTTATGCGTACGAGTCCTGTGCTTTCAGTAGTACGGGCCCATACTACCTTCCATACCTACCCGTATTTGTCTTAGAGGATCATCACAACAGCCCTAACAATACATACTAGCATACTCATTTCCACAATCCTCGCTCCCTATAGGAATACTAAACATCATGAGACTGACCGACTAACCCCTAACAACTCATCCATGAAACTTCCACCAACCCTGCAACACTCGTATATGCTATCCATACATAACACTGGACCCTATAAACATTCGAATATCTGATCCTACCCTAATCCCTTCATCAAACAAGAACAAGAAATAAGGCCAAACCAAACATTCCCAATCTATGGTATCTTAGTTATGCATGACCATAACACATACACTAAGAAAATGCAGTAATGATGTGAATTTCATATATGGAAGAACCCTAGGCTATTAGGCATCATATAATCAGGAAATTCTATCATGAAAGTTCCTGAAGATCCCTAGCCTATCACTAGCATGATGTTCTAACATATCACCATATCAAATAATAGTGTGGTAATTTGGGGTCACTTATTGGCTCCGACTGGTCATACACCTTGCATCCTCCTTGATTATTTTGAAAACCATTTAAAAATTGTTTAAAAATTGTTTTTCCTTAGTTTCAGACTAGATTTGCATGATTGTTCCTCCAATTCACTCAAACCAAGGCTCTGATACCAACTTATAACATCCATAAAATTCATGAAAAATTTAAACTTTTTAAACAACCCAAAATGCATCATTGTTTACAAAATAGTTTTCAAAACATGTCTAATATTATAGTTTTCCCAAAATCACAAAAACAAACACGAGGAGGTGCACGATCACGCCTTTGCCTTTCCGCGATCCTCTAAAGTACCTGAAACATAATCCAAAATTGTAAGCCCAAAGCTTAGTGAGTTTCGCCAAAGTACCAACACAACATATAATCATAATAATAACAACAAACATCATGCATATAGAACCTTCAGTATGACTGGACCGCCTGACCGGGTCTTCAGCCTATCTGGACCGTTCTCCGAGCCTTCAGCCTGACTGGTAGGCCCCTGTGGCCTGCAGTCTATCCGGGCTGCCCTGGGTCTATTGACCTTCTGTACAAAGCAGGACCGCCTCAACCCAACCACACATACAGTATGTCGCCACACATATATATAACAAATAATCATACAATAACCAACCAATAACAATCAGACAGATCTTACAGATCACTAAGCATAACATCATCCTATCTACTAGGATACAAATCTAATAGATCACTACATTATACGATAAACCAAGATAATAATTCAAAAGGACCGACATTGGTGCCTTCGACCCGAAAGTACAGTGAGGACAACTCACCTCACACAGCTGAATCCGACTGAAAGTCTCTGACTGCTGGCTCACTAAAATCCCCCCGCACTATCACAACATAATAATCTTCCAATTAATACTTGGATTACAATTTAAGTTAACAATCCATCATTAGGGTAAATGACCATTTTACCCTTTACTTAGTTAGGCTAAGACCCAGGGCCAATCTTGATCCGAAAAGTCCCATTCACAATATAACCATCCAAGGCCTATAATTGGCCTAATTTTCTAAATTGAGCCCAAATCCAACTTGGACCCTGCCCTAAAGCCAAATCCTTCACTTGGCCCAAAACATCAGCACTCAGATGGTCCAAAGAGGACCCAAGAATCTAAGCCCAAAAGGTGGCCCAACTTGAAGCCCAAAACCGCAAAGGCCACACACTGAGTACGCGGGGCGTACCCAACTGTACACTAAGCGTACTCGCATTGGGGCTTGTACACTACCTATACTGGCTTGTAAGCCCAGCGTACTCCCGTGCTAATCCATTACTCCCACTAAGCTCTTAATACTTTAAGATAAGGCCCCAAAACATAGATCTGATTTCCATGAGCAGAACTAACACGTAGAGTTGCTAACTTTACATTCATGAACGATTGAATGAAGCTATTAAGCTTAGAAATGTCTTAATAAATGGCTTAATGCATGAATGTTGACTAATACCCCATAAATTTGGCATCTTTATGCCAAGGAAGCCTCTAACAAGGTCAAATCTAATGAAATGGTCCCTTCAAATCGTCCCAAATCATAAATCCATGCAAAAAGGACCAAAAGTGAGCCAAACCATCCCATAAAGAAAACTAGAGATTGACTAGTCAAGGTTTGAACTTGATACCTTAGGAAGCTTGCAATGTGATGAAGGTTTGTGGATCTCAAGTCTCCCACCAAGCTATGAACTTCACTCACTTCAAGGTTCTTCAAATATGGACCAAATCAACACAAATTTCTCTTCAAGAGCTCAAGGATGCAAGAATGGAGGCTAAGGGGACGTTTATGGTTTTTTGGAGGTTTAGAGACAAGAAATAAGGCCAACCCTAAAGGTTAAGGATGAATATTTAGGGTGCAACACCCCCATTTTAGGGTTTCAAGAAGCCATGCGTACGCCCAACGTACACAAGCGTGCGCCGAACGTACGCACCCGGTGTCCTGATCCTTATCCAGCTAGTATGCTAAGCATACCACGTGGTATGCCCCGCCTACTGGCTTCTTAGTGAGTACGCTAAGCGTACCAAGTGATACGCCCTACGTACTACTCCAAGGGCTAAAATGAAACTTTTAAATTAATGAAGGGAAAAAGTGAAACATACCAAGATCAGGGTGTTACATATTATCTAAAAACTTAGTAGGTAAACGGTTGATGATGAATGTTGTAGAACTGAAAGCATACACCTCATAAGTTGTGGGAGTATGAGCTTTAAAAAGCATAGAAATACCCATTTTAATAGTATGCTAATGTTTTCTTTCGGCATAACCGTTTTTTTGAGGTGTGTACGAACAAGAGAAACAATGAAATGTGCCATTATCCTCAAAGATATTGCGAATAGTATGATTCACAAATTTAGATCCACCATCACTTTGGAAAACCTTTATCTTTTGTGAACATTGAGTTTGGACAAGTTTGATAAATGTAGCAAGAACCGAATAAAAATATGTCTTTGTTTTTAGGGGATAAAACCAAGTAAAATGTGAATAATCATCCACAAAGATAACTGTAACGTCCAATTTTTCAGGTATTCGTTTTAACCCTTGAATTGTGATTTATTTGCAAGACTAGTCCCTAATGACAATTTCATAATTTTGGAGTCAGCTTGGATATGTGGGGCGTACACCTTTGTACGCAGGGCATACCCGGGTTCGCATTAGTATGCTACGCTTATGCTGGTTGCAGGGCATACGCAGACAGAGTTCACATCCTAAGTTTTAGGGTTTGGACCCTATTTAAACACACTTATGGCCACATGCACCTTCTTATCTTCAGCCTCCTTCCTCATTTCGAAACCGTAAACAGAGTTAGTGCATTGCGAAGCTTGTAGAGCCATTTTTGGTGCCATTTGGAGCTTTTGGAGTAGAAGGAAGAGCATTGAGGTTGTAGTGTTTCACTTAAGGCTTTAGATCCATCATCTTGTTCCCCACTGCAACTTATGGAGATAAAAAGCTTCAACCTTGGTGTAGAAATCTTATGGATCTAGTTTTAGCTCAAAGTTGTTCCCCTTTTTGTCCCAAACTTGGTCTTTGTGAGTTAAAGGTACTCCAAGGCATTTGAGTTGTCCCTTCAGAGGTTTTGAGGGGTGTTAAGTCATAAAGTTATGTTTTTGGTCATTAGTCTCTCTCTATGCATGTGTAATATTGTCTTAATAGGTTAAGATACTAGGTTTTTTTGGAGTTAAGGTCTTAATAGTCATGCTAAACCATAAAGTTGCAAACTTTATGGTTAAGAACATCGTCTTTAGCCTGGATCTGAATTTTGGACGTGAGTGCTTATGGAATTAAGCACTTAATAGGAAAGGTGGTGAGCAACCGCATATGCTAGGCGTACCGAGGGGTACGCTACGCGTACAAGGTAAGCTCCCCGATCCTCGTTCAACTGTGTAGTACGCCCCGCGTACAAAGAGAGTATGCCCTGGGTACTCACTGAGCCAACCCGTTTGACTCGGATGACTTTGACCAACTTTTCTAGGGTTTGACCTAGGGGTATTTTAGGTATTTTGACCTATATGCTGAGTTTTGTGTCTTGGAATTTATTAAGGGGATCGGTCGCGTTGATCCTAGAGTAGAGTGCTATTCAGTTACTTATCTATTTGTGAGGTGAGTTTTCTTACTGTATTCATGGGTCGAAGGCACCAATGTCGACCCATTATTGTGTTACTTGGAATGATTGTATTATGTGGATTGTATGTTGGGTTGAAATATACCCCAGGGCGGGGCCGACTACAACATGATCGGGTTGAAATAGACCCAAAGGCGGGGCCCATATGTGTTGTTTAGGTTGAAATACACCGCAGGGCGGGGCCCATATATGCATATCGGGTTGGTTTATACCCCAAGGTTAAACCCAGTTGTGTGTTTGGTATGTGGTACTTTGGGGGTACTCACTAAGCTTTATGCTTGCAGTTTATGTTATGGTTTCAGGTACTCCCGGTTCGAAAGGGAATGACCCGACGTGATGGAACATCATCCTCCCCTCATGATTTCCGCATTTGATATATCTGTACTCTGATGTTTTGAATATTATCACTTGGTGTTGATTTTGAACAATTAATGAATGGTTTGATAAACTTTTAAAAGAAAACAATTATTATTGTTTTCGAGACGTTACAATAACATAATATAAGTAACCATCATTAGAAAAAACGAGAGAGGGTCCCAACAAATCACAAGGCACAAGATGTAGAGAGTGCAAAGCACGTTTAACATTAATCTCAAGAGGTAGTTTATATCCTTTGGAAAGTTGACAAGAAGTGCAAACATGGGGTTTAGGTAAAACCGAAGTTATAGATAAATCCCCCAGATTATTTAAAGCTGAAATGATATCAAAAGAAACATGTCCAAGACGAGTGTGTCACAACTCGTAAGATGCTCAATTCGTAACACCATGACTTGCAAAAAAAGCTTGAGGTCCTTCTTTAAGCACATATTGCCCATTCTCACACTTTCCTTTATGTTGAACATGTTTTGTTTGGCAGTCCTGAATAGTGAAAAACAGTTGAGAGAAAACAACATCAACCAGATAATTCATTGTAGATTTACTAATAGATAATAGCTTCTTTCTGATATTTGGAATAACAAGTACATCACATAAGAAATTTTTATTTGAGGCCACAGATGTACCAGTGTGAGTGATTAGGAGTGATTTACCATTCCCAAAAACAACCTCATGTTACCTTGTTAATGAGTAGTTTCATGAAGTGTCTTAGAAATTGGAGACATATTAGATGTCGCCATAGAATCGGCATGCCAGTCATGAGAACCAGTAGTTACGGTAGGGCTGTTCACTATTTGGTTAAAATCGAATTGTCCAATCGGACAATTTGGTTCGGATATTCAGATTTTTGGATTGACTTTAAGTTAAACCAAATTATTATTTTGGATTTCAGATTGGTTTTGGTTTATAAAATATGAACCGAATAGTCCAAAAAAACTGAATAACAACTTATTATTTATTTTTAATGTATATAGTTAATCATTTATAAATTTACTAAATTATTTATTTAATTATTAGAAACTTTCATCCAATTAATACTTCAATATATACTTCTTATCAAAAGTTTTTTGTCAATGAAATATTAAACTATAATCAAATTTTCTGAATAGTTGTTTATAAACTATAATTCATAATTAAAAAGGTTTTTTTAGATACTTTTATAGAATTGACTAATATTTAAGTTATATATATTTTAAATTTCTCGCCTCTTGAAAACCGAATTGTAAAAACTGATCCAACCGAATTGTAATTTGGTTAGATCAGATCAGATTTGAATTTGGTTTGAACTATTCGGATCTATGTTTTGAAAACCGAAATTTATTTGGATTTAGTTGATCGGATCGGATCAAACCGATCCATCCAAACGAACACCCCTAGTTACATGACACCGGACATGAAAAACATTTGCTAGAGTGCCTGGTGAGGATGAAGTTTCACGAGCATAGGTATGCAAGTTAGGACAATATGATACATAATGACCATTGGTATGACACAACTGCCAGTGGGGAGGACTACGAGCAGATCCAGGACCACGACCAGAGTACTATGAATAACGAGAACTAGGGTTTCAATAGGGTCCATTTTGGCGACCACCACGAGATGTATTGGAGCGAGTCTGTTAAGAATTGAAAGCCACCGGGGAATGAGAAAATCCATGAAGCAATTTCAAAAATATCTCATGATTTTCTGTCTGAGATAACAAGTCGTGAAAACCTAGTGTCGGCTTAGTTGCAAGAATCGTGGTGGAGAAGGTTTCACACGAAGCACCTAATCCATATAAGAACCAATGTACCTTGTCAATGTTAGCAACGGGTTGACCTATCGCAACCAACTGATCACAAATGGTCTTAAATCGTCGTTGAAGAAATTTGAGGGAGTCATTGAAGAAATTCCAAGAAGAAGAATTTGACTGAGTCATTGAAGAAATTCCAAGATCAATGAAAAGGAAAAGACGGAAGGTTTAATTGGCTGATACTATATAGAATTATGAAAATCAACCACACAATTTGTGGAGGATCGACATCATTATACAATAAGGAATACAACACTAATTTAGGATAATTAAACAAATTATCTGAATATACATAATCCGTTACTAAAATACAAATATTCATCTAATAATACATAACTCGATAATATCAGTGCACACCTCTTGTGAAACACATACATCCCTCGTTATAAAAAAAATAATTGATATTTAATTTAATAAAAGTATTGCAGTTGAGTAAATATTTTAAATAAATTTGTAATATCAAAATATCACTTAATATGTGGCTTTTAGCCTTTTCAACGTGTGAATTAATGATTGAGCTTCCTAATTCAAGATTGATTTGTATTGTGTTAACATTTTCTTGATAATAGTCGTTAAGAAAATAACTTAAAACAAGAACATATAAAAATCATCAGAATTTTTTATATAGAAAATAATAAAAGATTGTACTATTTTATTTTTATAGTTCCCCATTCCAATTTTCAAAATTTCAAACACAAGAGACGAGGGAGATAAGAATCCTGGAACCATGACCCACACGCTTTTGATGCACTGTCAGCGTGTGAAACATTCTCTCATTTTCTAATACCTTAAATTGCACAATTAGTGCTACAGATTTTGTCAATAATAAAATAGGCCACTAAAAATAAAAACTATTACAAAATTGGTCCATCTTGAAGGTCTAAATATAGATAATTATAAAGAGAAACTCGGTTGTGGTAGAATAAACTTTAGGATATAATGTTTCGATCTAGTTATGCTTTCATGGTTGTTAACTTGTAATGATAAACTTACAGATTTCGAATAAGATGATATATCCTCCTTAATAAATAAAGGTTTTTTTTCCATATGTCAAACTCTTATGAGTTTTGATACTTATCATTTTGTGGTATTTTTAAAATAAATATTATCCACTTGTCATTTTTTTATTTGTTTCAATTTTTAAAATTAAAGTCATATACTTATATGTGTAAAATATTAAATAACATATATATGATATTAAATTGCAATAAATACATTTTTCCTTTCTTATTTTAAAGTTGTACATTAAAAAATATTTTTTGTTTACATTTTAATTTAATGTTTAATTTTTTTAAATCAACCCGTGTAATACACGAGTCTCACACCTAATTTCTAATAAGACGATGCAAAAAAGTAGTTTGAGTACTTGCTAGATTTCAAATAAGACGATCAAAAAAGTTATTATTATGTAGGTTGTATATATATTTTTATAACGGCTGAATATGTATATAAAAATCAATGTTCTAAATAATGTTAGGTGTGATTTTGTCGATAATGTTAAGCCTTAAATTTTTATAAGCCATGAAGAACCACGTCGTTTGTAAGATGTGATTTAAGGTGATATATATATATATATATATATATATATATATATATATATATATATTCTACTATTATTCATTTTTATATACATATATGACTTAAAACGATATTTTGTTAAAGTGTGTCATTAAGCACAAATATTGGAGTTATGCCGAACTTTTTATAACCTTGATAAAAAAACACTAGCAAACAACTAGGAAAACTAAGAGTTACATCAAAGTGTTAAAATTGGGTTTTGAAGCATTAATTCCCAATTAGGATATGCTAAACTCAAGAAAACAAAATAGTAACTATATCATCAAACAATCTATTCTTTCTGAAAACACATTTATTACGAAAATTCCAAAAGCCCCACCAAGTTGTAGAAATAAAAGCATCCAA
Organism: Lactuca serriola; assembly: GCF_051521515.1. NCBI lineage: Eukaryota > Viridiplantae > Streptophyta > Magnoliopsida > Asterales > Asteraceae > Lactuca > Lactuca serriola. Next base: position 172,906,744 of record NC_136414.1, read on the forward strand.
AACTAATTTGCTAGCAATTGACAGTTGAGACGAATCCAACATTTGATCAAAGTTGAAGAAAATGAAAAAAGATTAACATCACACCATTTCTCTAATTTGGAGAGCATGGGTTTAGCTAGTTCACAAAGTAAGAGCATGTGATTAATCTCTTCCATATAATTACCACAAATTGGGCACATCAATACCACATACAATAAGATTACTTTTTAGTTGGAAGTTGGTTTTGTAAGATCCTCCAACGAAATATGTTAACATTGATTGGAACTTGGAAGAACTTGATTACATAAAGTAGGCGGGGGAATCCATGAGGTAAAATGTAATCATCTATAAACAAAACGGGTATTTCTGTTGTGAAATCACCACCAATAATGAGATTTCAGGTACATGTATCCGGACACTCAGATCCCTCACCAAGTCAATCAAATACGTGAATTGGGTTGCCTTACCTCCCCCCCCTCTTGGTTGCCTCCCTCATTGCCAATTACAATTTTGATTCTCATGTCTATCAACAATCATACAATCATTATTAGTCTCTAAAACAAAGAGTCTATGGAACATATATTGTAAAGCTACATCCCCTACCCACACCTCTTTCCAAAACGAAGTGCTAGTGTTTAGGGATGAGCATAAGCGGGTACTCGCCTCATTTGGCGAGAACCGAAACTGAAACCGGCGGTTCCTAGAAAGTTAGAATCGGAACCGAAACCACTCTAGGCAGTTCTTAAATGTTTCGAACCAGCCCGGAAGGGGCGGTTTCGGTTCCGGGAGCGGGTAACCTGGTTAAATTAATTTTGTTATCTTTTGTCGATAAAACCGCAATTTAGTTCGATTCAAATCAAATCAATTCGGACCAAAGACGGAAAAAATCGAACCAATATATTCTAAACCAGTCTAAGCAACACACACACACACACACACACACACACATATATATATATATATATATATATATATATATATATATATATACTAGCCGTAGACCCGCGCAAAGCAGCGACGAAAAATAGTTTCTCATTCGGCAATAAGTTCTATACGGAAGCATGTTAGATCTCAAGTAACACAAAACATATGTATATTGTTATCGATTGGTTTTACGGCAACAAATAAATGTAACCCTCGCAATACAAAAGAAAATAAATATTTTGGTGTGTAGTGTACGTTTATAGTCCTTCATTTTAGAAATCAGGATACATTCATACGAAGTGACTTGCTTATACCTTTATTGGTATTGATAAAGTTAATAAAAGGGAAAATAAAAGTTAATCTTAACAACCCGGTTTGCTTGATACAGATAAGTCTAAACGGATATATCCTATTATCCACTTTACTATCTAAAGTTTTAAACCGAAAAATAATAAAATTAATACAACCATATTTCATGGAACATGAATAACAAATGGAATACTAATTTTCTATTAGTCATAAATCATACATAGATATTTTTTCTTAATATTAAACAAATTATTTGATTTTACAACTGACTGATCAATTTCGATTAGAGGGTATAAATAATAAATAAAGTTTAAAAAAATTACAAATAAAAGGGCCTATATAATGGATTATTTGTTTTATTTTAATTGGATAAGAGATCGGGTCAAATATTTGGAAGATATAAGATTTCAAAGGTAATCAGATTAAAATTTAATATTATTTTATTCATGATTAGTTGTACTTTACGCTTACAGAGTTGAACGTCTTAAAAAAATAATATTATTTTATTTGATCTATTTATAGAAATAGTAGGATTTCTTTTATAAATGAGTAAAGATATATATATATATATATATATACCGGTTCCGACGGGTACCTAGCAGGTAGCGGTTCCGAAAAAATAAGGATAGGAACCGGAACCGCCTTAACCGGAACCGCTTAAGGCGGTTCCAGTTCCAAAACCGACAGTTTCGAGGTCGTTCCGGTTCCAAAAGCAGGTACCCGGTTCCGATGCTCATCCCTGTTATTCCCGACTTTCTTCTTGAGAGTATTAATAGTTGTAACGCCCGCAATTTCAGGTTACACGTTTAAATTACTATCATAATAATTATATATTTTATCGAACAATTAAAACTGTTGATTAGAATACTTGTTCTTCATATGTGTTACGAGCAAATAAATATTTATCGTATACATATTAAGTGGACAAATATTAGAATTATATAATATTTGTAGAAAACCGTAATATAAGTTTCACTTAAATTTGACTTTATATGAGAAAGTTATGATTTATCTAAGTTTCACGTTCAAACCGATATGAAAAGGTGCGTCACAAAAAGAGAACTGTGGATAAGTTGTTTTTTTAGCAAAAGTTATGTAAAAGACAGTCAAAGTGATCGTCAATAGGAACGCGTCAATATAAATAATGTCAAAATCTGTATTTGTATAAGGAAGTTGTGATTTTTCAAAATTTCGAGTGCGACAAATTATAACGCTGTGGGATACAGAAATTGAAATTGAAATCGGTTGATTGTTAGCCAAAACAATGTAAACGAGAATTGAAGATCTCTTAAAAGGGAATCCGTTGATATAAAAATAATCGAGAATGGAGATCGTTGTGAAGGATATAACCGAAACTTTGTCCCTAAGTTTCGAAACACGGCAAAATATGTTCAGATTTGTAAAATTGAAAGAGATTGAGAATTATCTGACGGAGTCTAAATGAAAGTTGTAGTACTTTTCAATACAAAGTCAGGGATATAAAGAACGTTGAAAACAGAGTTCGTATGAAAAAATTATGAATTTCGCAACATTATTTATAGTGTAAGCCCTCTTGAACCATAAAACAAAAAGTAAAGTGAAAATTAGCAGACAAGGTCTAAATGAAAGTTGTATTAATCATCAATAACTATGAGTGGATATAAAAACCATAAAAAACGGAGTTTGTAAGTGAAAGTTATGATTTTTAGAATAATAATAAATTCGGATGGCCTAGATGATTACACTTGGCACGATCCGGTTGAACCCTTCCTCCCCAAGGCTTGCAAGTGGAAGGCAACACGTAGCTTAATGAGAGGTTGCCACATCACCTTGCATGCCATATGAGGCACATTGTTGTTGCATGAAACGAATCCTTGAAGAGGAGTCTAGGAGATTATATTACATGTTTGGTAAAACACATGGTTGTTTCTAGAGCACTTGATAAAGACGCGAAAATCCTAGTTGAGTCTAGGAAAGTTTGTTTCTTGTGTTCATCTAGACACATGCATATATGCTAAATTGTTTTGTGGTTTTCATGTGTAGTGACTTGGAAACTGTGAGACAATTCTTGGGAAGAGAATAAGTAGGTGTGAAAGGTAGTATATGCTTGTACTACCGGAAGCACACGATTCACACTTGGATTAGGAAGAGTCGCAAGGTTACTAAGGCACTAGTAGTTGCACTTGTTTAGTGTGTTTCCATTATTACCTACGTTATGGTGATGATCAGGAAAGTAGTTTTGGTTTAGACCTAGTGGTCATGAAGGATTGAGTCTGAATAAAAATATAAATCTGCATAAGTGAGTTGATTGTTTTAGAGAACCATGGCATATGTAGTTCTATATATATATCTGTTACATCATACAATGAAAGGTCATTAGTGTATGAGCATTCGGTCTGTTTTTATAGCTGAAGTAAAGACCATATATTGGGACAGATTTGTGACCTGATTTAAAATGGAGCGGCAGTCTCTGATGAAAGTCAAGTTTGTGACTAAGGAGTTAGGAATAAAGGTCCATTGGTGGATAAAAGAACAAGTGTAAGTTCAAGCACCACCATCAACATATAGGTTCAAACCTACTAGTTATCGTTCAGGAAGCCATGGGAGTTGTAGTCATTGTAGCTAGTATGTGAGGCGCATGCAAGTGTCTTTTGTACGTTTCTACCCAACTTCTTCAATAGATGATTAGAGGAATCATTAAAAGAATTTTAATTAGAGTGTGACAAGGTTAATTGTCCCAGAAAAGAAGGAATAATAATATTGAGTTCACTAACCATCGTTGTTGCTAATATTTTCATTATGTTAGTAATATCCTCTTATACCATTTTGCAATTTTATGCATTAATGGACGAATACATGCTTGTCGTGATCTTGATCAAACTATGGTCGTATTATGTGAGAAGATCACTCGTTGTAAACATAAATAGTGATACTACATTGGGGATGTTAAATTTATTATTATGACAATAAGGGGTTTCTTCTAGTAAGAAAATGAACTACGAATCAATAAGCCTAGCCAGTTAGGATTTAATCAATTAAGAGTTGCAGTAGGTAAGGATTCAAACCCAAGTAAGGGAGAACAACCCATTAAGGCAAAGGTGCGAAAGGTAACTCGAGTTAGGACTCGACGTCAAAGATCCAGAAGAGTTGCAACACAAGAAGCTAGGAGAAGAGTTATTAGCTTTGATTGTTATTATGTAAATGATAGAATAGATGTTTTGGTTGGAAAGTGAGAAAAACGACATCAAATATCATGAGGGAACTTGTGACCTTTACCCATGCCTATGGGTAAATAGAACGATATTACCTTAGATCTCATTATCAAGTGTCCCAGTAGTATGTAAAAATGCAATATGTCGTGGGTTATAATAGACCAAGGGATAAGAGTATATATTTCTAGGTATCACATATAGATAACGTTTTCATAGATTCATTATCTAGACAAAGTAAGATTTTTGATTTGTGACCATTCTCTGATCATCTTAAAAATACTTATGTTGGTGATAACGTGAAAACTATTGTAGTCCGACAAAGTTGAAGCCCAAAAAGGGCACAAAACAATTAAGTTCATTAATTTTTCATTTTCAGATGAGGAGAAAAGGTCGTGTGGATTCAACATTACAAGGTCGCTTAAATGAAACCTTAAACAAAAGAGTTAATGTTATTGAATTAGGTTGGCAAGCTGTTAAGCTGTCATAAAAGAACCTAAAACATTATTTTGTGTATAACACGATAGAATTGGTGGAGATACGTATTGTGTGGAAATAAGTATCGAGGTAACTCCTTACTAGGGGATGGAGAGGTGACTTAAGGAATCGTTATTCAGAGTTGTTTTGTCGTTGTATGATCCCAAGAATTAATCATCCTAAGTGGGAGGTTATTCTAACGTTTGTAATTTTGAGCTAGACATTTAGAGTACAATCTTAATAATTATACATTTTATCGAACAATTAAAATCTTTAATTATAATAATTGTTTTCATATGTCTTACGAGCAAATAAATATTTATTGTATACACATTAAGTGGGCAAATATTTAGAATTATATAACATCTGTAGAAAACCGTAATATAGAATTTTTCGTTAAACAATAAATAAACATTAAAAATAAAAGATTATTTACGATAAAGAATCTAAAGGAAAGTTGTAGTAGTCATGATCATGAGCACATAGATATAAAGAACGGTTAAATTTTACTTCATATGAGAAAGTTATGATTTATCTAAGTTTCGCATTCAAACTAATACAATAATGTACCTTATAAAAAGTGAACCAAAGATTGGTTGTTTTATAGCCAAAGTAATGTAAATGAAAGTTGAAGTTCTCGTCCGTTAGAACACGTCAATATAAAGAACACCAAAATCTGACTTCGTATGAGAAAGTAATGATTTTTCAAAGTTTTGAGTGCGACACAGTATAACAGTATACGACATAAAAATCGAAATTAAAATCGGTTGATTGTTAGACAAAACAATATAAATGAGAGTTGAAGATCTCGTAAATGCAAATCTGTCGATATTAAGACAGTCAAGATATGTGAAGGATATAAGAGAAACTTGGTCCCTATGTTTCAAAACACGACGAAATATTTTTAGATTTGTAAAATAGAAATAGAATGAGAATTAGCCAACAGAGTCTAAATGAAAGTTGTATTAGACATCAAAACAAATTCAGGGATATAAAGAACGTCGAAAACAGAGTTCGTATGAAGAAGTTATGAATTTTGCAACATTATTTATAGTGTAAGCCCTATCGATTTGTAAAACAAAAAATAAAATGAAAATTAGCTGACAATGTCCAAACTAAAGTTCTAGTACTCGTCGATAGCTACATGTCGATATAAAAACCATCGAAAACAGAGTCAAAATCAGAAAGTTATGATTTTAGAAAAATAATAAATTTGGACGGCCTAGATGATGACACATGGCACGATCCGGTTGAACCCTTCCTCCCCAAATTTTGCAAGAAGATGTCGACACATGGCTTATGGAGTGGTTGCCACGTCATCAAGCGCGATGCGTCCATCCTGAAATACTATAAGTAGAAGCGATTTTCTTGTTCATTTGTTGTTCAATTCCTTCCTTTCTCTCTCAAACTTTCCTGAGGCCCGACTCTAGTAGTTCTTAGGTGTTAGTAGCGAAACTATAGAGTGCCAGAGAGCCCCGAGAAATAGAGTTTTCAGTTTCGAAGTTCTGCCCAAGTAATGTCCTTTTTTTCGTCAAACAACCTGTAAGTTGAGTTATTCTTATCGTGCTCTTAGTTTAACTTATATTTTTGTTTATGATCATTATTATGAACTTATAAATAAGATCTATTAGTAATACCAGTTGTTATAATGACATATCTTCTTACAAGAATGATGTCAAGGCAAGATCAGTGAGGTGTTTAAAGTGGATTTTCCGAACAATATATCTTTATATACCAAACGGATCCTATCTCCGATACGATCTTACCCTGTTGTTTCTTATCAACTATACATTAGTGTTCTTTTGGGAATACTAATAGATCTGATAAAAACATTATAACAATAAAACTTTATAAATACGAATGAATACTAAGGCTTAGTAATATTTGTGTTTAATTCGTTTTAAAAGGGAATCTAAAGTGTCAGCCAAAGAACTGACTTTCCTACGAGTCTTCCACATATATCAGGTAAGTGCATAGTTAATTTCAAGAACATGATTCTAATACAAAATATTTATTAAAAAGTATTAATTGTATGTTGAAAGTTCATTTGTGAATTAAATGCTTATCTTCTGGAATATATGTTATTTGTATATTTGATAACATGCATTGCATGAACCATATATGGTTATATATATATATATATATATATATATATATATATATATATATATATATATATATATATATATATATAGGGAAAAGTGAGTATGTGGCTGTCATGTATGTAATATTAGGTATAGAACCATCAAAATTGACTTCATTTTGATTAAAAAGATACATTTTTTTCATTGTTAGCTTCTTCCTATTGTTTTTGAATTCATATTATCTTTGATTTAATAATATATCTCCAAAATCTCTGTATTTCGAATGTGTTGTTTATATTATACCTCTAGTAGGTTTCATAACTTTCTTTGACACCTACCATATGCATACTTGCATGGTTTTTTTTTGATGTGTTATGGGAAGAAGTTTATTGGGTTTTTAATGAACAATTTTAGTCTTTCACTATAGTTTTCTATATTAAATTTGAATATGAAGGCTTATAGGTAGTTGATAATGTATTCTTATACATGGTTTATGGTGTAAAATTAAATATTTAAAACTCCATAAAAATATGTACATATCCAATAATTTAGTCTAATAGAGGATACAAGAAAGATGGTAGAGAAATTTGATTTCATTTAGTTAAAACTATTAAGTTTTTGATGGTTCTATACCTAATATTAGGTACATAACAACCACATATTCCCTAAGCTCATATATATATATATATATATATATATATATATGTATGTATGTATGTTTGTATTTAAATGTTATTATAACCTCATAATTTTAATATAAGTATTATTACTTAAAAGATTAATGTATATTAAATACCTGGTACTCTATGTTAAATATATATACTAATTAGGATAATGTTTTCAAAATAGGGTTGGTATTAGAACTTGATTACATTGATTATGTCACACCCGTGACCGAGGTGGCGGAACATGTCGAGCTGTGCAACTAAGTTCCTGAATCGTAGATAAATTGAATATACAACACAAGTAGTAATACATGAATTGCCATAGCAGATAGGCTAACATAATGTAACACCGTAAATTTTCAAACAAAATTTTTCATTTAAAAACCTAATTATCTCATTTCAAAATCACAAAATCCCACAAACATCAAGTTATCAAAAACACATGCCCAAAAACTGTTTATAACACAAATCCAGGATCCTCTAAAAACACATCTCCAACTCGGGTGTGTGTACAATCAAGCCAGTGTCTTCCTGTGATCCTGAGAGGTACCTGAAACACATAACACATAACACGGTAAGAACGAAGCTTAGTGAGTTCCCCAAAATACCACACACATAACATTAGCCACTCGAGGCTAACTCAATACGACCCTCCGGTCAATGTGTTTTAGTCGAGACCCTCCGGTCCCACAACTTGGGTGGACTCTCTAGTCCTAACTCAATAAGCTCATAAAAATAATACTCATCATAAATCACAAAGACATAATGCAGAATATCACAATACACAGGTAAGCATATAAGACATCTCAGTCACACAAAGATACCACTCATGGTGAGTATAGTGAGAAGACTCAACTCGTAAGAAATCGGATAATATTGAACTCAAATCATGGGTCTAGCCTTTGCCTAACACATACAACAATTATCATTAATTAATCACGGCTCTCAAGAAGCTAAACTAACCCTTCTACAAACTCACATAAGGGTAAAAGACCATTTTACCACTTAATGGCCTTAATAGTCTACAAATTGACCAAACCCTAAAAGTCAACTAAAAGTCAACGCCAGCGAGTACTCTGTGCGTACAAGATCTCTACGCTGGGCGTACTCCAATGCCATGCATGCATCGGGGGTTCTCAACCCTATGCTGCACGTACTGGGATTATGCTCGGCCTACACCCCAGTTTTGCTCTTTCTACTCTTTTGGTCTTAATAAGTTAAGAGCTTGGCTCATATCACAGATCTAGACTCCCTAAAGGCTCTTACTCCATAAAGTCAGTGACTTTAAGCCTTTGCATGGCTGATAAAGTCACAAACACCCAAAACTCTCATTCTCTTATCTCAAAATGCTTATATCTCATGCATGGGTTGATTCAAACATCCAAGTCTCAATATTTGTGACACTATACCCCTAAAGACACTTAAAGGAGCTGCTCATAATCTCTGGAGCTCATTTTCTCATAAAGCATGCAACTTTGGGACCAAAACCCTAAAATGGTATAACATGATGCACAAAACAAAAGAGTGAGAAAACTTTGAGATTTATACCTCCAAATGAAGCTCCCAACACATATATGCTCAGATCTATAGCCTAGACTCTCACTCCTTCTTCTTCAATGCTCATTCTTCACTTCAAGAACACACAAAATCACTTAAATGCTTTCAAATGGACACATACAAGCTCAAGAACAAGGATTAGGGTTTGAGAGGGTTGCTTGTCTGAGAATGGTGGCCAGGAATGATGCCATCATATCCTTTATATAGGGTTACACCCCAAACTAGGGTTTCCACTCTGGACCTAGTACGCCCAACGTACCCTCTAGTACGCCCAGCATACTAGGTGGCTTCCGCGTCACAAACACGCATATGAGTACGCTGAACGTACACTCGCATGCGTCCCGTGTACTCATTTATTACCTTTTATTAATAAGGGCTAAACTTGAAAATTTACCAAAATAACAAGGGCTTATAAGGTATACCTAGACTTGGGATGTTACAATTCTCCCCCACTAGTGTAACGCCCGTAGATTCGGGCTAGTCAATTAGAGACGTTAAGCGTCAAAAATGACTTGGATGTTACAATTCTCCCCCACTAGTGTAACGCCCGTAGATTCGGGCTAGTCAATTAGAGACGTTAAGCGTCAAAAATGACTTTTTGATGGAAAATTATTTTGAAGGAATAATCTTAACTAAGTTATAGTATATGTTACTAGGATTCCATACATATAAAGAGCGCCAAAATCCGAGTTATAATGAAGAAGTTATGACCTGTCGAAGTTTCGCGACAGAACCGACACGACGTTGAATGACGTAAAAAAGTGAATTTACGTTAGAGTGATACTTAGCCTTAGCGATCTAAACAAAAGTCGTAGAGTTCGTTAAACCATGAGCGTGCATAAAAAGAATGCCCAAATCTGACTTCGTATGAGGAAGTTATGATTTTTCGAAGTTTCGACTTAGCGGTATGCAGCCCGAATACTCGATTTGAGACCGAGCGGTTTTTAGCCGAAACAATCTAAATGAGAATCGAAGATCTCGTTAATTGTAGTGAAACGATGAATAGATAGGCGAAAACGGACGTCGGATGAAGAAGTTATGATTTTATAACAAAGTTTTCCTGTCCCGGCCTACTAAAAATAACTAATAAAAATAAACTCAAAATTAGCCGACAGAGTCTAAACAAAAGTTTTATAGCATAGTCTCACCTACGCGGGGATATAAAGAACGTCGAAAACGGAGTTCGTATGAGGAAGATATGAATTTTTGAAGTTTATTAAATATTTTCAATATTTAATTTAATTATAAATTAACCGATATTATCCATGGGGGGAGTCAGCGATCTGATCCACATTACGCCCAGCGTAATGTAGATTTACACCCAGCGTAAATGGGTTTCCAGCCCCCTATAAAAGGGTGTCGAGGGCAACCGACTTCTATGCTCATTTCTTCCCTTTCTCTCGCGTTTTTGCATTGTTTTTCGTGCAAGAAATATCCCGAAGCCCCGGTATCATTCCTGAGCCCCGAAGCAAGTCCCGAGGCCCCGAAGATCCCGAGAAGTGCAATTCCCGAGCCGAAGCTCTGCCCGCAAGGAGTCCGGTTTTTGTGAAGATCTTCCAGATCTGCCGTAGAATACTACTTCTACAAGCCGTAGTGTTGTCCGATCATCTTCTAATCAAGTGAGTGTGTAGTTACTTTCTTCTAACGCATAATTATTAAGTATTTGCTATGAAATACGTGACATGTGTATAATATAAAGTTGTTTATATGTGTGGGTGTATAGTCCCTTTCATAAAACAGGTATAATACAAGTATTGTTTGAATGTATTAAGTATATGTTTGGGTGAGTGTGTGGTCACTTTCTTCTAACACATAAATATTAAGTATTTGCTATGAAATATGTGTTATGTGTTTATATATTGTTGTTTATTTGAGATGAGTGTGGAACGGATGTTTTATATAGGTGTTAAATGAGTTAATATGTATATGTATTTATATCTACAAATATGTTGGGTAGAACATGGGTAGATGAATTAGATGATGTGTGATGATAATTAGGTGATGAGAAATAGGTGATGATAATTAGGTGATGAGAAATAGGTGAAGATAATTAGGTGATGAGAGATAGGTGATGTGATATGAGAGGAGATACCATAACCTTGACCGGCGATGTGGAAATTTGGCGATGTAGTCATCTACTAGAGTATAGATGGTGACCATGGACTATTTTAGATAACCCCGTGGAAACACCAGCAGGCTCATAACCTGTAGGTGATGAATTACGAGTCCATGTGATGTTGTGTCTACCTATTCATGCGATGATACTCTAACCCCTAGGTGATGAATTACGAGTCTAAGCGATGTTGTGGCTGCGTATTCATGCGACGATAGTCTAACCCTTACTATGAATTACTAGTCCAGGCGATATTGTGACTATGTATTCATGCGATGATCCTTAGGAATAAACGTATAAGGAAATGCGATGTAAGGAGATAAGAGGTAAATACGATGTAGGAGATGACCCTTAGGATAATCCCTTAGGGAAGGTACTCAAGAGATAAACGAAGATAATGGGGATGGGTAATTGGGTTGATTGTTTGATGATTGAATATATATATATATATATATATATATATATATATATATATGATATAATATTGTGGGTTGAAAACCCTATATGCTCGCCAGGCTCCCAATCCTGACCCACTCAGTTTAATTGTATCACAGGTATCGATACGAAGCTGCTTTGCACTGAGAGATTAAAGGAGATGTAAATCACTAGAGTAAATGAATGTATGTTTTATTTATGCTTATGTGTCTGTATCGGAACAAGACATCCCGAGGTTTTATTATTTAATGAAAATACATTCTCTTTGAGAAATGTTTTGATAAGTTTTTATCATATCTTGTTTGGGAACAAATTCCGCAACCGTTTTCTTTAAAACGAATACTCTGATTTATAAAACAAAGCATAAACAAATCGGTCTTTTCTGGCCGTCAAAACGGGGATGTCACAATTGGTATCAGAGCATTAGTTTAAGCGAACTAGGAATTTGTAGGAAATTTCTAGACTTAAACTTAGAATGCTAAGTAATGATTGTGAGGAGTGTGTCTAAAATATGTTAGGTAGTACACCTAAATTGACACAAGCACTAGTTTATTTTAGGAATGATGCCTAAAAAGCTTTTATGTGCTAAATGTTTTGTGTGATAGCTATATTGATGCTATTATTTGTTCGGATCTATGGTCTGTTGCCGACCGGATCTGGAAACCTTATGTGTGTAGGATTCTAAGCATATGACTACGATATTAGAACTAGCATGTAAACGTTTCGGAGTGATAAGGAGATTTATACGTTTATCGTAATTAAAGCTTTCTTATCTTGAAATTCTCGCTTGGTACACCGAATGTTTGCTTGGATGTACAAGGGGTCTTGGTGAAGACTCGTAGAGAAATTGAGTAAATGGAGGAAATGAAGAAGGCTTATGATAGTGGATGACACCTATCAGAAGAAATCTTAAGAGTGGTATCTTGCCTATAGAGTATGTCTTATGAAATAAAAGTACGTTTAGGGGAGTATGGTACGTCTAAAGTACACCTTCAATTGGCAGGATGATGGAACGATTGGTGAAATTCTTGAAGTTGTCTCATCATCTGATATTTTAATCACCAATCGAGTTGTTGTAGAGTTGATGATTGAAGATTGAGCAATGAAGAAGTCCTAGTAGAGTCTAGGGAAATTGTTTATGATTACTTGGACACATTCGTATGTGTTAAATTGTTTTGTGATTTTCTTGTATGGTGACTTGGTCGACTATGGGACAATACTTGGGACGAGTATGAGTAGGTGTGAAAGGTAGTAGATGCATATACTACCGGAAGCACAGGACTCGCACTTGGATCACAGAAAGTCACAAGGTTACCAAGAAGCTAGTGATTGATTCCATTTTATTCTGGTATGTCATTACCATTGTTTCGGTAATGACTAGTAAGATGGTTCTTGTTCCGAACCTAGTGGTCATGTTTAAATTTGAGTTCGACTACGAGGAGTATGTTACGTGGATGCTAGTGCTCCGCCTTAACCCAGCGACAGGTCAAACACCTCTCTATAACCCATACCACGTCCCTCTTCATACAAGGCCACCAATAGTCTCTCTTCAGGTCCAAATACATCTTAGTGTCCCCTAGGTGGATCGAGAATCTCGATCTATGTGCCTCCTCCAATAGTACACAACGAGCTCCACCTATATAGGGCACCCAAATCCGCCCATGGAAAGTCATAAGCCCACGACTGTCCGTCACAAACTCGGAAACCTACCCAATCACACGCTCTATCTTGCAGTTCTCCGGTCTCACAACCTCCACCTGAGCCTCTCGGATGGTATCTAAGACTGGAGTCATCACCGTCATCCTCATACACAAATCCCGGATCGGAGCGCTCTCGGCTCTGCGACTCAAGGCATTGGCTACCATATGAGCCTTGCCTGGGTGATATAAGATCTCATAGTCGTAGTCCTTCACTACACCCAACCATCTCCTCTGTCTCATATTCAGGTTGGGCCGATCCATCAGGTACTTCAGGCTCTTATGGTCCGTGTATATGGTACATTGGACACCATAAAGATAGTGGCTCCAAATCTTGAGGGCGAACACCACCACCGCTAACTCCAAATCATGGGTGGGATACCTCATCCCATGAGGCTTCAGCTGCCTCGACGCATATGCTATCACGTGGCCCCTCAGCATGAACACTGCACCCATCCCTGAAATAGATGCATCACAATAGACTACGAAGTCCTCCACTCCCTCCAGAAGGGCTAACACTAGAGCTTCGCACAATCTCTGGCGAAGAGTCTCGAATGATGCCTGCTGCTCAGGCCCCCAAACAAAAGTAACGCCCTTACGAGTCAATCTGGTGAGAAGAACCACAATCTTGGAGAAATCCTTGATAAATCTCTGATAGTAGCTGACCAATCCTAGAAAACTCTTGATCTTGGATGGGGATCTCGACACCTCCCATTGCATAACTGCCTCAATCTTGGCCGGATCGACCAATATCCCATTCTGATTAACGAGATGTCCCAGGAACTGGACCTATCGTAACCAGAAATCACACTTGGATAATTTGGCATACAACCTCTCTGACCTCAATACCCCAAGAACTTCTTGCAGATACTCCTCATGCTGCTCTTTGGACCTCGAATACACCAAGATGTCATCGATGAAAACGATCACCGACCGGTCCAACATAGGCCTGCACACCCGGTTCATGAGATCAATGAACGCTGCCGGTGCGTTGGTGAGCCCAAAAGGTATCACCACAAACTCGTAATCCCATAACGAGTTCTAAAGGACGTCTTCTGAATATCCTCCTCGCATACTCTCATCTGGTGATATCCAGATCTCAAATCAATATTGGAAAACCAAGATGCCCCCTGCAACTGATTGAATAAATCGTCGATCCTCTAAAGTGGATCATTCTTGACTGTCAACTTGTTCAACTCCCGGTAATCAATACACATCCAGTGTGAACCATCCTTTTTCTTGACAAAAAGGATTTCGCTCCCCACGGTGAGCAACTCGGTCTGATAAAACCCTTCCCCAGCAGCTCCTGGAGTTATGAGGATAACTTTTGCATTTCTGGTGGCACAAAGCGATAAGGTGCATAAGCAATAGGCGCCGCGCCCGGAACTAAATCAATCCGGAACTCCACCTGCCTCTCGGGAGGCACACCCGACAACTCCTCTGGAAAAACTTCAGGAAACTCTCACAATATCAGAACCTCGGCGATAAAACTCGGCCTCTCTGTGGCAATCCGCGTATCCATCACATATGCCAAAAAGACCATACAACCTTGTTGTAGACTCTGCCTTGCCCTGGAAATAGAGCAGAAAGTTGACCCGGATCTAGTACCCTCGCCATACACTGTAAGCACTCCCCTACTAGGGTCTCGTATATTCACCAACTTACGCTCGCAGTTGATCGCTGCTCCAATGTGGCTCAACCAATCCATTCCCACGATGACACGGACATCAACCATCGCTATCGGCACCAGATCTATCGGGAAATCGACACCAAAAATCTCCAGCACACATAGTCGGAATACATTAGTAGCAAAAACCGCATGCTCGTCAGCTCTGGAAACCCTCAAATGTCAACTCAACGCCTGACGTCGGATACTGATGTGACGACTAAAAGCTAAAGACGCGAAGGATCGACTCGAACCCAAGTCAAATAACACCAAAGAAAGTATAGAAATCACAAGAAATGTACCTAAATGCAACATAGAATAAGCACAATAAATCTCAAAATAAATAAATAAGGAAATACGTACCAGCCACGACATCAGGTGCTGCGCGGACCTTCTCCGTTGTCAACTGAAAAGCTCTCCCACGAGCCCTCGGAGCCTCGGCCTTCACCGGCCGACTATCAATAGCATGCAATGCAAAATGAGTGGAACCCTGGGCTGATCCCTGAACAAGCTGAGGGTACTCGGCCTTCCGATGGCCGGTCTGATTGCAGTGAAAGCAGACTGCAAATCCCTTGGTGTCACAAACACGCATACACGCATATGAGTACGCTGAGCGTACACTCGCGTACGCCCCACATATGCATTTACCACCTTTTCTCAATAAGGGATAAACTTGACAATTTACCAAAAAAACATGGCATTATAAGGTATACCTGGACTTAGGATGTTACACATAATAAAAACTAGCAAATTAAATTGTGTGCAATCCATGATTTTTCCCATTATTTGAATGCTTGAAATCACTGATTCCCTAAGAATACATGTAGTTTGAAAGTCAACACAAGGTTGGTGAGAGTTATAGGTTTTCTGCTAGCAGCAATAAAATACTCTTATAATTCTAAAAGGTATTGCCTTTGTAAGTGTAACCATACTTAAAATAGTTTTTAAAACAACTAACTCCATGGTTTGTAGATATAAATAGCTTTTAGTTAATGTTTATAGGGAGTCCTATAACCGAGCTATGTGACTGAATGTACCCCCCCTACAACGCTTCATTGGAAGTTGCAGTAATGATTGTAGACACTTATCACCTGCTTCGATTGATCGGTCGAGGCTGTAGCTAGCAACCACATGTAAGGATGTCAACCCCGTATAGATCGTTACATACATATCTCGCTCCAAAGATTAACGGTTATAATAGTATGGGTACACTAAGTGTTTAGACTTAGTTAATGAATGTAGTCTCACTAAAAATCCCTTAACTAAGATATATGAAAATCCCTTAGCCCTAACTTATAAGTAGAGAAGTTATTAGGTATAATGAATTTGTATAGAGTTTATAAAAGCCAAGCATAATTGGTATGCATGTATAGTATAAGGCACTAGCTTTTATAACTAAGTATTTTTTCTCGTATAAACTTTGTAGTTACAAGGCATATGTTATTTTAATATTTGTATTATTCTAACAACATAACATATGAACATATTGATGTTTGGAATCTAGTTTATGTACTCATGCCATATAAATACTAAGTTATTGTTTCATAACTAGTATAGTATTTGCATAAAATAACAATATTTTATGTGTATTATGTGTGAATTTATATCATATTGCACATGTATTCTCCTTAAAACATATAAAATATAAAAGATGGGTCGTAACACTCACCTTAAAGTGTGGTTGTCGGGTCGTTCCGAGTATTGGATGCGAGAAACCGAGATGTGTTGCCTTGAACACGAACTTTCGAGATTAATTCAATTTCCTAGGAAATTTTAGTATAAATTAATATGTGGAGGGTTATTTGGTATTTTAACTACAGCATAGGACCCATTTATCAATTTAAAAATACCAAAATTAATTAATAATTTCCAAAAATGAGACAAAATGAATGATAAAATTTTTATGTTTTAATTTAGGATTTATTTTGAAAATGGTTTTCTATGTAAGGGTAGGTTTTGAATAATTTAATTGAAGTTTGAGGGCTTGGGACTAGTTTTGTACAGTGTTTTCGAAGCATGACTAATTTAACCTGCGATGACAACAAGGCAGCACACAAGCAGGAGGTGGCGGTGATTGCTTCTGTTCGTGGTGGCGATGATGGTGCCAGTTCTGCTGCTTCTGTCGTCCTATTTTGATGAGTTCGACGAGAGGGAAGGAGAGATCGGATGTGGAGGGGTGTTTTGGGGAAGTTTTGATCATCAAAAACAATGAGTAATGGGTGGTGAAGTGGTGATGTTCGGAGGTGCTGGGGGTGGGTTGTTTCTTGACCAGCAGAAAAGGAAAACATGTGGAAGGGCTGGTGGTTTTTCCGGTGGAGAATAAGTGGTGTGTGGCGGTTTTAGGGTGGTTGGTAGTGGTTTAAACCAATAAACAAGAAGAATGGAGAGATATTGGGATATGGAAGCTATGAATTGAGTGAGGATTGAAGGTCCCCAATGCCTTCTATTTATAAATAGAATACATACACACAAACCTTGAACACCCTACCTCCTAAACCAAGATAACACACTACTTAACCCATGCTTGTCCTTGTAGGTGAAATGTACACACTTAAGAGAGATTTTATAAAAAACAACATGGGTATAGGTGTTGAATCATTAAAAGTGACCCTGTTGAACTTCTCCCTACCGCAGTTAGCACCGCAGCCGCAGCCAAGAGTTTCTACTTCAGTCATCCGCAACCGAAGCCCAAGGATCAGTAGTCTTGATTTTGTACTCAGACTATATTGTCTTATCTCTTTTATCTATATTATCCAGTAGACCTTGCATGGATACTCATAGAAAACTTTTGTGTTGTAACTCTTGCGTCTCTATAAATAGAGACCATGCTCTTTGTATCAGACATGCATCTTCACTTTCTAATACATTTTCTCTGGATTTATCCTTTCTATCTCTTTCTTACTCAACCATACTACTTACTATTACATAGCAGATTGAAATCACTCTTCGGAGCAAGTCTTTGTGACTTAATCACTATGTTTGATCTCACTCACTAACATTGGTTTGAATGCATTCCATGTTATGAATTAACTTATGTGTATACTTGATATAAAAATTGTTGTCATTTACTTTTCTTTACTTTCCGCATCTAACTATCTAACATTCTAATAATCTAACATAATATTATTGTTGAGCTTATAGATCCTATGAGATTAACTATTCCGCTAAATACTTGTTCTAACCTTTTTTCAAGTGTGTCTCAAAGTTTTTCTCTCAACAATTGGTATCAGAGCCATAGTGATTAGTTCTTGAAAATCAGAACTCTGATTTTTCGAAAAGCCTTCTATATCACTGAAGCTCATTTCTAAACAAAAAAATCTTCAAAAATGGCACAATCGTCATCACTGAATGTTTCCAACAGTGTTGGTGGTTCCAATCGAGCCCCAATACTGGTTGCAAATGAGTATCATCACTGGTCTCAGAGGATGGAAAGATATCTCAGACGACTTGGTAGAGATCTCTGGAGATCCATAGAAGAAGGGCCCCATGTTCCATTCCTTACACCAGTCCAAACCGATGGAGCCACAACAAGGCTAGGAGGAGGTCAACCAGCTTTGAACTATCCCACCAAAGATGATCTAGACAAAATGGAAAATGATGCTATTACCTTTTATGAAATCTCTTGTGGAGTTGCTCCTGACAACTTCGACATCATCATAAATAGAAAATCAGCAAAGGAGATTTGGGATGTTCTCAAAAACTTGTACGAAGGTTCAGAGCAGGCTCAAGACAAGAAGCTCACTACAGCACTCAATGAATTCAATAACTTCAAAGCCCACTCTGGTGAAAGTTTGGAAGACTCATTTAAGAGATTCAACTTGATCGTCACAAAACTGTCCAATGCGGGTACCATCCACAGCAATCATGAAACAAATCTACAGTTCCTTAATGGCTTAGGAAGACACTGGACAATAGCCAAAATGATTGTACAAGGTGACAGGAAGATTCAATCATTATCTCTCTATAAGCTTTATGGAGAGTTGCAAGCTCAAGAGTCCACCGTACTCAAGGACTGCTCAGACTTCGGAGGTCCACTTGCATTAGTAGCACAATCACCTCACACTCAAACCTATCCCACTTCGTATGACTCACCACCGCAGTCATTTGAAGCTGACTCAGAATATGACGATGAAGAAGAGTTTCAGAATGCCATCGCTCTTATCAGTCAAATATTTAATCGCTTACCACCTTCATTTCGCAAAAACCAACAATACAATCGACCACCTTTCAACCGCAACTTTCAAAACAATCACTTCTGTTCCACCAAGAATCCTCTCCCTCCACCGCAGCCTCTGCAAACCCAGTCCAAAGAAGTACCACCACAGTCCCAATCAACTGACTTCGGTACCTCCTTAGAAGTCAAGAGTGACATTATTATATGTCACAAGTGCAACAAGGAAAACAATTTTGCCAAGGATTGCAAGGCAAACGTGGTAAAATATAGAGCCTTCTATCTCAAAATGGCTCAAGAAATGGAAGATAAAGAAAAGGGAAAGGCCTACGTTGCTCAAGTAAAAAGGAATCATCAAGTGTGGTCAACTAGAGATGAAGATGAAGATAATCTCAGTAAAGGAAAAGGCAAGATCTGCATGGTAGCAACTGCTGATGAAGACGGCTCAACCAATCTAAATAAAAACCATTGCTATATGGAAAAAGATGGAACTCTCAGCATTGTGGAACAAGTAAAACTTATGATTCAAACTTTAAATTACAACATGCATGATTGTCAACCTTTCATAGACACACTCAATAACACTTGTGTTGCCGTCCTTACAGACTACAATAAAGCCCTAGATGAGAAGAACATTGCTTCGCAGGAGATGTTGCATGTTAGAGGACGTTTGGACAATAAGAGACTCAAAATGACAATGTTAGAGAAGGACTTAATGCTAGAAAAAGATGCTAGGATGTTAAGTGAAACACAATTAGAAATAGCATTGAATCAGAGAGATTTAGCACAGAATGAAATTGTACGCTTAAATCTTTTAATTGAAAAGTTGTTTAATGAAACTGAGGCCATTGAGAATCTTGTTAATAATGGGAATGTTGATAACACTTTTAATTGGGGTTGGTCGAATGGTTACCCAACCGCAATGGACTCTTCATCTCGGTTTACACCGGAACGTCCCTATGTCCCACTAGTCCGCAACTTCTTATTTCCGGTCAATAACAAAACATTTCCTGAGGACATCCAAGCCCACTTTGGTAAACTTCATGATCTGAGTAATAATTGTGTTATAGAAGAAATTCTCCCTGAATTTCCTACTCATGTTGATAACACAGATTCTCAGACATCATCCGTAGCCGATGAGGAAATTGTTATTGAAAGTCCAGAAGTCTCTTTAGACTTCCCATCCTTGCAGTCTGACCGCAGTGTTTCTAACCGCATTCATGAACTGCAATCAGTCCCATTGCACAATATCAAATGTCCCGCCGAAGTGTCCACCAATACTTACTCTGTGGTAGTCCAAAGCACTACACCGCTGACCGAAGTCAAAAGTTCTATGACTATTGAACCAATTAACCATGAATTACCAATTGAAAATTTTGAATTTGGTCAATGTTCTTAAAGTCCTGACTTCTCAAGTTCGGATGAATCGAGTCAATATTTTTCAAAATCCTCAAAAGATTTAAGGAAACCGCAATTAAATGTCACTGACTGCGGTTCTCCTAAGACCGAAGCAAAAAGAGCTTTTAAAGAAGAATTTCTTTCTCGTGGCAAGCAACGTCAAATTTGTTCAAAACAAAAGAAATTTGTGAAATGTACAAAGTCAAAAAGTCCTGAAAAACTTGTTTTCTCAAATTATCATTTCAAGAAAACTGTTTCCAAGAAAACAAAAAGGAAGGAGTTCACTGTTTCTGACAATACTCAAAAAACATCCATCTCTAAGGATAAGTCTTTTCGATCGAATGGTTTTAAAATCTATTCTCTCAATGATCCAAAATGGAAAGGTATTCTACCTACTCCAATACTTCCAATGTCACTTTCAAAATCTCAAAAATGGAAAGGAATTTTGCTAACTCCGACACTCAAAAGGTCATCTCAAGTGTTTAATTAAGAAATCACATCACAAAAGGCCTTCATGTGTCTACACACCTGCAAGACCTGCACTAAACACTTTTTCGAGACATACAAACAAAAGGGTCAAATTTCACAATCCTCGGAATGGACAAAAGCATACTTTTTCTTCAAAACCTCAGATTAAGTCAAATGTCAGGGAAAATGACAAAAAGTTCACATGTCAATGTCAATGTAAAAAAATTCTCTCTCATGACACATCTCATCTCTCCTAAAAAACACGTTACTATCCACAATATCACAAAACTCCAAAGAACTTCAAACACCCAGGACTAGGCTTGAAAGTTGACTTAAAACCTGTCTCTGCCACCTCGCATCATGCATCAATTAACACATCGTATGTGACTCCGGGCTCCAATATCGCTTGGGTGCCCTAATTAACCACTTAATCTCTATAGGTTTTGTTCAAGGAGGATCAAGAAGAAGAATGGTTGATCGACAGTGCTTGCTCCTTGCACATGACCGGAAGGTTAGAATACCTTCGGGATTTCAGGCCTATATGCAATGGTGGAAATGTCACTTTTGGAAACAATGCAAATGGCATCATACGAGGCTATGGTGTTCTCACTACGGGGAACTTTTCCATTCAGAAGGTTGCTTATGTAGAAAGCCTTAAACACAATCTCATAAGTGTTGGCCAACTATGTAAAGCAGGCCATCGAGTGGAGTTTGATGATCAATTCTGTTACATAATGAAAAGTAATAGATGCACTTGCTTACTCAAGTCACAATCCGAAGGCACCATGTATCCTCTAGATGTCTCACTCATCATTGTTAAACTACAATTGTGTTTCCTATCAAAAGTTGTATCCGAAGTCAGCTGGCTATGGCACCGCAAGCTAGCTCATCTCAACTTTAGATACATCAACAATCTGGTCAACGAAGAACTAGTCCGCGGTCTCCCTATTCTCAAATTCAGCAACGATACTCTCTGTCCAGTTTGTGAATGTGGTAAACAGGTCAAAGCAAGACACCCTCTGATAATGGACTCTTCTATTTCTGAACCACTGGAGTTATTGCACATTGATCTCTGCGGTCCTTCAACTGTAGCCAGTCTCCACCACAAGAAATACATACTGGTTATTGTTGATGACTATACACGCTTCACATGGGTCTTCTTTCTCAGACTCAAATCAGAAACACCACAGATCTTCATGAACTTCATCAAGGAAATCGAACTTCAGATCAAGCTTCCAGTTAGGCGTATCCGTAGTGATAATGGAACCGAGTTCACTAATCATCTTCTCAACAGTTTCTTGGTGTCCAAGGGCATTTCTCACAACTTCTCAGCACCCTACACACCGCAATAAAATGGTGTCGTAGAAAGAAGAAATTGCACACTAGTAGAAGTAGCCAGATCCATGCTTAACTTCGCCCACCTTGCTCTCTACTTCTGGGCTGAAGCTGTAGCAACCGCATGCTTTGTCCAAAACCGAAGCATTGTGTGCAAATGCCTCAACAAGACACCATATGAGGGCCTTAACAACCGTAAGCCAAATGTTCGTTTCTTTCATATTTTTGGGTGTAGATGCTTCATGATCAACAATAAAGACCAGCTCAACAAGTTTGCACCAAAGTCTGATGAAGGCATCTTCCTTGGTTATTCCACTAACAAGGTTGCTTATCGAGTGCTCATCAGGCATACAAGGCTGATCATTGAAAGCTTGGATGTGAAATTCAATGATTCTCACAACCGTGATGCCCCTCCATCCACTGAAACCACCGCAATCATGGAATGTGACATTCCTGCCTCTTCCGGTCCTTTAAATCTAGTTGAAGTCAGTTATGATGATCTTTTCGATCCTGTTGAAACGGCAAAACTATCCGAAGTTCTTGTGTCTCCCGCAGCTCAACAACAACACGCTGATATTTCTGGACCATCTTCATCCGAAGTTTTATCTATCAATACTTCCACCTCTCCGGTTGAGGGGGGAAAGCTCTACTCCGGATCTAGCCGCAACCATCAAGGTTCCAGTACTTAATGTTGTTCAAATTCCTGCTTGCAGAGAAACATTATCATCAAACGTATCTTCGGATTCGGATGATGAACTCATAGAAAATATTGACACTAGAACCGATCCAAGAATTGTCACTCTCCCATCCGCAGTCCAGGGGGAACCTTCTCAGGTTATAGATGGACTCCTTTCAACAATCCAGGGGGAACCTCTCTAAACCAAAGAAAATGCCTCTCTCGCTCCAACAAGTCAAGATGATTTAGCAGGCTGTTGACAAATCCAAGGGGAACTTCCTTCCCAATCCGAAGCAACCTCTGATATTGAAAACATTCCTTCAACCGCAGCTGCTGATCATCTGATGCCTCGTCTACATGTATAGACGAAGAATCACCCACCAGGCCAAATTATTGGTAACCCATCCGCAGGTATCCAAACTCGATCTGCTAAAGATTTATCTGATCATTGTCACTATGTAGCATTTATGTCCGCAGTCGAGCCTCGATCTATCAATGAAGCATTATTGGAACCAGATTGGATTTCTGCAATGCAAGAAGAACTGGAAGAATTTGAAAGAAACAAAGTATGACAACTTGTTCCCATTCCACAAGGCCATACTATTGTTGGTACAAGATGGGTTTTCAAGAACAAGCTAGATGAATCTGGTGTGGTTATCAGAAATAAGGCAAGGCTAGTTGCTAAAGGCTATAGTCAACTGGAAGGTGTTGACTACGATGAAACATACGCTCCGATGGCTAGAATGGAAGCAATCAGAATTTTCTTAGCATATGCTTCTCACAAAAACATCAAAGTACACCAAATGGACGTTAAGAGTGCTTTTGTCAATGGGGAATTGAAAGAAGAGGTTTATCTTCAACAACCTCCCGGCTTTGAAAGTATCTAGTTCCCTGATCACTGCTACAAGCTTCAGAAAGTAGTCTACGGTCTGAAGCAGGCCCCTAGAGCTTAGTATGAGACTCTTTCTGAATTCTTAGTCTCTTCAGGCTACAAAAGAGGAGTGATTGATCCGACACTATTTAGAAAAGCAAACGGGTCTCACCTTATGCGGGTACAAATATATGTGGATGATATCATCTTCGGATCGTCTGATCAAGGAATGGTGGATGAATTTTCTAAGCTCATGACAAAAAAATTTCAAATGAGAATGAATAGAGAGATTAATTTCTTTCTAGGTCTTCAAGTTAAACAAATTCAGCAAGGGAAATTCATTCATCAAGAGAAATACACCATTGAACTTCTAAAGAAATACTCTATGGACAAATGTTCTTCGACTAAGGTTCCTATGGCCTTCGGATATAAGATCTATGCTGATCCCTCTGGCGAATCTGTGGATCACAAGACTTATAGAGGTATCATTGGCTCTTTAATGTATCTCACTGTAAGCTGACGAGACATTGTCTTTGCAACTAGTTTGTGTGCAAGGTATCAGGCTGACCCAAAAGTGTCTCACATGACCGCAGCCAAACAAATTCTTCGATACCTAAAAGGAAGCGAGTCTCTTGGCCTATGGTATCTTGCAGGCAATGACTTTAGTCTTCAAGCGTTTACTGATGCAAATCATGCCGGATGCAAACTTGATCGAAAAAGTACATCTGGTGGATGCCAATTTTTAGGAGGTAGACTTGTCAGCTGGCCCTCAAGAAAACAAAGTTGTGTTTCTTTATCTACTGCAGAAGCAAAATACGTGGCCGCAGCCAGCTGCAGTTCCCAAGTCCTTTGGATGAAGACACAACTGTTAGACTACGGATACAGGATGCTGCGGATACCAATCTATTGTGACTCTGAGAGTGCCATAGCGATTTCTCACAATCCTATCCATCACTCAAAGACCAAGCATATTGAACTATGGTATCACTTCATCAAAGACCACATTCTGAAAGGTAACATTGAACTCATCTTTGTCCCTACACACGAAGAGCTTGCTGATGTTTTTACAAAAGTACTTGACTCTACTAAACTCAATGCATTCTTACAAATGTTGAGAATGATGAACCCGGACCCTCAATTCTTCCAGAATAGATAGGCACCGCAGACCATTCATGGTCTCCATTGTGGTTCTAAATAAAAGATATTTATAATAAATGGTTTTGGGATATCCTGTTGTAACACCGTATAAATTTAAAACAATTTTTCACATTTTCAAAACTCATTTTCCAAACACATTTATTAATAAAATC
This sequence comes from Lactuca serriola, assembly GCF_051521515.1. Classification (NCBI taxonomy): domain Eukaryota; kingdom Viridiplantae; phylum Streptophyta; class Magnoliopsida; order Asterales; family Asteraceae; genus Lactuca; species Lactuca serriola. The sequence goes on from NC_136414.1 coordinate 172,932,067, forward strand.
TCATTGTATCATATCTTTGTTCCACAAAACATTTCCCAAGATCAAAATACATAAAATCCCATGTGTGTGTACGAATCATGTCGGCGCCTTCCCGCGATCATCACTGGTACCTGAAACACATAACAAATAAAACCGTAAGCATAAAGCTTAGTGAGTTCCCCAAAATACCACTCTAACACATATATTATCCATTCAAGGCTATAGCTCTAATGACTCTCTGGTTAGTGTGTCCCAGTGGGACCCTCCAGTCCCAACTCTCTGTGGGCTCTCTAGCCCTAACCCTATGGACCCACTAGTCCTATCTCTGGAAACTCTGAATCATGCATATCACATATCACAATAACACACATAAATAGCATACAAATACATTGGCACATAACTCAGCAGTATACTAGCACATAACTCTGTTACCACTCTAGGTAAGTATAGTGAGAAGACTCACCTCGGATGTCTCGGTAAATCTCTGACTCGGTAGCAATACAGTCTAGCCTCCGCCTAATCACATAAAGTAAAATACTCTCATAAATATAACTCTCGAGACTAGACTCAACCCTCTCTTGACACAAAGACTCCATTGTTGACCAACCCTCCAAGTCAACAAAGTCAACGGTCAGACTTTGACCCGACTCGCCGAGTGCACTTAGGTGACTTGGCGAGTCTACGCGTGTCCACTATCCCTCTAGCCCCGCATGACACGTCGAGTCTTTCCCCTGCTCGACGGGTCCCACCTGGCATGAGTCACGGGGCCACCCCGACTCAACTCGCCGAGTCCCATAATGAACTCGGTTAGTTCCGCCTTGAACTACAGTCCTCTAATTCCTAATGACTCACTGAGTCATTCTCCCAACTCGGCAATCACCCACTGAGTGAACTATGGGGAAACCCTAACCCTACTCGCCGAGTCTGCTCTTGGTACTCGGCGAGTTCATGCCATGCTCGAGCTCAAATGAGCTCCTAAGGTCAGATCCGTTCCTCTAACTCATGGATCTGGCCTCCTTAAGCAATATAAACACGTAAAGTTTGGATCTTGATGCCCATGCAACGACCCAATGGCTCTATTTGAAGAAATGGCCTTAATATGCCAACCTAAACTCATAACTCTCCATGACACCCAATAAAGATCAATAAGTTAAGGTCTCTGGACCTCTTTGGATCCAGATTCGAAGCCTCAACACAAGAAGGGACCAATTGCTTCACAAATCTCACTCAAAAAGGGGCAAGAAACCCTAACTCTCAAAACTTACATCAAAACTGAAAGGGAATGGAATATATACCTCAAGATGAAGTCCCTAAGCTTTGGTGTAACAGCCCGGAATTCCAGGTATCTTTATTGTTTAATTATTTTGTGTTTTGAGAGGGGACTCGGCGAGTTGGAGCTCAGACTCGCCGAGTAGGGTCGCGATTCTGGACACGGGATTCGTCTGGACTCGGCGAGTCCAGGATATGGACTCGGCGAGTTTGCGCTATTTAATGAAACCCTAATTTCCCGGTCTTAAGCCCTATTTAAAGGACCTTATGGCCCTCATTTGCGGCCACCTTGAACCCTAATAGCCCCCATACGACTGTGAGCCCTTGTGAGTGTATTTGGAGGCCATTTGTTCACCATTTTGTGTGATATTGCAAGAAAGGAGGGAGAGGATCAAACTTGAGGAGTTGGGGAGCTTGGATCTGTTGCTAATTCATCAAGGGAGTCTTCTTGAGGTAACTTTCAGAGCCAAACTTCGTGTTTTGTGTTGATGTGTCAAATCTAGGGTTTCTTCTTGCTTTTCTTGGCTTAAATTGGAAGTATGAAAGGTTCCATGGAGATATGGAACCTAGATCTGGGCCTTAGCAGGTCCAGGAGACCCCATACGACTAGCTTTATGTCCATCCTTTTGAGTTAGAAGCTAAGGTGGTCATATTAGAGGTTGTTTCCCCAAAATAAGCCTTGTACGCATTGCATGGCAACCAAGACTGAGACTTTACGTGACAAATAAGCTTGGGAAGGCCAGATCTATGAATGGATGGAACGGATCTCACCGCAAAAGCCAGTTTTAGCTGGTGCATGGCATGGACTCGCCGAGTCTGATGAACAGACTCGACGAGTCGCTTGAAGATTGTCCTTGAGGACACCCAGTGTGTAGTCCTGACCGAGTTATGGTTGACTCGGTGAGTCAGGACGAGTTGGAGAGGGTCGACAGGCGGACTGAGTCGAGCTGGGACTCGCCGAGTTGTTCTTGAGACTCGGCGAGTTGAGTCGGGGTGGCCCCACGACTCTCCCAGGTGGAACTCGTCGAGTCAGGGGAAGCACTCGACGAGTAAGAAGGGAATCCTAGGGAGTTGACGAATACGTCTAGACTCGCCGAGTTGCCCATGTGCACTCGCCGAGTCCGGTCAAGTTGACCGTTGACCGTTGACCAGAGTTGACCTATGTTTGACTTCTTAGGGATAGTCAAACTTAGAAGATAAAAGTATTGACAAAAGATGTATGATGTTATAGGGAGATTGTAGCTCGACGGATCGAGCACGAGAGACTTCGGGATTTGCTAGTTTTCGATATTCACGAGGTGAGTCTTCTCACTATACTGTACCCGGAAGGGTTTGACTGTGTGACCGGAAGGTCGGTTATGATATGTGATATATGTGCTATATGTGATAAGTTAATTGTTATACGTGCTATGTATGTTATGTGGGCCGGAAGGCATTATGTTATGGGCCGGAAGGCGTGTAATGTGGACCGTAAGGTTGGCGTGGGTAGGACCGGAAGGTTTACCCAGCAGGGACGGAAGTCCCCTGAGACACATGGACCGGAAGGTCAGGGCCTGGAAAGGCGTATGCGCGTAAGTTGTATTTTGGGGAACTCACTAAGCAATTATGCTTACAGTTGTTGTGTATGTGTTTCAGGTACTAGCGAGGACCGTGGGAAGGCGCCGGCGTGATCTGTACACACTGATAGATGTTTTGTGATCTTGGGATTCACATGGAATGTTTATGCCTTGTTTTGAATGTAAACACTTTATTTTGAAATGAAAAATTTGTTTGAAATTTACGTTGTTAAAAATTGGTATCAGAGCCTTGGTTTGAGGGATTCGGGTGCACCTTCGGGCGTAACTGAACTCAAACCGAGGATTTGAGGAAAACTTTTTAAATAAAGGCATAAACTTTTATAAATGATTTTGTGGTAAGCAAGAATGAAGCAGTGTGTACGATCAGTCAGCGCCCGAACGGTAAAGATCCCCAAAATATCTTACAATGTTATGTTAAGAGATGTGATATGATATAAATTGTTATGTATGCTAGAAGACTAGGTATTCATGATAGGACTAGAGTGGCCTGATTTGTGATGCCTTAGTCTAGGAAAGTTTGCCGATATGAGATGCTTTGATAGCGTGCGGGTAGATAGTGCATAACAAAAGTAGAGTACTCACTATCCGGGGTTTGGGGAGGAAGACTTGGGATGAATGCTGATGCGGTGTGGTCGGTAGTATTGGGACCGTACTACCGAAGACACCGGGTCAGAGGGAAACCCAAGTAAGAATCCCTAGATGTCGGGGACTGAGTAGGGTTGCGTTATCGAGTGCGATTATACTCGATGGAGTCTCTGATAGTTTTATGTTGTATTTCAGAGACATCATGGTTGGACCACGCCACAGACCGAGTACGAGTGGTGTGAGTGACGAGGAGATTCGTTAGATGATTCATGAGGAGGTGGCTGCAGCGATCCGGGCTGAGATTCCGGAGATGTTTGGGTCTATTAAGACCACCTTGATGGAGACTTTTGATGAGCGGTACGCCGCATTGACTGAGGCTGCAGCCGCTGCAGCTACCGCAGCTGTGGCCGCTGCCAGGCCACAGGGGGGTGGCTCGTTGCTGTTTCGGGAGTTCAGCAACACGAAGCCACCTGAGTTTGATGGGACGCAGGATCCGATTGCTGCGATGAGGTGGATCGCTGATATTGAGGGGTGCTTCTACACTTGTTCCTGTCCGGAGCATCTGAGGGTACGGTTCGCCTTGAACCAGCTCCGTCTGGGAGCGAAGGATTGGTGGAAGTTCGTGACAGCGAACTTCACTTTGGCAGAGATTTCAGCAGTGACATGGGAGAGGTTTACCTCTATGTTCAGAGACGAGTACGTTCCCCCGGTGGAGAGGGAACGATTGGTTTAGGAGTTCTTGACCCTCAAGCAGGGTACTGATTCGGTTACGGTGATCACGCGGAAGTTTCATGAGAGGGCGATGTTCTGCCCCGAGCTGGTGTCCACAGAGCAGGCTCGGATGAGCCGGTACTTGGGTGTTTTGAGGGGGGATATCCGGGAGTTTGTGTCAAACTCCACCTATCATACCTTTGCTGAGCTTCAGGCGAATGCCAGGAAGCGCGAGATCGAGTTGGAGACCCAGGCCAGGGAGGAGGCCGAGTCTCAGCGGGTGGACCGGCGGCCGGCTCAGTCTCAGCCGGCAGCCAAGCGGACTAAGTCCGCCGATTCGAGGACGGGAGGTCCGAAGGGCCGCACTTGCGGAAAGTGCGGCAAGGGTCATGAGGGGACATGTCGATCTGGTGCTTGCTACAAGTGTGGCAAGGAGGGGCACATCGCCAGGGATTGCCCCAAGGGGTTTATGGTTTGCTTTCATTGCAACCAGACAGGCCATCGGAAGGCCGAGTGCCCTCAGCTTCTTCAGGGATCTGCACCTGCTGCCAGGGCTGCTGAGACTCGACCGGTGAAGGTCGAGGCCCCGAGGGCTCGTGGGAGAGCCTTTCAGCTGACTGTGGAGGAGGTCCGCGTTGCGCCCGATGTTGTGGCAGGTACTTTCCTTGTGAACTATGTGCCTGCTTTAGTGTTATTTGACTCGGGTGCGAGTCGGTCTTTTGTATCTTTGGCCTTTAGTCAGCATATCAGCGTTAGTCGTGAGCCGTTGAGTCGACCTCTGAGAGTTTCTATAGCTGACGAGAGGGTGATTTGTGCCACGGAGGTTCTCCGGGGATGTGTGTTAGAGATATACGGGGTCGAGTTTCCGATTGATCTGATTCCTATTGCGATGGGTGATGTCTGTGTCATTGTGGGCATGGACTGGTTGAGCCGATTCGGCGCCGTCATCGACTGTGAGCGTCAGCTGGTGACTATACGAGACCCTAGTGGGGGAGTTCTTTCGGTGTATGGCGAGGGTACCCGTTCAGGATCAGCTTTTTGTTCGGCCGCTAGGGCGAGGCAGTGCTTACAGCAGGGCTGTAAGGGTTTTGTGGCGTATGTGATGGATACGCGGGAGGCTTCCGAGAGACCGAGATCAGTTGAGGAGATTCCAGTGGTGCGTGAGTTTCCAGATGTTTTTCCCGAGGAGCTACCGGGGGTACCTCCTGTGAGGCAAGTGGAGTTTGGTATTGATCTGGTTCCGGGGGCCGCGCCTATCGCTAAGGTGCCTTATCGTCTTGCACCTCTAGAGATGCAATAGTTGTCCTTGCAGCTTCAAGAGTTGCTGGGAAAGGGATTCATTCGGCCGAGCAGCTCGCCGTGGGGAGCACCTATTCTGTTCGTCAAGAAGAAGGATGGTTCACACCGGATGTGCATTGATTACTGGGAGTTGAACAAGTTGACGGTCAAGAACCGTTACCCGTTACCGAGGATCGACGATTTATTCGATCAGTTGCAGGGAGCATCTTGGTTTTCCAAGATCGATCTGAGGTCGGGATATCATCAGGTGAGAGTACGGGATGAGGACGTCCAGAAGACAGCGTTTAGGACGCGATATGGGCATTATGAGTTTGTGGTGATGCCTTTTGGGCTCACCAATGCCCCGGCTGTGTTCATGGATCTCATGAACAGGGTATGCAGGCCGAGGCTGGATCGGTCGGTGATTGTATTCATCGATGATATTCTGGTGTATTCGAGATCTAGAGAGCAGCATGAGGAGCATTTGAGGGAGGTCCTTGGGGTGTTGAGATCGGAGAAGCTTTATGCAAAGTTCTCCAAGTGTGATTTCTGGTTGCGGGAGGTCCAGTTCCTAGGACACCTCGTTAACCAGGAAGGGATTCTGGTCGATCCGGCCAAGGTTGAGGCGGTGATGAGTTGGGAAGTGCCGAAGTCACCATCTGAGATCAGGAAGTTCCTCGGGTTGGCAGGGTACTATCGGAGATTTATCAAGGATTTCTCCAAGATCGCAGTGCCGCTCACCAGATTGACCCGGAAGGGTGTTGCATTCTCATGGGGTCCCGAGCAGCAGACCTCCTTTGAGACACTTCGCCAAAGGTTGTGCGAAGCCCCGGTATTAGCTCTCCCGGAAGGGATGGAGGATTTTGTAGTATATTGTGATGCATCGATTTTGGGGCTGGGTGCGGTGTTGATGCAGAGGGGTCATGTGATAGCATATGCATCGAGGCAGCTGAAGCCTCATGAGACGAGATATCCCACGCATGATTTAGAGTTGGGGGCAGTAGTGTTCGCTCTCAAGATTTGGCGTCACTACTTGTATGGGGTTCCATGTACGATATACACGGACCATAAGAGTTTGAAGTACTTGATGGATCAGCCCAACCTAAATATGCGTCAGAGGAGGTGGTTGGATGTGGTCAACGATTATGATTGTGAGATCCTGTACCACACAGGCAAGGCTAATGTGGTAGCCGATGCGTTGAGCCGCAGGGCGGAGAGTACTCCACTGCGAGATGTATGTTTTAGATTGACCGTGATAGCTCCAGTGTTGGATGCCATTCGTGGGGCACAGTCCGAGGCTGTGCGACCGGAGATGCAGAAGAGAGAGCGGGTCGTCGGTTTGGTTTCAGAGTTCGTTACGGATGGACGAGGGCTTATGACTTTCCAGGGTCGGATTTGGGTGCCGTTTGTGGGCGGTACGCGTACTACTTTGATGGGAGAGGCTCATCGTTCGAAATTTTCAATCCATCCGGGGGCCACGAAGATGTATTTGGATTTGAGGAAAGAGTATTGGTGGCCCTGTATGAAGAGGGACGTAGCCTGGTTTGTTGAGAGGTGTTTGACCTGCCGCAGGGTTAAGGCCGAGCACCAGAGACCGCATGGCAAGTTGCAGCCATTGGAGGTTCCCGAATGGAAGTGGGAGCAGATCACTATGGATTTCATCACCAAATTGCCGAGGACTGCCAGAGGAGTTGATGCAATTTGGGTGATTATGGATAGGTTGACGAAGAGCGCTCACTTCCTTGCCATCAGCGAGAGCTCTTCAGCGGAGAAGTTGGCGGAGTTATATGTGAGGGAAGTGGTATCATCCCCAGACATCCCCAGACAGACGGCCAGAGCGAGCGGACGATTCAGACGCTGGAAGACATGCTTCGAGCGTGTGTGTTAGATTTCGGGGGTAGCTGGGATGCGTATTTACCCTTGGCAGAGTTTTCCTACAACAACAGCCATCATTCGAGCATTGGTATGCCACCCTTTGAGTTGTTGTATGGTAGGAGGTGTCGGACCCCCATTTGCTGGGGAGAGGTTGGGCAGAGAGTGATGGGCAGTACAGAGATCGTGCTTCAGACGACAGAGCAGATTTAGCAGGTCAGACAGAGGTTGTTGACCGCCCAGAGCCGACAGAAGAGTTATGCAGACAGACGCCGGTCCGAGCTTGAGTTTCAGGTCGGCGACTTCGTTCTCCTGAAGGTCTCTCCTTGGAAAGGAGTGATTCGATTCAGGAAGAGGGGCAAGTTGGGGCCCCGGTATATTGGGCCATTTCGTGTGATTGCAAGGGTAGGCCGAGTAGCCTATCGTTTGGAGTTGCCAGCAGAGTTGGGGCAGATCCACGACACTTTTCACGTGTCGCAATTGAGGAAGAGTTTAGCCGATGAGTCGGCAGTGGTTCCATTAGAGGATATTCAGGTGGATGCGAGTCTGAATTATGCTGAGAGGCCTGTGACCATCAGGGATCGGAAGATCAAGGTTCTGAGGAACAAGGAGGTACCTCTGGTGTTGGTTCAGTGGCAACACCGGAAGGGATCGGAGATGACCTGGGAGCCGGAGCGCGAGATGCGGGAGCAGCATCCGGAGCTATTTTCAGTGCAAGACTTCGAGGGCGAAGTCTAGTTCTAGTGGGGGAGAATTGTAACAGCCCGGAATTCCAGGTATCTTTATTGTTTAATTATTTTGTGTTTTGAGAGGGGACTCGGCGAGTTGGAGCTCAGACTCGCCTAGTAGGGTCGCGATTCTGGACACGGGATTCGTCTGGACTCGGCGAGTCCAGGATATGGACTCGGCGAGTCTGCGCTGTTTAATGAAACCCTAATTTCCCGGTCTTAAGCCCTATTTAAAGGACCTTATGGCCCTCATTTGCGGCCACCTTGAACCCTAAGAGCCCCCATACGACTGTGAGCCCTTGTGAGTGTATTTGGAGGCCATTTGTTCACCATTTTGTGTGATATTGCAAGAAAGGAGGGAGAGGATCAAACTTGAGGAGTTAGGGAGCTTGGATCTGTTGCTAATTCATCAAGGGAGTCTTCTTGAGGTAACTTTCAGAGCCAAACTTCGTGTTTTGTGTTGATGTGTCAAATCTAGGGTTTCTTCTTGCTTTTCTTGGCTTAAATTGGAAGTATGAAAGGTTCCATGGAGATATGGAACCTAGATCTGGGCCTTAGCAGGTCCAGGAGACCCCATACGACTAGCTTTATGTCCATCCTTTTGAGTTAGAAGCTAAGGTGGTCATATTAGAGGTTGTTTCCCCAAAATAAGCCTTGTACGCATTGCATGGCAACCAAGACTGAGACTTTACGTGACAAATAAGCTTGGGAAGGCCAGATCTATGAATGGATGGAACGGATCTCACCGCAAAAGCCAGTTTTAGCTGGTGCATGGCATGGACTCGCCGAGTCTGATGAACAGACTCGACGAGTCGCTTGAAGATTGTCCTTGAGGACACCCAGTGTGTAGTCCTGACCGAGTTATGGTTGACTCGGTGAGTCAGGACGAGTTGGAGAGGGTCGACAGGCGGACTGAGTCGAGCTGGGACTCGCCGAGTTGTTCTTGAGACTCGGCGAGTTGAGTCGGGGTGGCCCCACGACTCTCCCAGGTGGAACTCGTCGAGTCAGGGGAAGCACTCGACGAGTAAGAAGGGAATCCTAGGGAGTTGACGAATACGTCTAGACTCGCCGAGTTGCCCATGTGCACTCGCCGAGTCCGGTCAAGTTGACCGTTGACCGTTGACCGTTGACCAGAGGTGACCTATGTTTGACTTCTTAGGGATAGTCAAACTTAGAAGATAAAAGTATTGACAAAAGATGTATGATGTTATAGGGAGATTGTAGCTCGGCGGATCGAGCACGAGAGACTTCGGGATTTGCTAGTTTTCGATATTCACGAGGTGAGTCTTCTCACTATACTGTACCCGGAAGGGTTTGACTGTGTGACCGGAAGGTCGGTTATGATATGTGATATATGTGCTATATGTGATAAGTTAATTGTTATACGTGCTATGTATGTTATGTGGGCCGGAAGGCATTATGTTATGGGCCGGAAGGCGTGTAATGTGGACCGTAAGGTTGGCGTGGGTAGGACCGGAAGGTTTACCCAGCAGGGACGGAAGTCCCCTGAGACACATGGACCGGAAGGTCAGGGCCTGGAAAGGCGTATGCGCGTAAGTTGTATTTTGGGGAACTCACTAAGCAATTGTGCTTACAGTTGTTGTGTATGTGTTTCAGGTACTAGCGAGGACCGTGGGAAGGCGCCGGCGTGATCTATACACACTGATAGATGTTTTGTGATCTTGGGATTCACATGGAATGTTTATGCCTTGTTTTGAATGTAAAAACTTTATTTTGAAATGAAAAATTTGTTTGAAATTTACGTTGTTACATTTGGAATCCACAGATTAGCACCCTCTTCAGTTTCCTCTTGCCTTGGTCACCTTCTTCTTGCAAAATCACCCACACAAGGATCAAAAGTGGCTTCCTTTCTCTCTCAAAACGTTCACACACTCTGGCGTTTCTCTCTATCAATTGGTAGCCGCAAATGAAGGCCATAAGGGCCTTTAAATAGGTCTCAAGCCCCAGAAATTAGGGTTTCATTAAACACCGTGGCCTCGTCGAGTCTACTAGTCGACTCGTCGAGTCCGGTCATTAACCTGGATGGAAAATCGCGACACTACTCGACGAGTCTAAGCATCAACTCGCCGAGTCCCTCCCAAAATTTCCAAAAATGAATGAATAAATAATGTACCTGAAAATCCGGATGTTACAATTCTCCCCTACTAGAATCAGACTTTGCCCTCGAAGTCTCTTTCCACAAATAACTCTGGATGCTGCTCGCGCATCTCCAACTCCGGCTCCCAGGTCATCTCAGAACCCTTCTGATGTTGCCACTGGACCTGAACCAATGGAACCTCCTTGTTTCTCAAAGTCTTGATCATTCTATCCTGAATCGCGATCGGCCTCTCAACATAGTTCAAGCTTGCATCCACTTGAATGTCCTCTAACAGAACCACTGCCGACTCATCAGCAATGCACTTTCTCAACTGAGACAGGTGGAAGGTATCGTGAATCTGACTCAACTCCGCAGGTAGCTCCAAGTGGTACGCTACCCTGCCCACCCTGGCGGTCACCCTGAAAGGACCAATATACCGAGGCCCCAACTTGCCTCTCTTCCTGAATCGGATCACTCCTTTTGGAGGAGATACCTTCAGGAGTACGAAGTCACCAACTTGGAACTCGAGCTCCGAGCGACGCCTGTCTGCATAGCTCTTTTGACGACTTTGAGCCATCAGTAACCTCTGTCGGACCTGCTGAATCTGCTCAGTTGTCTGAAATACTATCTCTGTACTACCCATCACACGCTGACCGACCTCACCCTAGCAAATGGGAGTCCGACACCTCCTCCCATACAACAGCTCAAAGGGTGGCATACCAATGCTCGAATGATGGCTGTTGTTATAGGAAAACTCATCCAATAGCAAAAATGTGCCCCAACTCCCTTCGACGTCCAGTACACATGCCCGAAGCATGTCCTCGAGCGTCTGAATCGTTCGCTCGCTCTGCTCATCGGTCTGTGGGTGGTATGCGGTGCTAAAATGCAGCCTCGTACCCAACTCCTCATGAAACTTTTTCCAGAACCTGGAAGTGAAACGCACATCTCGATCTGAGACAATCGAAGTCGGCACCCCATGTCGTGATACCACCTCCTTCACGTACAACTTTGCCAACCTCTCAGCGGAAGAGCTATCACTGATAGCAAGGAAATGAGCGCTCTTCGTCGACCTGTCCACAATCACCCAAATTGCATCGACGACCCTAACAGTCCTCGACAATTTGGTGATAAAATCCATGGTAATATGTTCCCACTTCCACTCGGGAACCTCCAACGGCTGCAACTTACCATGCGGTCTCTGGTGCTCGACCTTAACCCTGCGACAGGTCAAACACCTCTTAATGAACCATGCAACATCCCTCTTCATACAGGGCCACCAATACTCTTTCTTCAGGTCCGAATACATCTTAGTGGCCCTGGGATGGATCGAAAACTTCGATCTATGCGCCTCCTCCATCAAGATGGTGCGCGTTCTGCCCACAAACGGCACCCAAATCCATCCCTAAAAGGTCATAAGCCCTCGGCTATCGGTGACGAACTCCAATACCTGCCCGATAACCCGCTCCCTCTTACGGTTCTCTGGTCTCCCGACCTCAGCCTGGGCCCCTCGAATGGCGTCAAATACCGGGGTCATCACTGTCAGCCTCATACAAACATCCCGTATCGGGGCGCCCGCCGCCCTACGACTCAGGGCATTGGCTACAGTGTTAGCCTTGCCCGGGTGGTACAGCATCTCACAATCGTAATCCTTCACCACATCCAACCATCTCCTCTGGTGCATATTCAGGTTGGGCTGGTCCATCAAATATTTCAGGCTCTTGTGGTCCGTGTATATGGTACACCGAACCCCATACAGATAGTGACGTCATATCTTGAGGGCGAACACCACTGCCCCCAACTCCAGATCATGGGTGGGATACCTCATCTCATGAGGCTTCAGCTGCCTCGATGCATATGCTATCACATGACCCCTCTGCATAAGCACCGCTCCCAACCCCGATATCGAAGCGTCACAATACACTACGAAGTCCTCCATCCCCTCCGGAATGGCTAACACCGGGGCTTCGCATAGTCTCTGGCGAAGTGCCTCAAAGGAGGCCTGCTGCTCTGGGCCCCATGAAAAAGCAACACCCTTCCGGGTCAACTTGGTGAGTGGCACAACGATCTTGGAGAAATCCATGATGAATCTCCTATAATAGCTAGCCAACCCTAGGAAACTCCTGATCTCGGTGGGGGATCTCGGCACCTCCCAACTCATCGCTGCCTCGATCTTGGCCAGATCGACTAATATCCCATTCTGGTTAACGAGGTGCCCAAGGAAATGGACCTCCTGTAACCAGAATTCACACTTGGAGAATTTTGTGTAAAGCCTCTCCGATCTCAGAACTCCAAGGATCTCCCTCAAGTGCTCCTCATGCTGTTGTCTAGATTTCGAATACACCAATATATCGTCGACGAACACGATCACCGAGCGGTCCAACATCGGCCTGCACACTCTATTCATGAGATCCATGAACGCCGCCGGTGCGTTGGTGAGCCCGAAGGGCATCACCACGAACTCGTAATGCCCGTAACAAGTCTTGAATGTTGTCTTCTGGATATCCTCATCTCGCACCCTCATCTGATGATATCTAGACCTCAAGTCAGTCTTGGAGAACCAAGATGCTCCCTGCAATTGATCGAACAAATCATCGATCCTCGGCAACGGGTAACGGTTCTTGACCGTCAACTTGTTCAACTCCCGGTAATCAATGCACATCCGGTGTGAACCATCCTTTTTCTTGACAAAGAGGATAGGTGCTCCCCACGGCAAACTGCTCGGCCGAATAAATCCCTTCCCCAACAGCACCTGAAGCTGCGAGGATAACTCCTGCGTCTCTGGAGGTGCAATGCGATAGGGCGCCTTGGCGATAGGTGCCGCCCCCGGAACCAAATCGATACGAAACTCTACCTGCCTCTCAGGAGGCACGCCCGACAACTCCTCCAGGAAAACATCCGGGAACTCACGCACTATCGGAACCTCATCAACTACCCTCGGCCTTCCTGAATCAACCCTCGTATCCAACACATACGCTACAAACCCACTACAGCCCTGCTGTAGACTCTGTCTCGCTCTAGCGGCTGAACAAAATGCTGACCCAGAACGTGTACCCTTGCCGTACACCGTAAGAACTCCCCCACTAGGGTCTCGTATAGTCACCAGCTGTCTCTCGCAGTCGATGACCACTCTAACTTTGCTCAACCAGTCCATGCCCACAATGATGCAGATATCTCCCATCGCAATAGGAACTAAATCAATCGAAAACTCAATGCCGAAAATCTCGAGTACTCACCCTCGAATCACTTCGGTGGCATACACCGTCCTCTCGTCAGCTATGGAAACTCTCAGAGGTCGACTCAATGCCTCTCGGCTAATACTGATGTGCTGACTAAAAGCCAAAGATACAAAAGACCAACTCGCACCCGAGTCAAATAACTCCAAGGTAGGTACATAACTCACAAGAAAAGTACCTACGCATAACATAAGATAAAAACAATATCCCAAGCATCAAAATAAATACAAGAAGGGATACATACCGGCCATGACATCGGGCGCTGCGCGGACCTCCTCTGCAGTCAACTGAAAGGCTCTCCCTCATGCCTTCGGTACCTTGGCCTTCACTGGCCGGCTCTCAGTAGCTCTGATAGCAGCAGGGGCAAATCCTTGAGATGCTCCCCAGGCTATCCCTCGCAACTGTAGACACTCTGCCTTGCGGTGTCCGGTCTTGTTGCAGTGAAAGCATACTGCAAACCCCTTGGGGTAATCCTTGGCCATATGCCCCTCCTTGGCACATTTGTAGCAAGACCCCGCTCTGCACAACCCATCGTGGCTCTTGCCGCACTTGCCACAAGTGCGGCCCTTCTGACTCCCAGATCTCGAATCAGCGGGCTTGGCCCACTTGGCTGCCGGCTGAGATTGCGTCGGTCGCCGATCCCTCCCCTGAGACTCAGCCTCCTCCCTAGCCTGGGTCTCCATCTCTATCTCCCTCTTCCGAGCATTTTCCTGAAGCTCAGAAAATGTCTGGTACGTCAAGTTCGCCACGAACTCCCGTATATCCCCCCTCAAAATGCTCAGATATCGGTTCATACGTGCCTGCTCGGAGGACACGTGCTCTGGGGAGAACATCGCCCGCTCATGGAACATCCTCGTAATTACTGTGACAGACTCAGTACCCTGCTTGAGGGTCAGAAACTCCTGGGCCAAACGCTCCCTCTCCACCTGGGGAACGTACTCATCTCGGAGCATAGCAGTGAACCTCTCCCAAGTCACTACAACAAGCTCAGCAGGCGAATAATGCGTCGTCACAAACTTCCACCAGTCCTTCGCTCCCAAGAGAAGCTGGTTCAACGCGAATCGGACTCTCAAATGCTCTGGAGATGAGCAGGTGAAGAAACACCCCTCGATGTCTAAAATCCACCTCATCGCTGCAATCGGGTCTTGGGTCCCATCAAACTCCGGTGGTTTTGTGTTGCTGAACTCCCGGAACAACAACGCATCACCACCCTGCGGTCTCACCGCAGCTACAGCTGCAGCGGCCGCAGCAACAATAGCATCAGAAAGAGAAGCGTATCTCTCGTCAAATGTCTCTATCAGGGTGGTCTTGATAGACTCGAACATCTCTGGAATCTCAGCGCGGATGGCAGCAGCCACCTCATCATGAATCATCTGGCGGAGCTCCTCGTCGCTCACACCCCCTCCACTAGTCCCTGGTCTTTGGCGCGTCCCCACCATGATGCTTCTCTGAAATACAACACAAGATATCAGAGACTCTCTCGGGTGTACACACACTCGATACCCCCAATCCTACTTGGTCTCTGGTACCCTAAGGATTATTACTTGGGTTAAGCACTGACCCGGTGCCTTCGGTAGTACGGGCCCAATACTACCGACCACACCGCCTCAGCATTCATCTCAAGTTTTCCTCAAATTCCAAGCACTCTACTCTCTTAAATCACATGCTACTCACTAGCTGATCTCTCATAAGCTCCTCGCTGCTATCTAAACACTTTCAAGCATCCTAGCAGCAAAACTCCTAGACTAAGGCATCATATATCAGGCCACTCTAGTCCTAATAAGGATACCTAGTCTACTCTAGCATGCATAATATAGCTCATCATATAACATAACATAATATATATCGTAACACTTATTACAAGGGTATTTTGGGAAATCACCGTTCGGGCGCTGGCTGATCGTACACACGGCTCCGCTCTGTTTGTCTCAAAACTCCTTTTTACTCTAAAAAAATTGTTTTGTTAATAAAACTTTCCTCGAATCCTCGGTTTGAGTTCAGACACGCCCGAAGATGCATCCGAATCCCTGAAACCAAGGCTCTGATACCAACTTGTAACACCGTAAAAATTTAAAACAATTTTTCACATTTTCAAAACACATTTTCCAAACACATTTATTAATAAAATCTCATTGTATCATATCTTTGTTCCACAAAACATTTCCCAAGATAAAAATACATAAAATCCCGTGTGTGTGTGTGTACGAATCATGCCGGCGCCTTCCCGCGATCATCACTGGTACCTGAAACACATAACACATAACTCCGTAAGCATAAAACTTAGTGAGTTCCCCAAAATACCACTCTAACACATATATTAGCCATTCAAGGCTATAGCTATAATGACTATCTGGTCAGTGTGTCCCAGTGGGACCCTCCAGTCCCAACTCTTTATGGGCTCTCTAGCCCTAACTCTATGGTCCCACTAGTCCTATCTCTGGAAACTCTGAATCATGCATATCACATAGCACAATAACACACATAAATAGCATACAAATACATTGGCACATAACTCAGCAGTATACAAGCACATAACTCTTTTACCACTCTAGGTAAGTATAGTGAGAAGACTCACCTCGGATGTCTCGGTAAATCTCTGACTCGGTAGCAATACGGTCTAGCCTTCGCCTAATCACATAAAGTAAAATACTCTCATAAATATAACTCTCGAGACTAGACTCAACCCTCTCTTGACTAAAAGACTCCATTGTTGACCAACCCTTCAAGTCAACAAAGTCAACGGTCAGACTTTGACCCGACTCGCCGAGTGCACTTAGGTGACTCGGCGAGTCTACACGTGTCCACTATCCCTCTAGCCTCGCATGACACGTCGAGTCTTTCCCCTGCTCGACGGGTCCCACCTAGCATGAGTCACGGGGCCATCTCGACTCAACTCGCCGAGTCCCATAATGAACTCGGCGAGTTCCGCCTTTAACTCTAGTCCTCTAATTCCTTCTGACTCACTAAGTCATTCTCCCAACTCAGCAATCACTCACTGAGTGAACTGTGGGGAAACCCTAACCCTACTCGTCGAGTCTGTTCTTGGTACTCGGCGAGTTCATGCCATGCTCGAGCTCAAATGAGTTCCTGAGGTCGGATCCGTTCCTCTAACTCATGGATCTGGCCTCACAAATCTTACTCAAAAAGGGGCTAGAAACCCTAACTCTTAAAACTTACATCAAAACTGAAAGGGAATCGAATATATACCTCAAGATGAAGTCCCTAAGCTCTGGAATCCACATATTAGCACCCTCTTCAGTTTCCTCTTGCCTTGGTCACCTTCTTCTTGCAAAATCACCCACACAAGGATCAAAATGGCTTCCTTTCTCTCTCAAAACGTTCACATACTCTGGGGTTTCTCTCTATCAACTGGTAGCCGCAAATGAAGGCCATAAGGGCCTTTAAATAGATCTCAAACCCCGGAAATTAGGGTTTCATTAAACATCATGGACTCGCCGAGTCCACTAGTCGACTCGCCGAGTCCGGTCATTAACCCGGATGGAAAATCGCGACACTACTCGGCTAGTTTAAGCATCAACTCGCCGAGTCCCTCCCAAAATTTCCAAAAATGAATGAATAAATAATGTACTTGAAAATCCGGATGTTACACCTGCGTACTGCAGTCATATACCGCAGCCATATATTCTACTTACCTCTCATTGGTCTTTTGTTTGTTATTATTAATCTCTTTTACAAGTGCTCTTCTCATATTCTCCTATCGTGATCACTAGCAATGGAAAAAGGGTCCATCCGTAACAATGAGTCCATCTGCAACCTTTTTTAAAAAAAAAATAAAAAAATAAAAAATAAACCATAGTGTGCTATTTAATGATTCTTCATTAAATAGAACATTAAATATAAAAAAAAAACATTCCTTGAGAAACTGTCATCTTTCTTTTTCTTAAAAACTTTTGTGAGAGACCTATATTAGGTCTGATGACAAAAAGGATTGGTTTTCCATAAACACACCTCAAACCTGTCCTTCCCTTTACCTATAACGTCCCATCAGTTACAACCTCCACTCCATATCCACACGTTTGCCAGACGTGATGTCGCACGTCTGACTTTTCATTAAATGTTAGCCCTTTTAGCAAATCCTCAAAATCTTTTAGAAACCGTTTCATTTTTTTTGTGGCTAAGATTAAATCTTAATCCAAGAATTTACCCAAAAACGACCCTTAATCTTATCTTTTTACCTAGGGTAAATTCCTTTTACAGTTCATCCTCCCCATATAAACCTTTTGACTTCTCAATTGACACTTTACGCTTTCAGAACCCTCAAACCGTCAAAAAAACTCACTACAATCACAGTTTCTCTAATCCTCATACATTATCAATCTTCTAGAATGGTGAAATCAAGTGTGTCAAAGAAACCAGCTAAGCCCTCTGGATCATGAAGCTCCAACCCCACAGACTCTCCCACGATTTCTTCCAGTAATTTCAGAGCAATCTTCGATGATGATCCCTCATACAATGCCCCACTCAAGTTGATGATCAAGTTCTTAAAGAATCATCCTTTGTATGGTCCATTCGATGCTTTCACAGACGTGGTTCCAATCTCTACACTCTTCAAATGCGCTTTTTCTGCATATCGACCACTCAACAACCTCCAAGAAGTTCATCTCAACCTAGTTGACGATTCCCTGGTTATATTGTCAAAAGAAAAGTTTCTTAACTCCATCAATCTTTTGGTTTACCCATCCATCAAGTTTATCACCCCGTCAATGGCCGACATCACATCTGCTCTCTATCAGATAGGATACCAAAAGAAGATTAAGGGCATCAGCGAATTCAAGAAGAACCAACTGCCCGCCGTGTGGCAATACGTGTGCCACTATGTCATCCGCAGTCTCTCCGGCAGAACCGGAGGCATCGATAATACGGGTCTTAAACTGCTGGAACTTGTATAGAGTATTTTCACCGGTGACGATGTCAACTTCGGCCAAATCCTTTGGGATGATTTCCTTCAGTACATTCCCAAGGAAAGTCCTAAGGAGAAATCAACCGAGCTCAGTTTTGCTAGGTTTTGGTCCTTGTGCATCTTGGATCTTCATTCTGATGCAGGTATCAGTATGGGAGACGACATCAACTTCTTCATCACTAAGGATATTGAAAGTTACTCTCCCTCCTCTGATCAAACTCCCTTTGGACCTATACGCAGACTCCCAACCTACATACTTACAACCCTTGGTCTTGAGACTGCTGATGTCTCTGACCACATAGAGGCTACGGAGGTATTGACCCATACCCACCTACCCCGCCTCTTCCATCCGTAGTTCTTGCTCCTGAAGGTACTGCAGTCCCTTCTTCTACCACTCTTTCCAATGTCTCTGGAAGAAGAAAACAGTTAGCATCAAAGAAAACACCTCCAACTCCCAAGAAGAATGCTCCCAAGGCAACAACACCCACAAAGAAGCATAAGTCAAAAACTGTCGTTGTATCTGACAGTGATTCCGGTGAGGATGCACAACCTATCGCCATTCTCAAAAAGAGAAAAACCACTACCACTAGCCAAATGTGTGACCGGACTAATACCTTAGCCTCTCAACAAGCTCCGGTAGTCCTTGGGGTTGTCGCAGACCCGTTCAATGCAACCATCGAATTCCACTCAAGCTCATCAAGTGAGCATGTTTCATCACATCGTGGAGACACCCCACCAATATCACCCCAAAGGGATGATACTGGTTCTCGCCCTAAGGTCTACAGGGCTTCCCGAATGCACTTCTTTTCTACTAAGGAATTGAACTCCATCCTTTTATATGTCACCCAAACACTGCAAACACATTCCCAACCACAAGGCGCTTCTTCTGCCCATGCCAGAACTGAGTTGAGGCCAGACTTGACCACGGGTCAAGGAGACCAAGGACGCTCAGGAAATCCTACTCTACTTACATCTGTTTCAGGTGGTGTAGGCACGGTGAACACTAATGTGCAAGGATCCGAGAACCCAAGGGACACCTAGGTACGAAATCAAGGAATTGACGGAAGTGACTCTAGTGATTCTTGGAGCCGTTATCAACCAACTACCGAAGCTGAAATCAAGAAGTATGAAGATTTCAGAAGGGCCTTCCAAGCCCATAAAGATCAGCCAATCAAGCAACAACAACAGAAAGAACAAGAACTCCAAGTTGTGGCTAAGTATGGGGCAAATGCTATCAGCAATGCCAATTCCGTAGCCACCATCCTCAAAGTTCAAAGCTGGATGGATCAAATGGCTGCATCTCTTCAACAACAACAGGCAGATGCAGCTGCCCAACAAACATCCAAAGTTTCTCCTACTCCAATTTTTGAAGCTTCTCAATATGAAGGACCCGAGATCGAAATCAGCTCTGCTCCCACTTTCGGTGTGGATGATGACGACATTCAGGAGGTAAACAGACCCTCTCCCTCAGATGATGAATTAATGATGTTTGATGAAGGTGAAGAATCAAGTGGCTCCCACCACTCCACCTCCAAACCCAAGAAGAAGAAGAAGAAGAAGAAGAAGAAGAATACGGTGACTAGGAAAGAGTTCTTATCTCTCCAAGCCAAAGTTGATCAAATCCTGGTTACGGTCAAGCCAACTCAACCGCAACCAGATGATATTCCAGGACCACAGTCGCTTGTTGAAAGGATTGAGCGACTAGAACCACGTGAAAAATTGGCAGCAGAGCGTATCTCCTTGAAAGTTGAAATGGGGATCCGCTCCCTTGACAATAATCGCA
Source organism: Lactuca serriola (assembly GCF_051521515.1). Classification (NCBI taxonomy): domain Eukaryota; kingdom Viridiplantae; phylum Streptophyta; class Magnoliopsida; order Asterales; family Asteraceae; genus Lactuca; species Lactuca serriola. The sequence goes on from NC_136414.1 coordinate 172,952,101, forward strand.
AAGCTGACCACAAGGAATTTCTGGCCACTACTGATCGACTCATTGTTGAAGTAATTGCAGTCAAAAAGGATCTTCAGGCAGCCATTTCGGATCAAGCCTCCGATTCTAAAAGGTTGATTGTTGAGACTCACTTAGCTTATGAGTCCGCAATCATTATTCATCAATCCACAATCAACCGGCTGCAGCGCTCAATAACTACCAAGTTCCATGGTCCTGAGATTCTTCTTCTGGTCAAGGAAATCCACAAAATTCTTTTCAATCATTCTATTCCCAATAATCAGCAGCTGGCTGATGCCATGATATCCCAGTTCCAACATTGATGCGGACATCTATCCCATCGTTTCCAAGAAGGTTGATCTACCACCTCTCGACCCCGCACCGATACCCACCGAAGGCTTTGCTGACAGATCTTTAGGTGCAACTAACTTCCCAGAGCTTGGCATCATTTTCAAGAGGAAGACCGACAATGTCAAATACTTTATTCCTATGAGTGCCATGCATCGGCTCACCAGGAAGTAGCTTGACATCTGCCGCATTGCAGTAGAGAAATCCAAATTCACTACCGCAGAGGTCAAGTTTGAGATCCTAAGGAGAATCACCTGGTTAGAGAATGTAAGGAAATTTTGGTGGATTCTGATCAAGTTCCTCAAACTTGATAGCTGAACCAAAGTTAAAGAGGTCACTTAGGGGGAAATTGTTGAATCAATAAAAGTGACCCTCTTTAACTTCTCCCTACCGCAGTCAGCACCGCAGCCGCAGCCAAGAGTTTCTACTTCAGTCATCCGCAACCGAAGTCCAAGGATCAGCAGTCTTGATTTTGTACTCAGTCTTTATTGTGTTATCTCTTTTATCTTTATTGTCCATTAGACCTTTCATGGCTACTCATAGAAAATTTTGTGTTGTAACTCTTACGTCTCTATAAATAGAGACCATGCTCTTTGTATCAGATTCACATCTTCACTTTCTAATACATTTTCTCTGGATTTATCCTTTCTATCTCTTTCTTACTCAACCATACTACTTACTATTACATAGCAGATTGCAATCACTCTTCGGAGCAAGTCTTTGTGACTTAATCACTATGTTTGATCTCACTCACTAACATTGGTTTGAATGCATTCCATGTTATGAATCAACTTATGTGTATACTTGATATAACAATTGTTGTCATTTACTATTCTTTACTTTCCGCATCTAACTATCTAACATTCTAACAATCTAACATAATATTATTGTTGAGCTTATAGATCCTCTGAGATTAACTATTCCGCTAAATACTTGTTCTAAACTTTGTTCAAGTGTGTCTCAAAGTTTTTCTCTCAACAATAGGAAGGATGAAATCACATTTTTGACTCTAGCAACTCATGTGGGCCCTACATTGAGGTCACATTCTCTTTAATTGCTCAAAACCATCATATTTTGGTGTATCGGGATCCTGATGTCACAAAATTGCCTAGTATTTTGGTGTATCGTGTTCAAGGATTCCAAAAACCCGAACGGATTAATTTTCGAGTTACGATACTCTGGGAAAGTGCGTTTAAAGTTTCGTGTCTAAATGGCCCGTAACGCTTGATTTTTCGACCTTTGCAAATATTTTTGCTAAAAATATTTTGACTATGAAATTAAATATTAGGCTATTGTCTGAGTCCAAAAAATCTATTGGAATTTCCATCGGAGGTGTGTAAGTACCTCAACAGATTGATTTAGTTTTACGCGATTAAAGAAAGTTAGTGTTTTACTGTCTGTTCTCTAAAAACTGTCGTATCTGTTGCATACAGACTCCGTTTTAGACGTTCTTTATATTTTAAGAAACAGGGGAACATGTACTTCGAGATTTTAATGTTTTTTTCACTCATAATTTCCTAATATAAATTTTTAATTTTTCAGATGCATTAACTTGGGATACAGTTTGAGTTGCTTGATTCATTTGACAATTTACACATTTGGAAGTACGATATCATATGGTATCTTATAATATTTGAAATGAACCAATTTATTTTACATTAGATGAAATAAAACTCAATGAGTCAAATTACAAAGAAATTTACTGTAAATTAACCGTTTATAGTCTTTGACCTAAATTTTGGGATGTCACAGATTATAGTCTAATATAGTTTCTACAATGAGATGTATAAAGGATGCTTAATTCAAATTAAGTTGAATTAAATGGGTAGTAATCATACAAGGGATGTATGTGAGACTGGAATGGAGAGTAGAGCTTTGGTCTATGGAATTATCACGTGCCAAGGTAAGGGTTACGTACTAGAGTTTACCTAATAATTTTGATATTAGGTAGTCATGGTTTGGGGTGTGAGTAAGATTGAAATGGAGATGAGAGTTTTGTTTCCATGTCACTATCACGGTCCTGGGTGCGGGTTCTATATGTTCCATCTACCGGACTAATGTGACGAAGAGCCACCGATCGTTATAGATAGTCATGTGGAACAGTAGCAGGCCCATTACCTATAGGTGTTAATTAATCATAGTATCCAATAGTATGGATTGTGTTTTCATTCGAGTACTCCATTCTCCTTCTGGTTGTTTTAAGACTCATATTAGCCAAGGAATCCCCTAGTTGTATAGTCAAACCAATTCTCTAAATGATTCATCAGACGAATTGATAATTATGGACTACGATTTGTGAGAATTGGTTGGGATGGGTATGTATGGGTGTAAGTTTTTATATATATCCAAGTTAAGGGGTGTATCTATATTTTTTGGTAATAGTTGGTTTTGTAGGTTTGATAATTATAAATTATTATCATTATAATATTGTGGGATTGAAAACCTTATTTGTTTCACCAGGTTTCCCAACATGACCCACTTAAATTATATGCATCACAGGTAAAAAGGTTAAAGCTACTGGAACTTGATTAGGATGACGAGTGATTAAGAGAAAACCTGCAATACTGTTCAGGACTATTAGGTCTTTATGTTGTAACAATGTTATGTATTGATTATGATATCCTAGAGTTTTTGTATTTTGAAACAATCATTTTTTTTCAAATATATTTTTAAGAAACGAAACTATTTCCGCAAAATATTTTATTATAATGGGATTTCAGCAAACAAAGATATTATGATTTTAAAGTGTAAAGAAAAGATTTTTTTTTTGGGTCTGGCAAATAGGGGATGTCACAATAACTATAATTTTTTTATCATTATGTTTAATTGCCAACATAACAATTGAAGACTATACACCTTTGACCACCATGTTTCGATCCTATGTCATAAAACCTCCCGTCTCACCATGCACATCTTTGATAATCCTAGCCCAAAATATATCAAGATTATTTACAAATCGTCCACACCATTTTAACAATAAAGCCTTATCAATTGTATCTAGACTTCCAATACCAATACCAATATTTTGCAGGTGAAACCTTGGACCACTTGACCCAATGCAACTTTTTATCATCAAGATTCCCCCCCCCCCCTCCCAGAAAAAGTTAGCTCTAGTAGCCTCTAATAACTCAACAACTTTTATGGGAAGTTTAAAGAGAAAGTATTAATAAATACCTAAAGCTCCTTAAACAGAATGAATAAACGTATGCTGACCTCCAATGGAAAGCAACTTGGAATTCCAATTTGTTGTTTTAGACTTGAATTTCTCCATAATAGGGTTCCAAATAGCAATGCGAAATATATGTATACCCACCAAAACTCTAGGATAAATAAATGGTAACTTGCCTACTTCACAACTCGTAGACATAACTAATGAAAGAATCTCGTTTCCTTCAACACCAACTCTAAAAAGATTCAATTTTTGAACATTAATATGAAGACTAGATACCTCATAAAAACATTTTAATACAATAATGAGGTTTTCAATGTTAACTTTTAAACATTAACCAACAAAAAGCGCATCATCAACATAAAGTAAGTGAGAAATTTAATTTGCAACATTCCTTATTTGGGACGGGGTAAAGAGACATGCATCAATCATGCCAACCATCATAATATTTAACTCTTCCATCTCCAACATAAATAATAAATGAAAAAAAAAAAAGAAACTCCCTGTCTAAGACCTCGCTCTACGCTAAAATCATCATAGGACTTCCATCGTCAAGGACAAAAGACCAAGAAGATACCATGTACTGCACCCACTTTTTACCAAAACCCATAAAATCCATAATCTTGAATAAGAAATCCTAAGAGACAGAATCATATGCTTTCTTGAAGTTTATTTTGAAAATCATTCATTTTTTACACCAAGCCACCATCTCATTCATTACCAAAGGGTTATCCAATATTTTTCTACCTTTTAAGAAAAGAAACTATTCAATTCCAATAATAGATCATGCGAAACATCGTAATATTTAACGCTTCCATCTCCAACATAAATAATAAAGGAAAAAAAGAAACTCCCTGTCTACGACCTCGCTCTAAGCTAAAATCATCATAGGACTTCCATTGTCAAGGACAGAAGACCAAGAAGATACCATGTACTGCACCCACTTTTTACCAAAACCCATAAAATCCATAATCTTGAATAAGAAATCCTAAGAGACAGAATCATATGCTTTCTCGAAGTGTACTTTGAAAATCATTCACTTTTTTTTACACCAAGCCACCATCTCATTCATTACCAAAGGGTTATCCAATATTTGTCAACCTTTTAAGAAAAGAAACCATTCAATTCCAATAATAGATCCCATCACCATGGCCAAACGATTTTCTAGAGTTTTGGAAATTATCTTATATAACACACTAATTAGGCTAATCGGGCTGAAATCTTTTACCACCCAGGGATCAACAAATTTAGGAATAAATGTAATAAAGGAAGAGTTGCATATTGGGAGAATAAATCCACTAGTAACAAAGTCTACCATAAGATCCATAACATTTTCTTTCATCAAATCCCATAAGTGTTTAACAAAAGAAAAATTAAATCCATTTGGGTCTGGAGCTTTGTACCCCACCACAGTCCCATATTATTTTTTTGATTTCATCTTGCAAAAAGACCTCTCACCATTCTTACATTGTTCCCGACTCAAAGCACCTAGTCGAGGGATTCGAAAAAGCAAATATGATCCCGACATCCTTTTAAATTTGTTCGAAAAAAAACTGATAAAATTCATTTTTAACCTCCTATTAACCTGTAATCCACTCTATATCCTTCAAAAAACCACAAACAATCATATGATACTATCTATGTTTCAAGAATCCATGAAACATTTTGGATTTTCATCTCTATTTTTGGCCCACACAACTTTCAACATACACATTAATCATAAAGAATCTAAAATTCGAAGCTATACACACCCGTTCAACTATAATAAGATCATCATAACATAAAATCGATGATTTTTGGAAAAAATTAGGAATGTAAAATCTCTTCGGTATTTTTCCATTTTTGCGGAACAAGATGTGGACCAAAAGTATTTTTCCATGTATGTAGCCTTCATAAAAATGTTTTTTTTAATATTTATAAAAGACAGGTGTTGTTTGTATTGTTGAAAAATGTTTTTGTATGTGACCATCGTTGAAATAAGATGAACTGTTTTTATTTTATCTGACAAATATTATCAGTTATTTCAGGTTGCGCGGATTCGTGATCAAATGGAAAACACAAAAATACGTGAAAGACGGAATATGCAAAGACGGAAAAATAGTCGTATATTTGGTCGTTTGAAGACAAAACAAATCAAGGCTAAAAAATTGCCAAGACTTGAAAACCTTAAAGGACTATTATGGAAATTCAATTATCTTAATCGAATCTTCAGTGAAATTGAGAAGCAAAAGAGAAACCCACGTATCCTACTCCTACTACAACTTGCACTTCATAGCTACAACTTCTAACCAACTTAAACTCAAGTGCTTTAGATATTTGTTTTACCATGTATATATATACGTGAGTATGTATGTGTAAGAGTGCGTGTTCATTTTTATTTGTAATACCTCTAGCTACATCTCCATACACAAAAAACTCTCCCAACCAAGAACACCACCTCCCTCTTTAAGAACAACTCTTGTAACTTCAACCTTCAAGAACAACTAAAACAACCTCCAAATACCCTCCTTAAACCTCCTCCAAAAACCCTTTCAAATCACCACAACCATCACCACCTTGCTGTTTTTCACGACATCAGAATCTTCAAGTCAGAAACGTAGCAAACTAGGCTCAGTACAAGCACAAAAAGACTAGGGAGATTTTCACCACAAATTCTTCAGAACCGTACCTACATCTACGATTTTCGTGGACGATTTTGACCAAGGGAAACCCCAAAGAGACGCGAGAAAGGATTGACTATCCAGAGAGATTTCTGTTTTCGAGTTCAGAATCTTCATGTCAGAAAACAAAAAACTGGGCACAACAGAGCTAAAATTCTACTAGGGAGATTTTGACCACAAATTCTTCAGAACCTTACCTACATCTAGAAATTTTCGTGGACGATTATGACCACGGGAAACACCAAAGAGACGCGAGAGAGTATTGGCTATCCAGAGGATTTACTTCGAAAATCTACATCCATCACCACCCAAAGCTCCTTCAACTTCACCATCTTTGCTGCCTTACACCACCAAAATTACAACCTTATTCCACCTTCTAACACTCTCCAAATACCCACTCCAACCTCATCAAATCTCCTCAAAACACCCTATACCCGTATACAAATACATGACTCGTGTACTTTGCACTGTTTTGTAAAGAACTCATTTTACATGAAAATGAACTTTTTATTACTTATCAAATACCGGATTGATCTTTGAACAAATATCGACCGGACGTTCCAAGAGTCCCAATATCGACCAGTCGTTCCAAGAGTCCAAATATCGACCAGTCGTTCCAAGAGTCCAGTTCAGTCAATTTGTTGATGAACCTACTTGATATATATTTATATATTTTATTATAGCTTTATGTCATGTAAATACAGTTATTTATCTTACTATAGCTTTACGTCATTTAAATACAGTCATTTATATTATTATAGCTTTCAGTCATTTATAGCTTTCATATTTATACTTATTCCGCAATTATTATTCTTTATATATATCTACATCTTATATCTTAAACTTATATATATCCATCACACAGTAATTGGTAACTAAGCCTTTCGTTGTAGTGATCAGATTTTTATATTTCCAACAATCGGTATCTAAGCTGATATAAAAGAATATTTTCCAACAGGTATTTCTTTTTCATGTATTTAGTCTTCAGAAAAAGGTCTTTTGGACCTCTTTTGTCTGTGGGATGAAAGACATTTTAAGAAAAAAACATTGTTTGTTTTTCAAAAGACAAACCCTAACGTGAAATTTCTTTTTCCACCGCCAGATCGGTGTTGGTAGTGACAACAATGGTAGTGTTGGTGTTGGTTGGTGGTGATGGCGGAGGTGGTAGCAATGACGGAAGTAGCGGTGGAGGAGGTGGTGAAGATGTTGGTGAAGGCAGTATTAGGGGTGGTGGTGGCGGCGACAATAGAGGTGGAAAAACAAATATCATATTAGGCTTTGTCTTTTGAAAAACAAGCAAAGTTTTTCCTTCAAATATCTTTCCTTCCATAGACAAAAGAGAGGACAAAAAGACCTTTTTCCAGAACACAAACACCATCATAGACTTAAATACTTAATCTTGAAAACATCAATCCGAATCATAAAAATTGTAGAATTTTGAGAATAGAAACTTTATGTTGATAACACAAAGATTTCACCCATCAACGATTCTCCACTCCAAATTTGCATAGATTAATAGACATGATATTCATTGGGAAACATGTTAATCACCAATTTCTACCATATTATTAATCCATCAATAACTTCTAAAAGATATTTTTAGAACCTTTCATACGATATCCAAGAGTCTTTACAACTTTAAAATTTCATAAAACCTTTTATCAAAGATCCATCATGAACTTCCTTAGTACCTGTTAATTTTTTCTTGATAGAATTCGATTATCAGAATTCTACAATCATGTTTTTCAAAGAATTCATATTACCACTAAATCCCCTACTAAATGAACCACTTTCAGAATTTATAGCAGAATGAAATTTAACCCACCAAAACTCGGAGGAGCCGTATTTGTGGAGGTCCCCTATTGACGTTGCATAGAAACTGAGAGCGGTGCTATCTCTAACATATTAATCTATTACCGGTAAGGATGTAAACAAACATAAAGAACTTGAACGAAAGATTGTTCATGTTCGTTCTTTTTAGTTAACCGAACAAACAAACAAACACAAACGAGTTTTTTTGTTCATTTTTATTCATTTAACAAATTAAATTTTTCATGTTCGTTCATTTCTTTTCATGAACATGCTTTACAAACATAAATGAAAAGAGATAAGCAAACATAATTAAACTTGAATTAACATATACAACCATATAACATAATAATGTAATCAAACACAATTAATCATATATGAAAATAAAATGAACTAAATGAACGAACATAAATGAACGTTCATGAACATAATTGAATGAACGAGACCATTGTTCTTGTAAGAACCTGAAATTTAGAGTAAGTTGACTTTTAGTCAAATATTGACCAAAAGGGTAAAATGGTCAATTATGACAAAATATGAGAATATGAAGCTTTAACTTCATGAAAGTATCCAAGATAAGTTTAAGTCAATTATAAGATGTTATATGAGTAAGTTTAAGAGAAAGAATGCATGAGAATATGCATTTTGGCTACAAGGGTAAAACTGATATTTTTATACTTTTTGGGCCTAGTTTGTGACTTAATAGATTAAGAATTATATTAAGTCGGTGAAAATTGACTTAAAATAGTTATAGAGTATGTTCTAAACTTCGTGTGGATATAAAGAACATCGAAAACGGATAAGAAATGAAAAATATATGAAGGTTAGAAGTTGGGACAAAAATGTCCAAAGGCTGGAATGGAATTGGCCCAACGGGCTGCTGTCAAGCCGGGACTGCGACGCATAAGGTAGATGGTTGTAGTGTGGCGAGTGATGAAAGGGTTCAGATGCAGTCTTCTTCATGAGATAGAAAGGGCAACGTACTTTTCCCCACAACATGGTATATGGGTACCACGACGCGGTGGCCAAAGTAGGTTGCGAGTGGAGGTAGAATGATGTAACATATCAAGAAGAATGCCACGGTGTGGCAAGAATTTATTCAGCCCATGGCCTCATGTTAAAAGGTTGCCAAACAATTAGACAACCTTGCCGCGATTATGAGACAAATGAAAGGCTGTTAATCCCTTCATCGTCCCCATTTTACACCCCCAAGCCATATGAGCTGAGCTCCGGAGATTCCTATGAAGGTAGTCGATCAAGAGGCGATGTTGGGTATTTGTGGCTTGGATTAAAGATGTAAAGCACATGCGGTAATATCTTGATCAATACCTCCTCAATATCTCATCAAGAATAATGGTTCTGATATACATCCATACAACTTTAGCAATCTAGTCGACTTCTTGACAAATCAACAGTTTCACTACACGATCGAAACATATCCTATACATAGGCTAGCGATCTTCCATCAATACGCCCAAATCAAAATCTTACATTGTTCCTATTCTCACCCAATGTCTCATACCTCGCATCGAACTTACATCGTGGTACCCTCATTAATTATTTGTCGAATAATTAGACTGACTACCCTAAACATACACACAAAATACCTACTAATTGTAAGCTCATAGCCAACCCTTGTAGGCCTATAGGCACATAATCATCCCCCCACATATATGTAGGTTTCTAATTACCATTCATTTAGTTCACGAAAGCTCACTGGTCTTGCTATCGCCCTAGTTGGCATGTATGGACCACGATCAACACCTTAATGGGTCTATAGGTATAACATCAACATCCTAATGACCTGAAGGAACTCAGTTGTCATCCCATATCCTATAAAAGTAGTTAAGAAGAAAATGAAGTATCAAACTCTAGGTATAACTATTCACTCACATAGCACATAATTTATATTAAATACTTAATATCTATGTGTAAGATGAAAATAACTATGCACTCCCTTGTTAAAATGATGATTCCAAACTCGGGCAGCACTTTGCTTCTAACGATTCTTTTTTCCTTTGACAAAACTTAGAATTATTATCGCTAAGTTTTAGTCTAATCTTTATTGTGACTAATTATTAGTCTATATTCATCAATAGCTCAAAGTCTACTTTCATGATCTACCAAGTAAGGAACAACCAGGTAGGATCATATCAGAGGTATGGTACATTTGGTATACAAAGTATACTGTTTGGAAATCCCACTTTAAACACCTCACTAAATCACAGCTTAGACATCATCCCCGTAAGTAGATCAATCAATATAACAACTTGGAATCTTTGATTAATCTTGTTTATAGGCTCGTATAACGATAATGAACTTAAACATAAGTTATACGTAAAGTACAGTAAACATAACTCAACTTACAGGAGGTTTAGCAAGGAACCAAGCTCTACGAAGGCATAACTTCCGAGCCAAAAAGCTCTTTTTCTCAGAGCCTTCGGGCGCTCTGGGGCTTTCCTCTAGCACTTTGAGGTTACTAGAGCTTTTGGGAGGCTTAAAGAGAAGTTAGAGAGAGAAGTGAAGGGCTTTTGGTGTGAGAAATGAAGGCACTCTCGCATGCTATTTATAGGCTGAATTTTGGACCTACTCGTCGAGTTGGTGCCACATGCCAACCTCTGGTGGCAAGGCTTGGGTAGAAAGCAATGGTCCAGATTAAGCCACGTCACCCCTTTCGCAGCAGCACCATTCTGACTTCTAAATTTTGTAACTTTCCCATAAGAACTTTATTTTCGACTTCTTTATATTCGCGTGTAGGTGGAGACGTACTCTACAACTTTCATTTAGACACCTTCGGCTAATTCTCGACCGATTTTAAAATTTAACAATATGACAAGATTACACTTTTAATGACCGTGTAAAATTTATAACTTCTTCATACGGACTCCGTTTTCGACTGTCCTTTTATCATTGAGCTCCCATTAATGAGATCTTCAATTCTCATTTAGTTCGTGTCCGCTAAAAATCGATCGATCTAAAATTTGAATTCCCGGTTGTGCACTGTTATGCTAAATCTTACAAAAATCATAACTTCCTCGTACAAAGTCCAATTTGGACGTACTTTTTATGCACGTTCTCGGTTTAACGTATGCTATGAATTTATTTTAGATCTATAATACTAAAAAGTAATTTATCAAAAATTCACTTTTTCCGTTACGCGGTGTCGTGCCAGTTTTGAAGTAAAACTTCGATGGGTCATAACTTTTTCGTTATAACTCGGATTTCGGTGTTCTTTATATGTACGGAACCCTTGTGACATATAATATATATTGGTTAAGATTACTCCTTCTAAATAATCTCCCATAAAAAAAGTCATTTTTGATGCTTATTGTCTCTAAACTGACTAGCCCAAATCCGCGGTTGTTACAATTATCTCCTCTTTAGGATGATTACGTCCCGAAATCATCAACGAAACAAGGCTTGTATAATGACTCCATACATTATCTCTTCATCCTAGGTAATAACCGTAACTTCTATGTTCCTTCGAATGATTATCTAACTCTTGGACTTCTTGACTGCAGGCGATGCTTGATCGTGCACCCGTTCTTCGTACTATGTTGGACTTTCAATCGTAACCTTCGAGTTACAAAATCAATCCTTATTGGAGACTCCTTCTTCTTAAGATAATTTCTTTCCTTTGATTACCGTAATAGACTGATGGGTCATGTTCTAATGACCTCATCTCATGATGCAACGCATAGACTCAGGTCTTTTAGAGTGAAATTCAAGAATGGAAGTTTTCTTCCTTCATGTTCTAATGTGATGTAATCACATTCTAGTATTTAGCACTTCTAGCTATAAGTTTCTTACTTTCTCGTTGATTGCGATACTTCTATTGATCGCTTCGATTATCTTTCACTTCGATCTTCTGGCCTAAGTCGGATGTTACGTCGAACATGGTTCTCTGAACCACGTAACATACTCATCTTAGTCCGACTCGATTTGATATGAACATTAGGGTCAGAATAAGAATCATCTTTTTAGTCATTACCGAAACAATGGTAACGACAGACATGAATCAAATAGAATCAATTACTAGCGCCTTGGTAACCTTGTGACTTTCCCTGATCTAAGTGTGGGTCGTGTGCTTCCGGTAGTATAGGCCTCTACTAGCTTTCACACCTACTCATACTTGTCCCAAGTATTGTCTCGTAGTCCCCAAGTTCTTATTCCGCAAAATCAAAAAAAAATTAACACATACAAATATGTCCAAATAATCATAAAAATTTCCCTAGAATCTACTAGCACTTCTTCCATGCATATGTTTAATCATCAATTCTGCTTCAACTCGGTTGGTGGTGGAAACTCCAGACGATGGGATAAGTTCATGGATTATACCAAAAGTTCTTTATTTCTGCTAATCGAAAGTGTACTTCTCCCGTACTAGACGTACTATTTATTAGACATTTTCTAAAGGCAAGATACCGCTCTTATGCTATCTTCCGATATGTATCATTCACTATCGTAGGCCTTCTCATTTCATCCGTTTGCTCAGTCCGCTACGAGTCCTTATCATGACATTCTATACAACAAAGTAGGCGTTTGGTGTATCGAGACGAGAATATAGATAGAGAAGGTTTAGACGTGTAATCCTCCTAATAACTACGAAAAGTTACATGTCAGTTCTAACACCGTGATTAAACGTTTAGAAATATAAACACATAAAATTTCCAGATCCGGTCAGCAACAGACCATAGATGCGATCAAACGATAGCATAAAGCATCACAAATCATTTAGCACATAAAAACATTTTAGGCATCTTCCCTACATAAGCTAGTGCTTGTGTCTATTCAGGTGTACTTCCTAAAATATATTAGACACACTCCTCACGATCATCGTTTAGCATTCTAAGTTTAAGATTAGAAATAAATCCTTATTCCTTGTTCGCTTAAACTAATGCTCTAATACCAACTATGACATCCCCAATTTCATGGCCATAAAAGACCGATTTTTGTATGCTTTATTTGAAAATCAGAGTATCCATTTTTAAAGAATATTATTGCGGAATTTGTTCCCAGAAAAAAACATGATAAATACATTATCAAAGCATTTTTGAAGAAATATATTTTATTCATTTTAAAACATTGGGATGTCATCTTCAATATAGAAACATAAGCATAAACAAACCTTACATTCATTTACACTAGTGATCTACGTCTCTTTTAATCTCTCAGTGTAATGTATCTTCATATCGACACTTGTGATACAAATAAACTGAGTGGGTCAGGTTGGGAAACCTGGTGAGTACATAGAGCTTTCAACCTACAAGAATATAATTATTATGTTTAATCATCAAACAATTAACTCAATTTCACATCCCCATTATCTCCTTTTTTTCTTAAGGATCTACCCTAAGAATCCTCTATTATTCACTGATTCATTCCTAAGGATTGTCCTAAGGAATAGACACGAAGTCCATTGCTGCCAATGACACATCTGTCAGTGTTATCTATTAGGCATAACTGCCAATATTATCATTTAGGTACAACTGTCAGGATTATGACGTTCTCTAATAGGTGCAGCTATCGATATTATCCTTTAGGCACAGTTGTCAGGAATATGATGTTCTCTATTAGGCGCAACTACCGATATTATCCTTTTGGCGTAGATGGCAGGGTGTTTAGAGTACGTCGTAGTTCAAAAACGTCTACATATTGTGGCGCAGCTGCCAATGTTCAACTATAGGGCACTAAGTCTATAGCTACCAATGTTCAACTATATCAACTTTCATCCCTCATCATTCCTCTACCCATATTTACCCAATATTTTTACGGGTATAAAATACATATATATTTTATCTAAAATAAAACATGTATATTCAATTCATCCAACATAGATATCAAGAACACAGATAATATGCACACATAGCACGTAATTTATATTAAATACTTCATATCTATGTGTAAGATGATAGTAACTATGCACTCATATAACACGTAATTTATATTAAATACTTCATATCTATGTATAAGATGAAAGTAACTATGCACTCACTTGTTAAAGTGATGATTCCAAACTCGGGCAACGCTTCGCTTCTAACGATTCTATTTTCCTTCAACGAAACCTAGCATTATTATCGCTAAGTTTTAGTCTAATCTTTATTGCAACTAATTATTAGTCTAGATTCATCAATAACTCAAAGTCTACTTTCATGATCTATCAAGTAAAGAACAACCATGTGGAATCATATCAGAGGTAGGGTTTGTTTGGCATACGAAGTATACTGTTTGGAAATTCCACTTTAAACACCTCTTTAAATCACAGCCTAGTCATCATCACCGTAAGTAGATCAATAAGTATAACGACTTGGAATCATTGATAAATCTTGTTTATAGGTTCGTAATAACGATAATGAACTTAAACATAAGTTATACTTAAAGTACGATAATCATAACTCAACTTACAGGGGGTTTAGTGAGGAACCGGGCTCTGCCGGGGCAGAACTTCTGAGCCGAAAATCTCTTTTTCTTGAAGCCTTCGGGCGCTCAAGGACTTTCCTCTAGCACCTTGAGGTTACTCGGGCTTTGGGAGGCTTAAAGAGAAGTTAGAGAGAGAAGTGAAAGAGTTTTGGTGTGAGAAATGAAGGCACTCTTGCATTCTATTTATAGGCTGAATTTTGGACCAACTCGTCGAGTTTTGGCCTCCAACTTTTCGAGTTGGTGCCACATGTCACCCTCTGGTGGCAAGGCTTGGGTAGAAAGCAATGGTCCAGATTAAGCCATGTCACTCCTATCGCAGCAGCAACATTCCGACTTCTAAATTTCGTAACTTTCGCATAAGAGCTTTGTTTTCGACGTTCTTTATATCCGCGTGTAGGTGGATACATACTCTATAACTTTTAATTAGACTCTGTCGACTAATTCTAGACCAATTTTAAAATTTAACAGTATGACAAGATTACACTATAAATGACCGTGTAATATTCATAACTTCTACATACAGACTCTGTTTTCGACTGTCTTTTTATCCTTGAGCTCCTATTAATGAGATCTTCAATTCTCATTTAGGTTGTGTCCGCTAAAAATGTAACATCCCAAAATTCAAGACTAAAAATTTCTTTTAATAAAACATTACTTAAAGCAAAATCATCAATCCAAAACATAATCAGAGTATTAATTTCCAAAACGCATGTTCGTTATCAGAGTAAAACATTCCCAGGCTGTCTAATCTATGGTGTGTGCAATGCGATCACCCCGAGCTCTTCCCTCCGCTACCGGAAGTACCTGAAACCAAAACTGAAACCCGTAAGCACGAAGCTTAGTGAGTTCCCCAACCTACCACATACCATGTACATCCATATACTGCACATACTGGGCCTCGCCCCTACCTCAGGCCTCGCCCACTACAACGGCCCCGCCGCTCTAGGCCTCGCCTAGCTTCGAGCCCCGCTCGGATACAGATCTGTTTCACTTAGGCCTATCACTGGGCCTCGCCCGCTAACATATAATAGCACATAAACATATCACAACACATAAGCTAAACATATACTAACGGATCCTGTCCTAAGGCCTCGCCTATCATGGGCCTCGCCCTTTCTCTACTACTAATGAGTCATGGAACCCCATCCATGCTCCTAGTAATAGTGAGATATGGGCCCAGCCCACACTCACTCATTCCCTAACTTGGGCCTCGCCCCTTTTCTGCTGCTAATGAGATGTGGAACACCATCCGCACTCTGCTATTGGTGAGGTACGGGACCTCGCCCACACTCACCTCCCTACCAGGCACATACATGTATCACACAGACAACAAGTACAAACTATCATATAAACCACTCCTTGGGCACCCGCCCGCTATCATTGGACCTCGTCCGGAATATCATACTAGCATACTGTGCCTAGGGCTAATCCCCGGGTCTTCTACTCATGACTACATGGGCCGACATTGTGGCCTTAGACCCATTCACACAAAGGGAAACTCACCTGCAGTTGCTAAACTTGCTGATAACCCCTCTAGCTGCTGCCCGACAACTCTCTGAACTCCTACTCCACTGGCTCCCCGAGCTACCAGAATCAATGCAACACTTAGTCTAACTATACCCCGAAAGCCAACTAAGTCCACACTGGTCAAAGTCAAAGTCCTGGTCAAATTCAACCTTCCAGGTCAAACCTACTCGCCAATTCTGCCTTCTGACTAGCCGAGTTCATATGATCAGAGTCCTTTCATTCGCGACTCGACTCGCCGAGTCAGTCCATGACTCGCTGAGTCTACCGATTTCTGAGTCCTGTCCTGACCAACTCACCGAGTTCCCACTCAACTCACTGATCTGAGTCTTAACTCGAAGGGTTTGGGGTTTCGCGACTTGACTCTCCGCGTCCAAGAATAGACTCGCCGAGTCCAAGGCAATCTTGAACAAACTCACCGATTTGTTCTTCGAACTCGTCGAGTTCCTTCCCAACTTCATCCAACTCGCTGAGTCAAACCATGTGACTCGCCGAGTTACTCTAGTTCTTAATCCATACAGTGGCTTTTCGAGCCATGCAGGGGCTCCAAATCATAGATCCATACTTCCAAAGCTCAATCCTCACATAAAGTTGTAAGCTTTACATATAACTAAAGAGATCTAGGCTCAAAACACACTAGGGCTAGGTTTCAGGGCATAAGGGCTTCACCAACTACTCAATATCTGATGCTTTAGAACATATTGGACCATCCCAACACTAATACTGAAGTGGCAACAACATATCTAAGCCCCAAACTCGAATTGCGTCTCAAACAGCCATAAAACCCCCAAATCTCATAACAAAAATAGATCTAGATGCAAAGGAGGGAAAATAGCAGCTTATTACCTCCAAGATGAATACAAACTGAAGTAGATCTCGGATCTACACCTCTCCTTTGAAGCAACCTTCTTGATCTTCATGTTCCTATCCAAAGTTTCCTTCCTCCAAAGCTATTTCTCTCAAATGATGGAAGCTCACACGAAATCTAGGGTTAACAGGTTCTCTATGATGATATGGAGGCTGAGGGAGGGACATAACACCCTTTATATAGGATAAAACTCCCGGGATTAGGGTTTTCCTTGTTCATACCAGACTCGTCGAGTCCCCTTAGCCGACTCGCTGAGTCGGTCACTTACTCCTCGACCCGGATCCCGCTCGGACTCGCCGAGTTCCTCCTTGGACTCGACGAGTCGGCCCTTTAACTTAGGGTTTTCTTTCCTTTCTTGGCCTTCCTGATTTTGGGTGTTACAACTCTCCCCCACTTAAACTAAACTTCGTCCTAGAAGTTTGCTATGGCCAACCGCCTGCAATCTTCTTCCAATACTCTACTAATCAATCCAACACCAGCTGCCTACCTTCGCTGGTCTTTCGCCCGGTCATTCCGACTAACATTAATCCTTGCGGGCAATAATATCGGGTCAACCCTGACCTCGAACATTCTGGGAACACAACTTACTCAACCGGCAATCCTTCTGGTACTCTCCGAGTACTGCAACTGAGCCCATAAGGATTCACCCCCTCTTTCCTTGTGTGTTTTCTTGCCTTCCCAAGGCGATGCTCCATAACCAACTATTTCCTTTGTCACTATGAAGGTCCTATCCTTCACCCAATCCATTACTCCCGCTACCTCCAGTACGGGTCATTATTGCCAGTATCCACTGGGCATTCCCCTCTACTATAATTGGGTGTCGAGCACCCCAAGATCAACTAACTAAATTCCACCATAGACCTCTTACCAACACTGCTACTAGCTGGAAATTTCTTCTATTCCTTATCTGCCTTCCGGATGAACTGAGACCACCCTGGTCCCTACCAATCTATCAATATCTGGATTACCGGCTCCCACCGGTCACTAGCCCAACACAACTCCTAGTCTCTCCCAGCAACTTTCGAAGAAACTTCGACCACCTATAGTTGCTCAATCTATTCTGCCATTCAGGCACTACAATCCTGGGATCCTCGATCCCTTATCTTGACACTAAGGTCCCCACCAGGTCCCACCTGTGCTGCTAAAACTCACGGGCCTCGCCCACAGGTCTCACCCAACCATAATACTGAGCAACCCTGCTCTCAGGTCTCACCTATACTGCTACTCTCATACGGGCCTCTCCCAAGGTCTCACCTCTTTAGGGCTATATAGGCAAACTCCCTGCCATTCTCGTCCACTACCCATTCCTGATCCCTATTTGATCGCTAGGAGATAAGGGCCTCGCCCCAACTCCGCCAACGAAGCTACTATGGAATGTTACGGCTTACACGTAGTCTTACATCACCTTCCATCACTGACTGCTAGTGGATGCTATGGCTTCCCCGTAGTCTTACAACACTTTCTACCACTGACCGCTAATACAATAGCACCCCATGCTATCAGTTTTCAAGATCCTCCTTCCAACTCACTCGAGTCCTACAGGCGATCCTCCAACCTGAATTCCCAACCCTGAACTAACCATCACCATTACATGTACTAACTGATGGGGAGTTTCTCAAACTCCCAACCCTGAACTCCTCTATCCACGAAACGCTGTACTACTTCTTTTCCTTCTCAGAGATCGCGTACTCATTCTGGATCTGCGTGCTCTTACCCTTGTACACTCGGAGGATTCTCCCCCACTTCGATCCTGCTTACACCTCGCTGCTCAATGCTCGAAAAGAAATCTCAATCCTTGCTACCATTCCATAATCAATCTGCTGAGAAATCCCAAGCTTACCGTAGCTAGGGGTCTAACCAGTCCATTTCTAAAACTATACGGCTCTGAACTAGCGAGACATACCAAGTCCCTCCCAAGCATGCTACAGTTACTTCATCCTAAGTAACCTTCTCCAATAGAGCCTATCCCTTAACTACCATTCAAATTTCCAAGGTATGCAGATGGCATATAACTCGATCACAAGCAAGCCGCACAAAAATAAAATACTCATACCGATAATGATGCAGAACCATAACAATATAATCATGCACAAATAAAAGGATGGAAAATGGAAGTCACATACCTGCAACGTCCGATGCTACTTGTGTCTCCAAGATAGTCATCTAAAAAGCCCTGCATCCTACCGCAGGCGCCTCTGCACGGCCCTGACGGCCGTCTGTAATCCTCAATGTTGTAGGGGCAGGTTCCATCACCCGTCCTACCGAAAGCAAACTGGGGCACTGGGCCTTCTTGTGGCCCCGCTGACTGCACTGAAAACATATCAAGTCTGATCCTTGTGTGGTGGTAACAGTACAATCCCTGCTAAAATGACCAGTCTGACCGCACTTGAAACAACCAGACTCACCACCGCTACCACTCCTGCACGCGCCCCCGTGCGCCCTGCCACACTTCTCGCACCGACTGTGGTCCTGATAATCCCTCGATCTCGAATCCAATCCCCTGGGCCTTTTGCCCGCGCCCGTGGCTGTCTGAACCTCATCCGGCTTCCTCTTCCGGATCTGCTCCAAATCAATCTATCTCTCTCTAGCTCGTGCGATCATATCCTCCAACGTTTTGCAGCTGGACCTGCTCACAAACTGCCTGATGTCATCCCTCAACATCTCATGGTATCGGGCTTTCTTCATCTCCTCATCCGCAACATACTGCGGTACAAGAAGAGCCCTCTCCCTAAACTTGGCGGTGATCTCCGCCACAATCTCAGTGGTCTGCGTCAAATCCTGAAACTCCCGTGCCAACTGCTGCACCTCAATAATCGGTGAAAACTCAACCTTAAACGTGGCTGAGAAATCACTCCATGTCATCGCGTCCAACGCGGCATCATCACCCAAAGCATGACCAATCTCTTCCCACGAATCCCTCGCTCTGTCCTTCAGAAGATAGGAATAGAGTCTGACCTTGTCCCCCTCGGTACACCGGCTCGTACGGAATGCGTTGGCAACATAAGCCAACCATCTGTTGCTAGCGATGGGGTCCCTAGCCCCATGATCATCTGGTGCCCCGCAAGCCCTGAACTCTCGAAATGTCAAGGTACGCGCTCCCATCAAAGCCATCATCTCGGTACGGAAGGCTCCCAGCCTCTCATCCAAAATCTCCAGTATACCCTCCTTGACCGTGCGAAAGATCACAGGAGTCTGATCTAGAATACTGCGCGTAACCTCCACTGATATCAACTCCCTCATTCGCTCCTCGAGCTGCTCGGCCCCTGAACCCGAGCCTGATCCCTCTCCGGCGCCTGATCCACCCACCGGCCTCTCTCGCAACGTCACCATACTGGAAATATACCACAACCACTATCAGAATACTTATCACTGCTGCGAGACCAAACACACGCACTACTAGGTTCCCGGTCTTGTCTCAGCCTTTCCCGAATCGAGTACGGATCCTCTGCTTTTAGTAGTACGGGCCCATACTACCTTCCACATCTATCCGTACTTTCCTCAAGAATTTCTTCGTCTCCACCAGGTCCCTCTTCTACTACTACTACTCCCAACACCATCTCATCCTGGGCTTGCCCTAAGGAAACCTCTGACTCACACCAAAATAGTCCTCAGCTGCTGAAGGACTCCTTGTGATGCCAATTAGCCATTACCTGGATACCATCACATGTGACGAGGCTCAGATAATCCTTCGAGTAAAAGACTCGTCCCTACAACGGTTGGACTCAAACAAGAGTTGCACAATAGGGCCAAATCCATCACTCTGAGATTATTCGACCCTGATCACATGTGACGTGATGTATCCGCCTAATGGCTAACTCCCATCACTCTGAATCCCACAATGCACAAAGCAAGTAGCATTCAGACAAGGGAAAATCTAACCATAACATACTCAAGCAATCATAATATCATACCAAGAATCTGTACTAGCATGCAACACAAACTCATAACTCAGGCATAACCTAAACAGGCTATCCCACTACTGTCTAACCAGCATTATAATACAACTCAAAAGCACATATAACAGGCACATAAGGCATCCTCCCTAGATCCTTAGTCCTAATCTAGCATGCTGTTCTACTAACTGATAATAAAATCATAAACTTGTATGGGTATTTTGGGGTACTTACTTGAGCTCGGCTGATTGCATGCACCACACCCTTTTTCTCCTTTGAAAATTCTTTTCTTTCTGAGTTCTTTTGCTTTTCAAAACTATTTTCTTTCTCAAACTCTTTTTACAAAAATGACTTTTCATTTTGAAAACTTCCATACCAATTCCTTAGTTTGAGTTCAGACACACCCGAGAGTACGTCCGAATCCCTCAAACCAAGGCTCTGATACCAACTTGTAACATCCCAAAATTCAAGACTAAAAATTTCTTTTAATAAAACATTACTTAAAGCAAAATCATCAATCCAAAACATAATCAGAGTATTAATTTCCAAAACGCATGTTCGTTATCAGAGTAAAACATTCCCAGGCTGTCTAATCTATGGTGTGTGCCATGTGATCACCCCGAGCTCTTCCCTCCGCTACCGGAAGTACCTGAAACCAAAACTGAAAACCGTAAGCACGAAGCTTAGTGAGTTCCCCAACCTACCACATACCATGCACATCCACATACTGCACATACTGGGTCATGCCCACTATTCTGGGCCTCGCCCCCTACCTCAGGCCTCGCCCACTACAACGGCCCCGCCGCTCTAGGCCTCGCCTGGCTTCGAGCCCTGCTCGGATACAGATCTGTTTCACTTAGGCCTCGCATGTCACTGGGCCTCGCCCGCTAACATATAATAGCACATAAACATATCACAATACATAAGCTAAACATATACTAACAGATCCTGTCCTAAGGCCTCGCCTATCCTGGGCCTCGCCCTTGCTCTAGTACTAATGAGTCATGGAACCCCGTCCATGCTCCTAGTAATAGTGAGATACGGGCCCAGCCCACACTCACTCCTTCCCTAACTTGGGCCTCGCCCCTATTCTGCTGCTAATGAGATGTGGAACGCCATCCACACTCTGCTATTGGTGAGGTACGGGACCTCGCCCACACTCACCTCCCTACCAGGCACATACATGTATCACACAGACAACAAGTATAAACTATCATATAAACCGCTCCTTGGGCACCCGCCCGCTATCATTGGACCTTGTCCTGAATATCATACTAGTATATTGTGCCAAGGGCTAACGCCCAAGTCTTCTACTCATCACTACATGGGCCGGCATTGTGGCCTTAGACCCATTCACACAAAGGGAAACTCACTTGCACTTGCTGAACTTGTTGATAACCCCTCTAGCTGCTGCCCAGAAACTCTTTGAACTCCTGCTCCACTGGCTCCCCGAGCTACTAGAATCAATGCAACACTTAGTCTAACTATCCCTCGAAAGCTAACTAAGTCCACACTGGTCAAAGTCAAAGTCCTGGTCAAAGTCAACCTTCCAGGTCAACCCTACTCGCCAAGTCTGCCTTCTGACTCGCCAAGTTCATATGCTCAGAGTCCTTCCATTCACGACTCGACTTGCCGAGTCAGTCCATGACTCGCCGAGTCTACCGATTTCCATGTCATGTCCTGACCAACTCACCGAGTTCCCACTCAACTCATTGATATGAGTCTTAACTCGAAGGGTTTGGGGTTCCGCGACTTGACTCGCCGAGTCCAAGAACAGACTCGTCGAGTCCAAGGCAATCTTCAACAAACTCGCCGAGTTGTTCTTCCAACTCGTCGAGTTCCTGCCCAACTTCATCCAACTCGCCAAGTCAACCCATGTGACTCGCCGAGTCACTCCAGTTCTTAATCCATACAGTGGCTTTTCGAGCCATGCAGGGGCTCCAAATCATAGATCCATACTTCCAAAGCTCAATCCTCACGTAAAGTTGCAAGCTTTACTTATAACTAAAGAGATCTAGGCTCAAAACGCACTAAGACTAGGTTTTAGGGAATAAGGGCTTCACCAACTACTCAATATCTTATGCTTTATGACATATTGGACCATCCTAACACTAATACTGAAGTGGCAACAACATATCTAAGCCCCAAACTCGAATTGGGTCTAAAACAGCCACAAAACCCCCAAATCTCATAACAAAAATAGATCTAGATGCAAAGGAGGGAAAATAGCAGCTTATTACCTCCAAGATGAATACAAACTGAAGTAGATCTCGGATCTACACCTCTCCTTTGAAGCAACCTTCTTGATCTTCAAGTTCCTTTCCAAAATTTCCTTCCTCCAAAGCTATTTCTCTCAAATGACGGAAGCTCACACGAAATCTAGGGTTTACAGGTTCTCTAGGATGATATGCAGGCTGAGGGAGGGACATAACACCCTTTAAATAGGATACAACTCCCGGGATTAGGGTTTTCCTTGTTCAGACCAGACTCGCCAAGTCCCCTTAGCCGACTCTCCGAGTCGGTCACTTACTCCTCGACCCGGATCCCGCTCGAACTCGTCGAGTTCCTCCTTGGACTCGACGAGTCGGCCCTTTAACTTAGGGTTTTCTTTCCTTTCTTGGCTTTCCGGATTTTGGGTGTTACAAAAAATTTATTGATCTAAAATTCGAATTCCGGGTTGTGCACTACTATGCTAAATCTTAGAAAAATCATAACTTCCTCATACGAAGTCAGATTTGGATGTTCTTTCTATGCACGTTCTCAGTTTAACATATACTACGACTTTCTTTTATATATCTAAGACTAAAAAGTAATTTATCAAAAATTCACTTTTTACGTTACGCAGTGTCGTGCGGGTTTTGCTGTAAAACTTCGATGGGTCATAACTTCTTCGTTATAACTCGGATTTCGGCGTTCTTTATATATACGGAACCCTTGTGACATATAATATAACTTGATTAAGATTATTCCTTCTAAATAATCTCCCATCAAAAAATCATTTTTGACGCTTATTGTCTCTACATTGACTAGCCTGAATCTACGGACGTTACATTCGACCCCTATAGCCACACACATATCGTGTTGGATTAGTGTCTAAGGCTGTAACTATATTTAGTAAGTACTTGACCCGGTTATGCATGGTCCTTTTGGGTTGCCTTCACCATAGCAACTTGACAGGATGATTTGTTAAGAGAGAAGAGATATTATTGTTAATATATTATGAGAATAATATATTAAAGGAATAATATTGTTATTTGATTAATATAAGTTATATATTAATTAAGAATTAATTTGATAACTTAAAGAGGTTAATTGAATAAAGGGGCATAAACTGTCAAATGTGTGATAGTTGTGTTTTGGGCTATGTATCCTTATGGGTAATGGGGTGGACGAAATTTAGGGTTAGGGAACCTTAAATTCGTCCAAGCCTAGAATCTAGAAGGATCTTGAATTGCTTAGGGCCTAAGTTATTCAATTAGGGTTAAAGGTGAAACCCTAGTATCCCATAGTATAAATAGATCCCTAGGATGAGGGAAATCGGCACTCATGCAAGGCAAGGAACCCTAGGGCCGATTTGTCACCCTCTCTCCTCTCTCTCAATATCATCCTCTTGCTAGTTGGTGTTTGTAAGCCATTAGAGGAGTGACAATTGTGACTCTAAGCTCTAAGGAGAAGAAGTATCAAGCAAGTAATCTAAGGTATTGTTCTAGATCCGGTTACATATGATTTGATTCAATTGTTTACATTAGATCTAGTATTGTAAGTCTTGGATTGAATGCATGTTCAATTAGAGAAACCTAGAACCAAGCATTAGGGTTTGCTTGTGCCCATAGGAAAGTTCTTATGGCTCAAACCCATCAGTGGTATCAGAGCCTTGATTGATTTCTATTGAATTGATGCATTGGTTAACTGCTTGTTGCTTATAAAATTCGATTTTTGGTCTTCTGCCTGATGAACTCGGCGAGTTCCACTGTGGACTCGGTGAGTAGATCCAACTCGGCGAGTCCATAGTGGGTACTCGGCGATTTTGAGCATCAGAAAGAGGGAGTTTCGGGATTTCTTGCTGTTTTACTTGGGGAAACTTGCCTTAACTGTTTTGGGTCATTAAAATCCGATTTTAACCATATATATATGAGTATATTCTTGACCAAACAAAAGATAATTACCAATTAGTTGAATAATAATTTCCTTATGTGATAATAATTGATTATTTGAATTGAATTGGTTAATTATATTGCAAGTAATATTGAATAAGATCAAATTGAGATAATTGTTGATTTACATTATTTGCCTTCTGATCCTTATGTTTTGAAAAAGTTTAAAACTTGTCCTCAAGTTTTGAAATTTAAGGTTTGTGATTAAAAGTTTAATTTGAACAATTTAAATTTCAAACCCTAGAATTTTACAAGTTTAAAATTCAACCCTATACTATTATATGATTACAAGCTTAATATATATATATATATATATATATATATATATATATATATATATATATATATATATATATATATATATATATATACGTATGAGTAAAACTATGCTAGTCTTACCGTTAGTAGGCCTCATTCACGAAGCCGGTCTATAAGGTGGGTATAAGGTTGCTGCCTATAAAATGACGCTTAATGGGTGTACACTCACACCCACCGCTTGCTTGACCGGTGGAGGGTCGTTAGCCGAACGGGTAGGATAGGGCAACTCTATCTCCTCATTAATAAGTATAATGAAACTATAAAGTAACTAAACTATTTTATAAAATTCCCAATCTTAGTTACTTTAGGAAAAATGAATTGATGCAATCCCATGAAATTGCACTTTACACCCTTGCTAAGAAGTTAGTGGAGTGTGTGTGGTTTACCGGCACACTAATTGGTTCTAAGCAAAGGTGGAAAAGGGTGATTCATTGTTTATCATAGTTCGATGGAGCGTGTGTGGTTTACTGGCACATCGAATAGATGATTGTAACAATGAAGGCACCATGTAGATTTGCATGGTAATTCACACCCGCGTCGTGATCCTCGGTATCCCAGTCACAAACTAGAGGGGCATATCGAGATTTAAACATGTCATTGAAAAGTTCAATAAATCTCTAAAATCTTGGAATTCTCAATAAAACATAAGGTTATGTTTTCGTGATGAAGAATTAGTGAATCGTCATTCACTTACCTCCAAATTATTTGCATGATTGGATTACGGCATCCCTTTTCTAATATGTAAATAACGTTGTTGGGTCCTAACCCTAATTTTTCATTTTGGGTGTTTAATTAGGGATCCAAATTCTAATCAAACTTTGTCCTTTCTATTTGTAGATGTCGAACGCAAACAACGCTGCTGCCAACTCATTCACCTTAATGAGTCTTTGCCAAAAGGTGACCTTCGATGGTACCAACTTTAGTGAATGGATAAGATACATTCGCACCATTGCACGCTACAAGTACAAAGAGTATGTCCTCGACGAAAAGCTCGAGAAGTTCAACCCGGAAATCGCTACTCCCGAAGAGATGGTTGTCTTTGAGACACACGAACGTGATGAAATGAAAGTTCATTGCATCATGATAGCCACTATGAACCAAGAATTCCAAAAGTCCATTGAGGACATGTATCCGTATGAAATGCATCAAGACTTGATGGAGAGGTACCACCAAAGCGCGAGGCAAGAGCGCTACGAGATCATCACTAACATGATCACCGCTAAGATGGGAAATGGAGAATCGTTGACTGTGCACTTGCAAAAGATGCAACGATATGTTGATCGTCTTCGCAAGTTAAATGTTAACTTTGGGGAGGATATCGCCATCGACATTGTTCTTCATTCCTTGCCTTCATGCTACAACCAATTTAGGATGACCTACCACATGAACAAGGAAGAGGTCACCCTAAGCAAACTCCAAGGACTCCTAAGGACTGCTGAGAGCAACCTAAAGGATAAGTCTGTTGCACCAACTCCCGCACCAATCGCTGCTCCTGTTTTGGCTATAGGGCAGGGAAGGGGCAAGAAGAGGAAGGCTCCTTCAAAGAGCCACCACAAAGGAAAGTCCCAAGATGGTTCCTCTTCTAGTGGGACCAAGGTTGATCCCGCTAAGCCCAACCCTAACCCGAAGGAGGCAGAGTGCCATCATTGCCACAAAATAGGGCATTGGAAGAGAAGCTGCCCAGAATATCTGCAAGCCATCAAGGATGGAAAGATCAAGCCATCTTTTGCAGGTATATACACAAATAAATCTAGCAATTCATCTCACACTATTTCTTGGGTTCTTAACACAGGATGTGGTTACCACATTTGTTCTGACTTGCAGGGACTAAGAAGAGATAGGGATGTGGAGCAAGGAAGAATAAATCTAATCATGGGAAACAGAAGATCGTCGCCTGTTACCAAGATTGGAGTGTATTCTTTAGTGCTAAGTAATGGATTAGGTCTAGATTTAAATAATTGTTGCTACTCGCCAGATATGGCAAGAAACATCATTTCATTTCATTGTTTTTTTAGACAAGGATTTAGATATTCGTTTAATAATATGAATGGTTCTATTTATGCTTATCTAAATGGTGTTTTATACTTTGAAGCTATGCCTTGTAATGGAATTTATGAAACTGTTATGGTTGTAGATAACCAAGGAAATGATGTGTTGTGTATAGATTCTTCCAATAGTATAGATAAAGCGTCTTTGTGGCATTGTCGTCTTGGACATGTCAACATGAAGCGCATAGCCCAACTCCAAAAGGATGGAGTGTTGGAGTCATTCGACCTTAGGGAAGATGACACGTGTGAATCTTGTTTACTTGGAAAGATGACCAAGTCACCCTTCACTGGAACATGTGAGAGGGGTGAGGGTTTATTGGATCTCATACATACCGATGTATGTGGACCCTTTAGATCCACCACAAAGGATGGAAACCGCTTCTACGTGACTTTCACCGATGATTACAGTAGATATGGGTATATTTACTTAATCAAGCACAAGTCAGAAACGTTTGAAAAGTTCAAAGAGTTCAAGAATGAAGTGGAGAATCAATTGGGCAGGAAAATCAAGATGCTTCGATCCGATCGAGGAGGAGAGTAACTAAGTCTTGAATTCCACGACTATCTTAAGGAATGTGGAATAGTTTCACAATTGACGCCACCTAGGACACCGTAGTTAAATGGTGTGGCAGAAAGGCGCAATCGAACCCTGTTGGACATGGTTCGTTCTATGATGAGTCGTGCTTCACTACCTATCTCATTTTGGGGGTATGCCTTAGAGACTGCCGCCCATATCCTTAACCGAGTCCCTACAAAGAAGGTTGCCAAAACACCTCACGAGATGTGGACAGGGAAGGCTCCCTCGTTGGCACATATCAAGGTTTGGGGTTGTGATGTTTTCGTAAGACGAGAAACTCATGACAAGCTCGAACCTCGTAGTGAGCGATGTATTTTCATCGGCTACCCGCATAAATCCTTTGGATATCTCTTTTATAGACCGAATGACAATGTAGTCTTCGTTGCGAGGAGAGGGGTTTTCCGAGAGAGAGAGAGAGAGAGAACTCATAAGCCAAGGAGATAGTGGGAGGCAAATCGATCTTGAAGAGATTCAAGAGTCGAGCAATGAAGGAACCTCTACCGCTGGCGCTCAACCCGAGGAGGAAACTCCGGTTGAACCAATTGACGAGTCATTACCTCTTAGACGTTTCGAAAGAGTTAGAGTTCAACCCCAGTTGTATGGTTTTCATATTACTACCGAAGGGGACACGTATATTAGTGATAGTACACTAATAAATCTAGATGAACCTAATTGCTATAACGAAGCCATGGCAGGCCCGGAGTTTGCAAAATGGAAAGAGGCAATGGACAGCGAGATTCAGTCCATGTATGACAACCAAGTTTGGAATTTGGTTGACAATGTGCCCGGACGTAAGACGGTTGGGTGCAAATGGATCTTCAAGAAGAAGACATACATGGATGGAAATGTGCACATGTACAAGGCGTGATTGGTTACGAAGGGCTTTACTCAAACTCGCGGAGTTGACTATGATAAGACCTTCTCACCAGTTGCGAAGATAAAATCTATTAGGGTGATGCTAGATATTGCCGCATTTCATGATTATGAGATATGGCAAATGGATGTCAAGACCGATTTCCTTAATAGGAAGTTGGCTGAGGATGTTTAGATGGCTCAGCCAGAAGGTTTTGTTGATCCGAAGCATCCAAATAGAGTGTGCAAGCTTGAGAAGTCCATTGATGGACTTAAGCAAGCGTCTCGCAGATGGAATCTTTGATTTGATGAGAAATTCAAAGAGTTTGGATTTGTACGAAGCGAAGATGAATCATGTGTATATGTCAAAGCCAGTGGGAGCATATTTAGCTTTCTTGTTTTGTATGTCGATGACATACTGCTCATAGCAATTGACGTCCTGACTCTGCAGGAAGTAAAGTCCTGGCTCGGGAAGTGCTTCGCTATGAAGGACCTTGGAGAGGCTTCCTATATTTTGGGAATAAGGATAGTGAGAGAAAGAAGTAAGAGACTAATAGGACTTAGTCAGAATACTTACTTAGATAAGGTACTAAAACGTTTTAGTATGGAAAACTCGAAGAAGGGAGAACTACCGATACAGAGTAATACCAAGTTGAGTAAGACTCAAAGTCCGAGTACCGAAGCCGAGATAGCTGAGATGAGCCGAGTACCTTACGCTTCCGCAGTTGGCTCGATCATGTACGCTATGACTTGTACTCGACCCGATGTGGCCTTTGCTTTGAGCATGGTCAGTAGATATCAAGGGAATCCTGGTAGAGCGCATTGGATTGCGGTCAAGAAAATCCTTAAGTACCTTCGGAGGACCAAGGAATGGTTTCTAGTCCTCGAAGGGAGTGATGACTTGAAGGTGTGAGGGTATAGTGACGCCAGTTTCCAGACTGACAGGGACAACTACCATTCGCAGTCGGGATAGGTCTTTACCCTTAATGGAGGAGCAGTAACTTGGAAATGTTCCAAACAGGAAACTGTAGTTGATTCAACGTGCGAATCAGAGTACATTGCAGCGAGCGAAGCGTCAAAGGAGACAATATGGTTGAAGAACTTCATTGGCGATCTTGGAGTAGTGCCTGCCATAAAGGAGCCCATGGAAATTTTCTGTGATAATGAAGGAGCGGTTGCCTTGACCAAGGAACCAGGGGATCATGGTAGATCTCGACATATCGACAGAAAATATCACTTTATTAGGCATCGAGTAGAAGAAGGACACCTCGTGGTTAAAAGGATATCATCAGAAGATAACCCAGCAGATCCGCTTACGAAGGGACTGAGCAGGATTAAGCACTTGCAGCATGCTAGGAGTATTGGGCTGAAGGATGATATTAGTTTAGATTAGATAGTATTAGAAACATGTAATAGATAAATGTAATTGACATTTGATGATTAAATAAAGGAGTATTATTTATAAGTATTGTTACTGTCTTATGTTAATTGTTTAGCTATTGTTTCACTTTGCATGTTTTGACTTCCAGAATAATTGAGTTTATTAAGAATAATCAAATTATTCAAACTGTCCACAATCGTTCATATGTTGGAAGTAGGTATGAATGAAGATTGTCGTGAATTGGTGTGTAGATTGTCTAAATGGTATTATACATAGCAAAGGTTTGCTGCAACGTTCATGAGTGCTTATGAACAAGTTTTGAGCATTGGAATAAACCCGCGCTTGTTGGAATCACTTTGGAGTGATCGCAAGACGATAATATCATATGGTCTTAAAACCTAGATATATGGTTTATTTTTTACTAATTGGTTGTACATTGATAATGCGCAACCGCATCAGTAAATTGATGTCATAAAACGCATTGTTGTGTATAGTTGGTTAGTCGATAAGTAAATGCATATAAGTCGAAGTTTATCTGTTACTTTTATCCTAAGAGGGTAAAAGCGATATCACGGCCGCTCGAGGATTTGATTTGACTTATGTGTCGGGCCCGGTCAGGACTGAATTGATGTGTTCAATTAAGTTCTGTCAAATAAATCTGAGATCAAGAAAATAGTTGTTGGACAATGAGTATCGTCTGCACGATATCAAAACAGAGGATTGTACGATCCCTTATCTAAAGGACAGGTTACTGATATGATCAGAGTTGACAGCGTCTTTGAGAGCTACGATTGCTAATCAGATTGTGTTTGCATTTATAGTTACTAGACTTATCCAAGTGGGAGACTGTTGGATTAGTGTCTAAGGCTATAACTATATTTGGTAAGTACTTGACCCGGTTAGGCATGGTCCCTTTGGGTTGCCTTCACCATAGCAACTTGACAGGATGATTTGTTAAGAGAGAAGAGATATTATTGTTAATATATTATTAGAATAATATATTAAAGGAATAATATTGTTATTTGATTAATATAAGTTATATCTTAATTCAATTAGGGTTAAAGGTGAAACCCTAGTATCCCATAGTATAAATAGATCCCTAAGATGAGGGAAATCGGCACTCATGCAAGGAAAGGAACCCTAGGGCCGATTTTTCACCCTCTCTCCTCTCTCTCAATATCATCCTCTTGCTAGTTGGTGTTTGTAAGCCATTAGAGGAGTAACAATTGTGACTCTAAGCTCTAAGGAGAAGAAGTATCAAGCAAGTAATCTAAGGTATTATTCTAGATCTAATTACATATGATTTGATTGAATTGTTTACATTAGATTTAGTATTGTAAGTCTTGGATTTAATGCATGTTCAATTAGAGAAACCTAGATCCAAGCATTAGGGTTTGCATGTGCCCATAGGAAAGTTCTTATGACTCAAACCCATCATATCGTTGTGCTCCAACTAAGTTATCACTATGAATCCATGATTCTCGCCTACTTGGGTTCAAACCCATACCCGTTTGTGACCACATACAATCCCCGTACCAACATAACCATCCACATATTTTCGCTATCACATGTAGTTCCTACATCACTATTGAAATGAATCGACTGGTAACCTCTCGCCAAAGACCTCTAAGTGAAACCTTGGTAACCTTAGGTAACCATCATTATCCTATCATCGATGACCTCAACCATAAGAGAATGGATTAAACTCCATATATCGTGACCCAATTGATCCCAAAAGCATGAGGTATAGACAAGTGGCAACACTACTATTCGCAATCACTAAGGGAGTCGAGCAAAAAATTTGAAGGCTATGTTGACCTACTCATGGAACTTCTCAAATGTGTTCATACTATAAATAATATTAAGCCAGCTATACATACCTAAACGTATGTAATAACAACATGAAGAACATACACAAACTATGTGTTGAAGCCCTACCTCCATCTCCTACTAACTGTAGGTACTGGGACATGTGTCATCCTTACTGTTAAGCACACACATTTTCCCTTAATTAAATAAATACATAACTCCACCTCTAGTGAGTAATCTTGGCAAGCATGCCCCTTCCATTCGTACCTGCCACATTTAAACTTGAGGCGTACGGGCACGAGGGTCCTTTAACCCTTACCATAGATGTTGCAGTTCTTCTAGTTTCAAGTTCTTGATACAAAAATGTCAACTTCTTGATACCTGCCAGCAGAGTCGGGACCTCCACCCATTTCATCTTCCCAACTACATCTCCAAGATAAGGCCTTTCTTGTTGAGTCGTCCCAACACTCCTATTAGCAGTCTAAACGGTTGCAACCCGCTCCTCAAACCAGAAGACCAATCTATCAGTAATTTGTCTAATAATATTATGCAACTCCCCTGCTAAGATATTACGAGACCTCAACAACAATCCAATCACTAAAGACCGTGTTGTTCGAGCCCACCTCAAAGCTCTCATCTCCAAGGTGCGTAATCGACATTGTGTTTAATATAAATAAAACTCATCACCACATATTCAATTGCTATTATTAGAATGTTCTTTGTCTACTCGCTCATGGGTATCCTCGATCACCAATCCTAATAGTATACGACATCACATTTGTAATCATCTTTAGTATCCCATCGACACTCAGTCCAATAGCAGATCCCGAAGCACCATTCCTTGTAGACACTCTTTCGCAATCGAATGCAGAAACCTTAAGATTATTGATACACAAATAATCATAACAATTTTACCAATCTCAACTCTGTGGACTTTCAGTGACTTCTCCCGACCCAAACACGGATCCTATGCTTCAGATAGTAGGAGTTCTACTACTATCTTTCACACATATGCATGTTCGTTTCGAGATCTATTATGGACTGTCCAATTCGCTTATTGCCGATAATTTCTATCATATATACTATCTACATTAGCAATTTATACCCTTTCCTAGTGTATTGGATTCATTTTTATTCCTCCACTCTAATCCACATGGAAGCTCCTATGGCCCTAACATGTTGCTCGTGAATGAACATTCATAAATAAAGTAAAGCTAGATAGTCATTCGAATAACAAATTCCATGTTAGAACGGTTGGACTAAAACAAGAGTTGCGCACTAGGCTAAATTAGGCATTCTAAGTCTATTTAGCTCCTATTTCATACAACCTAAAGCATTCACTTAACAACTTATTAGTGCTAGCATAAATTAAAAAGTGGTATATATTAGGCATTTAACATAGCATGAAGGTAATAAGTTATCTAGTGCTATTACATCATATGTCCTATAAAATAATAATTCACATCAAATAATTAAATCCTTTCCTTTGGCTTCGGTTGACTATACATGTTGGGTCCTCGATCCTTGTCACCAAAAATTTCCATTTTCCCCTTTTAAAATTATTAAGAAAACATTTCTCGAGCCTCGAACTTGAGTTCATACACACCGAGATGTGTATGATTCGCTCAAGTTGTGCTCTCATACCAACTTGTAATGTCCCAAAATTTCCAGTAAATTTAAACTTTTTAAAACATTTATATTCTTTAAAATTTCCCATTCAAACTCTTACTTAACCAAAATTTTAAGTTTTAAACATCCAATTTAATAATCCAACATACTTTTTAAATAAACCAATTCATTTAAAACTCAATCAATAGCGGAATAATAATAATAATAGTCATAAAACCCATATTAACTAAGTGTGAGAAGGACCCCAATCTTAAGTCGTGTCTGTATATAGTAAAGCTAAAACCCTTACGCTTGTTCGTAGTTGACGTGCCTGTAATAGTCATTTGTAAATGAAAGGGTAAGCATGAAGCTTAATGAATTCCAACACAACATAACAATAGAAGTATTACACCCTACTCCTACATACCATGCCATCATCAAACATACAAGCATTCATATAGCACAAACATGAAGATCATACAACCCATGCCTATTTAGGAACACATCCTAAATAACACCCAAATAAGGACTCGGTATTACTGCCATCGGTCCACGAACTCATCATCTCCACCTTCGCCCCGCTGACTCGACATTATGGCCTTCAGTCAGTCTGACTCGCCACACGACCTTCAGTCAACCAGCTCAGTTGCCATCAGGCCCGAAAATATCATGTATATATAATCCACATAATAGATAAGAACTTTAAACATAATTCGTATAACAAGTAACACATTAGCTATCCATCATATAGTTCCTAGTCTCACCCGACCTAATAATAGGCATGTAATACCCTAAGGGTATGAAGTAAGGAACTTACTTCAAAAGTAGAGTTACATTTGATTTGTAAATGTGTTCTATACAGGAAAAAATGGAGTCAATTGGAATGGGAAGTAAGCGAGATGGACTCTACTACTTCATGGAGGAGAGGTTAATTAATGTATTCAAAGTTGATAAAGAAACTTCTAAGTTGGTACCGTGGCACAATAAAATGGGACACCCTTATGAGAAAGTAGTAAAGTTGATCGATCTGGTTGGTAATTGTAGATGTAATTGGAATAAAGCATGTGAAGTATGCTTTCATGTCGAGCATCCTAGACATTGTTTTCCCTTAAGTGAAAATAAACCTAGTTGGATTTTTGAGTTAGTTCATTTTGATTTGTGGGTTTCTTATAGTCATAAATCGTCTTGTGGAGCTCGACATTTTTTGACAATAGTAGGTGATTTATCTCGAACGATATGAGTTTATTTAATACATTGGTTTTTCAAATATTTATGTCATTTGTTGTCATGGTTGAACACCCATTTTCTCAAACTATAAATTGTTCGGAGTGATAATGGTATGGAATTCAATTACCTACTCGATTATTTTTCCACTTCTGGCATCTTGTTCCAAACCTCATATGTTGGAACTCCACCAAAAAGTTGGAGAATCAAGAGAAAACACAAACATCTATAGAATGTTGCATGTGCTTTAAGATTTCAATCAAATTAACCAATCTATTTTTGGGGAGAGAGTGTTTTAGCCGCTGCACATTTGATAAATAGAACTTCATCCAGTCTTCTAAGTAATCACACTCCTTTTGAAATTTTTTTGGTTATTCTCCATATTATAATGTAATTCTTGTGTTTGGCTCTCTATGTTTTGCTCACAACCGACAATCAAATAGAGATAAATTTGAAAGTCATGGTCGCAAGTGTATGTTTGTTGGATATCCGTTTGGGAAAAAATTTGGAAACTTTATGATCTTGACACAAATGAATTTTTTTATATTACGCAATGTCAACTTTTTTTTGAAGATATATTCTATTCACTGATACAAAGGCTAGCAATCTTTATCCTACCACTCATTTTGAATCTGACAACGATGTTCATTTTGATTTTGTTGACTTTCCCGATGACCGTCATGATACTCATGTTCTACCATTGTTACCTCACATAACCAAATCCAATGGTGGTGAACCCTAACCTGACAAATTTCTACCAGTAGTGTCTGTTGGATTAAGATGTATAAGCTCATAACTAAATTGGTATATATTTTTAATTAAAAACAAAGTCAATTTTGGGTTGCTCTCATAACTAAAACTTGGTTTGAATGACAATTGTAAAGAGAGGATAAATATATTAGATGATTAATAAATTGCAATAAATGATTTGTTAATATATTATATGATTAGTATATTAATTAAAAATAGAAATTTGATTTGTTAATTTATTATGCGACTAATAAATTAATATGAGATCAATAGTTAAATAATTGATTTGTTACTTTATATGATAATAGATTAATAAGAAATCAATAAAAATTAATTAATTATTAATAGGAACTAATTTATAATTAATTTCTAGATTAATTAGAATTAATTAAAGGTTCAAGGGTTGAGTTTTAATTGTTCAATAATTGAACAAATGTGAGGATCCATTCCATCATATGGATGGTTTTGGTGCCCTATTTTAGGGTTTTTGAAAGCCTCCATTTGATATTAAGAAACTAGATAATTACTAAATTTGAAATATATTATTATATGTTCACATTTTGGGTTTCTAGGGTTTTCTAGCAGCTATACAAAGGGTTGTAACCCTTTGATTTTGGTATGCATAATTCCTAAGAGGAATTCATTTTTCTCCTTACTCCTCCTTTCCCTACTCTTGAGTTCTAGTTCTAGGGTTTGGGTGTAAGCCATTAGAGACATCATACTTTTGGTGCTAGGCTTTCCAAGATCAATTACAAGGTATTGAAGTGATTTGATTACTACAACAAATCAAATGTATGCAACCCTAACTTGGTATTTTAGATTACATTAGGGTTCATTTTAGTTTTGTTGTTTATTTTATGTTACCTTCAATGTATTATTACATAGATTCTTTAGGTTGCATGTGCCCTTAAGTATTAATAGATTTTCCACAAGCACATAGATTTTGTAACCTATAAAACCCATCAGAGTCCATATCAACATATCTGACAACAACTGTCCTGTAAAATTTTGATACAACAAATGGTTCTA
The DNA here is from genome assembly GCF_051521515.1 of Lactuca serriola. Taxonomy (NCBI): domain Eukaryota; kingdom Viridiplantae; phylum Streptophyta; class Magnoliopsida; order Asterales; family Asteraceae; genus Lactuca; species Lactuca serriola. Next base: position 172,988,539 of record NC_136414.1, read on the forward strand.
CTATCGGTGACAATTAGACTAATAGTAAATACGGAAATCTTTGTTGAAGTATGAGAACTAAACTCTCTTCGATTATTCTACGATACAATTTGACTAACAAAGTCATCAAATAGAGTCCATCTTCCATTGCTACTTCTCATCTACAACATTCCTCAGGTACACCTTTTCTCGTAGCATATTATATTAATTATGATAATTTTTCTCGTAGCACATTATATGTGACTAACAAAGTCGTCAAAGAAATTTAATATTCCAATGCTACTTCCCATCCACACTCTACCTCAGGCACACCCTTTTGTCATAACACATGATAATTTTTCTCAGCCATATCAAGAGTTTCATACTATTGATATTATTGGAGATGAAACTCAGTCCTATAAAGAAGCAATGAAGAATGACGACTAGAAACAAGCCATGAAAGAGGAGATTAAAGAATTAAAAGACAATGATACTTAGACTCTTGAACATCTACCTCCTGGAAAACATGCATTGAGAAATCAATGAGTCTATTCAAAAGACATATCACTCTAATGGTACTCTTAAAAGGCAAAAAGCTCGATTAGTTGTTTTTGGTAATCATAAAATTAAAGGCTTGGATTACAATGAGACATTTGCTCCGGTTGCAAAAAGTGCAACGATTTGTGATTTTCTTGCCATTGCAACTGTAAAAAAATTTGGAACTCCACCAGATGGATGTACACAACGCCATCCTTCATGTGGATCTAGATAAGAAGGTTTACATGAAATTGCCTCTCGGGATCGAATCATCTCATCCTAACCAGGTTTTTCGACTTCGAAAAGATTTATACAAGTTGATGCAAGCGCCTCGTTGTTGGTTTGCAAAGTTGGTCACGACTTTGTAGGGGTGCGGTTTCCTCTGGTCTTACTCGAACTACTCTTTGTTCACTTACACAAAGGATGATGTTCAACTTAATGTCTTGGTGCCTTTTCGATACTTTCTTGGTATCTCGATAACTTGAATCACTTTTGGTTTATTTCTATGCCAACATAAATACCCTCTTGACATCATTACAAAAGTCGGTCTCTTAGGTGCTAAACCAACAAATTTTCCAATAGAGAAAAACCATAAGCTATGCCTTGATACAAGAGCTAAACTCACTGATAAATAGTCATATAGCCATTTGATAGGCCGCATCGTTTACTTGTCAGTCACTCGACCAAACTTAGCTTAGTTTGTCTATATTTTATCTCAATTCTCCTAGATAATAACATTTGAATACAACCCTATGAGCAGTAACTTATTTAAAAGGAACCCTAGGTTAGGGAATTTGTTAAGTGTTGATAGATATATGTCTTTACAAGGGTGGTGTGATTCGAAGTGGGGTGCTTGTCCTCTCAAGTGGAGGTTTATAACAGGGTGCCAAGTTTTCCTTACACACTTACTTATTTCCAGGAAAACCAAGAAATAACTCATTGTATCTAAGTCCTCTACTAAGGTTGAATATCGCTCCATGACAACCATCACCTATGAATTTAAGTGGCTTAAAGGCTTGTTGTTGAGTTTAGGAGTGCACCATCCTAAATTTATTCCTTTATTTTTTTTATAGTCAGTTTTCCTTACACATCGTTCGTAATCCAGTCTATCATGAATGCACAAAACATATTGAGGTGGATTGTTATTTCGTACACGATGTTATGCATAACAAAACTCAATTAGCGAATATCTTTACCAAGGCATTCGACAAAAGGGAATTCGATTTTCTCATTAGCAAGTTGGGCATGTCAAGTCCATGCACTCCAACTTGAGGTGTGTGTGTGGGGGGAGCGGGGGGGGGATTAGATCTTGAATAGCCGTTAATTAAAAGCCAATTAAAAATTGTGAATTAGGTGTTAATTAGGATCATTTTCTTTTCTTAGTATAAGGCTGTCAATTAAAAGTATACAATGTAATCTCTATATATAAAGAGCTAATGTAATCTCTCTCTATATAAAGAGATGATCCCATGTTCCCAGCACACATGGTAACTTTTCATTTGGCCTAAAGCTTACACTCTTCTCAATATATTATTTTTGTAGGGTGTATTTGACAACGAGTTTTTAGTAAATTTTATATTTTGGTTTTTGATAAAACAAAACTCGAAATTGAATTATATTTTTAATTCTTAAACTTTTTAAGACCGAATAATGAGACACCATCTAGTACGAATATTACTTTTCTTCACTTGATTACATTGCAATTTATTTCTCTTATGTTGCATATAAGACCGACTGGGATTGGGAGGACAATAATGTTTCTGAAATTGATATGAGTATTGCATCTATTTGAAGGATCGTATGATCACTTTCTGTATACAATATTCTACCTTATTCATGGGTCATATGAAATCCATATTATAAGGATAATTTTTCAAGGAAGAGTTTCGTATCAAATTCAAGCCACTAATACGAGACCATATGTTTTATTGAATTTAATTTCTTATTATAACTAAAGATAAGATAAATCGACACTAAATGTTGATTTTATCTCATAAATAAGGGATGACATTTTTAAGGTAATTATTAGAAACAGTATTTGTAAATAATATACTCCATAATATTTTCCTTACCCCCTAGGACCCCTAAAGACTGCGCCCTTGATCATGCTATTTGATCGAACCGATATCAAATACGTTTTAAACAAACATTTATTACATACCTCCTGACTTGCAAATAAAATAAAAAATAAATTTTATTTATAATCCAAAAATATTATTATACTAAATTGACCGGATAAAATACCTCGAAATAACGTTTATCATAATTTTATTCACACGTGTTTGATATAAATGTCGAGATATCTTTTGGAACTCAACTAACGTCTTATTTTCAATCTTATATGTGCATCTTCAAACACTTCTATAATTATAACAAATAAAAAAAGAAAACAATCATACATATTAATCTTCTAGTTCTATAACAAAAAACAATGCATGCACACAACAAACTTTTGTAACCTTTTACCACATCAATAATGATTGTCCCCTTCATGAACCCCTACATTTATCCCTCACACGTTTGGTCTTATTATGTCCCCTACCCTACTAGGCAACTACACATCTAACGTCATTTTTTTTTAAGAAAAACATTTTAATTATAAAATGTCACGCCTTTTTGTATAATAACATTGTACAACCACATAGAATTTGATTAAGAAAACATATCTTACGAAATAAAAGACATAAAGTTACACAAATGGCCATTATGCATTCGTATCTATGCAACCTACTTTCAATTATGACTTTATATATAACTATGTGTTTTGTATATATAATCAAAATCTCATATTCCACATATAATATTCTGTTTTATTTTAAATCGAATTATTTGGTAAGAGATATATGTTATGTTATGAAGAAAAAAAAACGTACTCGTCCAAAAAGCCACTTTGCATAGTTTTGAAGGGTACGAATAAGTAGAAAGATATTATAGTATACAAATGCTAAAAGAACTATCGACGTAACATTTTTTGTATGGATCTTACAAGATCAATTTTCTTAGTGATATTGTATAATAAGAACTCGTCACTCAATTATCTATTTAAAGGGTGATCTTGTTTGTCAATTTCCTCGATATACCCCGACCAAATGTTTTCGCTTTTTGGTTCAAAAATCAACAATGCCTTCAACTTTGTTTTAAAAAAAACAAAATAAAATTAATTTGCTTTGACAATTCCAATACTAAAGTGAACAAGCTAATAACATTTGTATGGCCCAATTGTTATTTAATTGGGTTTTGTGTGGGCCCAATTATTCATTTTTTTAAAGTTGGATTTTGTACACGCGCAAAGAAATGAAGAATAACGAAAAAACATAAAAAAAATAAAAATGATTTAATAAATTATTGTCATTGTCCTACGTTGCACAATTAGTTTGAAATTTTTTATCCAGCTACTAGGGGTGTGCAATAAACCGTACAAACCGTATAAACCGTCCGAACCACACCAAACTGCATCGCATAACGCGGTTTAAAACACTCGTGGTGCGATTTGCGGTTTGTATTTTTGTTAAACCGCATTATGCGGTGCTGTTAGCGGTTTACGATTACAAAATTACGGTTTAAACCGCACCGTGTTAATAAAATCAATTAATGATTATATATATATATATATATATATATATATATATATATATATATATATATTCGAAAATATTTTGACATGTCCTAAATTATTGACATTATCTTAAGTTTCTAAAATGTTATCTTAATTAATCCAAAATTGAATACAGTTACCATATTTTTTTTTTGTCTCAAATTCATTTTCAATTAAGATTCAGTGACACCATTATTTTATAGTTACTATATTTTCTTAACTTATGTATATTCATAAGTAGTTAATGATCACAATTATTTGACCACCAAATTTCTTAATGACCACTTAGTGAGCCGTTAGTGATAACAATGATAGTATTATCATTAAATTTAAAGTAAATAATTAGTCAAACCGCATGTAAATAAACCGCTCGCACCAAACCGCACCGCATAATGCGGTTTTGAACGTTTGCGGTTTCTAAATAACTCAAACCGCATATGTGGTGCGGTTTGCGGTTTTGGCTCTAAACCGCACCGCACACACCCCTAGCAGCTACGCCTTTTTTTAAGAAAAAAAAGTGGTTTTCATAACTAGCCGGTTATAACAGGACTTCCGGTTAATGGGAAAATGATTTGTAAGAGTAATTATCTTTTCATCTTGTTTACGTCTAGACAACTTCATCTTTTTGTATGCGTTTGACCATTTAACTTGTTAAATGTGAACACATTTAAGAAGTTAAATCGTCAAATGTTTAAATAAAAAAGTTGTCTAAATATGAACAATTTTTTTATATAAAATTTCTAAGACTTTTTATAATTTCTTACAACATTTTTATGATATTTTTTTCCCAATAGGTAGTATGGAGGATCTTTTAAATTTCAGTTTGTAATACTTTTCTTATTATTACTTTTTACACCGTTTATAATGTTTTTCGTTATTATTATATAAAGGCTTAGGTTAATTTAAGACTATAATTATTTTGTGAGACATGATGACCTAATTCTAACCATTTATTTTGGAGATAAAAAATGTATTTTTAAAATACAAAATAAATGAAAATTTTTAAAATATTATTTTCATCATTTACTTTATCCAAAAAATTAAAAATAATAATAAAAATAAAAAAAGTTATTTTTTTTAAATATACGTGAAATATTCTAATAAAATATTACAGTATAAATATTAAAACAAAATTGTTTGAATATTCAAATATTCTAGTAGAATATTACACTATAATTATTCAAACAATTCTAATACAATATTAGAATATATTATAACAATTATAATAGAATATTATAATATTTTAATAAATTTAACAATTTTAATAGAATATTAGAATATTTAACACTCTAAGAAATCTATTTGAATATTTACAGTCTAATATTCTATTAGAATATTTCACATATATTTAAAAAATAGTAATTATTATTATTATTATTATTATTATTATTATTATTATTATTATTATTTGCGTAAATTAAATGACGAAACTAATATTTAATTTTTATTTGCATTTTTTCTTTTATTTTGCATTTTAGATTTGTTATTATTATTTTTATCTTCAATATGAATGGCTAGGATTGCACCCCCATATGTTACAAAATTAACATGGTTTCAAATGAAGCTCTATATATATATATATATATATATATATATATATATATATATATATATATATATATACTAGGTTATAACCCGACAAGCAAAAAAAATGATATAATAAAAAAAATTATTTAATAATACAATTGAAAAACAAAAACTTTATAGAATAATTGATGTATATTGGTAAGTGATGTGACATAGGTTATAACCCGACAAGCAATAAAAATGATATAATAAAAAAAATTATTTAATAATACAATTGAAAAACAAAAACTTTATAGAATAATTGATGGATATTGGTAAGTGATGTGACATAGATCTGGAACGCCTCTTTTGGTCTTCTCTTCTCTTGATGGCAGCTATAGTAGAGAGATCTGGTAGTCACAATTAGAGAGATGCGTTAGAACCGCCTCAGGGACTGTGCCCTTGGAGCAGGCTCCGACAATCAAGTTAGATCAACTGATAGATCTGAGATGGTTCTCCTTAGCTGGAGAGGACCATCTTGGTTTTGGTGGTGGTGTATGGTGGCTGGCGGTGGCGGGTTGCGGTTGAGCCACACAGTCAGATTATAGTGTAGCGGCTGAGTCATGAGGGAAGGTATGGGTTGCGGCCGAGCCATTTGGGGAAAGTCCTCCCTCGTGGAGGAAACACTATTCTATTTATAATGGACAATTAGGTGAAGGGGAATTTGGTCAGGCCTTGGGCCAGCCCAATCCAGTCCCAAATAGCAAGGAGCTGGGCAAGGCCGCCCGGAGGTGCCGGGCGAGGCTGGCGGGCGTGCACCAGGAAAGGCCGGAAAGGGAGCGTTAGGCAAGGGATCGCCAGGCCAGGCCAACAGGAGAGTCGATAACAAGGCTGGCAAGGGAGTCCTCAACAAGGCTGGCAGGGGAGCGCCAGGAAAGGATGGCGCGCCAGAGTTGTCTAGGTCATGCTAATGTACCATATATCATCAAGTCCCCCAAGTACGATGTTATTGGTATGCGGCCAATGATATTGGACTGGACTCAGTCATATAAATGTGTGTCATCAAGTCCCCCTAGTCCGACCAGATCGGACTAGACAAAGCACCAATGCATTAAATAATAAAGAGAACGACTGAACCTCGCCCACAAGAGTTGTGGTGTTGTGCTATGAGCCAAGCATTGCTTATGCAGCTTGAGCTGACTTGATACTCCTTCATTGAGAGGAGTATGATCTGGTCGGTGGGATGCAACGTAACTGTTACTGGTAATGTTATGTAGAGCGGGGCTGCTAAAGAGTGTATGGCATAGATGTCGCGGCATTTCTATCATCTTGGGGGAATCTCATCAATGATTATCTTCATAGCCTGTTCTACATGAGCACGGATAACCATTCTGAAGGTATTTCTTGCTCGAGCTACACCTGGTTGGATTCCCCCCAGTCTGATGTGGGTAACGTAGGTAGTTGTATCAGACTATGGTGCATATGGCAAGGCTGCTATAAGAATACACAACAAGGTTGTTTTCTATGGCATATGACAATACATAACCTGACTGTTGCCGAAAGCCAGACAACATTGATGTTGATGGATTATAAGTGACAGTGTTGTTGATAGCACTCTTTTGAAGAGTAATCTTGCTAAAGCAATATGTAATGTAGGAAAACCCTCATTGATCATCCGAGCATAGGAAAACCATGTTGATTATAAGAGAAGAGACACCAAATGTGGTGTTAAGCATGACATAAACGTATGATGCACGAAAATACACGACTTATGTTGTGCGACTTAGAAGAATAGTGCGAGCTTAGCAGCCAGCGATCATTGAGATGTCACGCAGGAGAGCATCGCATGGATTAGATCGGGCTTAGCTGCCAGTGATCGTAGATACATCACGTGGGAGAGAATCGTGTGGAATGGATCATGCTTAGTTGCCAACGATCGTAGATGCATCAAGCGGGAGAGCGTCGCGTGGGATGTATCGGGCTTGGCAGCCAACGATCGTTGAGACATCGCACGAAATAGCATCATGTGGAATGATACAAGCAACAGTTGCAAGTCTTTGAGCCTCGTCGGCAGAGCATAAAGCTAGAATGGAGTCGGGCTGAGAAGCCAAGTGACTCAAGGCAAGGATGTTGAACCTTCCAGACGGAGCTTGCCGTTATAATGAAGTCGGGCTAAGAAGTCAAACGACTCAAGGCAAAGGTACTGAACTTTGCCGGCGGAGCTTGCCGCTAGAATGGAGTCGGGCTGAGAAGCCAAGTAACTCAAGGCAAGGATGCTGAACCTTACAGGCGAAGCTTTCCGCTATAATGGAGTCGGGATAAGAAGCTACACGACTCAAGGAAAAGGTACTGAACTTTTCCGGTGGAGCTTGCTGCTATAATGGAGTCGGGCTGAGAAGCCAGACAACTCAAGGCAAGGCTGCTGAACCTTGCATACGGAGCTTGTTGCTATAATGGAGTTGGGCTGAGAAGTCAGGCTATTCAAGGCAAGGGTGTTGAACCTTGCATGCAGAGCTTGTCGATATAATGGAGTCAGGCTTGAGAAGCCATGCGACTCAAGGCAAGGGTGTTGACCCTTGTCGGATTGGGCGTAGCGACTGACGATCTATGTGTCCTGCCCGAGTTATCAAGAGTAGTTGAAGTGTAATGACATCTGATGTTCTGCCACATCATTAGCTGATGAGAGTTAGGCAGCGTGGCTGCTAAAATCTGAGTTGCGTGACTACCCAGGGCCGGCCAACATAGTTGCTGATAGTCGGGAAACATGGTTGATGTTTAGTGTTGGGCTATGAAGCTGATGCCAATCTCTTCCCAGGGATGCACAATCGTATATAATGTCAGATCGTTATGTAGTTCAGCTCTCTACTCGAAATATAAATAACACTTCCGCATAGTGTTCTCATAACCCCTTTACTCCCCCCTTTTTAGAAAGGGCAAAAAGTAAGAATGAATGGATATATGATATTGTCTTGTTGTTTGCATTTTTGGGCCTCCTTCATTTGTACATGTTTGGAAGTCCCACGCTCGTGTCTTACACACCGAGTTTTTCTCTGTCGGCGAACTTTGAGTGTCGCGGCACTGAAGTAGCTATCTTGCATTTGGAATACGCCGACGTGTGTCTGATGTCGGTAAGGTGTCAGGCCAAGGTAGCTAAGGAGCATAGCCTTGCCCCCACATACTTTGAGGCCATTATTCGACACAATTCTTGTGCCGGGCTCCAAAGTGTGAAAATAGATGCAACACCCTTTTCTTGTGATTGTTGTGTTCCAGTCACAGCTGAAAACTGCTAATAGAAATACACTCTCTAGGAGTCGTGCACGCGCCCCGGTGAGGGGGACGGGACCCGCAGCCAACACCGGGTTGGGAGTTATATTTCTATGCTCATTGAATAAGAGCTTTTGAGTGCCTGGTCAACGTTGCACACATTGCAAGTCCCATGTAAATGCTTTACAGTGCTCCGCGAGTTTGTTGTTGGCGCACTCTGAGTGTCGTAGCACTGGAGCGATTATCTAAAAAGACAATAGGATCAAATTTGTAAGTTAGTATATTTTCTTGAAATAACAAATTGATTTACATTTCATGTCATGATCATTTCGCGGAACACTTCTTAGAGTAGCAATAGTGTACTACTCTTCTCCCTCCTTTTTTTTAAAATGTCGAGTGATCCGGGCCGCAACGTGTATTCTGAAAGCGTATTCTGTTGAGCGTGGCTTGTGGTGCATGAGCATTAAATTGATGATTTTTGTCTTGCAAGATTGGGTCATTTTGTATTGTGAGGGTAGCCCATTAAATACCAATTTATATGATGCCCGAATTGCCAAAGCCCAAAATCATTATTATTTTGTTAGAGCCCGCGAATAATCTTCCTAAATTCATATTTTTTTTTTTTGAAATCATTGAGCGGTCCTGATGGCACCGTATCTTTTAAAATCACAATTTGTCAGACGAGATTGTGTTACGAAGCGTTGAGCTACCGATTGGTAGAATATGGCTTGTAAGAATAACCCAATATCATGAAATGGCCAATTTTGGGAGGAGCCCAAAGTAAATGCAGTCCATTTGTTTAACATGAGAGGAGCCCAAAATACAAATTATTGGAGCCCAAGATAAAACATCAATCGACACAAGCTGAGAAATAACGGCCCTAGATCGGGTTGTGAGCCCGCTTAGAGAGTGATCAGCCCAAGTTCATATCCTGTTTTTTTTTTTTTTTTTTGAAACATTGAGTGGTTCGAGTTGTAGCGCATCTTCTAGAGTCAGACTTGTTGATCGAAATCACAATACTTGAGCATTGTCTGATAGGCTAATTTACTTTTGCAAAAAACTGGGCCATTTTAATTGTTTTTTAGGTAGCCCAGATACCAATATATGAGAAGCCCAACCAAATGTTATAACCCAAATACAAAAATACAACCCATCTTCTAGAGGAAGCCCAATTGTTATTTGTTGTTTGATTGTATTTGGCTTAGCTAGTTGGTCTATGAGGTGCCAAAAAGGGAAGAAAAAAAACATCGACCGTAATGGATGTATTGGGGATACTTATTCTTCTACTTCACTTGTTTTTCTTTTGGCTCCCCTGTCAAGATCAGAGGTCGCTCGCTGCATAAGGACATTGAAACAACATCTTTTGATAAGATGAATCTGTTGGATCAAAGGTTGAAGGTGGCCAGAGATGGCGATGGTCGGCAGGAGGTAGCACAGTGGTGATGGTTTTAGTGGTTCCTTGTCGGAGAAAATCTGATGTAGAGATTTCTAAGTGTAGACTGACCGGTGGTGTTGTGTTGCTGGATTGTCACTTTATGGTGGCCGGCGACTGGAGGTCGTCCGACGGCTGTCATTTGTTGGAGTTGTGACTTCGCCGGTGAGGGGTGTTAGGGCTGTTGTTGCTGGAGATAACTAGGCTTAGTTACTAGCAAAAGAGCAGTAGGCGACGACGACGTGGCTCTGGTTGTCGGTGGCAGGACATGGTCCGTCTGTGATGGTGATTTGCACCGTGGTTGCTGTGGAACGGAAGTTGGAGCGACTGGTGAAGGTTTTACTGACGCCTCATCGGTGGTCCAATGATACCACAGGTGATCAGCGTTTGAGCCCTAGTTGCACAGCTGCAGGAGGTCGGCGGCTGGTGTTTTGGGTCAAGTCTCCGGCCACGATGCGTGACGGAGCTACTATTGTCGAGGGTCTTTAGATGGTTATACCTCATTGGTGGTCTTCGTTGTTGAAGTTGATTCGATTTGGGCTATGTCGTTGCGCTGCTGGCAACACTTTGGCCTCGTTTATCGGGGCTTACTAGTGTTTGTGTCGCTGTGAAGCCGTGGTTGCGACTGGAGGTTTTCAGTTTCTGGTCCTCAAGTTCTGGCAAGAGAAGCTGGGGTTTCGTGAGGTCTTTGACTGCCCGGGAAGATGTGTTGACCCGGTGGGTCCTGACTCTTTTGTTTTTTCTGTACATAGGGGATTAAACCAGGTGGGTCTAACTTTGTTTTTAACTTTTGTTGACAGCTCTGTCATTTGTCTGATTTTTCTGGTGCACTGTGCAACTTTACCCTCTTTTTTCTTGTCCACAGTGGACAGACAAAACATACACCATTTTAGATGTATTTTGGATGATTTGTTGTACATGTGAACTGTAAAGATTTTCTCTGTGCATAGACACTTGTTTTTTTTTTTTTTTTTAAAAACCATTAACTAAAATGATAACACTATAGGTAAAAATAACTTTCGCAAGTGTTTTAAAATTTACAAGAATTACAGCACAAGTTAAAGAAATTTGTACGTTTAGATGCATTACCGAAATAAACTTTTGATAATATGTGAACTGGATGATGGTAAAAACTCATAAAAGCTTTATTTCTTCTCAAATTTGAATAAAACCATCAAAATATGAACAAAAATAGATTTGAACAATTCCTTTCAAACATGTTCAAAATGAACAAAAATGTCAAGAATTACAAGAATTACAGCACAAGTTAAAGAAATTTGTACGTTTAGATGCATTACCGAAATAAACTTTTGATAATATGTGAACTGGATGATGGTAAAAACTCATAAAAGCTTTATTTCTTCTCAAATTTGAATAAAACCATCAAAATATGAACAAAAATAGATTTGAACAATTCCTTTCAAACATGTTCAAAATGAACAAAAATGTCAACGGGTCCAAGGATCTGAGTTGAGAATATACTCAAATGAAGAGTGAGTTTTCTGAAAATTTGAGGAGTTAAAAAATTCATAGAAACTTATTTCTTTCCTCAAGTTTCTAAATAAATTTGTATACAGAAAATCATAAAGTAAAAGGGATTTTCTGAGTATATACAAACTGAAAGTAGGACAAAGCTCATAAAGAATCTATTTTCTCTCTTTTTTTTCTTTTTCCTGATGTGCAGAGCGGGGCTGCTAAAGAGTGTATGAAATGGATGTTGCGACGTTTCTATCATCTTGGGGGAATGTCATCGATGATTATCTTCATAGCCTGTTCTAATTGAGCACGGATAACCATTCTGAAGGTATTTCTTGCTCAAGCTACACGTGGCTGGATTCCCCCCAGTCTGATGTAGGTAGCGTAGGTAGTTGTATCAGACTATGGTGCATATGGCAAGGCTGCTATAAGAATACACATGAAGGTTTTTTCTATGACAATAGACAAACTGACTATTGCCGGGAGCCAGACAACATAGATGTTGATGGATTATAGGTGATAATGTTGTTGTTGATAGCGCTCTTTTGAAGAGTAACCTTGCTATAGCAAGATGTAATGTAGGAAAACACTCATTGATCGTCCGAGCATAGGAAAACCATGTTGATTATAAGAGAAGAGACACCAAATGTGGTGTTAAGCATGACATAAACTTATGACGCGCGACTTACGAGGCACGGCAATTCGCGACTTATGTTGTGCGAATTAGAAGAATAGTGAGGGCTTAGCAGCCAGCGATCATTGAGATGTCACGCAAGAGAGCATCATGTGGAATAGATCGGGCTTAGTTGCCAGTGATCGTAGATACATCACGTGGGAGAGCATCGCGTGGAATGGATCAGGCTTAGCTGCCAGCGATTGTAAATGCATCACGCGGGTGAGCATCACGTGGGATGGATCGGGCTTGGCAGCCAGCAATCGTTGAGACATCGTGCGGGATAGCATCACAGAATCATACAGGAAACAATTGCAAGCCTTTGAGCGTCATCGACAGAGCATGCCACTGTAGTGGAGTCGGGCTGGGGAGCCAAGCGACTCAAGGAAAAGGTACTAGACTTTGCACACAGAGCTTTCCGCTTGAATGGAGTCGGGCTGAGAAGCCAAGTGACTAAAAGCAAGGATGTTGAACCTTACAGGCGGAGCTTGCCGCTATAATGGAGTCGGGCTAAGAAGTCGGACGACTCAAGGCAAATGTACTGAACTTTGCAAGCAGAGCTTGCCACTAGAATGGAGTCGGGCTGAGAAGCCAAGTGACTCAAGGAAAGGATGTTGAACCTTACAGGCAGAGCTTGCCGCTTTAATGGAGTCGGGCTGAGAAGCTAGACGACTTAAGGCAAGGGTGCTGAATCTTGCATACGGTGCTTGCTGCTATAATGGAGTCGGGCTGAGAAGCCATGTAACTCTAGGCAAGGGTGTTGAACCTTGCATGCAGAGCTTGCCGCTATAATGGAGTCAGGCTTAAGAAGCCATGCGACTCAAGGCAAGGGTGTTGACCCTTTCCGGATTGGGTGTAGCGACCGACGATCTATGTGTCCTGCCCGGGTTATCAAGAGTAGTTGAAGTGTAATGACATCTGATGTTCTGCCACATCATTAGCTGATGAGAGTTAGGTAGTGGGGCTGCTAAAAGCCGAGCTGTGTGACTGCCCAAGGCCGGCCAACACAGTTGCTGATAGTCGGGAAACGTGGTTGATGTTTGGTGTTGGGCTATGAAGCTGATGCCAATCTCTTCCCAGGGATGCACAATCGTATATAATGTCATCTCGTTATGTAGATTAGCTCTCTACTCGAAATAGAAATAACACTTCTACATAGTGTAGTGCTAACCCATATACTCCCATTTTTGGAAAGGTCAAAGAGTAAGAATGAATGGATATATGATGTTGGCTTGTTGTTTGCACTTCCGGGCCTCCTTCGTTTGTACATGTTTGGAAGTCCCCCTCTCCTGTCTTATAGACCGGTTTTTGCTTCGTCTGCGAACTCTGAGTGTCGCGGCACTGGAGTAGCTATCTTGCATCTGGAATACGCCGACGTGTGTCTGATGTCGGTAAGGTGTCAGGCCAAGGTAGCTAAAAAGCATAGCCTTGCCCCACATACTTTGAGGCCGTTATTCGACACAATTCTTGTGCTGGGATCCAAAGTGTGAAAATAGATGCGGCGCCCTTTTCTTGTGATTGTTGCGTTCCAGTCACAGCCGAAAGGTGCTAATATAAATATACTCTCTAGGCGTCGCGCACGCGCCCCGGTGAGGGGGACACGACCCGTGGCTAACACCGAGTGGGGAGTTATATTTCTATGCCCACTGAATGAGAACTTTTGAGTGACTGGTCAGCGATTTACACTTTGCAAGTTCCATGTAAATGCTTTACAGTGGTCGGTGAGTTTGTTGTTGGCGCACTCTAAGTGTCGCAACGCTAGAGCGATTATCTGAAAAGACAACAGGATCATCTATGAGTTAGTATATTTTCTTAAAATAATAAATTGATTCACATTTCCCGTCATGATCATTTCTCGGAACACATGTTAGAGTAGCAGTAGTGTACTACTCTTCTCCCTCCCTTTTTTAAAATGTCGAGTGATCCGGGCCGCGACACGTATTCTGAAAGCGTACGCTGTTGAGCGTGGCTTGTGGTGCGTGAGCATTAAAGTGCTGATTTTTGTCTTGCAAGATTGGGTCATTTTTGTATTGTCAGGGTAGCCCATTAAATACCTATTTATATGAAGCCCGAATTGCCAAAGCCCAAAATCATTATTATTTTGTTAGAGCCCGCGAATAATCAACCCAAATTCATATCCTCCTCTTCTTCTTCTTCTTTGAAATCATTGAGCGGTCCTGATCACACCGTATCTCTTAAAATCATGATTTGTCAGACGAGATTGCATCACAAAGCGTTGAGCAGCCGATTGATAGAATATGGCTTGTAAGAATAGCCCAATATCATGAAATGGCCAATTTTGGGAGGAGCCGAAAGTAAATGCAGTCCATTTCTTTATCTTGAGAGGAGCCTAAAATACATATTATTAGAGACCAAGATAAAACATCAATCGACCCATGCTGAAAAATAATGGCCTAAGATCGGGTTGTGAGCCCGCTTAGAGAGTGATCAGCCCAAGTTCATATCTTTTTTTGAAACATTGAGTGGTTCGAGTTGTAGCGCAATTTCTAGAATCAGACTTGTTGATCGAAATCACAACACTTGTGCATTGGTTGATAGGCTAATTTACTATTGCAAAAAACTGAGCCATTTTAATTGTTTTTTAGGTAGCCCAGATACCAATATATTAGAAGCCCAACCAAATGTTATAACCCAAATACAACAATACAACCCATCTTCTAGAGGAAGCCCAATTGTTATTTGTTGTTTTGCTCATTTAGCATTCATATCCGGATTAGCCGTTGATCATGAATCCAAATGTTGAATTGACTATGTAAAGTTACAATGAGATTTGGCTCGATTAACTCTTGAGAATCTTGATCACCATATATAATTCTTTGACTATGTTCTTCTTTTGACGAGCTGGTAAACCACACATGCTTACGTCAATAAGAACATACCACACAACATAATTTCCATGGGAAGCATAAGATTCACATTATATAAAATGGGATTTTGTTTTGTTACTTATAGAGTTAATACTTCTAACTTTGCAAAGTTGTCCTATAAAACCCTTTTTGTAATTCCACTTCAAAAGCAAGAAGGCAGTGAGGGTGGCGAACAATGAATGCCATTTGAAAGCCGACCTCATTAAGAATAAAAGAGACCTACCTTAAACCTCCTTTATAGCAATAAAGTGAACGAGGCTAGTCGTGGTAAGACTAACAATGCAAATTATGAAACATGTATTAACACAATCTTTATTTTTGTGTTATACATATAAATACTATTTGACAATATATACACACTTGTGGATTATGCGTCTTTTAATTCTATTGATTAAAAAAAGTCAACAATTAAATTATAAGAGCTCTAGTATTTTGTCTTTTAATTAATATTATAATTAAATCAAATTTAACTTTATCTTTTAGTATAAAGACTAAGTTGTATGTGATCAAAATTTAAAAAAATTAGAAACCAAATATAAAAATGAATTTAGAAGAATCTGGAACTTTAGGTTCGACGACTTGTGGAAAATATACCATATTTTGTGGCACACAGAAAACACATGATTTAATTAAATTATTATTTTAGGTTCTCAATTGCAAGTCATGACATGGTCAAGAGGTAACCACGATGTGGCGATGAAGATAGTCGAGATCCATGTAGATACCACGACGTGGTGGAAGGCCAATCACATTGTTGCGAAGAGGCTGAACGACTAAAATCGTTGTTTTAAAGGATGCAAAAATTCAATATCAATCAAGACAAATTTCTAGACTTTTAAAACGATTTAAAACTAGAAACCTTACACACAAAAACCTTAACATACTCAAAGGACAAACTTTAAGTGCAATAGACTTGATTATCCAGGCTCTAATACTACTGAAGGGTTCATTAGAACAAACAAATGGTAGTGGAAACGATAAAAATTTTGATATAATTCTCGAAACATGTGGATCTAAACTCAACTAATCTATGCAACTTGGTAGAACTCTTTAGAACAAAGAACATACCTTTGATTTCTTAGTTGGGTTCTTCTTTTGTCGAGCTAGTTGATTGGACTAGAGAACCCAAATAAGATTTCAACTTCTATAATCGCACCCAATTCTCCAAACAAGAAACGTATCCAAGAAATCCTTGAACGTCCAGCTTCAAATAGAATAAAAATATCGATTATGTTCTTCGACCATTTCTTCGGAATCAATAGTTCCCAATGCGGGATCGATAATCTGGAATTCTTAGGATTTTTTATTATGAACTTTGGTAGCTTATAGGTATATCTCTCAAGTTACAAAAACGGATTTGGAGCCCTTTATTTATAGGGAGGCGATTTGAAACATTAGAGATAATTACCAAATATAATAGTAATTATCTATGGTTTCTCAAATCATTTTGAAATATTACATATTCCATTTATTTACTATTAATCAGTTAAACTTTTAGTTAATTAACAAAACAAGTCCCTTAAATAAATATATTTTAAGATCTGCTTCATATTTTTCTTGCATGTAACCAAGGACACTGTTATTTATAGTAATATTATCGGACTTGTTATGGCTATGGACATTAACCTCCATCACAATGTACTTTCTATTTAAATGTTCTCAATTTTCCGCATTGTATTTTCTAACCTTCTATTTTTCGAACTAGCCTTGTAATTTCTGTTTAAATTTTCGTAAATAGTAATAAATAATTGCACTTTTTGAGTTTATATTTATCTAAATAGCGTCGTACTTTTGGTTATCCAAAATTGTGTAGTGGTGTAGACTTTAAGTACCTACTTATTTTTCATTTAGGTCAAATCCTATTGCAAAATATTGTTTTAATGCTACATATCTTTATTTGGTTGGATGTTATATAACTTACATCTTTATATCATGTATAATTGTTGTTTTCATACTCAATATATCAAATTTAAAAGTTTCATATGTATTTCTTATTAATTATGAATTAAATAACATTATTCAAATTTCTAACAATTTTAAGTATTATTTTTTCATAACGAGCATAAACTTATTGATGATATATGGTACATTAGCATGACCTAGACAGCTCTGGCATGCCAGACTTGCCTGGCGCTCCCTTGTCAGCCTTGATGGGGACTCTCCTGCCGGCGTGGCATGGCGATCCCTTGCCTGGCGCTCCCTTTCCGGGCTTTCCTGGTGCGCACCCGCCAACCTTGCCTGGGGCACACCCGGTAGCCTCGCTCGGCACCTACGGACGGACTTGCCCAACTCCTTGCTAGTTGGGTCTGACTTAGGCTGGCCCAAGGACTGACCAAATTCCCTTTGACCTAATTGTTCACTATAAATAGAATAGTGTCTCTTCCATGAGGGAGGACTTTTCCCAAATGGCTCAGTTGCCACCCATACCTTCCCATATGGCTCAGCCGCCAAACTATACTCCAGCCGGGTGGCTCATCCGCCACCCATCGCCTTCAGCCACCATACACCACCACCAGCACCAAGATTGTCCTCTCCAGCTAATGAGAACCATCTCAGATCTATCAGTTGATCAAACTTGATCGTCGGAGCCTGTTCCCGAGGCATAGTCCTTGGGGCAGTTCTAACACATCTCTCTGATTGTGACTAGCAGATCTCTCTGCCATAGCTACCATCAAGAGAAGAGAAGACCAGAAGAGGTGTTCCAGATCTATGTCACATCATTTGGCACCATCCCATATCCGAGCAAGTAACCAAAGCCGCAGTTGGTTTTGTTACACCCCCAAACCAGAACGGCGGAAACGTTCAGGGGTGGTTGACGTCATGCGTAGTATCACAACAGTTGTATCATAGCAAGCATAGTAAAAACAACCAAACATTGAATACATATATGAAAAAGGTTTACACTGTCTTAATACAAAGTTTTGTTCTTATCGAAAGTAAAATAGAGAGACGTGACTCTAACGCGTCGAATTCTCCAAAAGTCCTAGAAGTACCTGTCTACTAGTTCCCTGAGAGTACAAGCAGTTTTAAAAGGATGTCAGCATAAAGCTGGTGAGTTCATAAGCATTTGCTTTTGGTGGGAAAATGTTTCTTTGATCTTTTTGAAAAGTGTTACTCAAGAAAATCCTATATTTTCTTATGAAAAGCGTGTTTGAAAGCCCATTCCTTCCATGACTTCCAGAATCATTTTGGGGTTTCACGGCGAGAGATGACCCGGAGGTCTGTGTCGGATTATGTGTTTATGAGATATGAAGGTTTCGATATTCGGTGGGTTAGGTGAAGGGTCTTTTCATAGCCATTAAATCGGGAGGGTGAGGACTATACTGATCGAAATCTGGTGATGACAACAATATCTTTTTAGGTATGATATGTGTTAAGTTGTATTAGTAAGAAGTGCTCATTAGAGGGATAGAGTATCTTGTGTTTCTTTTCAGTGTGTTCCGTTTTGCTCGATGTTATTGTTACCGCAGATGGTTCATACTACAGCAACTAGCACTAGTAGTGAGTGGGTTCTGATAGCTAGCAATGATACTTGATATCATGATCCCAAACAGGTCACTCTATGGTTGAGTGGTATATGTAAGTCGCATGTAATTTGATATTTGTGAAATCTTCGAGTGGGTGGCTCCACTCAAATCTTACTACTAGACATGGAACAAGAGTCAGGATAGAATTATTTGCCTTGAGTCTTTAGTATTTGGATTATAATTAACCCCGACGTATGCACAAGGTCATCACATCTTACAGGTAATAATCCTAAGGTCATATATGACTGTTTTTGATTTGATTAGAACGAGAGAGTATTTTAATTACTTTTAGAAAGACGGAAGTTTTTGCAATCATACCAAATTCATTACAAACATATGGTACTTAAATGTTTTTGTCACTGAAAACATTACAAAATTCCTAATAGGCTTTCGATGGTTAAGTTGTCACTCTCCTCCTGCTCCTCGATCATTCTTCTCAGTTGGACAGTCTCTCTTGAAGTGTCCCGTTTCACCACATAGGGAGCATACTGGACTTACACTAGTATTAGTGGTTGAAGCGATGTGTTGGGTCGGGGTCTTGCAGAAGCAGACGATATGCCCTTTCTTGTTGCAATTGATACAACGTGGAATCCGACAAGCTCCTGTGTGATGATAGTTACACTTTTTACACTTTTGAAGTGTTCCCATATATTGCGCCATGGATTGTTGTCTTTTAGAGAATCTTTGAGATTGGTTGCGCTCCTTTTTGTTCCAAAACTTTCGCTTCTTGCTCGTAGGTTTGTGGCCTGAGGCATTTCCGTTAGTAGACGCCCACTGGTGTTCTTGATTGTTAATGCGGTTAGTATTTCTGACACCATATCTGTGCCTGCTGGCATGGTTAGCATTGAGCTGCGCCATGATGGCTGTCGTGACTGCAGCTTGAAAAGTAGCAAAGTCTATCTGTAGGGTTGGCGCCTTGCTAGTTGGTTGGTTGCCTCTTGGTGAAGACATAGCTCTATTTCACGATGAAAAACGACTTCGTGAGTGGGGATAATTATCTCAAGTGCATTCTTACGATTCATATTCACATATATAAATTTTTGCACATTGTTGTACTATTCTTAGTGTTTCTGCTAACGTTCCTAAGACAGTGTTATGGTAGTGGGTAGAATTAGGTTTCGTACAGGCATTAAACTTTACTCATATTAGGATCATGTTTGTCCAAACACACTTAGCTGAGGAGTTTTGATGGGATCCGGTGTATTAGTGCTCGTATGATCGCACCCTATAGGTCTACGAAGAAGGCACCTCTCAATCATAATGTTTAAGGGAGAGATGGTAATGAGTCTTTAGAATGGCTATACGTCGCAAGTTTTCTAACTAAGTTTATCTTAATTCAATTTGTAATGTATTTCGGTTGTTTATGGTGTTCTGGAAACAATTCATAACGAGAGTCTATATATGATAAACTTGTGTGTTTTAGTAGTTTTGTATCCAAGTGAAACCTTGTAATTTGATCCAAGCTAGGTCCTTATTGTGACCAATTGATGTATGGTTTGATATATAATTAAGACTAAATAGACTTTCAAGTCTGTTAGGTATGTCCTAAGCCAATCTTGTCAATATGATTCTAGTAATTATGGTTTCAGAGAAAATTTTTAACCTCGATGCAGGTTTACCTCACGATCCATCCCTTGTGATGCCTGAGGCAAAGTCGATGCACCTTGCCAATTTGCCAATCAACGCTTGGCTGCAATCATCCTCTCTTTGAATGTGGTGTGTCTATCCTGTTACTCTCTTACCTCTGCCCAAGCGGCGATAAGGTTCTAAAAAGAGAGTTGGTCTCTGAAATAGTAGTCTCTTTCCGAGTCTCGGGTACGTGAGACGGTGGGGTCCGTAGTAGCGCGCAATTTTCGAACTCGATTTGTAGTCTCCCTGTTTTAATCCCCGATGTTCGCGATCCGCCGGGTCTTTGCCGGGAGGGCTCTATCAGTCGGTCCCCCGTGGTTGAGGTCATAGCACCCTCGTTGGTCTCCACATGGTGATTTGCTATCATTTCCGTCGACTCCAACTGTGACATCCCCATTTTCACGGACAGAAAAGACCGATTTTTGTTTATGCTTTATAAAAGTCAGAGTACTTCTTTTCATAAAAATGTTGTGGAATTTGTTCCCAGAAAAACACGATAAATACGTTATTAAAACATTTTCGAAGAAACGTATTTTATTCATTTTAAAACGTTTGGGATGTCGTCGTCAATACAGAAACATAAGCATAAACGGAACTTACATTTATTTACACTAGTGATCTACATCTATTTAATCTCTCAGTGTAATGTGACTTCATATCAACACCTGTGATATAAATAAACTGAGTGGGCCAGGTTGGGAAACCTGGTGAGTACATAGGGTTTTCAACCCACAATAATATAATTATTATGTTTAAACAATCAAACAATCAACCCAATTACCCATCCCCATTATCTTCTTTAGTCTTAAGGATCTACCCTAAGAATCAGCTATTCCTCGTTTATTTATTCCTAAGGATCATCCTAAGGAATTGGCATGAAGTCCATCGTTACCAAGGCTTATAGATTACAACTGGTGAACACGTAGTCCAAAACATCTGGTAAACACTTAGTTCAAAAGTAACTAGTAAACACACTTAGTTCAAAATACCTAGTGAACACACTCAGTTCAAAGATACGTAGTGAACACACTCAGTTCAAAATACCTAATGAGCACCTAGTTCAAAAACACCTACAGATTACGAGCTTACTAGCGTTCCACCAGACCGTCTAGTATCGCCCATGGTCATCATCTATACTCCACTAGATGACTGGATCACTGACAACATTGATGTCTCCCATCGTGTTATCACAAAACAACTATTTCATCCACCCATGTTTTACCCAACACATTTTGTAGATATATAATACATATACAGTTTAAATCATTTAAAACATGTATAAAAATCTTTCACCCAGCATAGACAGCAAGTATTCAGAAAATATGCACACACGGCATGTAAATTATATAAAAAATACTTCATATCTATGTGTAAGATGAAAGGGACTATGCACTCACCTGAAAGGTGGTGACTCAGCACTCGGACAGTGCTTCGATACTCTCAAAACAATTTCCTTCGATAAAACCTAGTATCAATACCACTAGGGTTTAGTCTTCGATAAGACACGAGGGTACGCGGGGCGTACTCACCTCCGACGTGGGGCGTAAAGCGAGGGTGACGCATCGGTCATCGGATGCGAGACCGTGGGGAGCAAGGGAAGGCTAGGATCGTGCCACGTCATCACCAGCTTCGTAAATTGCACTCTCAACTTCTAAAAATCGTAACTTTCACATACAAGCTTCGTTTACGACGTTCTTTATATCCACGCGAAGGTGGGAACGTACTCTAAAACTTTTGTTTAGACTCCGTGGGCTAATTTTGATTCTATTTTAAATTTTATATTATTAATAGGCCGAGACAAGATTGGTCCGTTAAATCCTTATAACTTCTTCATCCGACGTCCGTTTTCGCCCATCTTTTTCTCGTTACACTAATTTTAACGAGATATTCGATTCTCGTCTAGGTCGTGTCGGTTAAAACCGCTCGATCTGATATTCGAATTTCGGGTTGTACACTACTAATCCGAAACTTCGAAAAATCACAACTTCTTCATACGAAGTCAGATTTGGGCGTTCTTTTTATCGAAGTTCTTAGTTTAACATATTCTACGACTTTCGTTTATATTTCTAAGGCTAAAACTCGCTCTATCGCAAATTTACTATTTACGCTTCCCGGTGTCGTGCCGGTTCCGTCGCGAAACTTCGACGGGTCACAACTTCTTCGTTATAACTCGGATTTCGGCGTTCTTTATATGTATGGAAACCTTGTGACATATACTACAACTTGGTTCAAATTATTTATTCGAAATAATCTTTTGTCGAAAAGTTGTTTTCGACCCCTATTGCCTCTAAATTGACTAGCACGGGTCTGTGGGCGTTACACCAACCCTCGATCACAGTTGCCCATCGGGGCACAGGTTCGATGTGGTCGAAACGGTTTGTGGGAACCCTGGCTATGCATGGAGGGTTGATTACCTCTGGTTCCGCTTCTGATTCTTCTCATAACCATCCACCATTTCCCTAGTTGAGAAGGTAGGGGTCGCCTGGCAAGTAGGATCTTGCTATGTTGTACGCGCGAGAATAGGAGTGGAAGAGATAATTAATAGGCGTCTAACTCTATAATTAATTACTTATAGGGGTGATCCTTATCAGTCATGTCTATAATCACATAGTGCATACCAGTTATACATAATCTGAGATAGAATAGACCTTCGAATAAATGACTCTACTCTAAATCCAGAATCAAACAAGGAACAAGAAGTAGAGCAATAGTCATAGATTTTGAGTCTATAATATCTTCAATTATGTATAACCTTGGTGTATGCACTCAATCGTTAAAGACCTACTAATAGGAATCTTTAGTTTTCACATAAGTTGGTTATAGTATTATAAAATACTCCTATAGTATTTTAATGTTTGCCTTATGCTTTCTAATGTTTGTTTGTAGGTAGAATTGGTAAGTTTTTAGACTTGTTGCAACGCCATAATCATTCTCGGGCATATGCTAATCACCTATGGGTTAGACATAGTTGATCAGGCTATGTCCTTCCCAGACCTGACTATACATCCCCAAGCCTACTTGTGCCATTCAACAATCATTACTTTTGTTTTGTTCTAGAATGATATTGACCTTAGTATGTATGCATGCATGTATACTTTTAATAAAAAACTATTTATTTCTAAAAGTATAGTTATTTGAAAAATGTTAAATCAGAGACCTTAGTCCCAATGCATTTATAGTTTGTATATCTTATGTGGTTCGATATACTTAGTTCACTACAAACAATGCTCTGATACCAATCTATCACACCCCCAAACGAAGGATGGTGGAAACGTCCGGGGGTGGATGACTTCATGTAGTATCACAACAACGAGTATAATAATAGTGCTCAAAGTAAATACAACCATCATCAATATAATTGAATAACTTACACCAAAGTATATGTTTACATGATTCAAATCAATTACATTATGATGACAACATGTACTGTTTGACGTTTTATCGTCCCATCCTCAAAATGCTGTTGGTTTTCCTGTTTCACTGATTTCCTGAGAATACAAGTAGTTTTGAAAAAGTGTCAACAATTAAGTTGGTGAGTTCAAAAGAGTTTTGTTTGACGAAGAAACCATTTTCCTTGTAAAAGCGATAGAGTATGATTTCCAGAAAATCCAATATTTTCTAAGTTAAGTGTGGAATGAATGTTCCTATGTTATGCGATAATGAATTCTAGAAGAACCCTTAGGTTTCTTCTATGGTCACTCCGCGTATATAAGTTATATATAAATTGAGTTAAATGAACTGTTGTAGTCTAACAATTCTAGACGAGATGTAGTGTTAATAGAATCTGTTCCAAAGAAAATCCGATATTTTCCTTATAAAAGTTATGTAGTCCTAAATCCCAGGACCGAAAATGAACAAGTATTTTTTCATACTTAAAGATATAAAAGTGATTTTAAATCAGCATAAAACCCTTTTTGATTTGAGAAAAATCCCGTAAACTTTAATTATTATGAGTTGTCTTTAATCCTAAGACCTAAAGTGTACAAGTATTTTACCATACTTAAAATAATTCATGTAAGTTTAAATCGACATAAACTCGTTTGATTTAGAAGTAAACCCCTTTTTAAGGTAAAAGTTTCCTTGTAAACTTGAAAGATTGCTAACTACCTATGTGAGTCGCTATAACCATACTATGACTAGAAATAACCTGCACAGCGTTTTTCAGACATTAAGATACTATGACTCTTGACACCCGTAGACCTGCCAGTCCCACTGTAGCTAGCAGCAAGGTGTAGGGTGTCAAACCAAATATAGATCTATACACAATTATCACGCTCTACCTACAAGAGACTATGGTTATAACTTACAGAAATTTGGATCCTGCACTCGAACGTACGAGTAGAGAATTGCCTCACAACCTAAGTTAACTAGTTTACACATAGTTTGATATTAAAACCTCTTCCGTGGAGGAAGTAAAATCACCTTTTCTGAATAAATTAGTGATTCAAATTCCTTAAAATATTACTTATTATAGTTTATCACGTAGGATATGAAAAACCCATTTGTTTTGAGGGTAAAACCTTTTTCATGTAGTAAAATCCATAAACTGTGCTTATTGAAGTTTATTATATGTGTTCGAAATGAATGAGTAATCCTTATCATGAATGACTAAATTTTAGTTTATGACGTTAAACTAACAAGATATTACATTCAATATTTAGAACTTATTGTTATACACTTTGCTCAACATAATACAAAGTGTTATGAAAGTTATAAGATGTTAACTAGTTTTTAGCCTTTCAGCACTGTTTTAGAAAAATCATACGAAGTCGAAAGCTGAATCCGTAAATTTTGAGAGTTCTTAAAATGTGTCTAGTTTATCCATATTTTTATTATGATTTTTGGAATTCTTGAACTTGGGTTAAAATGTCCATATTCACAGACTGGTCCAGATTTGTTCTTGAAATGATAGGCTGTTTTGTAAAAATCACCATAAAGCGTAGAAAAATCGTATGGAGATGTGCTAGTAGTCATTTTAAAGGTATAAACATGAACTATTTGCATCTAATACATTTTTGAAAACTAAAATGTTTAAGTTGACGAAAACAATCTGTGAATGGAGTTAAACTTTCTTGATGAAAGCTGTTGGAAAAGTTTAGTTGTGTTCTTGGTGTTTTAACTTGTATCCCCCCCCCCCCCCCTAAAACTTAAGAAAACATGAAAATAAGGGGGATGAACTCACATTGTGTGATTTCAGTGGATGGATGTTGAAGGAGAGAAGTGTTCAACTCACGAACACTTGAAGGATTACTTGAAGATTCGAGAATCTAACACAATAATGATAAAGTTTGTGTAAGGAATCAATGATTTGAGTAAAAGGAAATGTAATAACCATAAGGAGGGTGATGATACTTACCAAATGAAAAAGAAAAGATGGAAAATTCCTTGAAAATATCGAATTTGTGTGAGAGAATTTGAGAGAAAGTGTTGTTTTGATTTTCGGTGCAAATGAGTGAAGTGAGTAAAATGAAGAGAGAGAGGGAGTCTTTCAGCTCTTTGGACGTGATTATGGTTGAAAAATGAGTGGGAAAGGACTATGAAGTGACTAGGGATGGTGGGGAGGACAATGGTTGGTTATGAAGTGGGTATGGGGGTGGTTGCTTGTGTCAAACCTTATGGAAGAGTCAACACTCCACCACAAAATCTTACATTAATAGATTTTATTCTTAAATAAGGATTTTCCGAAAAATATGATGAATTTATGAATTTATGGGGTCTTATATGTCAAAATATAAGTTTGGGTGAAAATCCCCCGTTAAAATAATTAAAAATGGGCTTAAAACGGAGTCGGGGTCGAAACCGGGTGAAAAATGGTGAAATCTGAAGTCAGGGCCTGGTCTCGGATCTAGCAGCCTTAGAACCGGAGGGAGGAATTGGTCACTGAAGTGGATCCGAAGGGAAAGGACAGCGGTCCGAGGAGGTTCCGAAGCGAGGGTCTGGTGCGGTGCTCAGCTGCGGTGTTCAACAGTTCCGGTCTTATGGCTGCGGTTCCTTAAGAGGCCTTCGGATTTGGTGGCTGTGGCTAGATGGCTGCGGCCTTGCTTCTTGGGACCTCGGCTAAAGGAGGGTTTGGTCCCCATTGAGAGACTTCGGCCCTAAAAGGCTATTTTCCAAGGTATCGCCCCGTTTCGAATGGTTTTTCACCAAGTCAAGTGTCAGGATGCCCCAAATGATAAAAATAAATCAAAAGAGGTTTTGAGAGAGATTTGGGAGAGATTTCACATTCTTGGAGAGATTTCTCATATAAAGAGAGATTTGGGTGAGATTTCACATTCTTGGAGAGATTTCTCATACAAAGAGAGATTTGGGAGAGATTTCACATTCTTGGAGAGATTTCTCATAAAAAGAGAGATTTGGGAGAGATTTCACATTCTTGGAGAGATTCCTCATACAAAGAGAGATTTGGGAGAGATTTCACATAGATTTGGGAGAGATTTCACATTCTTGGAGAGATTCCTCATACAAAGAGAGATTTGGGAGCGATTTCACATTCTTGGAGAGATTTCTCATACAAAGAGAGATTTGGGAGAGATTTCACATTCTTGGAGAGATTCCTCATACAAAGAGAGATTTGGGAGAGATAGAGTGAAAGAGATTGAGAGAGACCTCTTTGGAGACCTTTTTGAGTGTTTGGCTCTGTAATTTCAAGGTTCGTAAACCTCGTTAAGTCCTGTTATGACTATCATATGCCCCCGAGGGTTAAGGAATAATGTTTTACCGAGTAGTTTCATCACTTGCCCTGATTAGGGTTTAGAGTTTCCGAACACGTGAAAACTCTCAGTGATACTTTGCATTAAGAGTGCGAGTTATTTAATAAGAAACATAATGAAAACCCTAGTATACAAGGGTTAGATGAGTTGACCGGTTTGACTTGTTGACTTTGACTTGACTAGAAATTGACAGTTGTCACATATCACCCGGGGAAGGCCAATGTGGTGGTCGACGCGCTTAGCCGCAAGGCAGCGCCGATCAGGGATATCTGCATGAGGATGACAGTGGTGACTCCACTGTTGGAGCGGATTCGGGAGGCCCAGTAGGAGGCCATGAAGGAGGAACATCGGAAGAGAAAGCGAATCATGGGGCAGGTTTCCTCCCTCGACTATGACAGCCGAGGATTACTGACAATACACCGTAGGGTGTGGGTGCCATACCACGGGGGTGTGCGCCAGGTTCTGATGGAGGAGGCGCACAAATATCAGTTCTCCATTCATCCTAGGGCGACGAAGATGGATAAGGATCTTCGTCTGACTATTGGTGGCCCTGCATAAAGCAGGATGTGGCATGGTTCGTGCAGCGGTGCTTGACCTGCAGGAAGGTCAAGGCTGAGCATCATAGACCTCACGGCAAGATGCATCCGTTGGATATTCCGCTGTGGAAATGGGAAGACATCACGATGGATTTTATCACCAAGGTTCCAGGACCACGCGGGGAGTGGATTCGATCTGGGTCATCGTCGATCGATTGACCAAGAGCGCCCATTTTATCCCGATTCAGGAGAGCATCTCTGCTGAGAAGTTCGCCGACCTCTATATCTGGGAGGTGGTGGCGCGGCACGGTGTGCCAGTTTCTGTGATTTCAGACAGGGATGTGCGGTTCACTTCCAGGTTTTGGAAGAAGTTTCATGACGAGCTGGGTACTCGTCTACATTTTAGCACCGCCTTTCACCCACAGACGGATGGTCAGAGCAAGCAGACCATCTAGACCCTGGAGGATATGTTGTGAGCATGCGTATTAGACTTTGGAGGTAGTTGGGATACCTACCTTCCATTGGCAGAGTTCTCCTATAACAATAGTTATCATGCGAGCATTGATCGTCCTCCCTTCGAGATGCTATATGGGTGGAAGTGCAGGACCCCGATATGTTGGGGCGAGGTTGGCCAGAGGGTAATGGGGAGCACTGAGGTAGTGCTCAAGACGATAGAGAAGATTCAGCAGGTCCGGAACAGGCTTCAGACTGCTCAGAGTCGGCAGAAAAACTATGCCGATAAGCGCCGATCAGACCTGGAGTTCCAGGTCGGGGATATGGTTCTCCTGAAGGTGTCGCCATGGAAAGGCGTTATCCGATTCAGGAAATGGGGCAAGTTGAGCCCCAGGTACATTGGACCGTTTAGGGTTATATCCCGGGTGGGCAAGGAGGCGTATAGGCTGGATTTGCCAGCCAAACTCAGTCAGATACACAACACTTTCCATGTTTCTCAGCTGTGAAAGTGCCTGGTGGATGCCTCAGCAATGGTACCCTTGGAGGACATTCAGGTGGATGGCATCCTGAACTACATTGAGCGACCGGTGGCAATCCTCGACCGGAAGTCGAAGGATTTGAGGAACAAAAGAGTGGAACTCGTGAAGGTACAATGGCAGCACCGGAAGGGGTCGGAGTGGACTTGGGAGCCAGTGGATGAGATGATGGAGCATTACCCCGAGCTGTTTCAGGATCGAGCAGCAGACTTCGAGGACGAAGTCTAAAATAAGTGGGGGAGATTTATAGCACCTGGTTCTTGATGCGTATTCTGTTTTTAATTCTTTAAAATATTTTGCATTTTGGCCTTGGACTCGGCGAGTTGAAGGACCAACTCTCCGAGTAGAAGCGGGATGAGAGGCGGGGTTTAAGAAGTGGACTCGACGAGTCGGGTCCCGGACTCGGCGAGTAGGCCCTGTCTGGACAAAAACCCTACTCCGAGGGTTTGCACCCTATTTAAACACCTTAACTCGGCCTCCTTCGTCTCATTTGCTCCCAGAAGACCCCCATAGCAAACCCTAGCCGTTAGAGTGAAGCAATCTAAGGCATTTGGAGTGATTTTGGTGCTTTTGTGATCCAAGGAAGGAAGGAAAAGCTTGAAGGATCAAGAGGAGGCTAGAGGGATCCGATTTTGAGCATCATTTACAGTCTACAAAAGGTATAAAGTATATACCTTGTTTGTTCTCTTGATAGATCCCATTTTGTGGAGTTTTAGGGCTTTTCTAAGCCATTTTAGTCACCAACCATGATTACAAGCATGGTTAGGGATTGATGTTTCGGATCTAGGTCCTTAGAGGGGTTACAAGGCAGAAAGGAGTGGCTTTTGCACTCAAGGAAGGCCCCATGCATTGTAAGAGCTTGTTTTAGGACCTTTTGAGCTCAAAGTCCCATGCAAGCACGTAAAGGTTGTAACTTGACGTGCTAGATCGATTGTAGAAGCATAGATCTATCTTTTGATCAACGGTTGTACATCAGAAATCGAAGATTTAGTGAGAGGATGCGATCGACTCGACGAGTCCATTATTGGACTTGGCGAGTCCAAGGTTTCTGTCCCATATCAGTTGAGGGTCATGAGGAACCAGTTGAGCGTGGAAAGGTTTTAGGGAGTCCCGGGGAGTGACCCAACGTTCTGGATTAAGCCATTGTTCTGGAAATTCATGGGACTCGGCGAGTGCATGAGCTGACTCGGCGAGTCCAAGGCAACCTTCTAAGGATGAAGATGAACTCGACAAGTTGTTCATACAACTCGGCGAGTCAAGGACAGGACCTTTGTATCAGTTGAAGATGAACTCGACGAGTTGTTCATACAACTCGGCGAGTCGGATGAAGATTAAATCGATGTTCAATTAGAAGGAAAACTCGTTGAGTCATCTCCTAACTCGATGAGTAGAGACGGGTATAAGGACAAATGGAAGGATAGCGACTCGGCAAGTTGGCGAACCAACTCGGCGAGTCAGGTCAACTAGAAGTTGACTTTGACTTTGACTTGGTCAGGGGTAAAATGGTCATTTTACCCTAAGAACAGTTAGCAGTGTATGACTAAGTGTTTTTTGGGAATTATAGCCGAAGGATTTTCGGAGCAGCAGCGGCAGCAGTCAGAGGATTCCCGCACAGATCAACAGCTACTACGGGGTGAGTTACCTTCCAGTAGCGGTGGGTCTACGGCCACAATGCCGGCCCACCAGTAGGAGTTGTATGATTAGATGATTGGCTTTGTGATATCATCTGGGTTTGCTACTACCTGATATGTTATATGCTGACATGATATGTTATATGTGACAGTAGTAGAGTTCGGTTGTTAGGACCAAAGGGTAGGTTAGACACCCCAGATATGTCTGATGATATGTGCTGATATGTTTATATGCTGGCATGATATGTTATATGTGATAGCAGTAGTAGGAGAGGAATAGTCCCCAAGTTCGGTTGTTAGGACCGAAGGGTAGTTCGAACACCCCATATATGTCTGATAATATGTTTATGTTATGATATATGTGATAGTAGCAGTAAGGGGTGGAATAGTCCTCGAGGGTCAGTTGTTAGGACCGACGGGTAGGTCAGCACCCTAGAATGGCTTGACATGGGTAGGACGGCACCCCAGAATGGCCGCATGGGTAGGTCGGCACCCTAGAGTGGACGTACGGGTAGGTCGGCACCCCAGAGTGGACGTACGGGTAGGTCGGCACCCCAGAATGGTCGTATCGGGTAGGTCGGGCACCCCAGAATTGTCCGGCAGTATGTATGTTATGTGATTGTATGGTATGTGGTACGATGGGGGAACTTACTAAGCTTCGTGCTTACAGTTTACAGTTTTGGTTTCAGGTACCTCTTCAGTGAAGCGGAAGGAGCTGGCGCGGTAGCGGCACATCAGACACACACATTGTTTTCCGCACTATGAGTTATTCTGGGATTTGTACTCTGACATTATTATGTTTTTACGATTCGGTTTTCAGACGCGAGGCATGTTTTTATGAAATGATATGATCGATTGATATTTTGTTACACAAGTTTTGCAAATAACTTAATCAAAAATGAAATTCTTGGACGTGAAAATTGGGTCGTAACAATTATGATGCTATGTATTGGAGACAAAGATACAGTCTAAAAGATGATATCCCTTCTTTCCTTGCAAATTCAGCTTAAACCATTTTAACAAGAAGGAAATGTTTGAATGTTATTAGAGAATGTGGCCATAATGTTCAGGTCTTGTTTTTTTCTATATCTTTCAATTACTTACATTTTTCGTCCCTTTGGTTTGCTGTTTCTTACAAGTATGGTCCAACAATTTTATTTTTAATCTTTTGGTCCTTAAAATGTTGTTTTGTCATGCTTTCGGGACCCAAAATCTAATCAATCAAACTGGTGGACCCAAAATCTAAAAAATCAAACTAGTGGACCATCATCTCTTTTATCATGTTGATCCCTTAGTCTTCTTATTAGAAGGCTTCGAGCTTACATTTAATGGTTGAATATTAAACTTGATAAATACTTTATACTTTAATGGAACCGGAACACCACAGGGATCAAATATCATATCTCAAGTGCGGTCCCACATTCTTTGGATTGAGAAAAGGGTAATTTCGTCTTTTACAACTAACATTCCATGTTTGATTCTTCTAATAATTATATAAGCATATTAATTTTTTGACTTTTATTTGATCAGGTCACAAGAATTATCGGAGCAGGGGTTCATTAGTCTTAAAGAATTATGAAAGGCAAGATGCAACTCTACTTAGTTGGAATTTGATGTTTATCATCCTCATGTATATCTTCTTAGTTTGTATAGCATTACATTGCAGAAGCTGTCCCTTAATAGCAATGTAGTATTAGATTATATAGTTAGGGAAAACCTCTTAATAACAATGTACAATTAGATCCCCTTAATATCAATGTATTACAATTTTTTGACATGATGTTATTGGATAAAATTGATTGTTTTGGTATATATTAGTTTACATATTTTGTATTATGCGTAAATGAGTATCGTAAAGACGCGTCGTAAATGCATATCTGTCACATCCCCAAAATCACGGCCAGAAAAGACCGGTTTCATTTATGCTTTTAAAGTAATTTCAGAGTAAATCCTTTTGATTTAAAAGAGTTGTGGAATTTGTTCCCAAAAACAAAATATGATAAAATAATATTTACCAAGGTATTTCATAAAGAAATGTATTTTCATTATATAATCAAGACTCGGGATGTCATGTTCCGATATAGACACAAAAGCATAAACAACAAAAGATAGATCATACAATAGTTACATATAACAACTGATCTAATAAACAAAATAACTTGATGATTCGTCCATCTTATGCCCTCACGCCACTACCTATTATACAAATAAACTGAGTGGGTCAGGCTAGGGAGCCTGGTGAGCATATAGGGTTTTCAACCCGCAATAAATAATTATATTTACTTTTACTAACCAACAATAACCCGATTACCCATTCCCGTTATCCTCACTTTACGTCCCTAAAACAACATCTATCTCAAGGGACCTAATCTAGGATTTTCATCGGGACGGACATTACTGCAAAGGGGTTTCCTCAACAGTAGATGTCCCAAAGGCAACCATGAGAGGGATAGATTACACCGGTGAACACATCGTTCACAACACCTACAGGTTATGAGCCTACTAGCATTCCACAGGACTGTCTAGAAAGAGTCTGTGGGCGTTATCCATACTTTGCTGAATAACTAGATCAATAACAACAACATCGAGGCCTCTCATCTGTTTATCACACATCAACTATCTACCCATGTTCTACCCAACATATTAGTAGATAAAAATATATATTTTTATACATACTTTAAAACCTGTATAGTATTCTCATTCAATACATATTCCAAAAAACAGATGAGACACATACACATAACACGTATTTCATAGAGAATAAATCATATCTATGAGATAGAAGAAAGTGAATATACATTCACACATATAACAACAAAATATACACATAACATGTATTTTGTGTAAAATACTTCATAATTATGCGTTAGAAGAAAGTAACTACACACTCACTTGATCAGAAGATGATCAGACAGCACTACGACTTGTAGAAGTAGTATTCTTCGGTAGATCTGGAAGATCTTCACAAAAACCGGGCTCCTCGCAGGCAGAGCTTCGGCTCGGGAATCTCACTTCTCGGGATCTTTGGGGCTTCGGGACTTGCTTTGGGGCTTGGGAATGATACCGGGGCTTCGGGATAAAAGGTGCACGCAAAACGATGCAAAACGGGAGAGAGAGAAGAGAATTTGGGCAAAAGAATCGGCTGCCCTCGACTTCCTTTTATAGGGGCTGGAAACCTCGATTACGCTGGGCATAATCTTGGTTACGCTGGGCGTACTCCGACATCATGGAATGCGTATGGCTCGAGTGATGTCAATGCATGCGTAGCTGAGGCGGTTCCGGGTACGCTGGTCGTACTCCATTACGCTTAGCGTAACTCGATTAATCAAACTTCAAAATTGCGTAACTTTCGCATACGAGCTCTGTTTTTGACATTCTTTATATCCACGCGTAGGTGAGACTATGCTCTACAACTTTCGTTTGGACTCCGTCGGCTAATTTTGAATTTATTTTTATTATTTATTTTTAGTAGGCCGGGACAGGAAAACTCCGTTATAAATACATAACTTCTTCATTTGACGTCCGTTTTCGTCTGTCTTTTCACCAACGCACTACTATCATCAAGATTTTCGATTCTCGTTTAGATTGTTTCGACTAACAATCACTCGATCTCGAATTCGAGTTTCGGGCTGCATACTACTAAGCTGAAACTTAGAAAAATCATAGCTTCCTCATACGAAGTCAGATTTGGGCATTATTTTTATGCACGCTCTCGGTTTAACGAACTCTACGACTTTCGTTTAGATTACTAAGGTTAAATATCGCTCTAACATAAATTCACTTTTTACGTCATTCAACGTCGTGTCGGTTCTGTCGCGAAACTTCGACAGATCATAACTTCTTCGTTATAACTCAGATTTCGGCATTCTTTATATATTCGGAAACCTCGTTTCAACTACTACAACATTATCCATAGAATCAACTTTATCTAATATTTCATTTTGACGCTTATTTTCATACTTAATTAAATTAAGACACACATTTAAGCATAAAACACATAATACTTAAATAATACACTTCTATTATTTCAAAACGGGTTACAAAGGTTAACCTAGACTATTACATCGCTATTAATGACAAGCCCTGAAACACAGGCGTTACAATATCGAAAAATGTTACTGAAGTTTATGACACGCAAATGCGTGTCATCTTCATTTATGACAGGGGCTTCCTTGATACCCATTGCATGTCATAAACACGCGCATCGTAAGGTTACGACACACAGGTACGTGTTGTCTTCCTTTATGACAGGGCCTTCCTTGATACACGTTGTGTGTCGTAAATGCCCGTCATAAATGTGTGTCATAAATGCACGTCGTAAATAGACGACGCGCAAAAGCGTGTCGTCTCTCGTTATTACAGGGCCTTCCTTGATACTCATTTGCACATCATCTGAGCGTTTTACAACACACATTACGCATTGTCAAAGGTTGTTTTCTAGTAGTGACTTGTCTTAGACTTCGTCCTTAAAGTCTGCTGTCTCAAATAATTCTAGATAAGGCTCTATCATCTCCTCCTCTGTCTCCCAATTCCACTCTAACCCTTTGCGGTGCATCCACTACACTTTCACTAGTTGTACAACCTTGTTCCTCACGGTTTTCATCTTCCGATTTAGAAATCGCCCCTGGCCTCTCAATGTAGTTCATGTGGTCGTCCACCTGAATATCCTCCAAAGGCACAACTGCAAAGTTGTCCACTAAACACTTCCGCAGCTGGGAGACATGAAGAGTAGTGTGGATCTGACTAAGCTCGGCTGGCAGATCCAGTCGATACGCAACCCGGACCACCCGAGCCAAAACCCTGAACAAACCGATGTACTTGGGACCCAGCTTGCCCCGTTTCCTGAATCGGATGACACCCTTCCAAGGTGACACCTTCTGGAGAACCATATCTCCTACCTAAAACTCTAGGTCCGATCGGCGCCTATCAGCATAGTTCTTCTGCCGACTCTGAGCTGTCTGAAGTCTGCTCCGAACCTGTTGGATATTCTCAGTGGTCTTGAGTACCACCTAAGTACTCCCCACGACTCTCTGACCGACATCGCCCCAATAGATTAGGTAACTACATTTCCTCCTGTAGAGCATCTCCAAGGGAGGTTGGTCTATGATAGCGCGGTAACTGTTGTTATATGAAAATTACACTAACGAAAGATACATATCACAACTCCCACCAAAATCTAATACACATGCGCACTTCATATTCTCCAGAGTCTGAATTGTCCTCTCACTTTGTCCATCCGTCAGAGAGTAAAAAGTTGTACTGAAGTGAAGACGAGTACCCATCTCAACATGAAACCGCTTCGAAAATCTGGGAGTGAAGCGAACATCATGGTCTGACATAACCGACACCGAAACTCCATGACGTGTGACCACATCGCGTACATAGATCTCGTCTAGCTTCTCAGCATATATACTCTCCTGGATTGGGATGAAATGTGCACTCTTGGTCAACCGATCCACGATGACCCAAATCGAATCCACTCCACATGTAGTCCTGGGAAACTTTTTGATGAAATCCATGGTGATGTCTTCCTATTTCCACACGGGAATCTCCAACGGTCGCATCTTTCCATGAGGCCGCTGGTGCTTGGCCTTGACTTTCCTGCAAGTCAAGCACCGCTCCACATACCATGCTATATCCCGCTTCATGTAAGGCCACCAATAATCAGGGCGGAGATCCCGATACATCTTCTTCGTCCAGGGATGAATGGAGAATCTCGACTTATGAGCCTCCTCCATCAGAACATGGCGTACACCACCCCAGTAAGGAACCCAGGCCCTCCGATACAGGGTCAACAACCCGTGACTGTCATAATCAAATGAAGCCACCTAACCTATGATCCGCTCACACTTCTGGCGCTCCTCCTTCATACCCTCGACCTGAGCCTCCCGAACCTGTTCCAACAACAGAGTAATCATTATCATCCTCAGGCATGTTTCCCAGATCGGAGTCGCGGCTGCCTTGAGCTAAGTGTGACAACCCGAAATTTCATTCATGAAAAGTTAATCAAATCAATCAAGATTCATGCTTGTTTTTGTTACCTTTTAGCTCTGTTTAGGGTCTGTTTGAGAGTTCCTGAGTCTAGGGTAATGTCTGAATGAATGCTAGGATGAGTTAGCTTGAGATTGGGAGGACTAATTTGAACCAGAAAACCACTCAAAAAGTGTTCACGGCCCCATGCTAGGTTAACGGCCGTGAATCACCCCTACATATATATATATATATATATATATATATATATATATATATATATATATGATGCTCATTTTCTTCTCATTTCTCCTCCTCCCAACCGTGAACACTCCCATTATCTCTTAACTAGCTTCAACCGTGAACACTCTAAAGCTTAAAAAATGTAAGTGTTTCATCATTAATCTTGTTATCCTTGAAAGACTACTAGATCCTAGCCTTGATTTGTCATGTTTCATCATCATCTTCATGAACTTGAAGGGATCACGGCCGTGAACCCTTCATAAGGGTCGTGAACCCTTCATAGATTCATATGGACCGTGAACACCTCATGAGGTCGTGAACCCATTAAGGTCATCAACCTATCCTTGGGTGGCCGTGAACTGCCTTCAAGCATCCATTTATGGAATTACACTTCATTTAGGGTGTTTCCTACAATCTTAGGTAGTTTCCTATACTAGTTTGGAATTACAACCACTAATTGAATACACATATATGTGAATATATGCCTTATAGGATCCAACTGTGCTTCGGAGCTTCAATTATGAACTCAAGCATCCTATAACTACCTTACCTTCCAGATCACTCACAATCAGGTGAGTTCATACCCCTACAATCAACATTTTAACTATTTTAAGTGCTTTTTAGGGGGGGTACAAGTTGAACACAATAGAAATTGTGTTTGTATAAACATTTATATGTTGGATAAGGTGTCTAAGTCCATAACTATTTCGGGTTAGTACTTGACCCGACCCGGCATGGTCCATTTGGGTTGCATGGCACCATGCAATTGGATAGACTAAATGAGAGGAATAACACTTGGAGATTATTAATATATTATAAGTTCTAATATATTAATAATATTATTTGATTAGTTTGATCAAAGAATTAATTTGGAATTAATTAAGTGATCAAAAGATAACTAATTAAATATATGGGTTGATTATGTAAATCATTCATATCTTGTATAGTGGGCTAAGAGGCTCCATGGATTATCAAGTTGGGTTCTACCCATAGGATGCTCCATGGGAGTTACAAACCCATGGGTCATGGAAATGAAGAGTCATGACACATTAGGGTTTACATGGTGTAACCCTAGATGTGTCAACACTATATAAGAGTCCCATTCTCCACCAAAATCGGTTACACATAAGAAACAAGAGGGCTAGGACGATTTCAAGAAGTGTGTGTTCTCTCAAAAGTCTTTCCAAGAGCATTTGGTGTTGTGTGAAGCATTTGAGGCATCACACTTGGGGTGCTAGGCTTACAAGGTTTCAAGGAACATAAGCAACAACAAGGTAAGTTATTCTATCTTTCATTTAAGTTAGAAATTGTTCCCCATGTATGCTAGATAGGAATATAACCTTGGAATTCAACTTTGCATGATAATTAGACAAACATAGATCCAAGGTTATTAGGGTTGCATGTACACTTAGGAAGTGTTAGAATGCTCAAAACCCATCAGTGGTATCAGAGCCTAGGCTTGTTTGTTTGTTATTTGTGCTTAAAAGTTGAAAAAGAGTCGAAAAACTTGATGTCTGCCTGATGAACTCGCCGAGTCCATGGGGAGACTCGCCGAGTTCACTTGTATCTTCAACCTACTCGCCGAGTAGGTTCATGCACTCGGCGAGTAGGAGCCACAGAGTGCAGATTTTCGACTTTAGTTGCTGGAAATGAACTAGAAACATTACCCTAAACTGTTTTGGTACTTGAAAACTTGTTTTAGATGGTGTAATGTCTTTGCTAATCCATTTACAACAACTAGTTATCAAAATTACAAAGTTTTAAGTGTAATTTTGATTCATGAAAGTGTTCATATTCATGTTCTTGATCTTATGATGTTTAGATGATCATAGGAATTATTTGTAACCTATGTGGTAGTGTAATTTTTGATCATAATGTGTTTTAATGGAGTCCATAACTTGTCCTCAAGTTATGGAAAAACCAAAAGTCACCTGAGTTAAAACCATTAAAAGAACACAAGAGTTAGAAAAATGAAGAGTCTTCATTTTTATTACTCTAATAAACTCATAAGTTACAAGAAATGAAAAGTTTTGAAAGTTTACAAAACTTGCCCTCAAGTTTTGGAACAAGTAAAGTCATGTTAAAAACTTTAGTTCCAACCCTTACAATTTTAAAAGTGAAAATTCAACCCTTATACTTATATTATTATGATTTAATAATTATATATATATATATATATATATATATATATATATATATATATATATATATATATGTATAAGAACAAAGTCGTCTTACCGCTAGTACGCCTCATTCACGAAGCCGGTCTATAAGGTGGGTATAAGGTTGTTGCCTATAAAATGACAACTTAATGGGTGTCCACTCTCACCCACCGCTTGCTTGACTGGTGGAGGGTCGTTAGCCGAACGGATAAGACAAGGACTTATAAATTC
This sequence comes from Lactuca serriola, assembly GCF_051521515.1. Lineage (NCBI taxonomy): Eukaryota > Viridiplantae > Streptophyta > Magnoliopsida > Asterales > Asteraceae > Lactuca > Lactuca serriola. The sequence continues at coordinate 173,027,496 of NC_136414.1, forward strand.
TCATTAAAAGTATGATGAATATTATAAAGTAACTAAATGTTTTATTAAATTCCCAATCTTAGTTACTTTAGGAAAAATGTGAATAAGGTGCTAATCCATGAAATTACACTTTACACTTTGTTTAAGTCGTTGGTGGAGCGTGTGTGGTTAACCGGCACACTAACTTGAACTTAACAAGGTAGGTAAAGGGTGACTTAAGGTTTATTATAGTATCGGTGGAGCGTGTGTGGTTTACCGGCACATCGATTGAGTGATAAACTTTAAGGGTACCAAGTGATTTGCATGGTTACTTCACACCTCGTTTTGTGATCCTCGGTATCCCAGTCACAAAACTTGGAGGGCACACTCGAGATTGAAACATGCCTTTGAAAAGTTCATTGAATCTCAAAGAATCTAGGAATTTCTAAGAACCAATCAAAAACCTAATATTTAATATTTCGGTTTTCGTGATGGAAATTGGTGAATCGTCATTCACCTACCTTTCAAATATGTTATAGCTTGGATTACGGCATACATCTTCTAAGTTATAATATATTGTGATTGGATCCTAGCCTTAATATTACAATTGGGTGTTTTATTAAGGACTCTCTTAATATCTAAACTAATCTTGTCCTTTTCCTTCAGATGTCTTCAAACAATGTTGCTTCTGGCTCTAACCCTAATGGCTCCTTTACCCTTATGAACTTGTGTGGGAAAGTCACTTTTGATGGATCCAACTTCAATGAGTGGATCAGAAACATCAGGATGATTACCCGCTACGAGGACAAAGAATATGTCCTTGACAAGGAGCTTAAGGAGATTGCTGAGACCACTGCAACTCCTCAGGAGATCGCCGACTTTCAGGCACATGAAAGGGATGCTACGAAAGTGGCGTGCATCATGATGGACACGATGACAGTGGAACTCCAAAAGTCTTATGAGGATTTATACCCTTATGAAATGCACCAAGATCTGATGGAAAGATACCATCAAAGTTCACGACAAGAGAGGTATGAAATCATCTGCTCCATGATAACAACCATGATGAAGGACGGGGAATCCGTCACGAGCCACATGCAGAAAATGAAAAGGTATGTGGATCGATTGTTGAAGCTTAATGTGAACTTCCCTGAGGAGCTTGCAATAGATATCATTTTTCACTCCTTACCATCGTGCTATGATCAATTCCGCATGACATATCACATGAATAAGGAAGAGGTCACACTCAGCAAACTTCAGGGACTTCTCAAGACCGCAGAAACAGGTCTTAAGGGGAAGTCGGTTGTTAACACTCCTACTCCAAACTCTACTCCGGTTTTGGCAATTGGGAAAAGTCAAGGGAAGAAGAGAAAGAGCTCTTCTAAGGGTACCAAGGCTCGGACCCTTGATGGCTCTTCTTCAAGTGGAACCAAGAAAGGTTTCGTTACTCCTTCTTCTAACCCAAAAGAGGCTGAATGCTTCTATTGCCATGAAAAATCACATTGGAAGCGGAACTGCCCAAAATACCAGCAAGATGTGAAGGATGGGAAAGTTAAACCCAACCATGCAGGTATTTACACTATCATTTCTAATAACTCACCCCATTCTAAATCTTGGGTCCTTGATACCGGTTGTGGTATTCATATTTGTTGTGACTTGTAGGGACTAAGAAGAAGTGAGAATGTGGAGCAAGGAAGAATAAACTTGATCATGGGGAATAGGAAAGCTTTACCTGTCACCAAGATTGGAGTTTATACTTTATCGCTAAGTAGTGGGTTTAGTTTAGATTTGAATAAGTGTTGTTATTTGCCAGAAATGGCAAGAAATATTATTTCCTTTCATGCATTGTATAAACAAGGTTTCACCTTTTCATTTGATAATGAAGTTGGTTCGATTAATGCTTTCTTTAATAATGTTCTTTATTTCAAAGCATTACCTTGTGATGGCGTGTATGAAACAGTATCTGTGGTTGATAACTTAGGAAATAATGTATTGTGTATTGATTCTATTAATAATAATAACTTGGATAAAGTGTCACTATGGCATTGTCGTCTTGGACATATAAGCAAGAAACGCATAGGCCAACTCCAAAAGGATGGAGTCTTGGAGTCATTTGACCTAAAGTCAGATGATAGTTGCGAATCATGCTTACTTGGAAAAATGACAAAGTCACCCTTCACAGGCTCGTGTGAGAAGGGTGAAGGTTTGTTGGACCTTGTACACACGGATGTGTGTGGACCATTCAAACATGCCATAAGGGATGCTAATCGTTATTATTTGACTTTTACTAATGATTACAGTAGATATGGATATGTCTACTTGATCAAGCATAAGTCAGAGACTTTTGAAAGGTTTAAGGAATTTAAACAGGAAGTCGAGAATCAATTGCGCAGGAACATTAAGATGCTCCGATCCGATCGTGGTGGTGAGTATCTTAGTTCAGAGTTCCTTGACTATCTAAGGGAATGTGGGATAGTCTCACAATTGACACCTCCCAGGACACCACAGTTGAATGGTGTGGCTGAGAGGTGTAATCGAACCTTGTTGGATATGGTTCATTCCATGATGAGTCGAGCTTCGCTACCAATCTTATTCTGGGGGTATGCCTTAGAGACTGTCGCCCATATCCTTAATCTAGTCCCTACAAAGACAGTTGCCAAAACTCCTCACGAGATGTGGACTGGTAAAGTACCCAAACTAGACCACATCAAGATTTGGGGTTGCGAGGCTTTCGTGAGACGTGAGACTCATGATAAGCTCGAACCCCGAAGCGAGAGGTGTATTTTCATCAGCTACCCGCAGCAATCCTTTGGTTACTTCTTCTACAGACCTAGTGAAAATGTGGTCTTTGTAGCTAGGAGGGCTTTCTTTAGAGAGATAGAGTTCATAAGCCAAGGAAACAGTGGGAGGAAAGTTGATCTTGAAGAAATTCAAGAGTCAAGCGGTGAAGGAACTTAAAACTCTAGCACTCAACTTGAGGAGGAAACTCCTGTTGAGCCAATTGACAAGTCTGTACCTCTGAGGCGTTCCACAAGGGTTAGGAATGCTCCTGAGCATTACTATGGATTCCATATTACTGCAGAAGGGGATACACTTATCAGTGATGAGACACTGATAGGTCTGGATGAACCTAACAGTTACGCGGAAGCCATGGCAGGCCCTGAGTCAGCCAAGTGGAAAGAGGCAATGGACAGCGAAATACAGTCCATGTATGACAATCAAGTTTGGAATTTGGTTGAGAATGTACCAGGTCATAAGACAGTAGGGTGCAAATGGGTCTTCAAGAAGAAGACCGACATGGATGGTAAAGTACACACTTATAAGGCTAGACTGGTTGCAAAGGGCTTCTCTCAAATTCCTGGAGTGGACTATGATGAGACCTTTTCTCCAGTAGCCAAGATTAAGTCTATTCGGGTTCTGTTGGCCATAGCTGCATTTCATGACTATGAAATATGGAAAATGGATGTTAAAACCGCTTTCCTTAATGGAAAGTTGGTTGAAGATGTTTACATGAGTCAGCCAGAGGGTTTTGTCAGCAACGAGTACCCTAATAGAGTGTGTAAGCTTGAGAAATCCATTTATGGATTGAAGCAAGCACCTCGCAGATGGAATCTTTGCTTTGATGAAAAGGTCAAGGAATTTGGCTTTTCTAGGAGTGAAGATGAGTCTTGCGTGTATGTCAAGGCTAGTGGGAGTATAGTTAGCTTTTTGGTGTTGTATGTGGATGAAATACTACTCATAGGAAATGACATCCCAACTCTGCAGGAAGTTAAGTCCTGGCTTGGGAAGTGTTTCTCTATGAAGGACCTAGGAGAAGCTTCCTATATTCTACGGATAAGGATCTTGAGAGATCGGAGTAAAAGACTAATTGGACTTAGTCAGAGTACCTACTTGGATAAGGTGCTGAAGAGATTCAACATGCAGGACTCCAAGAAAGGAGAGTTACCCATCCAGAGTAACACCAGATTGAGTAAGACACAAAGCCCTAGCACTGAGGCTGAGATAGCAGAAATGAGTCGAATACCTTATGCTTCGGCAGTAGGATCGATCATGTATGCTATGACGTGTACTCGACCTGATGTAGCCTTTGCCCTAAGCATGGTTAGCAGGTATCAGGCGAACCCTGGCAAGGCACACTGGACTGCGGTAAAGAATATCCTCAAGTACCTACGGAGGACTAAGGACTGGGTCCTTACCCTCGGTGGGAGTGATGACTTGAGAGTTGTAGGGTATAGTGATGCTAGCTTCCAGACTGATAGGGATAATTTCCGCTCTCAGTCGGGCTGGGTCTTTACCCTAAATGGAGGAGCAATTTCTTGGAAGAGTTCCAAGCAAGAGACAGTGGCTGATTCAACTTGTGAATCAGAGTATATTGCAGCTAGCGAGGCGGCAAAGGAGGCGATATGGCTGAAGAACTTCATTGGAGACCTTGGAGTTGTACCAGCTATTAAAGAGCCAATGGAAATTTTCTATGATAGTGAAAGTGTTGTTGCCTTAGCCAAGGAACCAAGGGATCACGGGAGATCCAGACTCATCGACAGAAAATACCATTTTATCAGACATCGGATAGAAGAAGGACTCTTCATGGCAAAGAGGATATCATCGGATGAGAACCCAGCAGATCCCCTCACGAAGGGACTGACTCGGGTTAAGCATCTCCAACATGCTCGGAGCATAGGGCTGAAGGATGATATTAGATTTAGTAGTTAGATAACCCAGAAATTTGTAAAGTGTAATTGACATTAGATGATGAATAAAAGGTGTTTTATTTATGAGTAAAGTGTTTCTATCTCTTGTCGATCGTTTACTATATTTCTTTTGCATGTTTTGACTTCCAGAATAATTTTGTTTGGTATAACATATTATTTAAACCTCCACAGTCGGTCATATGTCGGAAGTAGGTATGAATCAAGACTGTCATGATTGGTTGCAGAGGTCTAAGGTGTTGGACAAGGCTACAACAATCATGAGTGCTCATAAGTTCTGAGCATTGGACTCAACCCACGCTCACTGGAATCACTTCATGGAATTCTATCTCGAGTGATCGTGAGACGGTAATATCATATAAGTCTTCAAACCTAGAGATATGATTTGTTACTTACAAGTTGGTTATGCATTGATTGTACGAAAACGCATTGGTAACTCGATGTTATAAAACGTGCTTTTGTGTATAATTCAATGAGTGGTAGAACAAACATATGATTCGAAGTTTATCTGTTCCTTCTTGGATTAGAAGCTGATATATGGGCCCCTCGATGATTTTGTTTTGACCTATGTACCGGGACCGGTCAGAACTAAGTAGATGTGTTCAATTAAGTTCTTTGTCAAACGAATCAGAAATCGGGAAACAAACTACTAGACAATAAGTAAGACATTGTTCCATGTATTTGTCCGACTGATATCTAGAACAGAGGATTATATGATCACTTATCTTAAATGGCGTATCAACATCTTCTCAGTTCCGAGAGACCTTGAAAGAGCTACGATTTTCGGTCGGTTCCTGAAGTACTGGAGTTATAGTTATTAGACTTATCCAAGTGGGAGACTGTTGGATAAGGTGTCTAAGTCTGTAACTATTTCGGGTCAGTACTTGACCCGACCCGGCATGGTCCATTTGGGTTGCATGGCACCATGCAATTGGATAGACTAAATGAGAGGAATAACACTTGGAGATTATTAAAAATTATAAGTTCTAATATATTAATAATATTATTTGATTAGTTTGATCAAAGAATTAATTTGGAATTAATTAAGTGATCAAAAGATAACTAATTAAATATATGGGTTGATTATGTAAATCATTCATATCTTGTATAGTGGGCTAAGAGGCTCCATGGATTATCAAGTTGGGTTCTACCCATAGGATGCTCCATGGATGCTCCATGGGAGTTACAAACCCATGGGTCATGGAAATGAAGAGTCATGACACATTAGGGTTTACATGGTGTAACCCTAGATGTGTCAACACTATATAAGAGTCCCATTCTCCACCAAAATCGGTTACACATAAGAAACAAGAGGGCTAGGCCGATTTCAAGAAGTGTGTGTTCTCTCAAAAGTCTTTCCAAGAGCATTTGGTGTTGTGTGAAGCATTTGAGGCATCACACTTGGGGTGCTAGGCTTACAAGGTTTCAAGGAACATAAGCAACAACAAGGTAAGTTATTCTATCTTTCATTTAAGTTAGAAATTGTTCCCCATGTATGCTAGATAGGAATATAACCTTGGAATTCAACTTTGCATGATAATTAGACAAACATAGATCCAAGGTTATTAGGGTTGCATGTACACTTAGGAAGTGTTAGAATGCTCAAAACCCATCATTATATACTTACTAAACATCTTGTTTCAGGCCGTTTTCAAACACATTATCAAACTACTTTTAAAACATTTTTAGACTTCTTTTTAAAACCCTTTTCAAACTGCTTTTAAACTCTTTTAAACTCTTTTACTTTCAAAATCATATTCCTTTATTTATTAGAGTATAAATATGCTTTAATGGACTTAGGACTAATGTTAATAACCTTGACTCATGTTCCTTGTTTGGTTGTGGGCTTAGGGTAGGATACACTAGTCCGACTGTTGATTAACTCATAATTATGCATGCTAAATACATATGAGAATATTAAATCTTACCTCTAAAATTTATACTTAACCCAATTGTTTAAATTGAGCAATTGAGTATTTTCTTCAAATTAGATACAAAACAAAACATACTAGTAAACTATAATAGCTATAGTTTAGAGAACTTATACATATACATATACACGTACACGTACAAAAAGAATACTATATGTATACATTTACAAAAGGAACATATACATTTACAAAAAGGAACATATACATTTGCAGAAGGATCATGTACAATTTAGAAAGGATCATGTATAATAGAACAAGAACGAGACAACAATAATATGATATCCTACTTCATAGCACAACAATACTCTTGTTGTGTCACGTTTTTGTAACCAGAGTCTCCTGGAGGGAGAGCGGGCATTATGTGTATAGATCTATACAGGAAACATACTCCCACACCCCGACTGTTAGCTACAGTCCGGGCCAATAAGGCTAAAGGGTGACAAAATGTCACATCGTTTCGACGCCGGATGATCTTCGTGTTTATAGCAGTCAATTAGCATGGTTACAACTCTATCACATTTTCATCTAAATTAACCAACCCAGTTATAAGATGGCAAACTTGTTGGATTAATGTCTAAGTCAGTAACCATATTTGGTATATACTTTACCCGACTGTGCATGGTCCTTTTGGGTTGCCTTCACCAAAGCAACTTGACAAGGTAATTTGATATGAGAGAGGAGATATTATGATTTATTAATATATTATAAGAATAATATATTAAAGGAGAAATCATATTTATTTAATTAGTATTAGTCATAAATTAATTAGGAATTAATTTGGTGACTAAAAGAGATTAATTAAATAAAGGGGTATAAACTGTCAAATGTGTGATAGTTGAGTTTTGGGCTAGGAAACCTAATGGACTAAGGGGGAACGAAATTATGATGAAGGATCATCATATTTTCGTCCAAGGCCTCATTCCATAAGGTTCCTTGGGCTGCTTGGTGGCTAAGCTGTCCATTAGGGTTTAGACTAAAACCCTAGCACCCTATAGTATAAATACATGCCCTATGCTTCAATTTGAGGCCACTTGATTCCAAGGGAACCCTAGGGCCGAAATTAGCATCATTCCCTTCTCTCTCTTAGTTGCCTTCTTGCTTCAAGGTGTTTGTGAGCCATTAGAGGCACTACAATTGTGGTGCTTGCTTTCAAGAGTTCAAGAGAGTTCAAGAGATCAAGGAAACTAGTTGTTATTGCTATATAACAACAAAGGTATGTCTACTACACTTCTATGTAATTTTCGAAAATTATAGAAGCATGCCAGGGTTTATTTTGTGTTCATAAAGTTGTATGTCTCATAGTGAAAACATAGATCCAACTAGGGTTGCATGCACACATAGGATTGTTTGTATTAAACCTATCAGTGGTATCAGAGCCATTGGTTTTTTGTTTTCAATTGGATTTGATACATATTATGAATTTGACAAATTAGGGTTTATGGCAAGTAAACCCTAAGGCTTGGTGATTTTCGCAAATTAGGGTTGCAAAACCCTAGTTGGCAATTTTTGATAGGGTTCTTAAAACCTTTTTGCCTAGCCTCCAAATTTCGAAATTAGGGTTAAGAAACCCTAGGGATTTCGAAAATCCCTTGACCCCCAAGATAAGATCCCAAGATTTTAGGGATTTGGATATTGCTATCTTTGTGATTATCAATTTAATTGTTTAAACTAGATAATTGAAGATCTTGTATTATCCTTTCCATATATTTAAAAAAAATCTAGGGGATAAAAGGATTAAATAAATTAATAGTTTGATTTTATGATAAACCTTAAAGATTTAATATTTCAAATTAATTGTTTGATTTTGATAATTATTAAATCAAAGTTTTTTTTTTGGTGTTTAAAATTTTAAATTAAATAACCTTAATTTTCGAAAAAATTTTAATACACATTAAGATACTAGTATTTTGAAATGCTTTAAAATACACCCTTATACAATTATGATATTATAAGATTAATTATTATATATGTATAAGAATAAGCTAGTCTTATCGCTAGTAAGCCTCATTCACGAAGCCGGTCTATAAGGTGGGTATAAGGTTGCTGCCTATAAAATGGCGCTTAATGGATGTACACTCACATCTACCGCTTGCTTGACTGGTGGAGGGTCGTTAGCCGAACGGATAGGATAGGGCACTTAATTCCTCATTAAAAGTATAATGGAAATATTAAAGTAACTACATTGTTTTACAAATTCCCACTCTTAGTTACTTTAGGGTAAAATGTGAAAATGATGCTAATCCATGGAATTACACTTCGTACCCTTGTCAAACATTGATGGAGCGCGTGTGGTTAACCGGCACATCAATTTGGGGATGACATTGGTAGCGAAGGGTGACTCGATGGTTGTCATAGATCAAATGGAGCGTGTGTGGTTCACCGGCACATTGATTAGGTGATAAAGACATTGAGTGCACCACGTTGATTCGCATGGTTATTCACAAATTTGTTTGCGATCCTCGGCATCCCAGTCGCAAATTTGAAATGCATATCGAGATTTAAACATGCCATTGAAAAGTTCAATGAATCTCAGAGATATAGGAGTTTTCAATACATTTAAAACCTAAATTGTTTTTTCGTTTTTCATGGTGAGAATTAGTGAATCGTCATTCACTTACCTTCAAATTATTTACTTTTAGAGTACGGCATCCCTTTCTAAGTTGTAAATAATGTTGTTGGATCCTAGCCCTAATTACTCATTTGGGTGTTTAATTAGGGATTCATTTCTAATCAAACTTTGTTCCTTTCCTTTTCAGATGTCTGCAAACAACAACAACAACAACGCTTCTGGGTCATTCTCGTTGATGAACTTGTGTCAGAAAGTGACATTTGATGGTTCAAACTTCAACGAGTGGATGAGGTATACTCGCATGATCACACGCTACGAGGACAAAGAATATGTCCTCGATGAAAAGCTTGAGAAGATCATCCCAGATGTTGCTACTCCTGAGGAATTGGCCGCCTTTGAGGCCCACGAGCGTGATGCCACGAAAGTTCACTGCATCATGCTGGCCACCATGAACCTCGAACTCCAAAAGTCCTATGAGGACATGTATCCATATGAAATGCATCAGGATTTGCTGGACAGGTATCACCAGAGCGCGAGGCAAGAGCGCTATGAGATCATTACTAACATGATCACCGCTAAGATGGGGAGTGGAGAATCCCTAACCTCTCATTTGCAGAAAATGCAGAGGTATGTTGATCGTCTTCTCAAACTTAATGTTAAGTTTGATGAGGATTTGGCTATCGACATAATCCTCCACTCCTTGCCCTCCTGCTACAATCAGTTTAGGATGACCTACCATATGAACAAAGAGGAGGTCTCCTTGAGCAAGCTCCAAGGACTCTTGAGGACTGCTGAGAGCAACCTCAAATACAAATCCGTTGCACCGTCACCTGCTGTGGCCGCTCCTGTGATGGCGATAGGTCAAGGAAAGGGTAAAAAGAGGAAGACTCCATGTAAGAGCCACCATAAGGGGAAACCCCGTGATGGTTCGTCATCAAGTGGGACCAAAACAGGCCCCGTTAAACCCTCTTCCGATCCTAAAGAAGCAGAGTGCTTCTATTGCCACCAAAAGGGCCACTGGAAGCGAAGCTGCCCACAATATCTGCAGGACATAAGAGATGGGAAGATCAAGCCCACATTTGCAGGTATGTATTCTATTAAATCTAATAACTCATCATTTGCTACTTCATGGGTTCTTGATACAGGATGTGGTTACCACATTTGTTCTGATTTGCAGGGCCTAAAAGGAAGTAGGGAGATGGAGCATGGGAAGATGAACCTGATTATGGGAAACAGAAGATCGTCGCCTGTGACCAAATTCGGTGTTTATTCTTTAGTGTTAAGTAATGGGTTAGGAATAGATTTAGAGAATTGCTGTTATTCGCCAGATATGGCAAGAAACATTATTTCTTTTCACGGGTTGTTTAGAAAAGGTTTCAGATATTCTTTTGATAATAGTAATGGTTCTATTAATGTTTATTTGAATGGTGTCTTTTATTTCAATGCATTACCTTGTAATGGGATTTATGAATCAGTGATGATTGTTGATAATTTTGGAAATAATGTTTTGAATATAGATTCGTCTACTAGTCTAGACAAAGCATGCTTGTGGCATTGTCGCCTTGGCCATGTCAACAAGAAACGCATAGCCCAACTCCAAAAGGATGGAGTCTTGGAGTCATTCGACCTTAGGGACGATGACACGTGTGAGTCTTGTTTACTTGGGAAGATGACCAAGTCACCCTTTACTGGCACTTGTGAAAGGGGTGAGGGTTTATTGGATCTCATACACACCGATGTGTGTGGGCCCTTTAGATCCACCACAAGGGATGCTTGCCGCTTCTACGTGACTTTTACAGATGATTATAGCAGATATGGATATATCTACTTGATCAAGCAAAAGTCGGAAACCTTTGAAAAGTTCAAAGAGTTTAAGAATGAAGTGGAGAATCAGCTGGGCAGGAAAATCAAGATGCTTCGGTCAGACCGAGGAGGAGAGTACCTAAGTCTTGAGTTTCACGACTATCTAAAAGAATGTGGAATCGTTTCACAATTGACGCCTCCGAGAACGCCACAATTGAATGGTGTGGCTGAGAGACGTAATCGGACCTTGTTGGACATGGTTCGTTCTATGATGAGTCGGACTTCGTTACCAATAGCTTTCTGGGGGTATGCCTTAGAGACTGCCGCCCGTATACTTAACTTAGTTCCCACTAAGAAGGTTTCCAAGACTCCTCACGAGATGTGGACAGGGAAGGCTCCCTCGTTGGCACATATCAAGGTTTGGGGTTGTGAGGCTTTCGTAAGACGAGAGACTCACGACAAACTAGAACCTCGTAGTGAGAAGTGTTATTTCATCGACTATCCGCAGAAGTCTTTTGGCTACCTTTTCTATAGACCGAGTGACAATGTTGTCTTCATTGCTAGAAGAGGAGTTTTCCGAGAAAAGGAATTGATAGGCCAAGAAGACAGTGGGAGGCAAATTGAACTTGAAGAAATTCAAGATCAAAGCGATGAAGGAATCTCTGACACTGGCACTCAACTTGAGGAGGAAACTCCTGTTGAACCTGTTGACGTCTCCTTACCTCTTCGACGTTCCTCTAGGGCTAGTGTTCCACCCCAGTTTTATGGTTTTCATATTACTACTGAAGGGGATACATTTATTAGTGATAGTACACTAGTAAATTTGGATGAACCTAGCAGCTATAAGGAAGCCATGGCAGGCCCAGAGTCTGCAAAATGGAAAGAGGCTATGGACAATGAGATTCAGTCCATGTACGACAACCAAGTTTGGAATTTGGTTGATAATGTACCGGGTCGTAAGACAGTCGGGTGCAAGTGGATCTTCAAGAAGAAGACGGACATGGATGGGAAAGTGCATACTTATAAAGCGCGATTGGTTGCGAAGGGCTTTACTCAAACTCCCGGAGTTGACTATGATGAGACCTTCTCACCAGTTGCGAAGATAAAGTCTATTAGGGTGATGCTTGCCATAGCTGCGTTTCATGATTATGAAATATGGCAGATGGACGTGAAGACCGCTTTCCTTAATGGAAAGTTGGCTGAGGATGTCTACATGAATCAGCCAGAGGGTTTTGTCGATGTGAAGCATCCGAATAGAGTATGCAAGCTTGAGAAATCTATTTATGGATTGAAACAAGCATCTCGCAGATGGAATCTTTGTTTTGATGAGAAGGTTAAAGAGTTTGGTTTTCTGCGAAGCGAAGATGAATCTTGTGTGTATGTTAAAGCCAGTGGGAGTATAATAAGCTTCCTCGTATTGTATGTCGACGACATACTACTCATAGGAAACGATGTCCCAACCTTGCAGGAGGTCAAGTCCTGGCTTGGGAAATGTTTCGCTATGAAGGACCTCGGAGAAGCCGCCTATATTCTGGGAATAAGAATAGTAAGAAACAGGGAAAAGAGACTGATAGGACTCAGTCAGGATACATACTTGGAAAAGGTACTAAAGCGTTTTAGTATGGAAAATTCCAAGAAAGGGGAGTTGCCAATCCAAAGCAATACCAAGCTGAGTAAGACTCAGAGCCCGAGTACAGAGACAGAGATAGCTGACATGAGCCGAGTACCTTACGCTTCCGCAGTAGGCTCTATCATGTACGCTATGACTTGTACTCGCCATGATGTGGCCTTCGCTTTAAGCATGGTCAGCAGATATCAGGGGAATCCTGGTAGAGCACATTGGATTGCAGTTAAGAATATTCTTAAGTACCTTCGGAGGACCAAAGAATGGTTTCTAGTCCTCGGTGGGAGTGATGACTTAAGGGTACGAGGGTACAGTGATGCTAGTTTTCAGACGGATCGGGATAACTTCCGATCGCAGTCGGGCTGGGTCTTTACCCTAAATGGAGGAGCAGTGACTTGGAAAAGTTCCAAGCAAGAGACCGTAGCTGATTCAACGTGCGAATCAGAGTATATTGCGGCGAGCGAAGCGTCAAAGGAGGCTATATGGTTGAAGAACTTCATTGGAGACCTTGGAGTTGTGCCATCCATAAAGGAGCCCGTGGAAATTTTCTGTGATAATGAAGGAGCGGTTGCCTTAACCAAGGAACCAAGGGATCATGGCAGATCTCGACATATCGACAGGAAATACCACTTTATTAGACATCGGGTAGAAGAGGGACTCCTCGTTGTGAAGAGGGTATCGTCAGAAGATAACCCAGCAGATCCCCTTACGAAGGGACTGAGTAGGGTCAAGCATTTGCAGCACGCTAGGAGCGTAGGGCTGAAGGACGATATTAGTTTAGATTAGATAGGTAGGAAACTTGTAATAGATAATGTCATATTCAACTAATGATGATTAAATAAAGGTGTGTTATTTATAAGAAAGTTTCTATCTTGTGTTGATTATTTATCTATTGTGTCGATTTTGCATGTTTTGACTTCCTGAATAATAAGATTATTCGAACAGTTCACAATCGCTCATATGTTGGAAGTAGATATGAAGGAAGATTGTCATAAATTTGTTTGTAGATTGTCTGAAAAGTTTTAGACATAGCAAAGGTTTGCTGCAAAGTTTATGAGTGCTTATGAAATTTGTATTAAGCATTGAAATAGACCCACACTTGCTGGTATTACTTCATGAATGTTATCACAAGTGATCGCAAGATGATAATATCATATAATCTTTAAACCTAGAGATATGGTTATTGTTTGCTGGTTGATTATACATTGATAATGCGAAAACGCATCAGTAACTTGATGTTATAAAACGTATTATTGTGTGTGGTTTAACTAGTAAATGATAAAGGCATATTAGTCGACGTTTTTCTGTTCCTTTTATTCTATGAGGATAAAAGCGATATCTCAGCCGCTTGATGATTTGGTTTGACTTATGTGCCGGGCCCGGTCAAGATAAAGTTGATGTGTTCAACTGAGTTCTATGTCGAACAAATCAGAGATCAAGAAATAAAATGCTAGACAATAAGTATTGTTAGCATGATATCTAGAACAGAGGATTATATGATCCCTTATCTAAAGGACGGATTATTGGTCAGGGTTGACAGCGGCTATTGAAAGCTACGATTGCTATCGGGTACGGAAGTAATACGTGAGATATAGTTACTAGATTTATCCAAGTGGGAGACTGTTGGATTAATGTCTAAGTCAGTAACCATATTTGGTATATACTTGACCCGAGTGTGCATGGTCCTTTTGGGTTGCCTTCACCAAAGCAACTTGACAAGGTAATTTGATATGAGAGAGGAGATATTATGATTTATTAATATATTATAAGAATAATATATTAAAGGAGAAATCATATTTATTTAATTAGTATTAGTCATAAATTAATTAGGAATTAATTTGGTGACTAAAAGAGATTAATTAAATAAAGGGGTATAAACTGTCAAATGTGTGATAGTTGAGTTTTGGGCTAGGAAACCTAATGGACTAAGGGGGAACGAAATTATGATGAAGGATCATCATATTTTCGTCCAAGGCCTCATTCCATAAGGTTCCTTGGGCTGCTTGGTGGCTAAGCTGTCCATTAGGGTTTAGACTAAAACCCTAGCACCCTATAGTATAAATACATGCCCTATGCTTCAATTTGAGGCCACTTGATTCCAAGGGAACCCTAGGGCCGAAATTAGCATCATTCCCTTCTCTCTCTTAGTTGCCTTCTTGCTTCAAGGTGTTTGTGAGCCATTAGAGGCACTACAATTGTGGTGCTTGCTTTCAAGAGTTCAAGAGAGTTCAAGAGATCAAGGAAACTAGTTGTTATTGCTATATAACAACAAAGGTATGTCTACTACACTTCTATGTAATTTTCGAAAATTATAGAAGCATGCCAGGGTTTATTTTGTGTTCATAAAGTTGTATGTCTCATAGTGAAAACATAGATCCAACTAGGGTTGCATGCACACATAGGATTGTTTGTATTAAACCTATCAAAACTAATATTTGAGTATCATTAATTAGTACAAACAGGTTATTTACATTGCTATAAAAGAATAAACAACAAATGATGCGGTCTTGGTAAGAGACTACATTTTCATAATAAGCAGGAAATATAGGATTTTCTGGAAAAACAAATAAACCTTTTTATGAGACAACAATAACCCATCTTCTAAAGTAAATACAATATAATGACACTAAATTGCTTATGAAATCACCATCTTAAATGTTGATCCTCTCCTGAAAAATAATTTGTATCCTCAGGTCACCAATAGACAGGTACAGATGGTCAGGTATTGCGAAGACGAAGCTTATTCAAGACTCGTCTCATTCTTTTGATAATACTTTCATTTTTGGTGTCATTTAAACTTTACAAAGAACACACTTGTATTAACTATACTATTTAATGCAATGGATGTGGTTGCTTGATTTACTATATTGCATTGTTATGATACTATACATGATGTCCTCCACCCTAGAACGTTTCCGCCGTTCCGGTTTTATGGTATGACAGATTGGTATCCGAGCATTGTTTATAGCGAATGAAGTATATCAACCCATAAAAGATATATAACTATAAACACAATGGGATTAAAACACTCTAACCAAGAGTTATACTTTTAAAAATATATACAAGTATTTTTATTAAAAGTATACATACATGCATTCATACTAGGATCAATATCATACTAGAACAGAACAAAAGTATTTTGATTGTTGGACAGCACAAGTAGGCTTGGGAACATATAATCAAATCTGGGAGTGATATAGCCCGATCAACTATATCTTTTCAAGAAGTGATTAGCATGTGCCTAGGAATGGTTGTGCTGTTGCAGCAAGACTAAAAACTTACCAACACTACTACAATGAAAACTTTAGAACATAACATAAACTTAAAATACTATAGGAGTATTTTGTGTTACTATAATTACTTATTTGAGAACTAAAAGGTCTTTATTAATAAGTCAATAGTTGTTGAGTGGATACGTTAAGGTTATATGTGACTAGGGTGTCATAAACTTAGAATCTAAGATCTTTGATTTACTTCCTGTTCCTTGTTTGGTTGTGGATTTAGAGTTAGGATCACTTATTCGAAGGTCTATCCTGTTTTGGTTACATAGGACTGGTATGCACTATGCAAGTATTGAAGTAACTAATAAGGATCATCCCATAATTATCTTAAGTAGTACATCTATTAACTATCTATTTCATCCCTTTTCTCGCTTAGATAACATGGTTGGATTCAATCTCCCTGACGACCCGTACTTTCCCAACCAAGGTAATGGTGGATGGCTCGATGTAGAGCCAAAAGAGAATCATTCAATCCCATTGGATGATGACTTCGTAGAGCAATTACCTGAAGAGTCCGACTCAGAGCCTGAAGTCGAGAATCTACCTCAAGTGGCCCCAAATACCAAATCCTAACCACCGGCTTGAATTCCATGGTCCAATGCTTATGTGGGTTAGGAGTTTGAATAGGTGGAGCCATAAGCAAGGCCAACCCCTCCCATACAATGAAGACCGTGACTTCTACAATATGAATGAAGGAGGCCTCGTAGACAGGGCCCTCCTAATTCTGGTTTACCGAGTGGCTCTCAATGTTGAGCTAAGTGTGGCAGCCATTCAGAAAACTGTGGAACTTGAGGCGGATTCAAGCGCTTGTGCGGACCACATTTGTTGTCTTGAAGTTGCTCAGGGGAGATCTATGAGAGACAATGAGGCTTTGCAGCAAGAGCTAGCTGCAACTCGAGCTGAAGTCATAGAACTCTAAGCACGCCAGTCCGCTTATGAAAGACACCTTCTTGACATGGAGCGTCAACTGGCAGGTTTGAGGGTTCACTCGAGGAGTACCCGTCGCTGGTAGAAGATGATCTACTCGTCCTTTCTTTTTGATTTAAGGAATAGCCTTCTTATCTATGCTCTAAGTAGCACTTTTCCCTGTAAATATTCTTGTCTAGCAAGTACGGTTCCACTAAATCCATATGTTGTCAAGTTTTTCCTCTGTTGGTATGGTTGTAAGACCTGTTCGAAGGTCGAATTTTCATAACTCTATGTAACTTCTATACCAACTATTATGATAGATATTGTTTCCACTAGTGATCATCTCTATTAAACTCTAATCTAGCTCAATATTTCTCTTGGTAACCCTAATGAAGTCTTATCATCATTTTATCGTTTATAGCTAAAAGATGCCGCCTCACAAACATCCAAATAGAAACCCTCCCATAAATCAAACTCCTCCTCCACCTCCACCACAGTTCGATGCAACGATGTTCCAAGCTGTTATGACTACGGCTGTAACCACAACCATGGCGCAGATGAATTCTGATGGTGTCAGTGGAGCTGGAACATGCACTAACTCTAACCACGGTGATAGCAAAATGCATACACGAGAGTGTACCTACAAGGACTTCACCAACTGCAAACCCAGGACCTTTAATGGGACTGGGGAAGTCATTGCCTTGTCGTAATGGATTAAGAAGACAGAGTCGATCTTTGAGATCTACTCCTGCCCGAAGGTTAGCAAAGTAAAGTTTGTCGCTTTTACCTTCTCTAATAGAGCCCTGATGTGGTGGAATGGCCATGTCAAGTCACTCACCCTAATAGGGGATAACGAAATGGTCTGGGATACACTGAAGGACCTTATGTTGGCAGAGTACTGCCCAAGTGGTGAAATTCAGAAGCTCGAGCAGGAGCTATGGAGCCTTAAGATGAAAGGTTCTGATTTAGTGGCCTACACAGCAAGATTCAGTGATTTAGTGGTCGTATGTTCAGGCATCGTCCCCACCAAAAGCAAGAAAATCGAGAAATTTATATGGGGGCTAGTACCTCCATTTCAGGGAAACATTCTAGCATTGAACCCGGCTACATTCAAATGCCAAGTGGTTGGCACAATGACTGGTGGACCACGGAGTCCCACCACGAGTAACCATAACTACCGCTATTGTACCAGAACCAGCCAAAACAAGTAATAATAAGAGGAAGATCTGGGATAATAAGATCAAAGCAGCACAACCCTCTGCAAAGAAACAACAGATTGTGGATGTTCATTTTGCAAAAACTCCCGCAACCCCTGAACCAGCGAAACAATATGCAGGGAGCCTACCCAAGTGTAACAAGTGCAGTTTCCATCACAACGGCCCCTACCGAGAAATGCATTATTTTAACTGTCACAGGAAGGGGCACATGGCCCATTTCTGCAAAGCACCAGCTAGGCCAATCAACCAGGTCCCTGGCACAGGAGCAATCCAGGCCTGCTACGGGTGTGGCGAAAACGGGCACTTCAAAAGAGATTTCCCTAAAGCCAAGAATGCTGGCGGAACAGGAAGACTGCTTGCTATCGGTCACGAGGAAGCAATGGCGGACCGCACCGTAGTCACGGGTATGTTCCTCCTCAATAAATCATATGCGTGCATACTATTCGATAGTGGAGCGAAGAGAAGTTTCGTGAACCAAGAATTTAAGCACTTACTTAATCAAACTGCGCAAGCACTAAAACAAACGTCCATCGTAGAAATGGCTAATGGAAAGACCGAGACTTCTAACGAAATTTTCATAGGATGCACTGTCTCCTTAAATAGCCATTCGTTTTCAATCGACCTCATGTTGGTATCAATTAAAAGTTTTGATGTCATTGTTGGCATGGACTGGTTAAGTCTCCATCATGCTGACATTTTGTGCTTTGAAAAAGCCGTTCGTCTTCACCTATCGTCTAATGAAACACTAGTTATCTGTGGCCACAAAACAGGCACGAGCCTTCGTATCATCTCAAGTATGCGAGCACAGAAGCACTTACGAAAGTAATTCCTTGCTCATATAGTCGACATGAGTCAAGAGACGAAAGACATAAAGAACATCCCAGAAGTATGCGACTTTCCCGACATCTTTCCAGAAGAACTACCAGAATTACCACCTCAACGTCAAGTCGAGTTCAGGATTGACTTAGTTCTAGGGGCTACCCCAGTCGCCAAATCGCTTTATCGTTTAGCACCAGCTGAGATGCAGGAACTATCCGGTCAACTGAACAAACTGCTCAACAAGGGCTTCATTAGACCAAGCTTCTCACCCTAGGGAGCATCGGTCTTATTCGTGAAGAAGAAAGACAGCTCTTTCCATATGTGCATCGAATATCGTGAGCTTAACAAGTAAACCATTAAGAACCGTTATCCTCTTTTGCGCATCGACGACTTGTTTGAACAACTCCAAGGAGCGAGCTACTTTTCAAAATTTGATTTAAGATCCGGGTACCATCAGCTGCGAGTTTTAGAAGAAGATGTTCCCAAAACGGCCTTCCGAACTCGCTATGTCCACTACGAGTTTGTAGTCATACCTTTCGGATTATCAAACGCGCCCGCAGTGTTCATGGATTTAATGAACCGAGTATGTCGTTCTTACCTAGATAAGTTCATGATAGTGTTTATCGACGGTATACTTATCTACTCGCGCAGTAAAGAGGAACATAGTCAACATCTACGACAAGTCTTACAAACACTGCGAACTAAGAAACTTTATGCGAAATTCTTTAATTGCGAGTTTTGGATTAGAAGAGTCGAATTTCTAGGTCACGTGGTAAGCAAAGAAGGCATTCACATGGACCCTTCAAAAATCAAGGCAATAGAAAACTGGTCAGCACCAAGGACGCCTACGGAAATTCGTCAATTTCTAGGTCTCGCTGGCTACTACCGCAGGTTTATTCAGAACTTCTCTAGAATCGCAAAACCACTTACTACATTGACCCAGAAAGGTGTGGCCTTTGATTGGGAAGATAAACAAGAGAAGGCGTTTCAAACTCTGAAACGAGCCTTATGCAGCGCACCGATACTATCCCTCCCAGAAGGGATAGAAGACTTTGTAGTTTATTGTGATGCATGCAACCAAGGGCTTGGGTGCATTCTCATGCAACGAGGAAAGGTCATCGCTTATGCCTCAAGACAGCTAAAGACACACGAAGTCAACTACACCACACACGATCTTGAGTTAGGAGCAGTGGTATTTGTTCTAAAGATTTGGAGACACTATTTGTATGGTACAAAGAGCACTATCTTTACAGACCACAAAAGCCGTCAACATATATTCGACCAGAAGGAGCTCAAATGAGGCAACGACGGTGGGTCGAGCTGCTTAATGACTACGAATGTGACATTTGTTATCATCCCAGTAAATCCAACGTAGTAGCTGACACCCTAAGTCGGAAAGAATACTCTGGTCGTAGAGTCAAATCATTAACTATGACTATCCATTCACATCTGTCCACACAAATTAAGGAGGCGCAGCTAGAAGCCTTGAAACCTGAAAATGTGGCGGGTGAATCCCTGAGATGGATGGATAAAAACTTGGAATTCAAGGGTGGAGGAGCCTTATATCTCATGGACCGGATTAGGGTTTCGAGATCTAGTGTTAGGGACTTGGAGGGTGGAAATGAGACCAACACCTTGGGGTTAAAGTGTTTAAATTTTGTGCAAACCCCTGAAATTAGGGTTTGATCTTTACCAGCCTACTCGTCGAGTTGAGGCCTCCCAACTCGTCGAGTAGGTTACTTAAAATGTGCGGTCCTTATGATCTCTACTCGACGAGTTTGGGGCTCCCAATCGTCGAGTTGCTCCATAAAATAGAATAATTTATAAGTTAAATACATACTAAGAACCAAAAGTTACACAAATAAAAATAGATTATAATTGTTAAGAAATGATTTGTGAAAGTCTTAAATACATTATATATATATATATATATATATATATATATATATATATATATATATATATATATATATATATATATATATATATATATATATATATGGAAAACAACCAATAATACATACTAAATCAAACAAATAGTCACATGCATATGCATAGAATATTACTAAACCTAAAAGATATTACTAAAACTAACAATTCACATTATATTTATTTAAAAATTATACCAATACACACTCCAATACCAAATCAAATACAAAATATATATATTCAAGTTAAATCAATACATTTAAAGTACACTCAAATTAATTAATTTGAAGATTACATCACATTTCAATATATCTAAGTTTACACACAAAAGGAATTTGAAGATTATTTCACATTTCAATATATCTAAGTTTACACAAGAAATGTGTGTTTCCCTTCTGAAACGGTCAAGAATCACCAAAGATGCAACATCTAGTCTTCACTCTTCTCCTTCGTTCTAGTCAAGAACACGGTCTTGTTCTTGACAAATCAGTCAAGCCAATGGACATGAAAACTTCATTGCTTCTCCTTCATTTTCCCTGTCAAAACACCAAAGCTTATCCAACCAATGCAAACACCCATGGATTTTTGTCAAAAATCAAACCCATATCCCCTTCATTATCATCGATTTCCAGGAAAACCTAAACACCTCAATAATTTCTATTAAACCCCAAATAAAATAAAAAAGAATTTTTTTTACCTGTTGATGATCGACGACCAGTAAACCACCGAACCATTACTCCTCCTCCTTCCTCCTCCCTGTTCGCAGTGGGAATCCACCATCGATCCGCCTCTTGATTGGGGACTGTTAACACGCTCTGCGGCCGGCCAAAGACCGGAGTCCCTCGCTTCTTTCTCTGCCGTTTCCGATCGACCCTAGACCTCCGAAGGTCTCGCCTTTGCTGCATCCCCCTGAAATCACAGCCGTTTCGCTGCTTCTTCACCACCTGCGTCGCTTCGCTCGCGTCGCCTCGGAAACAAACCTCCCTTCCCCCGTCGCACATCTCCATCAGAGCAGGAAGAAGCTTCGTTGCTTCCTCCCTTCATCCATTCGGTCTCGTCGATCTCCCCCTGCCGCCACTTTGCTGAGCCGTCGTCACCACCGCTGGTTGTCACTGTGAGTAGTCGAGCATCGCCACCTTGAAAAATTCCATTCCCATTCTTTCGTTAATTATCAGTCGAGCATGGGACCTCGAAGTGGGTCTCGATTTCCTCTTCACGATCTGGAAAATTAAACACCTGATCTGGAATTTGAACAGGCAACCAAACTTGTATTTATTTTAATTAAAGCACACCCCAAAGTTTACTGATATTGCCAACCATCGTCCTCAAAACTAATCCCATTCTCAAACTTGGGTTTAAAATGTTCACTTCAGCCCCCTATTTCGGAAATGGATTGCCATATCAGTCCCTTGGGGATGATTTTAACAAAATCAAACCCTAGCATTTATTTATTTTAACGAATACCACCCTATACATGATAACTATACCAAAACTACCATTTGGTTTATTAGGCAATATAAATAGACTTGGTGACTCGTTTTAAACGCAAGGAACAATTAATTTTGTGGTTTCTCGCATTGCACTTCACCAAAACAAATCTACTCCGCGTTCACGCATCAAGGCTCAGTGCTTACGATATTTTTTTATATTTTAATTATTTTGCGCGCGCGGGGGAGGGGGGGATACATATGCCTAAATATTTTGTTTATAAAAATCAATTTCTTTTTATGCGAAAATACAATTAATCTAGTTTATAAAAATATTATTATTTAACTGTGACATCCCCATTTTCACGGCCAGAAAAGACCGATTTTGTTTATGCTTTATAAAAAGCAGAGTATCTCTTTTAATAAAAATGTTGCGGAATTTGTTCCCAGCAAAACATGATAAATACGTTTTCAAAGCATCTCCGAAGAAAAGTATTTTTATTAATTTTAAAACATTTGGGATGTCATTGCCAATACAGAAACATAAACATAAATAGAACTTACATTCATTATCACTAGTGATTTATATCTCCTTAATCTCTCAGTGTAATGTGACTTCATATCAACACCTGTGATATAAATAAACTGAGTGAGTCAGGTTGGGAAACCTGGTGAGTACATATGGTTTTCAACCCACAATAATATAATTATTTTGCTTAATCATCAAACAAATAACCTAATTACTCATCCCCATTATCTTCTTTACTCTTAAGTACCTTCCCTAAGGATTTATCCTAAAGGTCGTCTCCTACATCATATTTACCTCTTATCTCCTTACATCGCATTTCTTTATATGTTTAATCCTAAGGACTTTCCCTAAGGATCATCGCCTACATCGCATAGACAATATTGATTCAGGGATTACTCCCTCAATACGTGCCCAACAGGGTTAGGGTATCATCGCATGAATACGTAGTTACAACATCGTCTGAACTCGTAATTCATAGTAAGGGGTTAGAGTATCATCGCATGAATACCTAGTTACAACATCGCTTGAACTCGTAATTCATCACCTACAGGTTATGAGCCTGCTGGTGTTTCCACGGGGTTGTCTATAATAGTTTGTGGTCGCCATCTATACTCTGGTAGATGACTACATCTCCAAATTGTCAGACAAGGTTATAGTATCCTTCATCCTACATCACCGATTCCTCATCACCTAATTATCATCACCTTCCTATCATCACCTATCTCTGATCATTTTATTTCATCACACACCATCTATTTCATCTACCCATATTTTATCCCAAAATATTTGTAGATATAAAATAAATATACAGTTTAAATAATTTAAAACATGTATAAAATCATTCATCCAGCATAGACAGCAAGTATTTGGATAATATGCACACATAACCCGTAATTCATATAAAATACTTCATATCTATGTGTAAGATGAAAGTAACTATGCACTCACTTGAAAATGTGGTGATTCTGAACTCAGACAGCGCTTCGCTTCTTAAAAATAATTTCCTTCGACGAAACCTAGTATTATTACCACTAGAGTGTAGCCTATTATTCGCCGAGACTAATTAATAGTCTAGCTATTATTACTGTTATATAAGCGTTAAACAATACTTATATAACCCATAATAATAGTTTAAGTACTTATTATAAGTTCCTAATAACGTTACTACAATTAAATAAAAGCTATATTAAAAATAGCGTAGGCGTAGCTCACTCACAGTGGTTTTATAGAAAACTGGGCTTTGCTTGGAGAAGCGTTCCCGAGCCGAAAAGCTCTTCTTCTCGGAGCTGTCGAGCACTCTGGGGATTCTGTCTCGTGCTAGGGAGGTTCCCTAGGCTTTTCGGGGGGTTTCGGGGCTAGAGAGAGGTTCTAGAGAGAGAGTAAGAGAAGAAAGAATGGAAAAGGTGTGAAGAAAATGAGGGTGGGAGAGGTTCTATTTCTAGTGTGAAATATGGTTGAACTTGGTTCCACATGTCACCATCTGGTGGCAAGACTTGGGGAGAAAGCAATGGCCAAGATTGTGTCACGTCACCCATTTTCGCACAGCACACTTCCGACTTCTAAAATCCGTAACTTTCACATACGAGCTCCGTTTTTGACGTTCTTTATATCCACGCGTAGGTAAAAATATGATCTATAACTTTCATTTTGACTCCATCGGCTAATTCTTGACCGATCTTAAATTTAACAGTACGAGAAGATTAGATTGTTAAATGACCGTGAAAAATTTGTAACTCCTTCATACATACTCCGTTTTCGTATGTCTTTTTACCGTTGAGTTCCTATTAATTATATCTTCAACTCTCATTTAGGTCACATAAGCCAAAAACCGCTTGAACTAAAATTCGAGTTTCGGGTCGTGTACTTCTAAGCCAAATCTTAGAGAAATCATAACTTCCTCATACGAAGTCATATTTGGGCGTTCTTTTTATGGACGCTCTCAGGTTAACATATTCTATGACTTTCATTTAGATCACTAAGGCTAAAAGTCGCTCTATCATAAATTCACTATTTACGTCTCCCTAGTGCCGTGCCAGTTCCATCGCGAAATTTCGACGGGTCATAACTTCTTCATTATAACTCGGATTTCGGCGCTCTTTATATGTATGAAACCCTTGAGACATATTCTATAACTTGGTTAAGATTATTTATTCTAAATAATATTTTGTAGAAAAGTCGTTTTCAACCCCTATTATCTCTAAATTTACTAACCCGGATCTACGGGCGTTACATTAACAATTTACCATATTGTTACGAATAAACTACTATAAATTTTTCGTATATGTATTATGGTTATTTTATCGTGAAATAACTAGTTGACACACCAAATACTACATGATATAAAATATATGATTTTTATGTGACATTGTATATTATAACAAGAACGTTATAGAATTTTGTAGTATTTCAAGGATTCAAACTATTACTATGCATGTTTGTTTATATGTTCAAGTACACAAGATTTATGTATGTACATATTCATTAATTTGAAACACTCACTTTTATAAAAACGAGCATATTACACTTTTGCACATGTCAAACATAGTCGACTTTTATAAATCTTATACAAACAATATTCATTATGCCTTGTGACTTAATCACAATTAAGTTAGGGTTGAGAGCTATTCACAAACTTTTTAGTTAAGGGCTTTTTAGTGAGACGTTATTCATTAGCTGAGTTTAAATACTTAGCATACCCACATTACTGTAACCGTTAATCTTCGGAGCGAGATACATATGTATACATCTATACGGGGTTGACATCACTACCTGCAGTTGCTAGCTACAACCATCGACCGATTAATCGAAGCGGGTGATAGGTGTCTACAATTTTTACTACAACGTCCAATGAAGCGTTGTAGGGGGTATATTCAGTCACATAGCTCGGTTATAGGACTTACTAAAAACATTAACTAGAATATCTCTCTCTTTCTCACTACAACCATGGCCTTGGTTGCTTTCAAAAATATTTTTTAGAAAGGAATTACTTATGTAATAGTAAAATTTGGTTTTCAAGGATCCTCAAAGATTCTTTATAAACACGGTTTTTAAGTATTGATTTACTTATACAAAGATACATTTTGGGTTTTAAAGACTCATTGCAAAAACTTGTTTCAATTATTGTTATTCATACAACGATAATAGTTTTTAGATTTTTTAAAAGTATTACTGCGGTTAGTAGAAAAGCTGTAACGCTCACCAACCTCGTGTTGACTCTAATAACTGCATGTATTCTCGGGAAATCACTAAACAAGCATTCAAGATGGATTGAATTGCAGGTGACCTAGTTTACTTGTTGAGTTGCTGTTGTATTATATGTCTATCTGTTAAGACAACTCATGTATTATTATTATTTGTAAAAACCTTGTATTCAAACATCAAGATGGAACACGAATGCTATATTTTTTATTATTGTACCTGTGCTATATATTGAGTTTACCTATGATCCATGAACTTAGTCGCACAACACGGCATGTTCCGCCGCCTCGGCCGGGGTGTGAAAGATTGGTATCAGAGCTAAATTGGCTATTGAGAACTCGTATCCTCGAAAGAGGAATATAAAAATAGAAACTAGCTTCTAATAAAAGTATTATTAATACTAATTGCACTACTTCTTGGCTATTTACGTTAAGGGGAATCTAGTTTGAAGGGTCGCATAGGGTTGTTGGATTTCAAAACGGCTTAATTGCTAAAATGGTCCTACCCTCTGGTGTTTCTTGTCTGGCCCTCGTCTGTACTTGGTAGTCTTGGAGTACAAAACAAAATTTAATAATACTGCAAAACCCACCAGCAAAAATATATAAGAGTTATATATACTCTGACCTGCATTGAGAGCACTTAATAAAACTCTAATATACCTCCTAATAAAACTACCAACTCAACCCATTAGGCCAAATGCCTCAATTAAGGTTTGTATCATACATAATCCATACCATAAATAAATCTAGAACATACTCCTATGTTATTTATGGTCGGGCCGATGAACAATCAACGTTGAGCAAGAAGCTTGACAGACTACAATGGTTGAAAGTTTTAGAGTTTGAAGGATGTTCTCAATATTCATTGCAGAAAACTAGTACCTTAGAAACTTTATATCAAACCCAAAACAACATACACATTTGAAAATACTAAAAATATGGGATAGATTTCAGATTTTCCTAGTTCGCCTAAACCCAAAGAAGAAGAAAAAAAGAACCAATAACTCTGCTACCGTGATAGTAGAGATACCCATAGTTCACAATCAAACATTCAGTAGTCTCCAAACTTCTCTCTCTATACCTTGAAATCGGTACGATTTCAATTCACTCTCTATAATTTGGAAATCTATAGGATTCCTGGAATCGACCAATCTATGTAATTTAGAACCCTATAATGAAAGGGTCGGAGGTGACTACTTACACCTCCCGATTTAACGTCCTCACAAATCCTCGCCCATGAATGGTGAACCTGGAATAAAAAAAGGCTGATAGGAAAATCTAGGGAATAACTTTACCAGTTCAAAGGTCTAGTTATTGCATCTAGTCCCACTACCTATGATAGTTCTAAGCAATTGACCTATCAATATACTAGACAACGTATCTGTCAGGGTACCATGATCCCACAAACAAGGAAAGAACGAGGCTGGGAGTACAAGAAGGAATATCCATGGCAAGTCAAAGGAGAACTTCAAGCATCACAAACCTAGTCCAAAACCTATTGTTATATACACCATAATCACAAATGTTTCCGATCCATCAAAACCCTACTTTAGGACTTTACCTAACTATACCAAGTGCAATTTCCACCATGTTGAAAATGGTATGGTATGTAACATCTATAACTTAAATGTTCACACCTCTAAGTTTTGCAGAAGAACCTAAACAATGCAACCTCAACCCTTGCTATAGATAGAAGCCGAAGTTTCTTCAAATGCACTCAACCAGGGTATTTCAAGAAGGCCTCCCCGAAACGGAAGAACCAGGGTGGCAAAGGAAGAGCAATTGTGATAAGTGCTAGAAATGCTCGCCTAGGAACCAATTGTGGTTACTAGGACGTTTCCTAGTAACAATATATATGCTTATGTATTATCTAATACTTGTGTCGATTGAAGCTTTATTTCCCATAAGTTTGGAAGCATGATTAACCATAAATCATGCAAACTTAATGAAGCTTACACAGTATTAATAGCAAACAGCCAAAGAAAAATCTCCTTAGAAATACTCACAAATTACCTTCTCATTCTGAATAACCACGTCTTTTACGTCAACCTAATACCTATGACCATTAGAAGTTTCTAAGTGATCGTCAGAATGGATTGATTATCATTTCATCAAGCGAAACTCTTATGTTACGAAAAATCCAGTCGCCTACCTTTACCCAGCAACAAAAATCTCGTGATTTACGGAGATAATCGTGAAAGAATCTAAGAATTATCTCTTGCATGAAGGCAAGAAGGTGTTGCAGAAGAGACGCTTCGCTTTCTTGGCCCACGTGGTGAATAGGCAAGACAAGGGTAAGGAAATCAAAACATACCGCAAAGTGTGTGACTACCCGAACATATTTCTAGTGGATCTATCTAGAGTATCTCCAGTCAGATAAGTCAAATTCTGAATCGATCAAATCTTGGGTGTAGCACCAGTTGCAAGATCTCCTTATCGTCCGGCACCAACGGAAATGAAAGAACTATCTAGTCAACCTCAAGAACTTATTGACCAAGTCTTTATCTGGCTAAGCTTCTCTCCTTGAGGCGCACCAGTATTGTTGTCAAATAGAAGTTTCTTCGAATGCACTCAACCAGGGTATTTCAAGAAGGACTCCCCAAAACAGTAGAACCAGGGTGGCAAAGGAAGAAAAATTGTGATAAGTGCAAGAAATGCTCACTAGGAACCAACTTTGGTTACTAGGACGTTTCCTATCAATAACATATATTCTTCTGTATTATCTGATACTCGTGCCGATTGAAGCTTTATTTCCCATAAGTTTGGAAGCATGATTAACCATAAATCATGCAAACTTAATGAAGCTTACACGATATTAATAGCAAACAGCCAATGAAAAATCGCCTTAGAAATACTCACAAATTACCTTCTCATTCTGAATAGCCATGTCTTTCATGTCAACCTAATACCTATGACCATTAGAAGTTTCGAAGTGATCATCGGAATGGATTGATTACCATTTCATCAAGTGGAACTCTTATATTACGAAAAATCCAGTCGCCTACCTTTGCCAAACAACAAAAATATCATGATTTACGGAGATAATCAGGAAAGAATCTAAGAATCATCTTTTGCATGAAGGCAAGAAGGTGTTGCAGAAGAGACACTTTGCTTTCTTGGCCCATGTGGTGGATAGGCAAGACAAGGGTAAGGAAATCAAAACATACCGCAAAGTGTGTGACTACCCGAACGTATTTCTAGAGGATCTGTCTAGAGTACCTACAGTCAGATAAGTCGAATTCTGAATCGATCAAATCTTGGGTGCAACACCAGTTGCAAGATCTCCTTATCGTCCGACACCAGCGGAAATGAAAGAACTATCTAGTCAACCTCAAGAACTTATTGACCAAGTCTTTATCTGGCCAAGCTTCTCTCCTTGAGGCGCACCGGTATTGTTGTCAAATAGAAGTTTCTTCAAATGCACTCAACCAGGGTATTTCAAGAAGGACTCCCCAAAACGGAAGAACCAGGGTGGCAAAGGAAGAGAAATTGTGATAAGTGCTAGAAATGCTCACTAGGAACCAACTTTGGTTACTAGGATGTTTCCTATCAAAAACATATATTCTTCTGTGTTATCTGATACTCATGTCGATTGAAGCTTTATTTCCCATAAGTTTGGAAGCATGATTAACCATAAATCATGCAAACTTAATGAAGCTTACACGGTATTAATAGCAAACAGCCAATGAAAAAATTGTTGGAATAGTGTCTAAGGCTGTAACTATATCCGGTTGTGCATGGTCCTTTTGGGTTGCCTTCACCATAGCAACTTGATAGGATGATTTAATAAGAGAGAGTAAATATTATTAATGAATAATATATTGTTATTTGATTAATATAAGTCATAGAATTAATTAGAATTAATTTGGTGACTTAAAGAGATTAATTAAATAAAGGGGTATAAACTGTCAATTGTTTGATAGTTAAACTTTAGACTGTAAATCCATTTGGATAAGCTATGGACGGATTCTAAGAGGTTTAGGATAAGTAAAATCATCCATTAGAGTTATCTAGGAATGGATTTGGATAGCCTTAAGAGAAGATTATCTGATAGGGACTTATCTGTAATCCTTAAGGAGTCTACAAGTATAAATAGACCCCATGGCATAGGGAATTCGTGACAAAACCAAAAGTAAGGAACCTCTGGTCGAATTCCTCCCCTCTCCTCTCTCCCAAATCATCCTCCTTGCTATTGGTGTTTGTAAGCCATCAGAGGAGTGACATTTGTGACTCTAGAAGCTCCAAGACCTCAAGATCAACAAGGAATTCAAAGGTATGATTCTAGATCTGTTTCAATGTTGTTATTTAGCCTAAATAGTTATTAGAAGTCTTGGATTCAAAGAATGTTTATTAGAAAGCCTAGATCCGAGCATTAGGGTTTTGCATGCGCACATAGGAAAGTTCTTATGGCTAAAACCCAACAGTGGTATCAGAGACTGGTTTGGTTTTCTTTAAATTGTTGCTTGATTAACTGAAACAAACCTGCAAAATTCGATTTTTAGGTTTCTGAGTCATGGACTCGGTGAGTTCCAAGGTGGACTCGGCGAGTAGGCCTGACTCGGCGAGTCCCCTTGTGCACTCGGCGAGTCCAGGCGTCAGGAATGGCCAGATTCGGGATTTCTTTGTAATTATCTTATCCAAACTTTCCATAAACTAATTAGATCAATATTAATTCGTTTTTCTGATAAATATAACTATTATCTTGATCTAGTTAAAGGTAATTATCAACTAATTAAATATTTAATTTCCTTATATGATAATTAATTAATTGTTTTGATTATTTTGGTAATTATCTTAAAAGAAATCTTGAATAAATCAAATATAGATAATTAGGATATTAATTGTTAATTGGAATTATTTGTTATTTGATCCTCAATGTTTTAAATGTTTAAAACTTGCCCTCAAGTTTTGAAATTTATATTTATGATTAAAAGTTTTAATTTAGACAACTTAAATTTCAAAACCCTAGATTTTAAAAGGTTTAAAATACAACCCTATACTAATATGATATTACTAGTATAATATATATATGTATAACTAAATGCTAGTCTTACCGTTAGTAGGCCTCATTCACGAAGCCAATCTATAAGGTGGGTATAAGGTTGCGGCATATAAAATGGCGCTTAATGGGTGTACACTCACACCCACCGCTTGCTTGATTGGTGGAGGGTCGTTAGCCGAACGGGTAGGATAGGGCAACCTCATCCTCTCATTAAAAGTATAATAAGAAATATAAAGTAACTACACATATTTTAAAATTCCCAATCTTAGTTACTTTAGGAAAAGTGAATTGATGCAATCCCATGAAATTACACTTTGCACCTTGCTAAGAAGTTAGTGGAGCGTGTGTGGTTTACCGGCACACTAATTGGTTCTAAGCGAAGGTGGCAAAGGGTGATTCATTGTATATCATAGTTCGATGGAGCGTGTGTGGTTTACCGGCACATCGAATAGGTGATCGTTACAATGAAGGCACCATGTGAATTTGCATGGTTATTCACACCCGCTTTGTGATCCTCGGTATCCCAGTCACAAACAAGAGGGGAATATCGAGATTTAAACATGCCATTGAATAGTTTCAATGAATCTCATCCGAACCTAGGAATTCTCAAAAAACACTTAGGCCTAATAGTTTAAGTTTTGTGATGGAGAATTAGTGAATCGTCATTCACTTACCTTCAATGTATTTGCATGTTAGATTACGACATCCCTTTTCTAATATGTAAATGTCATTGTTGGATCCTAGCCCTAATTTTTCTTATTGGGTGATAATTAGGGATTCATATTCTAATCTATCTTTGTCCTTTTTCTAATTATAGATGTCGAACGCAAACAACGCTGCTGCTAGTTCTTTCACGTTGATGAGCCTTTGCCAAAAGGTCACCTTCGATGGAATGAACTTTAGCGAATGGATAAGATACATTCGCACCATTGCTCGCTATGAGGACAAGGAGTATGTCCTTGATGAGAAGCTCGAGAAAATCAACACCGAAATCGCTACTCCAGCCGAAATCACCGCCTTTGAAACTCATGAGCGAGATGCAACGAAGGTACATTGCATCATGATCGCTACCATGAACTCCGAATTCCAAAAGTCCTACGAGGACATGTACCCGTACGAGATGCACCAAGACTTATTGGAGAGGTACCACCAAAACGCGAAACAAGAGCGGTATGAGATTTTCACTAACATGATTTCCGCGAAGATGGGTCATGGAGAATCTCTTACCGTGCACTTGCAAAAGATGCAAAGGTATGTCGACCGCCTTCGCAAGTTAAATGTTGACTTCGGGGAAGACTTGGCGATCGACATGGTGCTTCACTCTTTGCCTCCGATGTACAACCAATTTAGGATGACCTACCACATGAACAAAGAGGAGGTCACCCTAAGCAAACTCCAAGGTCTCTTGAGAGTCGCTGAGAGCAACTTCAAGGACAAGTCTGTTGCACCTACTCCCAATCCGCCCGCTGCTCCTGTCTTGGCTATTGGTCAAGGAAAGGGAAAGAAGAGGAAAGCTTCATCGAAGAACTATCGCAAGGCGAAAGCCCGAGATGGTGCCTCTTCTAGTGGGACCAAAGTTGATCCCGCTAAGCCCTGTCCTAACCCGAAGGAGGCAGAGTGCCACCATTGCCACAAGATAGGACATTGGAAGAGAAGCTGCCTAGAGTACCTGCAAGCAATCAAAGAAGGAAAGATCAAGCCATCTTTCGCAGGTATATACGCAATTAAATCTAACGATTCTAATCATGCTATTTCTTGGGTCCTTGATACCGGTTGTGGTTACCACATTTGTTCTAATGTGCAGGGACTAAGAAGAAGTAGGGATGTGGAGCAAGGAAGGATAAATCTAATCATGGGGAACAGAAGATCGTCGCCTGTGACCAAGATTGGAGTGTATTCTTTAGTTCTTAGGAATAGTTTGGTTTTAGATTTGAACAATTGTTGCTATTCGCCAGAAATGGCTAGAAACATCATTTCATTTCATGGTTTATATAGAAAAGGATTTAGATTTTCTTTTAATAATGAGAATGGTTCTATTTTGGCTTATCTAAATGGTGTCTTTTACTTTGAAGCTATACCATGTAATGGAATATATGAAACTGTTATGATTGTTGATAACTTTGGAAATGATGTTTTGAATATTGATTCTTCCACTAGTATGGATAAAGCATCCTTGTGGCATTGTCGTCTTGGACATGTCAACAAGAAACGCATAGCCCAACTCCAAAAGGATGGAGTGTTGGAGTCATTCGACCTTAGGGAAGATGACACATGCGAATCTTGTTTACTTGGAAAGATGACTAAATCACCCTTCACAAGTACATGTGAAAGAGGTGAAGGTCTATTGGACCTAATACATACCGATGTATGTGGACCGTTTAGATCAACCACGAAGGATGGGAACCGCTTCTATGTGACTTTTACCGATGACTGTAGTAGATATGGGTATATCTACTTAATCAAGCAAAAGTCAGATGCCTTTGAAAGGTTCAAAGAGTTCAAACATGAATTGGAGAATCAATTGGGCAGGAAAATCAAGATGCTTCGATCCGAGCGAGGAGGAGAGTACCTAAGTCTTGAATTCCATGATTATCTCAAGGAGTGTGGAATAGTTTCGCAATTGACGCCTCCTAGGACACCGCAGTTGAATGGTGTGGCAGAAAGGCGTAATCGAACCTTATTGGATATGGTTTGCTCTATGATGAGTCGTGCTTCACTACCTATCTCTTTCTGGGGGTATGCCTTAGAGACTGCCGCCCATATCCTTAACCGAGTCCCTACTAAGAAGGTTGCCAAAACAGCTCACGAGATGTGGACAGGGAAAGCTCCCTCATTGGCACATATCAAGGTTTGGGGTTGCAAGGCTTTCGTAAGACGAGATACTCACGACAAGCTTGAACCTCGAAGTGAGCGATGTATTTTCATCGGCTACCCGCAGACATCCTTTGGATATCTCTTCTATAGACCGAAGGACAATGTTGTCTTCGTTGCGAGGAGAGGAGTTTTCCGAGAGCGAGAACTCATAAGCCAAGGAGACAGTGGGAGGCAAATCGAGCTTGAAGAGATTCAAGAGTCGATAGATGAAGGAACCTCTACCGCTGGCACTCAACCCGAGGAGGAAACTCCGGTTGAACCGATTGACGAATCCTTACCTCTTAGACGTTCCGATAGAGTTAGAGTTCTACCCCAGTTTTATGGTTTTCATATTACTACCGAAGGGGACACGTATATTAGTGATGGTACACTAATAAATCTTGATGAACCTAATAGCTATAAGGAAGCCATGGCTGGCCCGGAGTCTGCGAAATGGAAAGAGGCAATGGATAGCGAGATCCAATCCATGTATGATAACCAAGTTTGGAATTTGGTTGATTATGTGCCCGGACGTAAGACCGTTGGGTGCAAATGGATCTTCAAGAAGAAGACCGACGTGGATGGAAACGTACACACATATAAAGCGCGATTGGTTGCGAAGGGCTTTACTCAAACTCCTGGAGTTGACTATGATGAGACCTTCTCACTTGTTGCGAAGATTAAATCTATTAGAGTGATGCTAGCTATTGCCGCATTTCATGATTATGAGATTTGGCAAATGGATGTCAAGACCGCTTTCCTTAACGGGAAGTTGGCTGAGGATGTTTACATGGCTCAGCCCGAGGGGTTTGTGGATCCGAAGCATCCGAATAGAGTGTGTAAGCTTGAGAAGTCCATTTATGGACTTAAGCAAGCATCTCGCAGATGGAATCTTTGCTTCAATGAGAAAGTCAAAGAGTTTGGATTTGTACGAAGCGAAGACGAGTCTTGTGTATATGTCAAAGCCAGTGGGAGTATAGTAAGCTTTCTCGTTCTATATGTCGATGACATATTACTTATAGGAAACGACATCCCGACTCTGCAGGAAGTTAAGTCCTGGCTCGGGAAGTGCTTCGCTATGAAGGACCTCGGAGAAGCTTCTTACATATTGGGAATAAGGATAGTGAGAGAAAGAAGTAAGAGACTAATTGGACTTAGTCAGAACACTTACTTGGAGAAGGTACTTAAACGCTTTAGTATGGAAAACTCAAAGAAGGGAGAACTACCGATACAAAGTAATGCCAAGTTGAGTAAGACTCAAAGCCCGAGTACCGAAGCTGAGATAGCAGAAATGAGCCGAGTACCATACGCTTCCGCAGTTGGCTCAATCATGTATGCTATGACTTGTACTCGCCCTGATGTAGCCTTCGCTTTGAGCATGGTTAGCAGATATCAAGGGAATCCTGGCAAAGCACATTGGATTGCGGTGAAGAATATCCTTAAGTACCTTCGGAGGACGAAGGAATGGTTCTTAGTCCTCAGAGGGAGTGATGACTTGAAGGTGCGAGGGTATAGTGACGCCAGTTTTCAGACCGACAGGGACAACTACCGTTCGCAGTCGGGCTGGGTCTTTACCCTAAATGGAGGAGCAGTGACATGGAAGAGTTCCAAGCAGGAAACCGTAGCTGATTCAACGTGCGAATCAGAGTACATTGCAACGAGCGAAGCGTCGAAGGAGGTGATATGGCTAAAGAACTTCATCGGTGATCTTGGAGTCGTACCTGCCATAAAGGAGCCCATAGAGATTTTCTGTGATAACAAAGGTGCGGTTGATTTACCAAGGAACCGAGGGATCATGGTAGATCAAGACATATCGACATAAAATATCACTTCCTCAGACATCGTGTAGAAGAAGGACAACTCGTAGTGAAGAGGATATCATCAGAAGATAACCCAGCAGATCCGCTTACGAAGGGACTGAGTAGGGTTAAGCACTTACAGTATGCTAGGAGTATTGGGCTGAAGGATGATATTAGCATAGATTAGATAGTATTAGAAACGTGTAATAGATAAATGTAATTAACATTTGATGATTAAATAAAGGAGTTTTATTTATGAGTAATGTTACTGTCTTATGTTAATCGTTTAACTATTGTTTCACTTTGCATGTTCTGACTTCCAGAATAATTGAAATTATTAGGAATAATAGAATTGTTCAAATTGTCCACAATCGTTCATATGTTGGAAGTAGATATGAATGAAGATTGTCATGAATTGGTGTGTAGATTGTCTAAATGGTGTTAGACATAGCAAAGGGTTGCTTCAACGTTCATGAGTGCTTATGAACTAGTTTTGAGCATTGGAACAAACCCGCGCTTGCTGGCATCGCCTTATGGAATAAGATATAAAAGGGGTGATCGCAAGACGATAATATCATATAGTCTTAAAACCTAGATATATGGTTTGTTATTTGTTAATTGGTTGTACATTGATAATGCAAAAACGCATCAGTAACTCGGTGTTATAAAACGCATTGTTGTGTATAGTTGGTTAATGAGTAAGTAAATGCATATAAGTCGAAGTTTATCTGTAACTTTTATCTAAGAAGGTAAAAGCGATATCTCGGCCGCTCGATGATTTGATTTGACTTATGTGCCGGGCCCGGTCAGAACTAAATTGATGTGTTCGATTAAGTTCTATGTCAAATAAATCAGAGATCGAGAAACCTAAATGCTTGACTAACCATTCCATAGGATTGTCAGCATGATATCTAACAGAGGACTGTACGATCCCTTATCTAAAGGACAAGATTGATTAGATCAGAGTTTGACAGCGTCTTTGAGAGCTACGATTGCAAACCGAATTGTACTTGTATAGTTACTAGACTTATCCAAGTGGGAGACTGTTGGAATAGTGTCTAAGGCTGTAACTATATCCGGTTGTGCATGGTCCTTTTGGGTTGCCTTCACCATAGCAACTTGATAGGATGATTTAATAAGAGAGAGTAAATATTATTAATGAATAATATATTGTTATTTGATTAATATAAGTCATAGAATTAATTAGAATTAATTTGGTGACTTAAAGAGATTAATTAAATAAAGGGGTATAAACTGTCAATTGTTTGATAGTTAAACTTTAGACTGTAAATCCATTTGGATAAGCTATGGACGGATTCTAAGAGGTTTAGGATAAGTAAAATCGTCCATTAGAGTTATCTAGGAATGGATTTGGATAGCCTTAAGAGAAGATTATCTGATAGGGACTTATCTGTAATCCTTAAGGAGTCTACAAGTATAAATAGACCCCATGGCATAGGGAATTCGTGACAAAACCAAAAGTAAGGAACCTCTGGTCGAATTCCTCCCCTCTCCTCTCTCCCAAATCATCCTCCTTGCTATTGGTGTTTGTAAGCCATCAGAGGAGTGACATTTGTGACTCTAGAAGCTCCAAGACCTCAAGATCAACAAGGAATTCAAAGGTATGATTCTAGATCTGTTTCAATGTTGTTATTTAGCCTAAATAGTTATTAGAAGTCTTGGATTCAAAGCATGTTTATTAGAAAGCCTAGATCCGAGCATTAGGGTTTTGCATGCGCACATAGGAAAGTTCTTATGGCTAAAACCCAACAAAAATCACTTTAGAAATACTCACAAATTACCTTCTCATTTTGAATAACCACGTCTTTCACGTCAACCTAATACCTATGACCATTAGAAGTTTCAAAGTGATCATCGAAATGGATTGATTATCATTTCATCAAGCGGAACTCTTATGTTACGAAAAATCCAGTCGCCTACCTTTACCCAACAACAAAAATCTCATGATTTTCGGAGATAATTCGGAAAGAATCTAAGAATCATCTCTTGCATGAACGCAAGAAGGTGTTGCAGAAGAGACGCTTTGCTTTCTTGGCCCACGTGGTGGATAGGCAAGACAAGGGTAAGGAAATCAAATAATACCGCAAAGTGTGTGACTACCCGAACATATTTCTAGAGGATCTGTCTGGAGTACCTCCAGTCAGATAAGTCGAATTCCAAATCGATCAAATCTTGGGTGCAGCACCAGGTTCAAGATTTCCTTATCGTCTGGCACCAATGGAAATGAAAGAACTATCCAATCAACCTCAAGAACTTATTGACCAAGTCTTTATCTGACCAAGCTTCTCTCCTTGAGGCGCACCAGTATTTTTGTCAAATAGAAGTTTCTTCGAATGCACTCAACTAGGGTATTTCAAGAAGGGCTCCCCGAAACGGAAGAACCAGGGTGGAAAAGGAAGAGCAATTATGATAAGTGCTAGAAATGCTCACCAGGAACCAACGGTGGTTACTAGGACGTTTCCTATCAACAATATATATGCTTCTGTATTATCTGATACTAATGCCAATTGAAGCTTTATTTCCCATAAGTTTGGAAGCATGATTAACCATAAATCATGAAAACTTAATGAAGCTTACACAGTGTTAATAGCAAACAGTCAATGAAAAATCGCCTTAGAAATACTCACAAATTACCTTCTCATTCTGAATAACCATGTCTTTCACGTCAACCTAATACCTATGACCATTAGAAGTTTCGAAGTGATCATCGGAATGGATTGATTACCATTTCATCAAGTGGAACTATTATGTTACGAAAAATCCAGTCGCCTACCTTTGCCAAACAACAAAAATCTCGTGATTTACGGAGATAATTAGGAAAGAATCTAAGAATCATCTTTTGCATGAAGGCAAGAAGGTGTTGCAGAAGAGAGGCTTTGCTTTCTTGGCCCATGTGGTGGATAGGCAAGACAAGGGTAAGGAAATCAAAACATACCGCAAAGTGTGTGACTACCCGAACGTATTTCTAGAGGATCTGTCTGGAGTACCTCCAGTCAGATAAGTCGAATTCCGAATCTATCAAATCTCGGGTGCAGCACCAGTTGCAAGATCTCCTTACCTTCTGGAACCAACGTAAATGAAAGAACTATCCAATCAAGCTCAAGAACTTATTGACCAAGTCTTTATCTGGCCAAGCTTCTCTCCTTGAGGCGCACCAGTATTGTTGTCAAATAGAAGTTTTTTCGAATGCACTCAACTAGGGTATTTCAAGAAGGACTCCCCAAAACGGAAGAACCAGGGTGGCAAAGGAAGAGCAATTGTGATAAGTGCTAGAAATGCTCACTAGGAACCAACTGTGGTTACTAGGCCGTTTCCTATCAACAATATATATTCTTTTGTATTATCTGATACTCGTGCCGATTGAAGCTTTATTTCCCATAAGTTTGGAAGCATGATTAACTATAAATCATGCAAACCTAATGAAGCTTACACGGTATTAATAGCAAACAACCAATGAAAAATCGCTTTATAAATACTCACAAATTACCTTCTCATTTTGAATAACCACGTCTTTTACGGCAACCTAATACCTATGACCATTAGAAGTTTCGAAGTGATCACCGGAATGGATTGATTATCATTTCATCAAGCGGAACTCTCATGTTACAAAAAATCTAGTCGCCTACCTTTACCCAACAACAAAAATATCGTGATTTACGGAGATAATTAGGAAAGAATCTAAGAATCATCTCTTGCGTGAACGCAAGAAGGTGTTGCAGAAGAGACGCTTCGCTTTCTTGGCCTACGTGGTGGATAGGCAAGACAAGGGTAAGGAAATCAAAACATACCGCAAAGTGTGTGACTACCCGAACGTATTGATAGAGGATCTGTCTGGAGTACCTCCAATCAGATAAGTCGAATTCCGAATCGATCAAATCTTGGGTGCAATACTAGTTGCAAGATCTCCTTATCGTCTGGCACCAACGGAAATGAAAGAACTATCCAATCAACCTCTAGAACTTATTGACCAAGTCTTTATCTGGCCAAGCTTCTCTCCTTAAGGCGCACCAGTATTGTTTTCAAATAGAAGTATGGGTCATTCAGGATATGCATCGACTGTCGAGAGTTGAACAAACTCGCCATCAAGAACTGATATCCACTCCCGTGGATCGATGACCTATTTGACCATATACAAGGATATAGTTACTACTCAAAGATCGACCTAAGATCCGACTATCATCAACTCAGAGTACAAGAAGCAGATATTCCAAAGACTAAATTCAGGACTCAGTACGGTCACTACGAGTTTTTTGTTATGCTATATGTGCTGAATGACAACGCCAAGCGAAGTACGCCAATATCTAAGGCTTATAGACTATGACCAAAGATTCATTGAGAATATCTCCAAAATATTCTAGCTTCTCATCGCTCTAACCCAGAAGGACAAGAAGTTCGATTGGAGAAACAGTCAAGAGTCTTCCTTCCAAATTTGAACCAATTGTTGTGCATTACACTGATTTTTCCTCTTCCAGAGGGAACAAAAGACTTTGTAGTATTCTGCGATGCCTCTCACCAAGGGTTGGGATGTATGCTGAAGAAAAAGAATAAAATCATTGCATACACATCCATACATCTAAGTCCAAACAAGACCAACTAGACTACCCATGACTTAGAGTTTGGATCTGTAGTGTTTGCCTTGAAGATTTGGAGACACTAACTCTATGTAACAAAGTGTGTCGAATTTCTAAATGATTACAAATACGAAATTCGTATTCATCTTGGTAAAGCAAATTTCGTAGCAGATGCTTTAAGGAGGAAAGAGAGAGTAAAGCCTCTATGTGTAAAGGCTCTAACCCTAACCATCCGCTCCAACCTCACCACCCAAATTCGTGATTCTCAGCTAGAAGCACTCAAACCCGGGAATATCGTAAAAGAAAATTCACGAAGTATGGACAAACGGGTCGACCTCAAGGAAGACAGAACACGATATTTCATGAACCAAATTTGGACTCCAAAGTTTGGTGAAGTCAGGAGTCTAGTTCTAAACGAAGCTCATAAATCGAGATATCAAATGCATCTCAGATCAGACAAGATGTATCTCTATTTCAAGATGCTTTATTGGTAACCCAAGATAAAGGCAGAGATTGCCATCCATGTCAGTAAATGCTTGACTCTCTCCAAAGTCAAAGCAGAGTACCAGAAGCCATCTGGTCTACTACAACAATTATCAATCCTGAATTAGAAATAGGAACAGATAACCATGGACTTCATGGTGAAGTTGTCAGGAACTTCAAGCGATTGAGACACCCTTTGGTTAGTGGTTGACTACTTGATCAGTTCCGACCGTTTCCTAGCCATCAAAGAAACTGACAAGATGGAGAGACTCACCAGAACCTACCTTAAGGAAATAGTCAGACTGCACGGTGTGCTGATATATGTTATCTCGAACCGAGATTGTAGATTCACTTCCAAATTTTGGCAGTCACTGAAAAGGTTATTAGGAACCAAACTCGATACGAGTAATACATATCAACCATAGATGGATGACCAGGGCAAAATAAAGATACAAACTTGGGAAGACATGCCCTATGTTTGGGTGATAGACTTTAGTAATTCCGGGGATACTCACTCACCACCCGCTGAATTTTCATATAAAATAGTTATCACGCTAGCATAAAGGCCATTCCATTCGAGTACTTGTATGGATAAAAATGTCATCCTTTGATATGTTGTGCAGAAGCTGGAGATACTTTACATACAGGTACTTTTTTAATTCATGAAACAATGGAAAAGTTCGTTTAAATAAAGTAACTATTAAATGCTACAGGTAGTCATCAGAATTAAGTTAGGAATGAGAGCTATTCACAAACATTTTAGTTAAGGGATTTTTAGTGAGATGTTATTCATTAGCTGAGTTTAAATACTTAGCATACCCACACTATTGTAACCGCTAATATTTGGAGCGAGATACATATGTATAGATCTATACGGGATTGACATCCCCATCTGCTGTTGCTAGCTACAACCCTCGACCGATCAATCAAAGCGGGTGATAGCTGTCTATGATTTTTACTACAACGTCCAATGAAGCGTTGTAGGGGGTACATTTAGTCACATTGCTCGGTTATAGGACTTACTAAAAACATTAACTAGAATATATATATATATATATATATATATATATATATATATATATATATCTTACTACAACCATGAGCTTGGTTGCTTTCAAAACTATTTTTAAGAATGGAATTACTCTTGTAATAGTACAATTTGGGTTTCAAGGATATCAAAGACTCTTTATAAACATGGTTTTTAAGTATGGATTTACTTATACAAAGATATATTTTGGCTTTTAAAGACTCAATGCAAACACTATTTTAACTACTGTTATTCATACAAAGATAATAGTTTTTAGACTTTTTTACAAGTATTATTGTGGTTAGCAAAAACCCTATAACGCTCACCAACCTTGTGTTGACTCTCAAAGCTCCATGTATTATCAGGAAATCACTAAACAGAAATTCAAGATGGATTGGATTACCGGTGATGCAGTTTACTTTGTAACACCTGATTCCTAGTACACATTTAAATTATAAATTATTCCTTTTACAAAGCAACTCGACGAGTTGGAAGCCCCAAACTCGTCGAGTAGATATTGTCAGAACCGCTTGATTTAAGTGACGTACTCGACAAGTTGAGAGGCCTCAACTCGACGAGTAGATCGGTTAGGATGAAACCCTAATTTCTAGGGTTTTGCACCCTATTTAAAGCACCTAATGTTTTCCCAAAGCCTCTTATCAGCCTCCCTGAAACCCTAAATCGTAATGTGAGCTCCTTGGTGAGAAACTTGAAGTTTTGAGTGGATTTTGGTGTGATTTTGTGCTTGGTGAAGGACTTGGAAGAACTAGAAGGTCATTGACCTTGAGGGGAAGCACCAGATCTGGGATCTCATCCATCTTTGGCAACTTTTTGTGGTAAAAAGTCCCGAACTTGATGATTCATAGCTTACATCTCTCTTAGTCTTGTTTAATGGGTCTTTTTGACCCTATTCTTAGAAGCTTGATAACCTCCATAAGTTCTGATGCTATAAACTCCCATTATTAGTTTTATTTGGCCCTTAGATTCATAAAAACAGTCTTAAATCTATTCTTGTCCAAGAAAAGGCCATGTCCATAGAAGTAGGTTGCTATATCTCGAGATTTGGCCCATTTGAAGCATGCAAAGCCATCAAGTTGTCAACTTTACAGGAATATGCCTTGGAAATAATATATATATATATATATATATATATATATATATATATATATATTTGTATTCAGGAAGCATAGATCTTGGGAAAGGGTTGTAATTTGTATAGACTAGAAATGCGAGGGACTCGGCGAGTTCATAGAGGAACTTGACGAGTTTGGTCGAACATTCCCAATTCTGTTCATGTAACTCGGCGAGTCCACAAGGGAACTCGATGAGTTGTACTAGGAAATCCCATTTCTGTTGAGAAAGAGGAACTTGCCGAGTTGGAGGAAAACTCAACGAGTTGGATCGCGATTTCATGATTTTGTGATTCATGAA
Organism: Lactuca serriola; assembly: GCF_051521515.1. NCBI lineage: Eukaryota > Viridiplantae > Streptophyta > Magnoliopsida > Asterales > Asteraceae > Lactuca > Lactuca serriola. Next base: position 173,070,582 of record NC_136414.1, read on the forward strand.
AACTCGACGAGTTGAAGGGTAAAATCAATGAGTTGAGTCAACTCGGAGCGTTGAATTTGACATGACTTTGACTTTGACTTGACCAGAGTTGAACCTTAAGGGTTATGAGTATGGAATGGTATCTAAGGGGTTGTTTTGGTTCAGGTAGTGAGTAAAGTTGATTCCGGGTAGAGACCTTTCAGCTGTCATCCGACAGTAAGGTGAGTTTCGTCCTGGTTTGAACGGGTCGAAGGCACCAAGGCCGACCCATATATGTTATTTGTATTGATTAGTAGCTGAGTGTGGGCGAGGCCCATATCTCATAGATAGCGGAGTACGGGCGAGGCTCATATCCCATAGAATTATTTGAGTATGGATATAGGACTGATTGATAGATTTAAATATACTTGTTGTCTGTGTGTTACTTGTATGTATGCTTAGTAGCTGAGTGTGAGCGGGCCCATATTTCATAGTTAGCTGAGTGTGGGTGGGGCCCGTATCTTATAGTTAACCGAGTGTGGGCGGGGCCCATATCTCGTAGTTAGAGGAGTGTGTGTGTGTGGGGGGGGGGGGGGGGGCGTATTTCGTAGTTAGAGGAGTGTGGGTGAGGCCCGTATCTCTTAGTTAGCCGAGCGTGGGCGGGGCCCGTATCTCCTTGAGTGTGGGCAGGGCCCGTATCTCCTAGTATCATGATTATGCATATGGTATGTGGTAGTTTGGGGAGACTTACTAAGCTTTGTGCTTACAACTTTTGGTTTTGGTTTCAGGTACTTCCAGTAGCAAGGGAAGAGCTCGAGATGACTGCAGTGCACACACCATTATGTTTAGTCTGGGATGTTTTACTATGATATATTGACATGTGTTTTGATATGATACTCTGAGATGATACTATGACTCATATTTTTGGATGGAATGATTTTGATAACTATGGTTTATTTAATAATAAGAAAATGAAATTTTTGGTCATGATTTTTGGGATGTTACATACTTGTTGTTGTATTATATGCCTATTTGTTAAGGCAATTCATGTATTATTATTATTTGTAAAAACCTTGTATTCAAACATCAAGATGGAACAAGAATGATATATTGTTTATTGTTGTACTTGTGTTATATATTCAGTTTACCTGTGATCCATGAACTTAGTCGCACAGCCCGGCATGTTCCGCCACCTTGGTCGTGGGTGTGACATATTAGTATCAGAGCTAAATTGGCTATAGAGAAATTGTATCCTTGAAAGAGGAATACAACTATGGCAGCTAGCTTCTAATAAAATTATTATTAATACTAATTGCACTACTTCTTGGCTACTTACGGGACGGGGAATTTGGTTTGAAGGGTTGCATAGGGTTGTTGGATTTCAGAACGGCTTAATTGCTAAAATGGTATTGCCCTCCGGTGTTTCCTATCTGGCCCTCGTATGTACTTTGTAGTCATGGAGTACAAAACAAAATTTAATAATACTGCAAACCCCACTAACAATAATATATAAGAGTTATATACTCTGAACCGCGATGAGAACAATTAATAAAACTCTAACATACCTCCAACTAAAACTACCAACTCAACCCTTTAGGTCAAATGCCTCAATTAAGGTTAGTGTCATACATAAGCCATACCATAAATAAACCTAGAACGTATGCCTATGTTATTTATGGTCGGGCCGGTGAACAACCAACCTTGAGCAAGGAGTTAGACAGACTACAATGGTTGAAAGTTTTAGAGTTTGAGGGATGTTCTCAAGATTCGTTGCAGAAACCTAGTAACTAAGAAACCTTATATCAACCCCCAAACAACATATAAATTTTAAAATACTTAAGAATATGGGATAGCGTTCAGATTTTCCTAATTCTCGTAAACCCAAAGAAGAAAAAAGAACCAATAGCTCCGCTACCGTCGTAGCAGAGAAACCCATAGTTCACAATCAAACATTCAGTAGTGTAACATCCCGACTCCCAGGTATAAAATTTAATTAATTTTACATTCATGCTGTCAGAGAACTCGACAAGTTGGAGGTCCCAACTCGCCGAGTAAAGGATTAAAAGGCCGCATGATTTATAGAGTCTACTCGACAAGTTGGAGAACCCCAACTCGATGAGTAGGAGCTGAGTGTGAAAACCCTAATTTTCAGGGTTTGTGTTCTATTTAAAGATCCTTAAGCCTTCGTTACTGCATCCAGACCCACTACCTTTGATAGTGCTAAACAATTGACCTATCAATTGACCGAACAACGTATCCGTGAGGGTACCATGATCCCACAAACAAGGAAAGAACCAGGCTGGGAGTACAAGAAGGAATTTCCATGGCAAGTCAAAGGACAACTGTTGAGTCTAGTGGATTGCGTCATGGGCTCGGTCCATAGCCTAGTTTAAACGCCGGTATTGGGCCTGTCCAGCCGTGCATTATTTTGGATTAGGGTTTAGTATATAAGCTGCATGCATGCAGACTTAGAACATGACGCTTTTATTGTTTTCGTTTTCATAGCTTGTAAACCCTAGCTCGCCTCTACAGCGGAAGTTCTTCATCAAGCTATGCTGAGGCGTGACTCAGTTTTGAATCATAAGCTCATATTTCATTATGTTCTGTGTTCGTTCTTAATTTGTTCTTAAACTGTTAGAACTCTTTTATCATACTTGTGAAAGATCTAAACGATCTAAGAGTTTTGAACTCATCAATTGGTATCAGAGCAGGAGACTGTGTAATCTATACACACCTCTTCTGTCGAAGAAGTTCATAGGGTTTTTTTATTCCGCATTGATTGATATTTATTGAGCTGTCATTCCTTATTGGCGTACCTCATTAATTGTTAATCTAACCCTAATCGAAAAATTACAAGTCTGATCTTTAATTTACAGGTTTTCGATCAAAAGTATTCATAATGTCTATGGACGACTCTCAAACCAATCCGATAAATATCTCCAACAGCATAGGGTCTACAACAAGAATACCGATCTTGTATACGCAAGACTATGAAGTCTGGACGCATCACTTTGAAGATTACGTGATTGGGTCGGAGGACAATGGGTATCTAATCTGGGAAGCAATCACTTCAGGCCCATTCGCTCATCTAGCACGTCAAAGATTGTTAAAATGCATAAAGAATACAATCAGCTTATTAATGATGTCAAAGACATTCCTCAAGATGAAAAAGAGAAGTTTAAGTGCAACATCAAAGCTCTAAGGATGATAAGGTTTGCGCTGCAATCGGATACATTTCGTTTGGTAAGTTCATGTGCTACGGACAAGGAGATCTAGGATATATTGAAGGAATTATATTCCACAGATGAAGATCTGGAACACTCTATTCAAACCCTCTTGTTATCAGAGTTTGGTGATTTTAAGCAAAAGCCTAAAGAAAAGCTTATCCAAACTTTCGATCGTTTCAATCATCTTTTGAGCAAGATGATAAAGCATGAGATTGAAAGAAAGGTGATTGAACAAAAGGTCACTTTCATGAATGGTCTCAGACCTGAATGGATGGTTGTTGTGTCAACTGTCAAAGCTCATGAAAAGTTCAAATCATACTCTTTGGCAAAACTTGTGGGTATTTTAAAATCCCATGAGAATGCTTTATTGAAGGAAACGAATGTAGTTTCGGGTCTTGGTTCTCTAGCTCTTGTCTCCAAAGGAAAGAGTTCGATTGAAGAAGAAGAGGAATTAGATCTTGCTGATTTTGATCTAACCGGCGAAAAATATGCAATGATGGTGTCAAACCCCAGAAAATTCATCAAGAAGAAATTCCCAGCCAACAAAAACCGAAATTGGCAGGAAGTTATAGCGCCGAACGGATCAAGGAGGAACCGAAGATGGGATCAAAATCCGAAGAGTCAAAGAATGAAGCTAAAATTGGAGGCGACTCAGGATTTGACTGCCATTACTGTGGAGGCAAAAATCATTTTGCCAAAGACTGCATGCTGAGAAAGAAAGAAGAGAAGACAGGCGAAGATGATGAGGAAGCGAGCCTCCTGAGAAGATTTGAGGAGATTGTAACACCCCGTTCTTAGAATGTTTAATTGGGAGTCCCTGAGATTTAAGAGGAAGGGTAATTCTGGTCCTTTTTCGGGAAATGGGTGTCATCCGAGGAGTTTTTAGGCTGGTGTATGTTGTTAGAAACATTGGTCTTCTCGTCACCCTCGTATGAATGTAAAGTTATTTGGGAGCGGGTTTAGATTAGAGGAGTCGCGGTGTTTTGAAGTTGATTATTGTTTATATTTCTTTGCGGAGTAAGTGGGAAAAGGTCCCATGCATGCATGGCATGCATGCATGTATTTTGAAGTTTGGCTGGGTACGCCCAGCGTAAGTTGGACGTACGCCCAGCGTAATAGAGGGAAGGATGGCGGGGTGGCTGGGTAAGTACGCCCAGCGTACTAGAGGTACGCCCAGCGTACTCTCAGAAACTCCAAACCCTAAATGAGGGTCAGCCACTATATAAGGGACATGTTGGTTCATAGCCTAGCCTCCATAAGCTCATCTTTAACCTCAGAAAACCTAGAAAACCCGTAATCCTCCATTGTTGGGTGTGTTTGACCTTGGAAAGCCCATTTTGGCAAAAGAAAGGCTAGAAGGAGAAAGGAGAAGTTGTCAAAGAAGAAGAGGATCGATTGGAGCTTGTAGATCTGAAGAGATGCCATCCTTTGGAGCTTGTTTGAGGTATAAAGCTTCTTGCTTGCCATCTATTATGCATAAATCTAAGTGTTGTGGAGTTTTTAGCATCTCTCTTGTCCCAAAGTTCTCACCTTGACTCATGCTTTGTGTTGGCCGAGATTATCTGTCCTTTTAGACCTTTGGAGAGGTCTTGAGTGAGAAAAATGAGGTCCTAAGAGCTGTAGTTGTTCCATGTGTGAGAAACATAGGTCTTAATGGATTAAGACCTTGGATTAAGAGCTTATGGACGTCCCTAGTGATAAAGTTTGAGACTTTATGAATCTTAGGCATATTTGGCCTAGGGATCTGAAGTTTGGGCTTAAGAGCTTAAGCCATTAAGAAGTTGCGAGGACTTGATGAATAGCGAAGTTACGCCCCGCTTAGCGGGCCAGTGTCCCGATTTCCATGATGCGAGCTTTGTTGTACGACGCCCAGCGTACCAGGAAGGGTACGCCCAGCGTACCCCATCTGTGACATTTTCATTTTGGGCCTTATAGTTTGGGCTGTTATTGGACTGCTGGATTTTGGGTCGTGACTGGACATTATGGTTAGAGTATTGTGGGCCCATTGGTTGTTATGGATCATGAGTTTAGGCCCATTTGGTGATGTGGGCCCAATTTAGTAAATTGGGCCAATAGTGGGCTTTGCTTTGGACTTTTGGACTTGGGCCATTAGTGGGCTTGGGAGCTTACCTAATATTAGGCCGGATTGGGTTAAGGGTAAAATGGTCAATTTACCCTTGGAAGAGTATGGTGCTTGGCCTAATGTTTATTTGTGCTATGATGGCTAGTTCGGGATTTGCGATGAGTCGGTGATTCAAGAATCTGCTTCTTCAGTTCAGAGTTTCGGCAGTGCGAGGTGAGTTATCTTCACTATATCGACAGGGTCTACGGCACCAAGGCCGGCCCTTTATCGTATGGAAATCCGGATAGTTGTCTGTTATGGTATTGCTTGATATGGGCCAGAAGGCATTATGTTATGGGCCGGAAGGCATATATGTTATGGGCCGGAAGGCATTATGTTATGGGCCGGAAGGCATTCTATGTTATGTGGACCGGAAGGTCATGGCCTGGAAAGGCGTATGTGCGTAAGTAGTATTTTGGCTGAGACGTAGGGTGATGCTATGCTAGTGATCAGTTAGGTCGGTATCCTGGTTAAGGTGATGATATGTTATGTGATCTGTTTGATTGATTTGTTGACTGTGAACTGTTACATGATTGTATGTTATGTACACATGGTTGTTTGGACTGGAGTTTGACCCGATGTGCATGGCTGTTCTATATTCTGTATTGTTACGTATGCTATTTATGTTATGGGCCAGAAGGCAATACGCTACGGGTCGGAAGGCAATATGCTATGGGCCGGAAGGCAATATGTTTTGGGACCGGAAGGTCGTAGCCTAGAAGGGCGTATTTGTGGTTGGTATTTTGGGGATATCTCACTAAGCTTTCGGGCTTACAGTTGTGGTTTAATGTTTTTCAGGTTCTTCAGGAGACCGTGGCAAGGCGAAGGCGTGATCGTACCGCTCCTCATGTTTATGTTGTGATGTGATTCTAGGAATACTCTAAATAAATTGTATTGAAAACCTTTTTGTAATAATTTAATGAAATCAGGTTGTTTTTGAAAAGTTAAAATTGGCTGAAATTTTTCGGATGTTACAGAGATAAAGAAAAGAAAGTCTGATGTTAATAACTCTACTATGAATGCTTTAATTGTGCAGGGTTCAACCAACAGTGATGAGTTTGGAGGTGTGGAAGTCTGTTCTACAGATTCGGAGGATGATGAAGTTAGGAAGCCAACTCGCAGAAAAGCAATGATGGCAAAAGCAAAGCAGTCAATGGGAAGATGCTTTGCAGTGACCGAAGGTGTGTCCCAAATGAGAGGATACACAACTGATGGGGGAGTTGAAGAAGAAAGAGAGCGAGAGGACAGATGCTTTGCTGCCAAGCCTATCAGTGCTCAGATCAACAAATGTGATGAGTTGATCAAAAAGGTACAAGATATTCTTGCTTCTCTAAAATTACCAGCTAATAATTATGAAAATGAATTAAATAATTTGAAGTCAAAATTCTCTGGCATAAGTAGCAGTCTCACCCAAACCCGTGTCACGAATTCTAACCTAACTGATCAAATCAGCAGGATTTCATCAAAGAGCGAGGAACGAAAAATGTGGATCGAGCAAAAGGAAAAGGAATTAATTAGATCTAAAGATGATTCTATTTATTTGCAAAGAGACAAGCTTAAACTTCTCAAGCAGAGAAACGTTTTTTGTTTAATTTCTAAGAGGCTTTATTTTAACATTACTCAGTTGCATCTTGACTGTGAAATAGGGAAGAAAATTCATCGTATGATTTTTCCTTTCCTTGAATTAAAGGAGGATGAAATCGACGCAGAAGCATACAACTGTGAAAGTGTTGTGTCCTCTGACGAAGTATCTCCAGCATATAAGATAGGTCTGGACAAAATTAAATCTTACATAAAGTCCAAGGACCACAAGGGCATGCTCAAAAATCTACTAGATGAAAATGATAGATTGAAACTGAGAGCTGAAACTATACAAAAATTTGACTCATTAAATGCCAACTTAAGTTCAGAAAACAAAATTGATGTTGAAAATATATATGAACTTAATGAGGATGATGATATGAGTGAAATTTATGTAGAAGATTTGGCAAACTGTTCTGAATTAGCCAAAAATGAACCCAAGTACAATATGAACCTTATTTCTGAAAAACTCCGTTGAGTTTGCTCGTTCCTCTATCGACAAGTCCAAAGTTCTCAAAGCTAAAGTTGTTGTGTACCAAAAGGTTCAGACTACCCCAAATCAAGTTTACACTGTGCCGGGAGTCACTCCACAACAAACTATAGAGTTAACTGCGATGGTGGAAGAAGACAATGCTGGTGGATGTGATGAATTCTTTTGGTCAGCCCCAATCGACAACGCAGACGAAACGAAAGGTCTTTCTCAGAAAACCTCATGGAGAGTGAAAGGTAGATATATACCTGAACCACTAAATGAGCCTACAAAGTACGATGTACCGAGCACAAGTGGAACTAAACCATCTGTGGATGAACCGATGCAAACCACGAGTGATACTTCTTCAACAAAAAGTGAATGTTGTTCTCATGCTTCTAAAAGAAAGGCCAACATTCATAGAAATCCAAAATAGGTGGCTGATCGAAAGCATCAACGAAACGTAAGATACAAGAAGAATCTCTCCGAAAGAAAGCGGTTTTGGAACACTCAGAATCCTGATTTTGTAAGGATTGAAAGGAAGTCTAAATTGGAAGAAAACTCAAGGAACAAGACGCACAGTTACGATAGGAACCGACAAGAAAGTTTCGGTCCTTCAACTTGTAACGCCCCGTCTTTGGTATGATGCTTTCGTGGTTTTTATTTAGAAGTTTTATTGAGGGACTCGGCGAGTCTGTGGCCTGACTCGTCGAGTAGGGTCGAGTTTTCGTGCACGTGTTAGTTGGCGACTCGGCGAGTCCGTATTCGGGACTCGGCGAGTCTGCCTGTCTGGAAGAAACCCTAAATCCCCGGGTTGCTCACTATTTAAGCAATGCTTTGTGCCCCAAACCCGCCTCCTTCACCCTCAGAGAGCTGTGAGAAACCCTTATCCATTTTAAGTGCTTTTGTGTGTGGATTTTGAAGGCTTGAAGAAGAAGAAGAAGAAAGGAGCAAGGAGAAGAGGTGTTGAGCAAAGATCCAAGGGCAAATCAGAGTTCATTGAGGTATTTCTCGGGTTCCTTCTGTTTTATGCTTTAAATCTTCATTAGAACTCTTCTAGGGCTAGTTTGATGCATTTTCTAAGCCCTATAGTTGTATGGATGCCTTTATGGGACGAGATATCCCTAGATCTGTTCATTTAGGAGTTGTAGAGCCCGGATCTATTGCCTTTTTGGAGATGCCTTGCATAAGAACCCTAGTTCTACTCTTTTAAGTGCCTTTTTAGCCTATATCTCCTTTTTCATGTGTATGTACACGTAAAGTTGGAAACTTTACGTGGTGGATCAGCTTATTGGACTTAGATCTTTCATTTGTATGCGATGGATTCAAGCAGAATCGAGTTTAGAGTAGTTGCATGGATGTGACTCGGCGAGTCAAGTCGCGAGTCCCGTTTTTCCCCTTTCTGAGTGATGACGAGTGGAAGCCTATGAGTAGTAGAGTGGATTCAGTGAGTTGGAGAGCAGACTCAGTAATGGAGGGACTCGACGAGTTGTTCATACAACTCGGCGAGTCCAAGGCAATCTTCTTAAGCTCAAGAACAACTCGTCGAGTTGTTCATATGACTCGGCGAGTCGGATGAAGATTGTCTGAGTTCTTGGATCAAGAGAGTACTCGTCGAGTCGATGCCATACTCGACGAGTAGCCACGAGTGGGGTTGTGAAATGAGATTAGAGACTCGGCGAGTTGGCGGCCCAACTCGGCGAGTCAGGTCAACTGTGGGTTGACTTTGACCGGGAGAGTTGACTTTGACCAAGGGTAAAAGAGTCATTTTACCCCAGTGCAGTGTTTAGTATTTGATTGAGTGTGTTTATGGCCTTGTAGCTGGGGAGATACCGGAGCAGCAGCAGTTAGCTTCCAGAGCCATTCACACAGTAGCCAGATCACGAGGTGAGTTTCCTTCCAGTAGTAACGGGTCTAAGGCCACAATGCCGGCCCGTTTAGCTAGCAGTCAGCTTCGGACCTCGGTCTGATGTAGTAGTTAGTATGTTTGATGCCTTCATGGTTCAGACAGGGTTATGTGTTTATGCTAGATGATATGTTTATGCTATGTTCAGTCAATTTCGGACTTCGATCCGATGTAGGGGACAAGATCCCAGTCAGCTTCGGACTTCGGTCCGATGTAGGGGACGTAGGTCCCAGACAGCTTCGGACTTCGGTCCGATGTCTCAGTCAGCTTCGGACTTCGGTCCGATGTCCTAGTCAGCTTCGGACTCAGTTCGATGTAGGGGACAAAGGTCCCAGTCAGCTTCGGACTTCGGTCCGATGTTCCAGTCAGCTTCGGACTTCGGTCCGATGTAGGGGGCAAGGCCCCGGTTAGCCGGACTTTGGTCCGATGCAGTGGGCAAGGCCCAGTATGTGCTTTATATGTTATTGTGTGGTATGTGGTAGTTTGGGGGAGCTCACTAAGCTTCGTGCTTACAGTTTCAGTTTTGGTTTCAGGTACTTCCGCAAGCAAAGGGAAGAGCTCGGGATGATGGCATCGCACACACCACAGCTACAGTTTTTATCCTGGGAGTTGATCAGCTATCTTAGATATGTTTTGATACAGTCGTGACACCGTTTTCTCATTTGTATTTTAGTATGGTTTGAGATTTGCAACGCATGGTTTTATTATGATATACTCTGTTTTATGATTTTTGGTTATATTAAAAATGAAATTTTCGGGTCGTATTTTTGGGTCGTTTCAAGTTGGTATCAGAGCCCTGGTTTGAGGGATTTGGATACACCTCCGGGTGCATCTAAACTCAAACTAAGGGAAAGATAAAAAGATTTTCAAAAAGAAAAATGTTTTCGAATGAGATTTTGAAAAGCACTTTGAAAGAAAAGAATTTTTAAACAAGATAAGGGTGTGGTGCATGCAATCAGCCGAGCTCAAGTAAGTACTCCCAAATTACCAATACAAGTTTTATTATTATGATTACTTGTTCCAATTTCAGTAGAACAGCATGCTAGTATAGGACTAAGGATCTAGGAGGATGCCTTATGTGCTTGCTATATGTGTTACAGCTTTATGAGAATTGCATGCTAGTACTGAGTAGACAGCAGTAGGATAGCCTGTTTAGGTGATGCCTGGTAGCGCGAGCTTAGCATTGTATGCTAGAGTAGCTTCTCGTTATGAGAATAGTTTCGCCTGAGTATGTTTCCCTTATCCGAATGCTGCTTGCTTTGTGCTTTGTGGGACTCTGAGTGGTGGGAGTTAGCCATTAGGTGAATACGCCACATCACATGTGATCAGGGTTGAATAATCTCAGAATGCTGGATTTAGCCCTATTGCGCAGCTCTTGTCTGAGTCCGACCGTTGTAGGGACGAGTCTTTTACTCGAAGGATTATTCGAGCCTCATTGCATGTGATGGTATTCAGGTGGTGGCTAATCAGCATTACAAGGAGGCCTTCGGCAGCTGAGGACTGGTATGAGTGGAGTCAGCGATTTCCCTAGGGCAAGCCTAGGATGAGAGTAGCAGAGATCAGTAGTAGTAGAAGTGACTTGGTGGAGTCAAGGCGGTTCTTGAGGAAAGTACGGATAGATGTGGAAGGTAGTATGGGCGCGTACTACTGAAAGCAGAGGATCTGTACTCGAATCAAGGAAGGCCGAGACAAGACCAGGAAGCTAGTAGTAGTATCAATGATCCCTTGAGATATTTCAGTTTTCTGATATTGCTATGATGTGTTTCAGTATGGTGGTTTTGCGTCCGAGGACAGCAGCCGACAATGGAGGTGCCGGGGAGGGATCAGGATCAGGCTCGGGGAACGAGCACATGGATGAGCAGACCAGAGAGTTTCTTTCTTCAGAGGTTACTCGTATCATTTTAGAGCAGACTCCTATGATCTTCGGTTCGATCAAGGAGGGTATCCTAGAGCTGATGGATGAGAGATTAGGCACCTTCCATGCCGAGATGGCGGCCATGATGGGGTCGCGCACACTTACTTTCAGGGAGTTCAGGGCATGTGGAGCTCCAGACTATCATGGGGCGCGGGACCCCATAGCAAGTACTAGATGGTTGGCGGATGTGGCCAACGCATTCCGCACTAGCAGGTGTCCCGAGGGGGACAAGGTCAGATTGGCGTCCTGTCTTCTGAAGGACCGGGCACGGGATTGGTGGGAGGAGGTCAGACATACTATGGGAGATGATGCAGCATTGGATGCCATGACCTGGTCTGATTTCTCTACCAGGTTCAGGGCGGAGTTTGCACCAGTTATTGAGGTGCAGCAGTTAGCCAGAGAGTTTCAGGACCTCACCCAGACTACAGAGACCGTGGCGGAGATCACCGCCAAGTTCAGGGAGAGGGCTCTTCTTGTTCCTCAGTATGCAGCCGATGAGGAGATGAAGAAGGCCCGTTATCATGAGATGTTGTGGAGCGATATCCACCAGTTTGTGAGTCGGTCCAGCTGTAAAACGTTGGACGACATGATTGCTAGGGCTCGAGAGAGGGAGATTGATCTCGAGATGGAGAAGAAGAGGAAACCGGAGGCGGTTTCAGGTTCAGGAGGTTCGGGCAAAAAGCCCAAGGTTTCAGATCACAGGTCCAGGTCTCAGCCGAGCCACAGTCGATGTGGCAGGTGTGGGAAGATGCACGATGGGGTGTGCAAGGCAGGGAGTTCCGGCTGCTTCAAGTGCGGTCGGACTGGGCATTTGAGCAGGGATTGTACGGCCCCTGCTAGTGCTGTTGCAGCATCAGATCTGATTTGCTTTCAGTGCAATCAGAGGGGACATAAAAAGTCCCAATGTCCGAGTTTAGCTGCAGTAGGGAAGGTGGTTGCACCTGCCCCTGCTACCTCGAGGATTACAGATGGCCGGCAGGGCCGAGCTGAGGCGCCAGTGGCGAAGAGTAGAGCGTTTCAGATGACAGCAGAGGAGGCGCGAGCGACTCCTGATATGGTGACGGGTATGTATCTTCCCTTCATCTCTTTATTTTATTGATTGATTATTGCTTATGATTGTATGTTTTATATAGCGTCGTTCTCTGTGAACGGCATTTCTGCTATAGTATTATTCGATTCGGGGGCTACCCGATCATGCGTATCGCTTGCGCTTAGCAAGAGATTTAGCAGAGCTCCAGGGGAGCTGGATTGTCCATTAGAGGTTGAGATAGCAGATGACAGGACCGTGAGGGTCGGCAGAGTGCATAGAGGGTGTTCTCTTCAGTTGTTTGATGAGCAGTTTTCGGTGGACCTGGTTCCTATTCCCCTGCGAGGGAATAAGGTTATTGTGGGCATGGATTGGCTAAGCTCCAATGGGGCGGTGATTGATTGTGAGCTTCAGCTAGTGAGGGTTCGCACTCCCAGTGAGGGAGAGTTAGTGATTCAGGGCGAGAGGCCACAGAGCGGACCGACCTTTTGTTCCGCCGCAAGGGCGAGGCGCTATTTTCAGCAGGGTTGCGCTGGTTATGTAGCTTATGTCTTGGATGCCCGGGAGAAGGGCAAGACGACAGTTGATGATGTTCCAATAGTGCGAGACTTCCCGGATGTATTTCCCGAGGATTTACCGGGGATACCTCCTGAGAGGCAGGTTGAGTTTAGGATCGACCTAATTCCTGGTGCGGCTCCGATAGCCAAGGCACCGTATCGCCTAGCTCCCCCTGAGATGCAGGAGTTGTCTACACAGCTGCAGGAGCTGCTAGACAAGGGTTTCATTCGGCCGAGCAATTCACCTTGGGGAGCGCCGATCCTGTTTGTGAGGAAGAAGGATGGGTCGCATCGTATGTGTATAGATTACCGGGAGTTGAATAAGGTGACGGTGAAGAACCGTTACCCACTTCCGAGGATAGATGATTTGTTTGACCAGCTTCAGGGAGCGTCTTGGTTCTCCAAGATCGATCTATGCTCCGGGTATCATCAGATGCGGGTTAGGGATGAGGATGTGTAGAAGACTGCTTTTAGGACCAGGTATGGTCATTATGAGTTTGTGGTGATGCCATTTGGGCTCACCAATGCCCCAGCCGCGTTCATGGATCTCATTAATCGCATGTGCAGGCCGATGCTGGATCGGTCAGTGATAGTATTCATAGATGATATCTTGGTATATTCCAAGACGCAGGAGCAGCACAAGGAGCACCTGAGGGAGGTGCTAGAAGTTTTGAGGAGGGAGAAACTTTTCGCAAAGTTCTCCAAGTGTGAGTTCTGGTTGCGCGAGGTGCAGTTCCTTGGTCACCTCGTCAACCAAAAGGGTATTTTGGTGGATCCGGCAAGATAGAGGTCGTGATGCAGTGGGAGGTCCCGAAGTCTCCATCTGAGATTCGGAGCTTCCTAGGGTTGGCAGGGTATTACCGGAGATTTATTCAGGATTTCTCCAAGATAGCAGTGCCGCTCACCCGACTGACCAAGAAGTCGGTGGTATTTCGTTGGGAGCCTGAGCAGCAGGCAGCGTTCGAGACCCTCAGGCAGAGGTTGTACGAGGCTCCGATCCTTACCTTTCCAGAGGGAGTAGAGGACTTCGTAGTCTACTGTGATGCCTCAATCACAGGTATGGGAGTAGTGTTGATGCAGCGAGGCCATGTGATAGCTTACGCCTCGAGGCAGTTGAAGCCTCACGAGGCTAACTATCCTACCCATGATTTAGAGTTGGGGGCGGTTGTGTTTGCCCTCAAGATTTGGAGGCATTATCTTTATGGGGTCTGTTGTACTATCTACACGGATCACAAGAGTTTGAGGTACCTTACGGATCAGCCGAGTCTGAACATGAGGCAGAGGAGGTGGTTGGATGTGCTAAAGGATTATGATTGTGAGATCCTTTACCATCCAGGGAAGGCCAACGTGGTGGCCGACGCCCTAAGCCGCAAAGTGTCGGCAGCACCTATCAGAGATTTGTGTTTGAGGATGACAGTGATTACTCCGTTGTTGGAGCGGATCAAGGAGGCTCAGGGTGAGGGCCTCAAGGAGGAGAGGCAAAGGTGTGAGAGGATAGTGGGCCGAGTAGCTTCGTTTGATTATGACAGTCGGGGATTGCTGACACTTCATGGGAGAGTGTGGGTACCGTACTGGGGAGGAGTACGGCAGGTGTTGATGGACGAGGCTCATAAGTCTCGATTTTCTATCCATCTAGGGGCGACGAAGATGTATAGAGATCTTCGACCCGATTATTGGTGGCCCTGCATGAAGTGGGATGTCGCTTGGTATGTTGAGAGATGCCTGACCTGCATGAAGGTCAATGCGGAGCACCAGAGGCCTCACGGCAAGATGCAGCCGTTAGACATTCCCGTGTGGAAATGGAGGACATCACCATGGATTTTATCACCAAGCTTCCCAGGACCGCACGAGGAGTGGATTCGATATGGGTAGTAGTGGATCGGTTGACGAAGAGTGCTCATTTTATCCCGATCCAGGAGAGTATATCAGCAGAAAAGTTAGCTGAAATCTATGTGCGTGAGATCGTGGCACGTCATGGAGTGCCGGTATCGGTAGTATCAAACCGAGATGTCCGTTTTACATCCAGATTCTGGAAGCGGTTTCACGACGAGATGGGTACTCGTCTTCATTTCAGAACCGCTTTCCACCCTCAGACGGACGGGCAGAGCGAGAGGACGATTCAGACCCTCAAGGACATGCTCAAGGCATGTGTGCTAGACTTCGGTGGCAGTTGGGATACGTATCTTCCGTTAGCGGAATTTTCGTATAACAACAGTTATCATGCGAGCATTGATCGACCTCCTTTTGAGATGCTTTATGGGAGGAAGTGTAGGACCCTGATTTGTTGGGGCGAGGTCGGTCAGCGAGTTGTTGGGAGCACGGAGGTGGTGCTCAAGACGACCGAGTTGATTCAGCAGGTCTGTAGTAGACTGCAGACTGCGCAGAGTCGGCAGAAGAGCTACGCCGACAGGAGGCGTTTAGACTTGGAGTTCCGGGTGGGTGATATGGTCCTCCTGAAGGTCTCACCCTGGAAGGGTGTCATCAGGTTTCGGAAGAGGGGCAAGCTGGGCCCGAGTTTCATTGGTCCCTTCAGGGTTTTGGCCCGCGTGGGTCGGGTTGCTTATCGGTTGGATCTTCCTGCAGAGCTTAGCCAGATCCACAACACTTTCCATGTGTCTCAGTTGAGGAAGTGTTTGGTGGATGAGTCAGCAGTTGTTCCCCTAGAGGATATTCAGGTTGATAGCAGCCTGAATTATATTGAGAGGCCGGTCGCGATTCTGGACTGGAAGACAAAGACCTTGAGGAGCAAGGCAATTCAGTTAGTGAAGGTGCAGTGGCCGCACCAGAAGGGGTCTGAGTGGACGTGGGAGGCTGAGGAGGAAATGAGGGAGCACTACCCGGAGTTATTTGCAGATTCAGCCGCAGCAGACTTCGAGGACGAAGTTTGAGACAAGTGGGGGAGAATTGTAACGCCCCGTCTTTGGTATGATGCTTTCGTGGTTTTTATTTAGAAGTTTTATTGAGGGACTCGGCGAGTCTGTGGCCTGACTCGTCGAGTAGGGTCGATTTTTCGTGCACGTGTTAGTTGGCGACTCGGCGAGTCCATATTCGGGACTCGGCGAGTCTGCCTGTCTGGAAGAAACCCTAAATCCCCGGGTTGCTCACTATTTAAGCAATGGTTTGTGCCCCAAACCCGCCTCCTTCACCCTCAGAGAGCTGTGAGAAACCCTAATCCATCCCTTATCCATTTTAAGTGCTTTTGTGTGTGGATTTTGAAGGCTTGAAGAAGAAGAAGAAGAAAGGAGCAAGGAGAAGAGGTGTTGAGCAAAGATCCAAGGGCAAATCAGAGTTCATTGAGGTATTTCTCGAGTTCCTTCTGTTTTATGCTTTAAATCTTCATTAGAACTCTTCTAGGGCTAGTTTGATGCATTTTCTAAGCCCTATAGTTGTATGGGTGCCTTTATGGGACGAGATATCCCTAGATTTGTTCATTTAGGAGTTGTAGAGCCCGGATTTGTTGCCTTTTTGGAGATGCCTTGCATAAGAACCCTAGATCTACTCTTTTAAGTTTCTTTTTAGCCTATATCTCCTTTTTCATGTGTATGTACACGTAAAGTTGGAAACTTTACGTGGTGGATCAGCTTATTGGACTCAGATCTATCATTTGTATGCGATGGATTCAAGCAGAATCGAGTTTAGAGTAGTTGCATGGATGTGACTCGGCGAGTCGGAAGAACGACTCGGCAAGTCAAGTCGCTAGTCCTGTTTTTCCCCTTTTTGAGTGATGACGAGTTGAAGCCTGTGAGTAGTAGAGTGGACTCAGTGAGTTGGAGAGCAGACTCAGTAATGGAGGGACTCGACGAGTTGTTCGTACAACTCGGCGAGTCCAAGGCAATCTTCTTAAGCTCAAGAACAACTCGTCGAGTTGTTCATATGACTCGGCGAGTCGGATGAAGATTGTCTGAGTTCTTGGATCGAGAGAGTACTCGTCGAGTCGATGCCATACTCGACGAGTAGCCACGAGTGGGGTTGTGAAATGAGATTAGAGACTCGGCGAGTTGGCGGCCCAACTCGGCGAGTCAGGTCAACTGTGGGTTGACTTTGACCGGGAGAGTTGACTTTGACCAAGGGTAAAAGAGTCATTTTACCCCAGTGCAGTGTTTAGTATTTGATTGAGTGTGTTTATGGCCTTGTAGCCGGGGAGATACTGGAGTAGCAGCAGTTAGCTTCCAGAGCCATTCACACAGCAGCCAGTTCACGAGGTGAGTTTCCTTCCAGTAGTAACGGGTCTAAGGCCACAATGTCGGCCCGTTTAGCTAGCAGTCAGCTTCGGACCTCGGTCCGATGTAGTAGTTAGTATGTTTGATGCCTTCGTGGTTCAGACAGGGTTATGTGTTTATGCTAGATGATATGTTTATGCTATGTTCAGTCAGCTTCGGACTTCGATCCGATGTAGGGGACAAGGTCCCAGTCAGCTTCGGACTTCGGTCCGATGTTAGCTTCGGACTCCGGTCCGATGTAGGGGACGTAGGTCCCAGACAGCTGCGGACTTCGGTCCGATGTCTCAGTCAGCTTCGGACTTCGGTCCGATGTCCTAGTCAGCTTCGGACTCGGTTCGATGTAGGGGACGAAGGTCCCAGTCAGCTTCGGACTTCGGTCCGATGTTCCAGTCAGCTTCGGACTTCGGTCCGATGTAGGGGGCACGGCCCCGGTTAGCCGGACTTTGGTCCGATGCAGTGGGCAAGGCCCAGTATGTGCTTTATATGTTATTGTGTGGTATGTGGTAGTTTGGGGGAGCTCACTAAGCTTCGTGCTTACAGTTTCAGTTTTGGTTTCAGGTACTTCCGCAAGCAAAGGGAAGAGCTCAGGATGATGGCATCGCACACACCACAGCTACAGTTTTTATCCTGGGAGTTGATCAGCTATCTTAGATATGTTTTGATACAGTCGTGACACCGTTTTCTCATTTGTATTTTAGTATGGTTTGAGATTTGCAACGCATGGTTTGATTATGATATACTCTGTTTTATGATTTTTGGTTATATTAAAAATGAAATTTTCGGGTCGTATTTTTGGGTCGTTTCACAACTGATAGGAACCGAAAGGGTAGTTTCGGTCCCTCGACTGAATACAACCGAAAGAGCAGTTTCGGTTCATCTCCCATCAACAACCGAAAGGGTGGTTTCGGTTCACCTTCCAACTACAACCGAAAGGAGAGTTTCGGTCCCTCATCCTTGAACAACCAAACGGATAGTTTTGGTCCCTCATCCAACTCCAACCGAAAGGGAAGTTTCGGTCCCTCATCCTTGAACAACCGAACGGACAGTTTCGGTCCCTCATCCAACTCCAACCGAAAGGGAAGTTTCGGTCCCTCATCTAACTCCAACCGAAAGAAATGTTTCGGTCCTCAATCCTACAAGACTGATCTCAAAAACCAAGAACCTAACGTCTCTCCCAATTCCAAATCTCTAAATTCCAGTCCTTCTGTCAAAAGCCCTAGTTCTACTAAGTCAACAAAAATTAAAGTTTTCACCATTAAAAGAAAAGATGAAACCACTTTAATTAAACACACATATATGGTTGATATTTCTCTTACTATACCATGTCCTGTAAAAGGCTCACAAGGACCCAAGAAACATTGGGTTTCTAAATCTGCTTAATTTTTGTAGGTTATACGTGACGAGCAGTTTGACGAAGAATGGTACATTGACAGTGGCTGCTCACTCACATGACAGGTAGGAAGGAGGAACTAAGGGAGTTTCGCTCTCTCAAAGATGGTGGTATTGTAAAGTATGGCAACAACTCGTTTGGAACTATTAAAGGCTACGGAATGATCACTAACGACGAATTCTCCATAAGGAAGGTTGCATACGTTGAAGGGCACCAACACAATCTCATCAGTGTATCACAACTGGTGGTTGGTACCGGGTTAAAAGTCTCTTTCGACGATGAAGGCTCAGAAATTGTCGAGAAGAAGTCAAGCAACGTTTTATTAAAATCCAAACGAAAAGTAGAAATGTATCCACTAAACCTCAATCCGATAAGAGGTAAACCAGCAATTTGTTTACTCACAAAGGCTCACTCCGATGAAAGCTGGTTATGGCACAAAAGACTCTCTCACCTGAACTTCAAGGACATTAATAAATTAGTTTTAGGTGATCATGTTCGAGGACTGCCAGTTCTGAAATTCAATAAAGAACATCTCTGTGCAACGTGTGAAATGGGAAAGCAGAGTCGACAGATCCATCCTTCAATAATCAACACTAAGGTAATAGAACCATTGGAGTTACTGCATATTGATCTATGCGGTCCATCATCCATCGAAAGTACTGGAGGAAACAAATATATTCTGGTTATAGTAGACGATTTCTCAAGGTTCACATGGACCTTCTTTCTCAAGCAAAAGTCTGAAGTTGTATCAAAGCTCAAGCTCTTCATTAAACAGATAGAAACGCAACTCAGAAAGGTTGTTTGTAATATAAGGAGCGATAATGGCCTGGAATTCAAAAACAAAGATTTTGAATGTTTTCTTGTTGAAAAGGGGACGACTCACAATTTCTCAGCCCCCTACACTCCATAACAAAACGACATTGTTGAAAGGAGAAATCGATCCTTGTGTGAAGCTGCTCGCACCATGTTATGCTTTGCATCCTTGCCATTATACTTCTGGGCTGATGCAATTGCAGCTGCATGTTATACTCAACATCGATCTTACATGAATAAACGGTTCTCCATTACTCCTTACGAGATCCTGAACAATCAAAAACCAAACGTGAAATTCTTTCATGTGTTCGGTTCTAGATGCTTCATTTTCAACTCCAAAGAGAATCGAAATAAGTTCGATGCTAAGGCGGACGAAGGAATTTTCTTAGGCTACTCCCTGAACTCCAAGGCATATAGAGTTCTCAATAAACGCTCGAAGAAAATTGAAGAAACATACTATGTCACTTTTGACGATAGTTATGTTAAGAAGTTAAGAGAAACCGAAGATGCATCACAGGACATATTTCCAAAGAATGGCCAGGTTACTATCTCCATCTCGAATCTTTTCGACCAATTCATGCTCTTGTTTGATGAGCCCCAGAAAGCAATTGACTCAGAATCAGCTGCGAAAGACAACAAAGTTGACAATATAAAACAAGTTATCGATGATGCGGCTAGAAAAATGGCGGATGATCAATCCAACGGAACCGAAAGTGCAGACGGAAGCGAACCTTCTGGTGACCATCCTACTGTCGAGGGGGAGAGTTCTTCTCCTCATCATGATCAAGGTTCTTCTTTCCAGGGGGAGAACTCATCGACAAATACATCCACCTCCACTTAAATTACAACCAATGAAGGAGGTTCAAATGTTGAATTGGATCCCATCTATGATCCAAAGTTTCCTCCACTTGTGAAATGGACCAAAGATCATCCCTAGACTCTAAAAAGGTGTTGACACGCTCACAAATCAAAGCGAAACAGGCTGCTCTATTTTCAAAAGTCGAGTTTTGTATGTTCAATTCATTCGTGTCCAAAATTGAGTCAAAGACTGTTAATTCAGCTCTAGATCATTCAGACTGGGTTCAAGCCATGCAGGATGAGCTAAATGAGTTTGAACGAAACAGGGTATGGCATCTTATTCCAACACCAAAGGATGCTTCGGTTGTCGGTCTCAAATGGGTGTTCAGAAACAAGATGGACAAAGAAGGAAATGTTATTTGTAATAAAGCTAGGCTGGTGGTCAAAAGGATATTGTCAGGAAGAGGGAATTGATTATGAAGAAACCTTTGCTCCAGTGGCTAGATTGGAATATGTTCGTATCTTTCTAGCGTACGCTGCCCACAAGAACTTTGAAGTCTATCAGATGAACGTCAAATGTGCCTTCCTGAACGGTGAACTTGAAGAAACCGTATATGTTGAGCAACCGCCGGGATTTGTGAACGAGAAGTATCCTGATCATTGCTATATCCTCGACAAAGCTGTCTATGGCCTGAAACAAGCTCCCAGAGCATGGTATGATACTCTTACTCGTTTATTAAAAATGTCTAAATTTAAACAAGGTTCGGTTGACCCAACCTTCTTTCATAAGCGAGAAGGTAACCACCTTATGATAGTCCAAATTTACGTTGATGACATCATCTTTGGCTCCACGAATTCTAGCTTAACAACTGAATTCCAAAATTTGATGGAAACTAAGTTTGAGATGAGCTCAATGGGTCCAATTAATTTCTTTCTTGGATTAAACATTAGACAGGGACCCGAAGGCATTTTTATAAATCAGGAAGCATATACCAAGGCTTTACTCACCAAGTTTGGAATGACGGGAGACTCCAAAGTAAAAGTGCCAATGGCCTTTGGAACGAAACTCACACCATCATTGGAGAAACCAGCTGCTAATTCAACGCTTTATCGACAGATAATCGGATCTTTGATGTATCTTACAGCCAGTAGACCTGATATCATGTTCTCTGTCTGTTATTGTGCTCGATTTCAGGACAACCCACGAGAACCTCATCTTCAAGCAGTGAAGAACATCTTTCGCTATCTAAAGCGAACTTCCTCTCTCGGTCTATGGTATCCAGCCAACTCCGGATTCTTCGTGCAAGCATTTTCAGATGCCGATCTGGGTGACTGTGGATTGGATCAGAAAAGCACCACAGGAGGATGTCAATTTCTGGATGGAAAATTAGTCAGTTGGCAATCAAAGAAACAAACTTGTGTTTCGTTATCCACTACAGAAGCCGAATACATTGCTGCAGCCTCCTGTACATCTCAAGTCGTATGGATACAGAGTCAACTCCGGGATTATGGCTTAAACATGAAGAAAATCCCCTTATACTGTGACTCTGAAAGCACAATCAGAATTTGTCACAATCCAGTGCAACACTCGAAGACTAACCATATCGCACTGAGGTACCATTTCATCAAGGATCACGTCGAAGATGGCAACGTCGAAATTCACTTCGTCAGAACGACTGATCAACTGGCAGACATATTCACAAAGGCCTTACCTGAAGCAAGCCTCAATAAGATCTTACAAGGCCTAGGAATGATGCAAGCCGAGTCAGTACCGAAATCGTCTTCGCTCCCATAAAGGTAACAAGCGAAATAGAGCGAACCTATATGAACTGAGCGTTCGGTCTATTTCGGGTTCGGTCTATTTCAGGTGAAGTTGGTCCATGAACCGAAATGAAACAAGCGTTCGGTCTATTTCGCGTTCGGTCCTTCTAAACTTGCTAATTTTTTAAAGGCATTTCAAGTGTATTCGTTTGTATATTTTTTTTATTTTTTTTACTTCTTTTCTACTAATAAAATCCCAAAAATATTTTTGTTCAATAGGTCAATTCTGACAAAAACCCAAAAATATTTTCTTTGTTTTTTTTTATTATTTCCATATTTCTAACGTTTTTATGTTTGTCTAAGTGTGATTCTTGATGACACATCCATGGCAGGTAAAAAAATTTTTGTTAGTTAGGTGTCCCTAGAAGCATGCTGCTGTATGTAGACTCAAGCCTCAACTGATTCTGAGTGAATCCTTAATAACATGATCAACACCAATCATGTTTTCCCAATCCAGGCTGTCAAGTTCACTCTAATCATGAGCTACCTTACTCTACTCAAACTGAGTTTAGAGTTGTCTGCTTGGACCCTCTTTCCTTTAATAAGCAGGGGTACATTCGTTTCTTATACCATCTTCATCATCTTTCTCCATTATATTTCGTTTCATCAATATAACCCCTAAGACTCTCAGTTTTAACCACTGAGGTTTATAGTTATACAAAATCTGCGTTCATGATCTTAGTTTCATGCCACTATGTACTAAGTGAAACCCAAAATTCAACACCACTAATGAATTGATGGTGAATTCAACAATTCAAGATATTACTTGTTACCCAACGAAATCTCTTTTTCTTTTTGAGTAATCTTTATGAGATTTCCTTTCACCAAGGTTTCTCTAACCCTAAAAGATTCAGTTTAATTTTTTTTGATTTCTTAAAATTTTCTCGTCACTAAAAAATATTTCTCACCTACTTGTTCAACAGATCACAATGATCTCACAAGTACTTCATTCTATTTTGATCTTATGTTAAGTATCGAAATTATGAATTGAAGCGAAAGCCACCCACTTTAACATTTAAAAGATGTCTTTCAAAACTTCTCAACAAGTTATTGATCGTTATTTCATGGGAAACCAAGCAAGCACTTCAATGTCTCTCTAGACTTTGAAGGAAGTGATTTTTGCCCAGAATCATTCTTTTTATGTCTAAAAACGACATCACAGATAATCCCAAAATACTTGTTTTATTTCTTTATCTTTTACACCCTTTGCACGAAAATTTTTAATTTTCCAAAACTCTAAGTTTTACACAGATTATCAAAGCACAAACACTCAAGCGTCATCAGGTGAGACGATTGGGATGAAAAGGTCGCTGACTCAGCAGAAACCCAAACGGTTTGGCGCTTTGAAAAAGGTGATTTTATGAAAAGGCGTGAAAAAGGGGAAACGTTTTTCTCTCTCCTACGTCATCTTCGGCACGCCAACTGTTCCCACATCAACTCAGGCGCGATTTTAGAGATAATCCAAGATTTCAGCCGGATTCTTCTCTCTCTTCCTTGTACGTATAAAAGGAATTGGAACGGTACTCTCTCAACTTTTATCACTTCCAAAAAGCTCTCAAAGAAACCCGCCTATTTTTTGCAACTGTTCATCGTCATTCTCAAGCTCCTACAATGGCAGAATCTTCATATGTTCATGATACCTCAGTTCGTCAACCCCTACTCACAATAAAACCCCAACAAAACCTAATCATCGATCTCACCCCCTTCGTTTATGAGTCGCATATGATATATGTGGTTGAGTGTCTCAAATACTCACCACTCGTGGATGCACTGACAAAAGTTGAAATTGTGCCTATGTCGTTCTTGTCACATGTCTACTCTATGGCATTCTATGACAAGGCGAATGAGCGTATCCACTTTGAGCTTCACGATGAGAAGGTCTCTATCTCCAAAAGTCGATTATGTGCCCTAATCAGTCTTTCTCAAGATCCGCCTCTAGTAAACCCTGATTCCATTACAACTGGCCAACTGTTTACAATGTTTTATCAGATGGGGTATACTAAAACCCTAACAACCGTCACCAAGTTCCAGAAGTCCTGCCTTCCTCCTCAATGGAATGGCCTTTTCACACTCTTATTCAAGAGTTTTTCTGAGCGAAGTGCTGGTTTTGACGGTGCTAGCAAGGCTTTCATGACGGTGTTGTATGGGTTGTACAACGGGATCAACCATGACTATGGGTCAATTATTTAGCAGCAGCTGGTTCAAAGCCTACTCTCTTCGTCCAAGCACTCAGAAATTTCATGTGGGCGTTTCAGGACCATTATCACTAAGTGGGCAATGGATCGCAATCGTGTCCCAATTATGGCGGATTCCTTGCTTTCTTCCATCGCCGCCTTTCATACGACGAAGATCATCGTCACTGATCCCACCAAATTCTCGTACATTGGCTCTATTCCTGAAACCATGCTTGGTTCTATCTCAGCATCAAGCAATCTTCTTCAGCAGTACAGGAAACGTAAATCTGTTGGTCCACGTGATCTTACTCCCACGATGCTTCGCTCCATTAAAGAAGCTGACAAACCAGCCAAAAGGGGCAAGAAACCTGAATCGCAGAAGGAGGGACCGGTCAAAAAAACCATCCAAGGGGCAGACCCCCAAGAAGAGGAAAATTGATAAATCTGCTCCTTCTCAACCTCAACCCAAAAAGCAGAAGAAGCCTGCTAGGAGACTTATTCTTCAATCCTCAAGCAATTCAGATTCAGAATACGTTCCTCCTAAGCAGAAGAACGCTCCATCTTCAGACTCTGAGAATGAAAGTTCTGATGAAGAGGCTTCGGGCCGAGGGGATACTCCACCTCGCTCCCCTACTCCAAAAATTCTGGTTCGTTCTTTGCCTCCTTCACCTCCACCTGTTACAATTGCTGCTTCTATCCTTCCTATCTCTCAAACAACCACCTCTCAACCCTTCACTTCAATACATATTCCCACTCCCATTTTCACAGATACAACATCTACCACCACTACAAAACCTACCTTCACTATTCCCAAACCACCTATAACCGAACCTACTTTTACAACCGAACCTCCTCTAACAACCGAACCTCCAGTAACAACCGAACCTCCAACTTCTTCAAAACTCTTATCTCCAACACCTTCTACAGAAACAACCCCGATTTTGGGCGGTGAGGACTTGGAGTTCGACTCCACATACTTCAGTCCTTATCGAGTACAGAGTGAGGATGATGACGATGAGCCTATCACCAAACGTCATCTCAAAGCGGTAAACGACAAGCTGGATCAACTGCTTTCCTCCTCTTCCTCAAGAGCTTATTCAGACGTTGCATTGAAGGCTCTGTTCTCTTCAGTTGTTGCTGAACATTCAGCCTCCTTATCTACTGCAGCCAAGGCTATTGAAGCCTCTACTTCCCAATGTCAACAGGCCTCTCGTGCTGTTGATGCCTCTACAAAGGAGTGCAAGGAAGTGACCGCAAAAGTCGATAAACTAGTTTCCCGGGCTCACCTGTTTTTAGACTCTTTGCAGGTTGTTGCTGCCAAGAATGCTGCCACTGTTAATTCTTATGTAGAGACTTTTCAACAGACTCTTCAGTCTGAGTGATCGAAGGTTGAAGCAGCACGCCTTGCTATTGAAAAGGCAAATGATGCGTTCCATGCTAATGTCAACGAACACTTATCTCAACTACAAGCGGACTTAGCTATGGAAAATGGGATTATGGATGAGCTTGCCAGACGCAAAAATCAACTTAATTTGCAAACACACAAGCTGCAAACTGCTCATGCTGAGATTGATGACCTCAAGTCAGAAAGGGAGGTTATAAGGAGTTCTGTTGCAGACGTTCACTCCCTCCTTCTTCATCTTATTGAAGGTCATGCTCCACTTGTCACTATCACCATCCAAAGGCATTTGGCAGACAAACTCTGACCGGCATTGGACGTTCTCAGCCGTATCGAGGGTGTTCCGGTGACTGGTGTCTAACTACGACAAGGGGGAGAGAAAGAGTTGAAGCAAGAGAAGCAAGAGACGAATCAACCTCCTCCATCTAGCTCCAAGCCAGTTGTTGAACCGAAGGGTAATGAAACTTCGGTCAGTAACAAGGATAAGAAAAAGAAGAAAATTGGTGAAGATGATATAGACAACGAAGATGATGTCTACGTTGATATTCCCAAGAAGCCTGTCCCAAAGGTTGATTCTTCTGAAAAACAAACTGAAGAAATTTCTATGAAGGAGCGAGCTGAGCTAGAACAGAAGCGAAAGGAGGCGGAGCTCCTAGAAAAGAAAAAGGCCATGTTCCCTGAATGGACTAAAGATTCGCTTCAGAGGTGTGCGATTGACGAGCCAACTGTTCTATGGCTCGAGCCGATAATGTCATTCAGCCTTGACAACTCCAAGGATGCGCAGTTCGATATGCCAATCACTCGAAAGGCATTCATCTTCCACTATTTCAACTCGACTGCTGCCATTCCATCTCCAGACCCGAAGGTAGATAGGGATATGTTAGAATTTTACTTGGAGTTTGCTCAACCTCAATACCAGACTTGGAGCTCAAAGAAGATAACCATCGCAAAGGTGATGAAGCCCTATTTAGCAGGGAAATTTATCAATGTCAAATTCCAGGTGACTAGAGGAACCGAAGGCTTAGTTCACCATTTTTCCCTTGCTGATCTACCGAACCTCAACCCCCATGACTGGATACTCCTCAACAACATTCTTCTGTCAAATCCTCAGGAGTATCAGCCAATTATCGATCATGTCAAGCGTATGCTTGTTTGCTACATACATGAGGTAGCGAAAATGGACCAGGAAATTGCATCTGCCATACACAAGCGACCAACGATCAAACCAATGGGCAGAGCTGGCAATGTTAATTCCATGATCAAGGGTAAGATTGATTCCAAGTATCACACAGTAATGTTTCTCAGGGGCGAAGGTCAAAAGTGTATGTTCGCTCTTGTTGACAAACACCTTTTCTTGACGACTTGTCTCGAGCATATCTTGGAGATCATACAGAGGTGCGACCAGAACAGTGCTGCTGATAAAAAACCGTTCGTCGACATGCTGAGGTGGTACATTCTATTTTGACAGACTCTTCTCGCCATTATTCCTAAATTGTTTAAAGTTATAAAGACGGTGAGACCTGCTCATAAGAAATAATTTCTCGCCTCATTTGACGCAAAGGGGGAGATTGTTGAGTCTAGTGGATTGCGTCATGGGCTCGGTCCATAGCCTAGTTTAAACGCCGGTATTGGGCCTGTCCAGCCGTGCATTATTTTGGATTAGGGTTTAGTATATAAGTTGCATGCATGCAGACTTAGAACACAACACTTTTATTGTTTTCGTTTTCATAGCTTGTAAACCCTAGCTCGCCTCTACAACGGAAGTTCTTCATCGAGCTCTGTTGAGGCGTGACTCAGTTTTGAATCATAAGCTCATATTTGATTATGTTCTGTGTTCGTTCTTAATTTGTTCTTAAACTGTTAGAATTCTTTTATCATACTTGTGAAAGATCTAAACGATCTAAGAGTTTTGAACTCATCAAGATCTTCAAGCATCACAAACCTAGTTCACAACCTATGGTTGTATACACCGTAATCACAAACGCTCCCACTCCATCAAAACCCTACTCTAGGACTTTACCTCACCATACCAAGTGCAATTTCCACCATCTTAGAAATGGTATGTTATGTAACATCTATAACTTAAGAGACCACACCTCTAAGTTTTGCAGAAGAACCTGAAGAACGCAACCTCAACCCCTGCTATAGATAGAAGCCGAAGTTTCTTTAAATGCTCTCAACCAGGGCATTTCAAGAAGGACTGCCTGAAACGGAAGAACCAGGGTGGCAAAGGAAGAGCAATTATGATAAGTGTTAGAGATGCTCGCCAAGAACTAATTGTGGTTACTAGTACGTTTCCTATCAATAATAAATATGCTTCTGTATTATCTGATACTCGTGTCGATTGAAGATTTATATCCCATAAGTTTGGAGGCATGATTAACCATAAATCATGCAAATTTAATGAAGCTTACATCGTAGTAGTAGCAAACAACCAATGAAAAAGCGCCATAGAAATACTCACTAATTACATTCTTATCCTAAATAACCATGTCTTTCACGTCAACCTAATACCTATGACCATTGGAAGTTTCGATGTGATCATCGAAATGGATTTGTTATCATTTTATCAAGCGGAAATCTTATGTTACGAAAAATCCATTCGCCTACCTTTACCCAACAATGAAAATCTCATGATTTACAAAGATAAATCAGGAAAGAATCTAAGAATCATCTCTTGCACGAAGGCAAGAAGGTGTTGCAGAAGAGACACTTCGCTTTCTTGGCCCACGTGGTGGTCCTGGTGGATAGGCAAGACAAGGGTAAGGAAATCAAAGACATACCGCAAGTGTGTGACTACCCGAACGTATTTTCAGAGGATCTGCCTGGAGTACCTCCTGTCAGACAAGTTGAATTCCGAATCGACCAAATCTTGGGAGCAGCACCAGTTGCAAGATCTTCTTATCGTCTGGCTCCATCGGAAATGAAAGAACTATCCAGTCAGCATTAAGAACTTATTAGCCAAGTCTTTATCTAGCAAATCTTCTCTCCTTGAGGTGCTTCATTATTGTTTTCAAATAGAAGGATGAGTCATTCAAGATATGCATCGGCTGTCGAGAGTTGAACAAACTCACCATCAAGAACTGATATCAACTCCTAATGATCGATGACCTGTTCAACTAGATACAAGGATACCGTTACTACTCAAAGATCGACCTAAGATCCGGCTATCATCAACTCAGAGTTCATGAATCAGATATTCCAAAGACTAAATGCAGTACACGGTATGGTCACAACGAGTTTTTGGTTATGCTATTCGGACTGAGTAGCAATGCCAACCGAAGTACGCTAATATCTAAGTCTTGCAGACTGTGACCATAGATTCCTTGAGAATTTTTCCAAAATAGTCGAGCTTCTTTCGCTCCAACCCAGAAGGACAAGAAGTTTGATTGGAGAAACATTCAAGAGTCCGCATTTCGAAAATTGAAGAAATTGTTGTGCATTACACCGACTTTTCCTCTTCCAGAGGGAACAAAAGACTTTGTAGTATTCTGCGATGCCTCTCACCAAGGGTTGGGAAGCATACTGAAGCAAAAGAATAAAATCATTGCATACACATCCATACATCTAAATCCAAACAAGACAAACTAGACTACCCATGACTTAGAGTTAGGAGATGTAGTGTTTGCCTTAAAGATTTGGAGACACCACCTCTACGGAACGAAGTGTATCGAATTACTAAATGATTATGAATACAAAATTCATATTCATCTTGATAAAGCAAATGTCGTAGAAGATGCTTTAAGTAGGAAAGAGAGAGCAAAGCCTTTTCGTGTAAAGGCTCTAACCCTAACCATCCGCTCGAACCTCACCACCCAAATTTGTGATTCTCAGCTAGAAGCACTTAAACCCGAGAATAATGTAGAAGAAAATTTGTGAGGTGTGGACAAATGGGTCAACCTCAAGGAAGACGGAACACGATATTTTATGAACAAAAATTGGACTTCAAAGTTTGGTGAAGTCAGGAGTCTAGTTCTAAACGAAGCTCATAAATCGAGATATCCAATGCATCTTGGATCAAATAAGATGTATTTCGATCTCAAGAATATTTATTGGTAACCCAACATAAAGGCAGAGATTGCCATCCATGTCAGTCAATGCTTGAGTCTCTTCAAAGTCAACGCAGAGTACCAAAAGCCATCCAGTCTACTACAATAACCATCGATCCCGGAATAGAAATAAGAATAGATAACCATGGACTTCATGGAGAAGTTTTCAAGAACTTCAAGCGATTGAGACACCCTTTGGTTAGTGGTTGATTGTTTGACCAGGTCCGAATGTTTCCTATCCATCAAAGAAACTGACAAGATGGAGAAACTCACTAGAATCTACCTTAAGGAAATAGTCATACTGCACGGTGTGCTAATATTTGTTATCTCAAACCGAGATAGTAGATTCATTTCGAAATTTTGGAAGTCACTGAAAAGGTTCCTAGGAACCAAACTCGATACGAGTACTACGTATCATCCATAGACGGATGACCAGGGAAAAATAAAGATACAAACTTTGGAAGACATGCTCTGTGCTTGGGCGATATACTTCATTAATTAAGAGGATACTCACTCACCACTAGCCGAATTTTCTTATAAAATAGTTATCACACTAGCATAAATGCTACTCCATTCGAGTCCTTGTATAGACAGATATGTCGTCCTTCGATATGTTGCGCAGAAGATGGAGATATTGTACATACTGGTACTTGTATCATTCATGAAACAACGGAAAAGATCGTTCAAATAAAGGAACTATTAAATACTACAGGTAGTCGTTAGAAAAGCTATGCTAACATGAGACACAGATCCTTCGGATTCAAAATAAGAGACAGTATCCCACTAAAGGTCGCAATATAGAAAGGTCTCATTAGATTTGGAAAACAAGGTAAACTAAACCCCTGTTACGTCGGACGTTTTGAAATCCTAGAAAGGGTTAGTCTGGTGGCTTACAAACTCAATTTACCTCAAGAACTCAATAAATTTCACGATACCTTCTTCGTGTGAAACCTTTAAAAGTGTCTCTCCAATGAGAACCATGTTTTTCCTCTCGATGAGATCCAGGTCAACACTAAATTTCACTTCGTGAAGGAACCAATGAAGATCATGGATCGAGAAATCAAAAGCTTCAAACAAAGTTGCGTACCTATAGTAAAGGCCCGGTAGAACTCTCGTATAAAGTCGGAATTTACTTCAAAATGCGAGGATCAAATGAAACAAAAGTATCTGCAACTATTCAGCGGTGCTCCCCTCACTAGTGGTTTGAAATGACAGTATAATAAAATGATAGTGGAACAAAATATTTTGGAACATAATAATTTCGGGACGAAATTCCCTTGAGGGGGAGGTAATTTGACATCCCAAAATTTAGGTCAAAGACTATGAACGGTCAGGTTCATAGTATGCCTTTTGATAATTTGACTCATTGAGTTTTAGTGCATCTAATGTAAAATAAATGAGTTATTTCAAGTGTTATATGATAAAAGATAGTATCTTACTTCGAAAAACAAACACTCCAGTCTCGTAGTACATGTTTCCATGTTTCCGAAAATACAAAGAACGTCCAAAATGGAGTTCGTATGCAAAAGATACGACTGTTTAAAAAATCCAAAACCAGTAGAATATTGATTTTCTTAAAACCACTAAAATTGTTTCTATTCATTGAGAGACTTGCACACCTCAAAAGGAATTTCCGAAAGCGTTTTTCGACTCAAGCTCCAACCTAATATTTTATTTCATATTTGACATATTTTTATAAAAATATTTATAAAAGTTGAAAATCAAACGTTTTCAAATTTATAAATCGCGAAACCTGAAAATATTGATTTAGACATAATATCTATTATTGGTAATATATTCCGGAAAAATATAGGAATCCAAACCGGTTGTGGTGGATTTTTACAGTGAAAATAGTCCAACACCCAGTACTTTCGTGAACGACTATATATATATATATATATATATATATATATATATATATATATATATATATATATATATATATATATATATATATATATACGGGTATAGATATGTGTGTCATGATTAGTGTAAAATACACGTTTAGTTATCGTGTTTTGTAGTTTAAAAATAAATAATATTTTGAAATATTATATGATATTGAGCGTTGAGTTCTAACAGATAATTTTTATTAGAAATGAAGTAAAACTATGTTTAGAATCACTCAAAAAATATTGGAAGTCTTATGAGAATCCAATCAAAATTCAAATATTGAAATTTAATGAAAATATAAAATTTTAAATAAATAAATTATATTATTGAAAGTTGTAAAGAATCTCGTTAGAAACATTTAGGCAAAAACCTCACTGAAATCTGAGTTATAACGAAGAAGTTATGACTTCTTAAAGTTTCGTGACAGAACCGACACGATGTCATAAGACGTAAAAAGTGAGTTTTCGATGAACTACTTTTTACCCTTTATAATCTATACGAAAGTCGTAGTATTCGTTAAACCGTGAATTTTCATAAAAAGAACGTTCAAATCTGACTTCGTATGAAAAAGTTATGATTTTTCCAAAATTCGGTATAGAAGTAGATAGCTAAAAACTCGAAATAAAGATCGAATGATTTTTAACCAACACAACCTAAACGAGAATCGAAGGTCTTGTCAATAGCAGTACAACAGTAAAAAGACAGACGAAAACAGACGTTGAATGAAGAAGTTTATGAAATTTTAACGGATTTTTCATATCTCGGCCTGTTAAAAATATAATATTAAAAATAAAGTCAAAATTAGCCGACGGAGTCTAAACGAAAGTTGAAGAGCATAATTTCACCTACGTGTGGTTATAAAGAATGTCAGAAATGGAGCTACTATGCAAAAGATATGAATTTTTGAAGTTTTTAAATAAAAATTTGATACTTATCAAAAGTCGTACGCCCAGTGTACTCGGACTAGGTCAGAAGGCGAAGACGTTCCCCTGCTCCTTCACATACACACATGTATTACGCTTGCGTGACACGTCTGAGGAACAAGATCCGATCAGTTGCCACGCCTCGTACATCCAGTGTACTACGAGGCTCCGGTCTCCTATAAATAGTATGCGAATTCTCCCAGATTTGTTTGGAAAGTTTACATTTTTTACACTTTTTTCTTCATTCTAAGCTACTTTTAACCCCCGAGGTCCCGATATCATCCCCGACACCCGAAGCAAGTCCCGACGCTCCGAAGTTCTTGAGAAAATCATATTTTCAAGTCGAAACTTTGCCCGCGTAAGACCGGTTTTCAACTAAAATCTCGGTTTCGTCACGGAAAGTCATTTTTAGAGTCGAAGTGTTGCCCAAATTATGATTTATTCCTCCAGTTATTTCACGGCGAGTTCAATATATTGGAACAATTATATGTTATGTGTTATATGTTCAATGTGCTTTCTTGTGTTATTCTGGTTTTATACCTTTGGCTATCTAAAGCATGACTAGTATACTAACAGAATACTAACGGAGCTATACCTTTGACTTGAAGTGAACGGTTAAGCATCACTTGAGTATTGGTATGTAGCCTTTGACCATGAAGTGACTGATTAAGCATTCCTTTAGCATTGGCAGAAAGCTAGGCAGGGCTGAAAGCCTATAATTTGCTAGCCAAAATGTTTATTCAGAAATTGGTTATTTGTCCATGCCATATGGGCAAACTTCTTATTGATGTATATCAAGTATTGAAATTCTTGTGTCTCATTGATTATAAATCTTTGAGTTAGATTATTCGTTGATATGGAAAGCATCTCATATGATACTCATTTGCCTTTGTTGTTCTTTTCCTCGTTTGTTTCTGTCATATTGGTATATATATGGCATAATGTTATATTGTATCTATTATTGAACTCATTAAGCGTCACCGCTTATCCTCTCAGTGTTTAATTATTGCAGGTTATAAACATCCAGTATAGTCATATATTGTTGGAAGATTTAAAATAGTTTATACTATTACTTTTTTACTTGACTTCACGTTTGTATAAAAGCTTTAATATCCTGGGTAGTTATGTAATATACTAAAACTTAGTCGGTTTGTATCCTGATTTTTATAATCAAATTATCAATGTAAAATGTTAGTTTTTTAAATATGCATGTAGCATGTTTTGGAGTAACTTGGAGTGATAATAATGTTAAGTATGAAAAGGGGTCGTTTCAATTAGGTACATGTGATTGGTTAAATTGTCATAAATATACATTATATGTGTGTGTATATTAAATTTAGCAAACCAATGGATAACAAATTAACAAACTTCTCATTTCCTAACATGACTTCAAATATATATATATATATATATATATATATATATATATATATATATATATATATATATGTCAAATCTATGACAAATAAATAGATTATAATTGTTAAGAAATGATTTGTGAAAGTCTTAAATAAATATACGTATACAAATGGAAAACAACCAATAACACATACTAAATCAAACAAATATTCACATCCATACAATATTACTAAACCTAAGAGTTTATAGTATATCTATTTAAAAATTATACCAATACACACTCCAATACAAAATCAAATACCAAATATCAAATATATATCCAAGTTAAATCAATACAATTAAAGTACACTCAAATAAATTTGAAGATTACTTCACATTTCAATATATCTAAGTTTACACACAAAGGAATTTGAAGATTTCTAATATATCTAAGTTTACACACAAAGGGAACATGTGTTTCCCTTCTTAAACTGTCAAGAATCACCACAGACGCAACATCTAGAGGGTGTTTGGATTATTTTTCAAAATGACTTTTTGAACTTTTAGCTTTTTGAAAAAGTTAAAAGTTTGAAAAGGTGTTTGACAATTCTAAAAGTCCTTTTAGAATGACTTTTTCGCAAGAAGAAAAAAGAGTTATTTTAAGAGGGTATTTGGCTTAGCTTTTGTGGGGCAAAAGTCTTTTTTTGTAAAAAGACTTTTTACAAAAGTTGTTTTTTAAAATGTGTTTAGATTAGCTTTTGAAGGGAAAAAATCAAAAGTTAAATTGTTTGGTTTAACATTTACATGTAAAATGCTTAAAAAGGACATGTTTACATATTTACATTGATTTACTGCTTTACATATATTATTTTATACTTAAATTTTTTTAAACACATATCATAATTTTGTAAATATTTTATTAGAAAATATAAAATATAAAAATCTTTTAAAATATTTCTAATTTTTTGGATAAGACCATGACAATATTAAAATTACTACATTCATACAAATTGTAAATAATTCATAAGAGAACTTTGTGTATTAGACCATGACAATATTAAAATTACGTTCATACAAATATAAAATATAAATTACGTTCATACAAATTAAAATATTTCTAATTTTTTGGATTAGACCATAACAATATTAAAATTACGTTCATACAAATTCTAAATAATTCAAAAAAAATATCATAGATAATATTACATTCATTTTCGCAATGTGATTATATCTTGTGCAATAATATCCCGTATCGCTGCCATATATAAATCATCATCGCTCGTGCGACGTGTACTTGTACCTTCTTCGTAAACAACACTCCCGGTATCACCTCGTACGGGATTGTAGGATTCTTGTTGTGCCCTATTAAACGCTTCGTTAGACATACCAAACTTCTAATGTAGTTATGGATCTCCATTGATGCTATCACAATTCTCACTTGGTTCTTGTACTTGTAATTAACATGCATGTCTCTTAATAACACCCACTTAGCTTTCCACACTCCAAAAGTCTGTTCAATGATATTTCGCAATGATGAGTGGAGATAGTTAAATTTCTCTTTCGGTCCACAAGGTTCACGAATAGCAGTTGTGTGTCCACGTCGAAAATCTGGTAAATGATAACCAATATTTGTGCCTTTATATGGAGCAAGATACCCTCTCGTATTTGGATATCCAACATCAACAACGTAATATTAATCTGTAAATAAAACAAACATTTATTATTCGTTTCAAACAAGTAGTAAAAACATAAAACTTGTGTTAAAAAAAATACTAACCACCCGTTGGATAAGGAAAATTAAGATATGGTCTCCATAAGGCTTCATTGAAAATTCTTGTATCATGTGCAGTCCCCTCCCAACCGGCCTAAACAAATGTAAAGCACATGTTAAAATCACAAACAACCATTATATTTTGTGTTGCATATCCCTTTCGATCAATGTACCTCACTTCATCTTTTTGTGGAACCGATGCCCTGATGTGTGTCCCAACTATAGCACCAATGCAATCCTTCAAATTCAAAAATATATCATAAATAAATTATTTGTTAAAGTTTGACTACCAAGAAAATAAACATTGGATAATACCAAGGCTTATTTAATATATATTCAGGAACATCATCATTATAGTTTGCATCTGGCTTGATGATGTCGGCACTCAGTTTTAGCATGGCTTCCAAAACTATATGGAAATGCCTGTGAATCGTTTCTCCTGAATGATTAAAAAATTCTTGCACAAATGTATTGCTACACCCATGAGCCGAAGTCATCAAAAATATTCCTACAGACTCCTCAATAGATACTTTTTGTGTTTGTTGTAGCCCGTAATTTGTAGCAAGATCCATGCATAACTATCTAAAAACCGGTACGTTGAGTCTAAACATCTCATAACAACGTCTAGGATGGTCATTTAGTACTTCAGTAATAAACATGCGCCATGTGCAGTCTGAAGTATGACATGGCGTGCGTAAGTTACGAGCGAGTATTATCCCTTGCAAAGCAAATCCACATAACATTTCAAATTCTCTATCCTCTTCCATTTCACATTCTTCATTATCATTGGATGAATGAGAATCATCACTATCCATTCTACATAATACAAATAAAAAGATGTCAACCATTAACACATAACATAAACACAAACAATAACACATAATATAAAATGTCAAATACATAATGTCAAAGTACAACACATAATTGTTGGAATAGTGTCTAAGGCTGTAACTATATCCGGTTATGCATGGTCCTTTTGGGTTGCCTTCACCATAGCAACTTGATAGGATGATTTAATAAGAGAGAGTAAATATTATGGGAATAATATAATGAATAATATATTGTTATTTGATTAATATAAGTCATAGAATTAATTAGAATTAATTTGGTGACTTAAAGAGATTAATTAAATAAAGGGGTATAAACTGTCAATTGTTTGATGGTTAAACTTTAGACTGTAAATCCATTAGGATATGGTTTGGACGGATTCTAAGAGCTTTAGGAGAGCTAAAATCGTCCATATGCTTATCTAGGAATGGATTTGGATAGCCTTAAGAGAAGATTATCCAATTAGGGTTTAGGTTGTAACCCTTAAGGAGTCTACAAGTATAAAAGGACCCTATGGCATCGGAATTCGAAAGCTAACCAAAAGTAAGGAACCTCTGGTCGAAATTCATCCCCTCTCCTCTCTCCTAAATCATTCTCCTTGCTATTGGTGTTTGTAAGCCATCAGAGGAGTGACATTTGTGACTCTAGAAGCTCCAAGACCTCAAGATCAACAAGGAACTCAAAGGTATGGTTCTAGATCTATTTCAATGTTGTTATTTAACCTAATTAGTAATTAGAAGTCTTGGATTCAAAGCATGTTTATTAGAAAGCCTAGATCCGAGCATTAGGGTTTTGCATGCGCACATAGGAAAGTTCTTATGGCTAAAACCCATCAGTGGTATCAGAGCCTAGCTTGGTTTTCTGTAAATTGTTGCTTGATTAACTGAAACAAACCTGCAAAATTCGATTTTTTAGGTTTCTGAGTCATGGACTCGGCGAGTCTCAAAGTGGACTCGGCGAGTAGGCCTGACTCGGCGAGTCCCTTTGTGCACTCGGCGAGTCCAAGCGTTAGGAATGGCCAGATTCGGGATTTCTTTGTGTTTATCTTATCCAAACTTACCATAAACTAATTAGATCAATATTAATTCGTTTTTCTGATAAATATAATTGTTATCTTGATCTAATCAAAGGTAATTATCAACTAATTAAATATTTAATTTCCTTATATGATAATTAATTAATTATTTTGATTATTTTGGTAATTATCTTAAAAGAAATCTTGAATAAATCAAATATAGATAATTAGGATATTAATTGTTAATTGGAATTATTTGTTATTTGATCCTCCATGTTTTAAATGTTTAAAACTTCCCCTCAAGTTTTGAAATTTATATTTGTGATTAAAAGTTTTAATTTAGACAACTTAAATTTCAAAACTCTAGATTTTAAAAGGTTTAAAATACAACCCTATACTAATATGATATTACTAGTATAATATATATATATGTATAACTAAATGCTAGTCTTACCGTTAGTAGGCCTCATTCACGAAGCCAATCTATAAGGTGGGTATAAGGTTGCGGCCTATAAAATGGCGCTTAATGGGTGTACACTCACACCCACCGCTTGCTTGATTGGTGGAGGGTCGTTAGCCGAACGGGTAGGATAGGGCAACCTCATCCTCTCATTAAAAGTATAATAAGAAATATAAAGTAACTACACATATTTTAAAATTTCCCAATCTTAGTTACTTTAGGAAAAGTGAATTGATGCAATCCCATGAAATTACACTTTGCACCTTGCTAAGAAGTTAGTGGAGCGTGTGTGGTTTACCGGCACACTAATTGGTTCTAAGCGAAGGTGGCAAAGGGTGATTCATTGTTTATCATAGTTCGATGGAGCGTGTGTGGTTTACCGGCACATCGAATAGGTGATCGTTACAATGAAGGCACCATGTGAATTTGCATGGTTATTCACACCCGCTTTGTGATCCTCGGTATCCCAGTCACAAACAAGAGGGGCATATCGAGATTTAAACATGCCATTGAATAGTTTCAATGAATCTCATCCGAACCTAGGAATTCTCAAAAAACACTTAGGACTAATAGTTTAAGTTTTGTGATGGAGAATTAGTGAATCGTCATTCACTTACCTTCAATGTATTTGCATGTTAGATTACGGCATCTCTTTTCTAATATGTAAATGTCATTGTTGGATCCTAGCCCTAATTTTTCTTATTGGGTGATAATTAGGGATTCATATTCTAATCTATCTTTGTCCTTTTTCTAATTATAGATGTCGAACGCAAACAACGCTGCTGCTAGTTCTTTCACGTTGATGAGCCTTTGCCAAAAGGTCACCTTCGATGGAATGAACTTTAGCGAATGGATAAGATACATTCGCACCATTGCTCGCTATGAGGACAAGGAGTATGTCCTTGATGAGAAGCTCGAGAAAATCAACACCGAAATCGCTACTCCAGCCGAAATCACCGCCTTTGAAACTCATGAGCGAGATGCAACGAAGGTACATTGCATCATGATCGCTACCATGAACTCCGAATTCCAAAAGTCCTACGAGGACATGTACCCGTACGAGATGCACCAAGACTTATTGGAGAGGTACCACCAAAACGCGAGACAAGAGCGGTATGAGATTTTCACTAACATGATTTCCGCGAAGATGGGTCATGGAGAATCTCTTACCGTGCACTTGCAAAAGATGCAAAGGTATGTCGACCGCCTTCGCAAGTTAAATGTTGACTTCGGGGAAGACTTGGCGATCAACATGGTGCTTCACTCTTTGCCTCCGATGTACAACCAATTTAGGATGACCTACCACATGAAAAAAGAGGAGGTCACCCTAAGCAAACTCCAAGGTCTCTTGAGAGTCGCTGAGAGCAACTTCAAGGACAAGTCTGTTGCACCTACTCCCAATCCGCCCGCTGCTCCTGTCTTGGCTATTGGTCAAGGAAAGGGAAAGAAGAGGAAAGCTTCATCGAAGAACTATCGCAAGGCGAAAGCCCGAGATGGTGCCTCTTCTAGTGGGACCAAAGTTGATCCCGCTAAGCCCTGTCCTAACCCGAAGGAGGCAGAGTGCCACCACTACCACAAGATAGGACATTGGAAGAGAAGCTGCCCAGAATACCTGCAAGCAATCAAAGAAGGAAAGATCAAGCCATCTTTCGCAGGTATATACACAATTAAATCTAACGATTCTAATCATGCTATTTCTTGGGTCCTTGATACCGGTTGTGGTTACCACATTTGTTCTAATGTGCAGGGACTAAGAAGAAGTAGGGATGTGGAGCAAGGAAGGATAAATCTAATCATGGGGAACAGAAGATCGTCACCTGTGACCAAGATTGGAGTGTATTCTTTAGTGCTTAGGAATAGTTTGGTTTTAGATTTGAACAATTGTTGCTATTCGCCAGAAATGGCTAGAAACATCATTTCATTTCATGGTTTGTATAGACAAGGATTTAGATTTTCTTTTAATAATGAGAATGGTTCTATTTTAGCTTATCTAAATGGTGTCTTTTACTTTGAAGCTATACCATGTAATGGAATATATGAAACCGTTATGATTGTTGATAACTTAGGAAATGATGTTTTGAATATTGATTCTTCCACTAGTATGGATAAAGCATCCTTGTGGCATTGTCGTCTTGGACATGTCAACAAGAAACGCATAGCCCAACTCCAAAAGGATGGAGTGTTGGAGTCATTCGACCTTAGGGAAGATGACACATGCGAATCTTGTTTACTTGGAAAGATGACTAAGTCACCCTTCACGAGTACATGTGAAAGGGGCGAGGGTCTATTGGACCTAATACATACCGATGTATGTGGACCATTTAGATCAACCACGAAGGATGGGAACCGCTTCTACGTGACTTTTACAAACGACTATAGTAGATATGGGTATATCTACTTAATCAAGCAAAAGTCAGAAACCTTTGAAAAGTTCAAAGAGTTCAAGAATGAAGTGGAGAATCAATTGGGCAGGAAAATCAAGATGCTTCGATCCGATCGAGGAGGAGAGTACCTAAGTCTTGAATTCCACGATTATCTCAAGGAGTGTGGAATAGTTTCGCAATTGACGCCTCCTAGGACACCGCAGTTGAATGGTGTGGCAGAAAGGCGTAATCGAACCTTATTGGATATGGTTCGCTCTATGATGAGTCGTGCTTCACTACCTATCTCTTTTTGGGGGTATGCCTTAGAGACTGCCGCCCATATCCTTAACCGAGTCCCTACCAAGAAGGTTGCCAAAACACCTCACGAGATGTGGACAGGGAAAGCTCCCTCGTTGGCACATATCAAGGTTTGGGGTTGCGAGGCTTTCGTAAGACGAGATACTCACGACAAGCTTGAACCGAGAAGTGAGCGATGTATTTTCATCGGCTACACGCAGATATCCTTTGGATATCTCTTCTATAGACTGAAGGACAATGTGGTCTTCGTTGCGAGGAGAGGAGTTTTCCGAGAGAGAGAACTCATAAGCCAAGGAGACAGTGGGAGGCAAATCGAGCTTGAAGAGATTCAAGAGTCGATAGATGAAGGAACCTCTACCACTGGCACTCAACCCGAGGAGGAAACTCCGGTTGAACCGATTGACGAGTCCTTACCTCTTAGACGTTCCGATAGAGTTAGAGTTCTACCCCAGTTTTATGGTTTTCATATTACTACCGAAGGGGACACGTATATTAGTGATGGTACACTAATAAATCTTGATGAACCTAATAGCTATAAGGAAGCCATGGCAGGCCCGGAGTCTGCGAAATGGAAAGAGGCAATGGATAGCGAGATCCAATCCATGTATGATAACCAAGTTTGGAATTTGGTTGATTATGTGCCCGGACGTAAGACCGTTGGGTGCAAATGGATCTTCAAGAAGAAGACCGACGTGGATGGAAACTTGCACACATATAAAGCACGATTGGTTGCGAAGGGCTTTACTCAAACTCCTGGAGTTGACTATGATGAGACCTTCTCACCAGTTGCGAAGATTAAATCTATAAGAGTGATGCTAGCTATTGCCGCATTTCATGATTATGAGATTTGGCAAATGGATGTCAAGACCGCTTTTCTTAATGGGAAGTTGGCTGAGGATGTTTACATGGCTCAGCCCGAGGGGTTTGTGGATCCGAAGCATCCGAATAGAGTGTGTAAGCTTGAGAAGTCCATTTATGGACTTAAGCAAGCGTCTCGCAGATGGAATCTTTGCTTCGATGAGAAAGTCAAAGAGTTTGGATTTGTACGAAGCGAAGACGAGTCTTGTGTATATGTCAAAGCCAGTGGGAGTATAGTAAGCTTTCTCGTTCTATATGTCGATGACATATTGCTCATAGGAAACGACATCCCGACTCTGCAGGAATTAAGTCCTGGCTCGGGAAGTGCTTCGCTATGAAGGACCTCGGAGAAGCTTCTTACATTTTGGGAATAAGGATAGTGAGAGAAAGAAGTAAGAGACTAATTGGACTTAGTCAGAACACTTACTTGGAGAAGGTACTGAAACGTTTTAGTATGGAAAACTCAAAGAAGGGAGAATTACCAATACAAAGTAATGCCAAGTTGAGTAAGACTCAAAGTCCGAGTACCGAAGCTGAGATAGCAGAAATGAGCCGAGTACCATACGCTTCCGCAGTTGGCTCAATCATGTACGCTATGACTTGTACTCGCCCTGATGTAGCCTTCGCTTTGAGCATGGTTAGCAGATATCAAGGGAATCCTGGCAAAGCACATTGGATTGCGGTGAAGAATATCCTTAAGTACCTTCGGAGGACGAAGGAATGGTTCTTAGTCCTCGGAGGGAGTGATGACTTGAAGGTGAGAGGGTATAGTGACGCCAGCTTTCAGACCGACAGGGACAACTACCGTTCGCAGTCGGGCTGGGTTTTTACCCTAAATGGAGGAGCAGTGACATGGAAGAGTTCCAAGGAAGAAACCATAGCTGATTCAACGTGCGAATCAGAGTACATTGCAGCGAGCGAAGCGTCGAAGGAGGCAATATGGCTAAAGAACTTCATCGGTGATCTTAGAGTCGTACCTGCCATAAAGGAGCCCATGGAGATTTTCTGTGATAACGAAGGTGCGGTTGCCTTAACCAAGGAACCGAGGGATCATGGTAGATCAAGACATATCGACAGAAAATATCACTTCATCAGACATCGTGTAGAAGAAGGACAACTCGTAGTGAAGAGGATATCATCAGAAGATAACCCAGCAGATCCGCTTACGAAGGGACTGAGTAGGGTTAAGCACTTGCAGCACGCTAGGAGCATTGGGCTGAAGAATGATATTAGCATAGATTAGATAGTATTAGAAACGTATAATAGATAAATGTAATTAACATTTGATGATTAAATAAAGGAGTTTTATTTATAAGTAATGTTACTATCTTATGTTAATCGTTTAACTATTGTTTCTCTTTGCATGTTTTGACTTCCGGAATAATTGAAATTATTAAGAATAATAGAATTGTTCAAATTGTCCACAATCGTTCATATGTTGGAAGTAGATATGAATGAAGATTGTCATGAATTGGTGTGTAGAATGTCTAAATGGTGTTAGACATAGCAAAGGGTTGCTGCAACATTCATGAGTGCTTATGAACTAGTTTTGAGCATTGGAACAAACCCGCGCTTGCTGGAATCACCTTATGGAATAAGATATAAAAGGGTGATCGCAAGACGATAATATCATATAGTCTTAAAACCTAGATATATGGTTTGTTATTTGTTAATTGGTTGTACATTGATAATGCGAAAACGCATCAGTAAATCGGTGTTATAAAACGCATTGTTGTGTATAGTTGGTTAATGAATAAGTAAATGCATATAAGTCGAAGTTTATCTGTAACTTTTATCTAAGAAGGTAAAAGCGATATCTCGGCCGCTCGATGATTTGATTTGACTTATGTGTCGGGCCCGGTCAGAACTGAATTGATGTGTTCGATTAAGTTCTATGTCAAATAAATCAGAGATCGAGAAACCTAAATGCTTGACTAACCATTCCATAGGATTGTCAGCATGATATCTAACAGAGGACTGTACGATCCCTTATCTAAAGGACAAGATTGATTAGATCAGAGTTTGACAGCGTCTTTGAGAGCTACAATTGCAAACCGAATTGTACTTGTATAGTTACTAGACTTATCCAAGTGGGAGACTGTTGGAATAGTGTCTAAGGCTGTAACTATATCCGGTTATGCATGGTCATTTTGGGTTGCCTTCACCATAGCAACTTGATAGGATGATTTAATAAGAGAGAGTAAATATTATGGGAATAATATAATGAATAATATATTGTTATTTGATTAATATAAGTCATAGAATTAATTTGGTGACCTAAAGAGATTAATTAAATAAAGGGGTATAAACTGTCAATTGTTTGATAGTTAAACTTTAGACTATAAATCCATTAGGATATGGTTTGGACGGATTCTAAGAGCTTTAGGAGAGCTAAAATCGTCCATATGCTTATCTAGGAATGGATTTGGATAGCCTTAAGAGAAGATTATCCAATTAGGGTTTAGGTTGTAACCCTTAAGGAGTCTACAAGTATAAAAGGACCCTATGGCATGGGAATTCGAAAGCTAACCAAAAGTAAGGAACCTCTGGTCGAAATTCCTCCCCTCTCCTCTCTCCTAAATCATTCTCCTTGCTATTGGTGTTTGTAAGCCATCAGAGGAGTGACATTTGTGACTCTAGAAGCTCCAAGACCTCAAGATCAACAAGGAACTCAAAGGTATGGTTCTAGATCTATTTCAATGTTGTTATTTAACCTAATTAGTAATTAGAAGTCTTGGATTCAAAGCATGTTTATTAGAAAGCCTAGATCCGAGCATTAGGGTTTTGCATGCGCACATAGGAAAGTTCTTATGGCTAAAACCCATCAATAATGTCAAAACATAAAACTTAATGTCAAAGCATAACACATATTGTCAAAGGATAACACATAAATGTCAAAGCATAACACATATTGTCAAAGGATAACACATAAATGTCAAAGCATAACACATATTGCTAAATCATGATTTCATAAGTAACTAAAGAAACTCCATCTTGGCTTCATTGGTCGTTGGAAACATAAAAGCTTCACGATTTTTCTTTTTAGTGAAGACAAGCAATGCTTGTGAAAATTCGTTGGACCCTTCACGAAAATCGGGGAATTTGATGACAATGGCCATGCAATCTGCTATTGTTGGGGATGGATTATTTCATGGATAAGTTTGTGTGCTTTTTGATGATATGACATCCAATAAAGCATCAACTTTTTCTTCATAAATTGAACTTTTACTCTTGGTTGGACGGTTGTTGGAAACAGACTTAGACCTCTTCCTTTTACTTGAACTACTTTCATGGAGACTAGTAAAAAGAGGCTCATCATCATCTAAATTGATTTCATCACTATCTCATTTGCTCTCCATATTTTCTTCATTTGGATTTCTATTGTTTTAAAATTGTAACGGAGTCATAGTCTGATCTCCAACTGCAATAGAATCCCGAAACAAAGTAGCATATTTCTCATCAAATATGCTCAAATCTGTATTCCTAAATTTGGCATAATCTTTATTATCCTACAAGACAAAAAGATATTG
Source organism: Lactuca serriola (assembly GCF_051521515.1). Taxonomy (NCBI): domain Eukaryota; kingdom Viridiplantae; phylum Streptophyta; class Magnoliopsida; order Asterales; family Asteraceae; genus Lactuca; species Lactuca serriola. The sequence goes on from NC_136414.1 coordinate 173,115,305, forward strand.
TAAATCAAATATGTTCAATCTATATGCAATCATAACTTAAAATAATTAAAAAGAATAGTAATCATACCTTTATTTTCTCCTCCCAACACTCATAGGACGCATCTACTAGGCTTCTCGTCCCACCGAGTCCGGTTTCAAGCCTCATTAAGCGGTCATAAAGCTTCCACTCTTTTTTCATGTTCTCCCATTTGTTTGTTAGTTGTTTTTTTCAAGACTGTAACCTGTTTTCTCCTTAATGGGTTTTTGTATATTTTCCCACCCAACTTTATCAAAGGAGGTAGTGGGTTTATGGCCTTTTTTTTTGTTCAATCAAGCACGAATCAACAAACACCATGAAGCTACGATTATCCCACCCAAATTTTGGTTTTTTCATTTTTAAAGATGTTTCACAATCAACAATTGTAGTGTTATTTTCATCCATTATCTGTGAATTGCATATAGTATCAACATTTAAGCAACAAACCAATTTCATTAACCTTCCTAAATGATTTCATTAACTTATCAAAATTCTAATCAAAACAAAAAAATAGAGTATCACAGCATATCATCAAGTTCACAGAATTGTTAATTCATATTTCATCAAGTTCACATATTGTTAATTCACAGCATATCATCAGCTTCATATTTCATCGATTTCACTAATTGTTAATTCATATTTCATCAAGTTCACAGAATAATCACTATTTCACAGCATATTAATTTCAGAATTCAGGAGGAACATCACTATTAGAGATGCTAGAAAATCAGAAACAGACAGGAATATCAATTTCAGCATATCAATTTCAGAAAATCGGGAAATATTTCATCAATTTCACAACATATCTTTGCTAAAATCGGAAATAGACAAGAGATTGGAAATCGACTGGAAAAAAAAAACCTGATCGGAGATGGAGAAATGCTGGTGTTGAAGGTCGCCTGTGTCGCCGGTGCTGTAGGTCGCCGGTGTCGTCGGTTGATGTTGCAGGTCGAGATGCGATGCGAGAGAGAAGAGTGGGTGAGCGGAGAGAACGAGAATGAGGGAATCGCTAATCTGTAAATGAGGTGTATATTGGTAATTTAATATTTTTAGGTGGTGAAAAGTTGGAAAAAATAAGGTAATCGTGACTTTTCAAAAAGACTCAAATTACTTTATTGGAAAAGCCATTTACAAAAGTCATTTTCACTTTACCAAACATTTTTTTGACTTTTTGTGACTTTTGGTTTTTTTAGCCTTTGCTCCTCAAACACATTTCAAAATCTTCTTTTGCAAAAAGCTATAAGACAAAAAAAAAATCTTTTTGTCGAAAAAGACTTTTTAGTCTAAAAACCAATCCCAAACAACCCGTAATCCTTCACTCTTCTCCTTCGTTCTAGTCAAGAACACGGTCTTGTTCTTGACAAATCAGTCGAGCCAATGGGACATCAAAACTTCAATGCTTCCCCTTCATTTTCCCTGTCAAAACACCAAAGCTTAAACACCCATGGATTTTTGTCAAAAATCAAACCCATATCCCCTTCATTATCATCGATTTTCCAGGAAAACCCAAACACCCCAATGATTTCTATTAAACACCAAATCAAAAAAAAAAAAAAAAAAAAAAAAAAAAAAAAAAAAAAAAAAAAAAAAAAAAACTGTTGATGATCGACGACCAGTAAACCACCGAACCATTGCTCCTCCTCCCAGTTCGCAGTGGGTATCCACTATCGATTCGCCTCTTGATTGGCGACTGTTAACACGCTCTGCGGCCAGCCAAAGACCGGAGACCCTCGCTTCTTTCTCTGCCGTTTCAGATCGAACCTAGACCTCCGAAGGTCTCGCCTTTGCTGCGTCACCCTGAAATCACATCCGTTTCGCTGTTTCTTCCAACCTGCATCGCTTCGCTCGCGTCGCCTAGGAAACAAACCTCCCTTCCCCCTTCGCACATCTCCATCGGAGCAGGAAGAAGCTTCAATGCTTCCTCCCTTCATCCATTCGGTCTCGTCGACCTCCCCCTGCCGCCACTTCGCTTAACCGTCATCACCACCGCTGGCTGTCACTGTGAGTAGTCGACCATCGCCACCTTGAAAAATTCCATTCCCGTTCCTTCGTTAATTATCAGTCGAACATGAGACCTGGAAGTGGGTCTCGACGTTCCTCTTCACGATCTGGAAAATTAAACACCCGATCTGGAATTTGAACAGGCAACAAACTTGTATTTATTTTAATTAAAACACACCCCAAACTTTACTGATATTGCCCATCAGCCCCCATCTTCCAAACTTGAATTAAAAATAAACACAATGGCCCCTCTATGGACAATCGTCCTCAAAACTAATCTCTTTCTCAAACTTGGGTTTAAAATGTTCACTTCAGCCCCCTGTTTCGGAAATGGATTGCCATATCAGTCCCTTGGGGATGATTTTAACAAAATCAAACCCTAGCATTTATATATTTTAACAAAGACCACCCTATACTAAATAACTTATACGAAAACTAACCTTTGGTTTATTAGATAATATAAATAGGCCTGGTGATTCGTTTTAAACGCAAGGAACAGTTAATTTTGCGATTTCTCGCATCGCACTTCACCAAAACAAATCTAATCCGCGTTCACGCATCGAGGGTGAGTTCTTACGACCCCTTTTTAAAATTTTAATTATTTCGGGGGGGGGGGGGGGGGGGGGGGGGGAATACATGTGCCTAAATATTTTTTTATACAAATCATTAAACCTAGTTTATAAAAATATTATTATTTAACAATTTACCATATTGTTATGAATAAACTAGTATAAATTTTTCGTATACGTATTATGGTTATTTTATCGTGAAATAACTTGTTCACACAACAAATACGACATGATATAAATATATGATTTTTATGTGACATTGTATATTATAACAAGCATGTTATAAAACTTTCTAGTAGTTCAAGGATTCAAACTATTACTATGCATGTTTGTTTATATGCTTAAGTACGCAACATTTATACACGTACATATGTTCATTAATTTGAAACATTCATTTTATAAAAGCTAGCATATTACACTTTTACACATGTCAAACATACTTGACTTTTATAAATCTTATACAAACAATATTCATTATGCCTCGTGACTTAATCGCAATTAAGTTAGGGTTGAGAGCTATTCACAAAGTTTTTAGTTAAGGGATTTTTTATGAGACGTTATTCATTAGATGAGTTTAAATACTTAGCATACCTACACTACTGTAACTGTTAATCTTCGAAGCGAGATACATATGTATAAATCTATAACGGGTTGACATCTCACCTGAGTTTACTAGCGACAACCCTTGACTGATCAATCGAAGCGGGTGATAGGTGTCTACAATTTTTATTACAATGTCTAATGAAGCGTTGTATGGGGTACATTCAGTCACATAGCTTAGTTATATATGACTCCCTAAAAACGTTAACCAAAATCTCTTGCTCTCTCTCTCTCTCACTACAACAATGGGCTTGGTTGCTTTCAAAACTATTTTTAAGAATGGAATTACTTATTGAATAGTACAATTTGGTTTTCAAGGATACTCAAAGATTCTTTATAAACACGGTTTTTAAGTCTGGATTTACTTATACAAAGATACATTTTGGCTTTTAAAGACTCATTGTAAATACTGTTTCAACTACTGTTATTCATACAAAGATAATAGTTTTAGACTTTTTAAAAGTATTACTGCTGTTAACGGAAAACCCGTAACGCTCACCAACCTCGTGTTGACTCTCAAAACTACATGTATTCTCAGGAAATCGCTAAACATATATTCAAGATGGATTGGATTACAGGTGACCTAGTTTACTTGTTGTAGTATTCTATGCCTATCTGTTAAGGAAATTCATGTATCATTATTATTTGTAAAAACCTTATATTCAAACATCAAGATGGAACACGAATGCTATATTGTTCATTGTTGTTCTTGTGCCATATATTCAGTTTACCTGTGATCCACGAACTTAGTCGCATATCACGGCGTGTTCCACCGCCTCGGTCGGGGGTGTGACAAGAGATGCAGGAGTTATCTACATAGTTGCAGGAGTTGTTAGACAAAGGGTTCATTAGGCCTAGTAGCTCGCCATGGGGAGCATCGATTTTGTTTGTGAAGAAGAAGGATGGGTCACATCAGACGTGTATCGACTACCAGGAGCTGAATAAGCTAACGATGAAGAACCGTTATCCACTCCCCAGGATTAACGATTTATTTGACGAACTTCAGAGTGCATCTTGTTTTTCCAAAGGTTTATTTGCATTCGGGTTATAATCAGATGAGGTTCAAAGAGGAGGATACGCAAAAGACAGCCTTGCAGACTCATTATAGTCATTACGAGTTAGTGATGATGCCCTTCGGGGTCACCAATGCTCCAATCACATTCATGGACCTCATGAATCGTGTATACAGACCCATGTTGGATCGGTCTATGATTGTGTTTATTGATGTCATCCTTATCTACTATAAGATGTAGGAGCTGCATGAGGAGCATCTGAGGGAGATATTGGAGATCTAGGGGAGAGAGAGACTGTATGCGAAGTTCTCTAAGTGTGAGAGCTAGTTGTGCGAGGTGCAGTTTCTGAGGAACCTTGTCAATCAGAACGGTATTCTGTTTGATTTGACCAAGGTCGAGAAAGTGATGAGATGGTAGGTTCCGAAGTCTCCATCTGAGATTTAGAGTTTCCTTGGTTTAGCAGGTTACTATCAGAGATTTATTCAGGATTTCTCCAAGATAGCAGTTACTTTGATTCGGTTGACGAAGAAGACTGTCACGTTTCGTTGGGGGCCTGAGCAGCAAGCATCTTTTGAGAAATTGAGGCAGAAATTGTGTGAGACGCCGATTTTGACACTGTCAGAGGGTTTGATGATTTTGTGGTTTATTATGATGCGTCGATCATAGGTTTGGTGCATTTCTGATGTAGAGGGGTTGCATTATCACTTACACTTCAAAGAAATTGAAGCCTCATGAGGCGAACTATCCTACACATTGGAGCAGGGGGTTGTTTTGTTCGCCCTCAAGATTTGGTGGTATTACCTCTATAAAGTTCATTGTACTATCTACACGGATCACAAGAGCTTGAGGTATTTGATGGATCAGCCGAATTTGAACATGAGACATCATACATGGTTAAATGTGGTGAAGGATTATGATTGTGAGATACTTTACCATTCGGGGAAGGCCAACGTGGTGGCCGATGCTCTCAGCCGCAAAACAGTCGTGGCTCCGATCCAAGATATGTGTTTAAGGATGAAGGTGATTACTCTACTTTTAGAGCAGATCTGAGAGGCTCAGATTGAGTTTATGAAGGAAGAGCACCGGAAGAGTGAGCGCATTGTGGGGCAGGTGGTTTCCTTCGTTATGATAACCGGGGGTTATGACCCTTCATCGGAGGGTGTGGTTTCCATACTAGGGTGGTGCATGATAGGTTTTGATGGAAGAAGCGCAAAAGTCGAGATTCTGTATCATCCCAGAGCGAGAAAATTATATAGAGATCCTTGTCCCGATTATTGATGGCAATGTATGAAGTAGGATGTGGCATGGTATGTGGAGAGGTGTTTGACTTGCAGGAAAGTCAAGACTGAACATCAGCAACCTCACGGAAAGATGCAGTCGTTGGACATTCACTCTTGGAAATGAGAAGAGAATTACTATGGAGTTCATCATGAAGCTGGCATAGATAGCGCGCAGAGTGGATTCGATATGGGTCATCGTGGATCAATTGACCAAGAGCACGCATTTCATTCCGATCCAAGAGAGTATCTCTGCGTAGAAGTTGATTGAAATATACATCAGGGAGCTTGTGGCACAACATGGGGTGTTGGGTTCAGTGGTTTCAAACAGGGACGTCCAGTTTACTTCCAGGTTTTGGAAGAAGTTTCACGAGGAGTTGGGTACTCGAATGCATGTCATCACAGCTTTCCACCCGCATACTGATGGCTAGCATGAGCGGATTATCCAGACCCTGGAGGATATTCTTCGGGCATGTGTATTGGATTTCAGTAGGAGTTAGGATATGTATATGCCTTTGGCAGAGTTTTCATATAACAACAGTTATCATGCTAGCATCGATCAACCTCCTTGTGAGATGCTCTATGGGAGGAAGTGCAGCACCCCGATAAGTTGGGGTAAGGTCGGTCAGCAAGTTATGTGGAGTACTAAAGTGGTACTTAAGACTACTAAGTTGATTCAGCAAGTTGGGGTAGGCTTCAGATAGAACAGAGTCGACAGAAGAGATATGCCGATAAGCACCGACCAGATTTAGATTTCCAGGTTGGGGATATGGTTCTCCTAAATGTGTCACCTTGGAAAGGCGTCATCCGATTTAGGAAGAGAGGCAAGTTGGGTCCCAGATACATCGGTCCTTTAAGGGTTTTGGCATGGGTGGGCCGGGTTGCTTATCGCTTGGATCCTCCTGAGGAACTTAGACAGATCGATAACACATTTCACGTCTCTCAACTGCAAAAATGTTTGGTTGATGGTTCTGCGGTGTTTCTATTGGAGGATATTTAGGTAGATGATTGCCTAAATTATATTGAGAGACCAATTTCCATCCTTGACAAGATGACGAAAACATTTATGCTGTGGCAGCACTAAAAGGGGTCTAAATGGAGATGGGATCCTAAGTACAAGATGAGGGAGCATTACCCAGAATTATTTGTAGCAGCGGACTTTGTGGATGAAGTCTAATTCTAGTGGGGGAGAATTGTAACACCAGATTCAAGGTACTTTTCATTTTGACCCTTGGTATGTAAATATTTTATAGATTTTGTCCCTATGTTCGGAATCTTGGAGTACACGGGGCCTATGCACCAAAGGGACAAACCCTAAATTTTAGGGTTTGGACCCTATTTAAACAACATTTATGCAGTGGTAGCACTAAAAGGGGTCTAAATGGAGATGGGATCCTAAGGACAAGATGAGGGAGCATTACCTAGAATTATTTGTAGCAGCGGACTTTGTGGATGAAGTCTAATTCTAGTGGGGGAGAATTGTAACACCAGATTCAAGGTACTTTTCATTTTGACCCTTGGTATGTAAATATTTTATAGATTTTGTCCCTATGTTCGGAATCTTGGAGTACACGGGGCCTATGCACCAAAGGGACAAACCCTAAATTTTAGGGTTTGGACCCTATTTAAACAACATTATGTCCCATAAACCTCTCATTTCTCAGTCTCTATTTCCCTTTGAGTCCCATTTCGAAACCCTAGCCCCTCTTAAAGAGATTTGATCCTCTTGTGTGTATTTTTAGTGTGTGTTGGTGAGATTTGAGGAAGAAGAGCTTGGAAGAAGGAGCTTTGATCAAATGAGAACTTGTAGATCCAGACTTCACACATCATTTCCATCTTCATTGAGGTATAAAGCTTGAAACTTTCTCCTTGTATGCTTAGATCTAGTCTTTATGAAGTTTTGGTCCCTTTTTTGTCCTATGGTGAGATCTAGTGGATTTCTTCCACCCTAGAAGTTGGGAGTTGCTTCTCTTGATGTTTCTGAGGCCCCTAGTCCATAAAGTTAGCATCTTGATGGTTGTGAATCAACCATGCATGTTTATAGGTCCATTTGGTGAAAGTAGAATTCTAAAGTAAGGTTTGGGTTCTTTTGGTCCATTGAAAGGCTCCAAGTTCACGACTTTACGGATTAACACGTTCCTATAGACTTGGATCTGGATTTGGATGTTGGAATGCAAGTATTAAGCACTTAAGGAAAAAGTTATTAATAAGCGTGTATGCTAGGCGTACACAGCAGTATGCTGTGCGTACGTGCCTGTGTTCGTGATCATGCATTCAACCTAGTACGTAGTGCGTACATCTGGTACGTGCAACATACTAGGCTTGGGCTTGGGATTTTGCGAATTCGGGCCACATTTGGACTAATAGAGTTTTAGACCTTGTTGGGACATTAACCTTTCTAACTTTGGGGTATTGATAGGCTTTGGGCCTCCTTAGATTCGGGCCCATATTGGGTTTTAGGTATCATTTAGGGAGTTGGGCAGTATTGGGCTTTTTGGTGTCATTGGGTTGAGCCTCAAATATTGGTCCAAGTAGGAAGGGGTAAAACGGTCTTTCACCCAAGGAGTTGGACAAATGAAATAGATTCCTATTTATGGTTTATCGCCCAATTATTAATTGGGGGTTTTATTAATTATTTAGTGTGGGGACTATCCGGATCAACAGTCCAAGCATTTGTTTGATTTTGGCATTTTGAGGCGAGTCTCCTTACAGTGCTTGGCAACCCGAAGACACCAATGTCGGCCCATGACTTATTATGATTAGGATGCTAGTTTTTTGTGTGACTCTTGCATGTGTAGTATGTGATATGTATACCGGGTGGGGTCCGATGCCAGACAGGGCCTGATGATTGTATCTTATTCTATTGTCTTAGGTGTTGTTTGTTTTTTGTAAAAAAAAACATCTACAGACCTATTAATGTTGCGCAGTGCAACACATGCGCAACACTTTTCCTCTCACAGTAGTTTGTTTTTTAGAATTCTTTGGCGTAAAAAACCTTTGTGCGTGTTTTATTTGGGGGAACACTTGTATTCCCTCTTCCAACCTCTTCTTCTTTTTTTCTTACTGAAATCTTGATGAATCTTGATGATACGTTGTTGAATTCTTGTTTCACCTTCTTTTTTTCGTTTTTTTTTGTTCATTCTTACTGAACATAGTTTTCCACCAAAATCTAGAACCCAAACCCGACTACACAATAATCCACGACTATCGGAAGAAAAAATTTCAATCTTGCCCCTGGTTCACTCTTGCTTCCAATTCTCTTTCTTGACTCCCTCAGCCTGAGCCTCCCTAATCAAATCTAGAAGTGGTGAATCGATCGAAATCCTTATACATAAGCTCCTAATATAAGAACTAACCGACTTGCGACTTAAAGTATCAACGAACACATTCGCTTTCCCTGGGTGGTACAGAATCTCACAGTTATAATCCTTGACCACGTCAAGCCACCTATGTTGTCTCATGTCTAGATTCGACAGATCCATAAGGTATCTTAAACTCTTATGATCCATGTAGATGGTACACCAGACCCCATACAAAATATTCTTGCCAAATCTTAAGGGAAAACACCACCGCCCCCAACTCTAGATCATGTGTAGGATATCACACCACATGCGGCATCAACTGCCATGAGGCATAAGTGATAACCCTCCCTCGCTTAAGGGTTGCTCCCAGTCCGATGATGGATGCATCACAATATACAAGAAAATCCTTATCACTCTTAGGGAGGGTCAATACTGGGGCCTCACATAATTTATGTCTCAGTGTCTCGAATGCAGCATGCTGCTCAGCCCCCGGTGAAAATCCACGACCTTCCTCGTCAGACGAGTGAGGGGTACATCAACCATGGAGAAATCATGAATAAATCACCAATAATACCCTGCTAAACCCAGAAAACTCATGATCTTTGAAGGGGACTTTGGGACTCCCACTGCATAACAACCTCAATCTTGACCGGATTGACTAAAATCCCATTCTGGTTAACGAGGTTTCCCAAGAATTGGACCTCCCATAACCAAAACATACACTTCGAGAAGTTGGCATGTAGTTGTTCCTTCCTCAAAACTCCAGGATCTCTTGAAGCTTCTCCTCATGCTGCTCTCTGGTCTTGGAATAGACCAAGATATCATCGATGAAAACAATAAATAATCGATCGAGCATCAACTTGCACACTCGATTCATCAAATCCATAGATGTTACAGGCACATTGGTGAGCCCGAACGACATCACCACGAACTCGTAATGACCATACGAGTTTGGAATGCTGTCTTTTCCATGTCCTCCTCTCTAACCCTCATCTGATGATACCCTGACCTAAAATTGATCTTGGAGAACCAAGATGCACCCTAAAACTGATCAAAGAGCTCATCAATCCACGAAAGTGGGTAACGGTTCTTCACCGTTAACTTGTTCAACTCCTGATAATTAATACACATGCGGTGAGACCCGTTTTTCTTTTTCACAAACAAGATTAGTGCTCCCCAAGACAAACTGATCAGCCGGATAATTAAAGAGAAGTCATTGTTTTCATTTCAATCCAATTCATAAAACCCAAGATCAAGTAAAAATATTCCCAAAGTCAATATCTCATAACATCTCCAAAACATATCACCAAGGATGTGTACGATCACGCCTTTGCTTTTCCCCCGATCATCTAAATTACCTGAAACATAAAACTTAAACTATAAGCCAAAGCTTAGTGACTTCCCCCAAATTATCACACACAACTAGTATTGATAACATCATACATATATGAGCCTTCAGCCTGACTAGACCGCCTTGCAGGCCTTCGACTTATCTGGATAACTCTTCGGGCCTTCGGCCTGACTTGACCGCCTCTCAAGCCTTCAGCCTATCCGGACCTCCCCAGGTATTTTGTCCTTCGGCACAAAGTAGAACCCCCTCAACCCAAATAAAATAATATGTCGACATATACAATAACAATCAATAACCAGCAAGTACAAGTAATCATACAGATCTACCTATCTAACACATACTAAGCAAACATAGGTAATCATACAGATCAACCAGCCTATCATATAACCAACATAACATCAATCCAATATACCAGGATACATAATCCAGTGGAATGGAATTGGTGCCTTGGACCCACAAGTACAGTGAAGAAAACTCACCTTACAGTCTGAAAAGATAGCTGAACAGATCACATCTCCAACTGTTGGCTCTACAGGTCACCTATATAGCAAACAATGACCTATTCGCAAACTACTACTCAAAATACCCAAAATATTCCTAGGTAAAAATCCTGGTCAAAGTCAAAGTCAAAAAGTCAAGGATTCCATCTGGGCTGAGTATGCCTAGCGTGCTCCCCTTTACGCCAAGCGTAGAGAGTGCCTTAGCAATCCCATGATTTTAAACCTTGGTATGCGCAACGCACCTCCATGTACGCCTAACGTATTAGAGATGAAACCTAACTTTTTCTATTAAGCTCCTATTTCATTAAGTCAAGGCACCAAACTTCGGATTCAAATATCAAGGGACATCTTAATGGATAAAGTCTCTGACTTTATCCATTTGCATGAATTCAAGAGGGTAAAAACTCAAACCCTTGGTCCAAAAGTCACCCAAAACTCCCAAACTCTTGAATGGTTTAATGAGAGTGTCCATGCTCTCATTTTTATGAATCTAGAAGCTCAAAACTACAAGAAACTACATTTCAAGGACGCAGAGTAGCTCATACTCCATTAGACCAAACTGTTGGACCAAGAATGCATACAAATTCTAGACTAACACGATTTAAGCAAATAATACACCAAGATCCAAGCTTTATACCTCCAATTGAAGCTTGACGACAAGTTATTTCTAGATCCAAGATGCCTTGAGCTTCTAATTTGATTCCATCTTTTTCTTCTTCCTTCAAGATCACCAAAAGCAAACTTTCAAGCTCAAAATGCACACATAAAGAATTAGGCTTTGGTAGGGACGATTTGGGGGATGGAGGTTGATAAGGGAAGGGGTCTTAAAGAGATAATGAGGCTTAAATAGTGCTCGAACCCTGAAAATTAGCGTATGGGTTTTTTCCACCTACACCTAGCGTACCAAAGGGTACGCCCAGCAAACGCACAACCACGTGTTTTCACTTATGGATCCATGTGACCATTTTTGCAATTAAATTTCACACTTAGGGTCAAAAATGAAAATTACCTGGATAATGAATGTTACAATTTATGTTAAAAGAAAGACGTCCTCTCATCCCAATGTCAACGGAAAAAGGAAAACAAAAGTTTGTAATCCCAACCCTAAGAAGGACGTTCCCGACATAACACATGTGAATGAACCTAAAGAGGCCACATGTTGTTATTGGCTAGAGAATGGCCTTTAGAAATGTAGCTTCCCTAAGTATCTTGAAGATCTTAAGAAGAGAAAGGCCAAGGGTGTTGGCACTTCAGGTATGTTTACTATTGCATTACACTCGGTTTCTATCTCTAGTAATTGGATTCTTGACATGGGATGTGGAACCCACATTTGTTCTGATGTGTAGGGTCTAAAGCAAAGTAGAAAGCTAAGTCATAGAGAGCTTGATTTGATCATGGGAAACACGAGCAAGTTAGTTATTACCAACATTGGAGATTACATGCTTTCATTACCTTCTAGTTTTTCAATTAATTTAAAAGATTGTTATTATTCGCCTTACATGGAAAGAAACATTATCTTATTTTATTCATTGTCGATGGATGGATTTACTTTTGGATTTGATAATAATGATGTTTTTATTTTGGTTTACAAAGGTAACGCTCTTTATTTTAAAGCTAGTCCTTGCAATGATATATATGAATCTGTGATTGGTGTAAGTAGAAACAATAAATTAATCTTAAATGTTGGATCATCTGCCTTGGATAAATCATGTCTATGTCTTCGTTGTCTTTGCTATGAACTTTCAATGACATGTTTAAATCTCGACTGTGCCCTACAAGTTTGTTACTGGGATGCCGAGGATCACAAACTAGGTGTAAATAACCATGCAAATATACTTGGTACTCTTAATGTTACAAATCATCTAATCAATGTGTCGGTTAACCACACACGCTCCATTGATCTATGATTAAAATTAAGCTACCCTTTGCCACTCTTATTAGTCCCAAATTAGTGTGTCGGTTAACCACACACGCTCCACTAACAACTTAATAAAGTGCAAAGAGTAATTTCATGGATTAACATATTTTTCCTAAAGTAACTAAGATTGGGAATTTAATAAAAGTTTAGTTACTTAATAATTTCATTATACTTTTAACGAGGATTAATGTGGTAATGACTCATAGCAAGACAATTCATATCAAATACTACAAATAATTACTTTATTATCTAAACATTTGATAGTTTCCTTTAAATGGATGAAGACTATCATTACCAATTCAGAAAATACAATTTTTATGACTACAAAACAGTTTGTAGTAATCACTCTATCCATTTCTGGCCAAAAACTCGAAGTTCTGCACACAGAGGCACCAACTCGTCGAGTGCATGATATGGACTCGCCGAGTTGATGATTTAATGAGTGGACTCGCCGAGTCTGTTCATGGACTCGACGAGTTCATCTGTCAGAATGTAGAAAACTCGATTTTCCATCTTTGAAAACAAGTGAGCATCAAATATAACAGAAAACAAACTTGGGCTCTTATACCACTGTTGCGTTTTAACCACTATAACACTCTTACGGTGCACATGCAACCCTAGATGCTTTGGGATTATGTTTTCTCCAATTATACATGCATTTTTCAAGTTTCCAAAGCATAAAACGTAACTAGCATACAATTAAATATAACAACTAGTTAGATAGCTTACCTCTTGTGTAGTTCTTGTCCTTGGAAGCTTGATCACCTCAAATTTAATGCCTCTAATGTGTTACAAACACCAAGTGTAAAGGAGGATTTTTAGAGAATAGGTTTACTCACACAAAAATTGTCACACCCCAAAACCAAGAACGGCGGAAACGTTCTGGGGCGGAGAACGTCATGTAAAGTATCACAACACAGTAAATGTAAATAAGCAAACAACATCATCCATTGCATTAAATATATAATTTTAATACAAGCGTGTTCTGTACAGTTTTAGACACCAAAAATATAATGTAAATCAAAATAATAAGATGAGTCTTGGATGCGCTCCATCTTCTCAAAAGCTGGCATCGGTACCTGTTTACTGATGACCTGAGAATACAAGTTATTTTGAAAGAGTTTATCAGCATTAAGCTGGTGAGTTCATAAGTATTTTAGTGTCGGTGTTTGTTATCAAAACGTTTGAACATGTCTCAAGTGTAAGTTTGTAAAATGTAAGTAAATGTTTGTAAGCGTTTGTAAAAGTTTGAATTTCTCAGAAAAACCTATAGTTTCTATTAAAGTAGCCTTCTACCAAGGCTTAACTGTTTTGTATGCTCGTTTGTTGTGAAAGTGTGTAATTTTCCAAGTGTAACTATCATTTAACAAAATATAGTTTGTACATTAATGTTTAAGTGAAGTAATCACTAAAAATATGTAATGGGTAAATCATTGTAGTACTGTAGTGTTGTATTATAGGAACTACTGCTATACTAACTACCTTAAACCGGATTTATATTAAGGTATTATGTGATAAATTGCACCATACTATAGACTGGTAACAACGACAACGTATAGTCGAAAATAAGGTATGACGTTTGGCACCCGTAGACCTGCCGGTCCGGCTGTAGCTAGCAGCCAAGTGTAAGATAGTCAATCCAGTATAGATCTATACGCAAACTCAAGCTCTCCCTTCAAGAGACTCTGGCTACAACTCGGGTCATGACAATTAAGGCATGCTCCCATACAGTGGATCACAATTGTTAACGTATTCATGTATATGTAATGTAATGTTACTTGTTCTAGTATCGTTATATATGTTCTCGTCCTAGTATAGTTGTATATGTACTCTTAGTAATAAGTATTGACTCATGAATGAACTGACTCATTGATCTAGAAATTGTAGTAGTATGATCCTGTGTTACCCCGATGGTAACTTACTAATGATGTACTGATACGCGTGAATAAAGGAGTACTTTTATGTCTATATATGTACATTTGATATATAATTAATATTGAAACGACCTTCGGAGGGCTACCCGAAATCCCACCAGACCACATCTCAAGCGCGAAAAGGAAATAGGGCGGATGGCCTTCCTAAGTCCTTTAAACATTTCTTATATATCTATACATATATGGGCATGAAATTTATAAGAAGTAAAACAAAGTTTAATAAAAGCATTTGATAATTAAACGAGTTTGTAAAACATTTTGAAGTAAAACAGTTTGATAAACAGTTTGAACAGTGATAAAATCATTGGTTTTCTAGTTATTAATCACATGTGATTGATGCAATAACTATAAGTATTTAACTTGTATCCCCCCATAAAAGTATTTAAAACATTTAAAAGTATTTCAAATGTTAATTAAAGGGGTATGAACTCACTTGTGGTGAGTGGATTGGATTGAAGTGTCGGATACCATGCTAGGTGGCAAACGGAGACTTGTTCACACGCACGAGCCTAGTTATCATATAATGAGCATATATATAACTAATTAGCCAAATAATAACTTAATGAAATAATTTGGGACACTCAGGAACATGTAAACACTTGGTATAAGTGTTATAGGTCCTAAGGATTGCTTCTAGATTGTTATGGGACAAGGCTAAAGGGGTTTAATGTACCAAAGGGTCTTATATAAGTGTTTACTACTCAATAAACCCCACACAAGGATTTTACGGTCGTAAACCCTTGAGTTTACGGCCGTGAACTCCAATCTTGGTGGTAATTGGTGTTTTAAAGTGCCATATGATTTCTAGTATAAGCCTTGCTTGGTGGTTTAATCCTTTGGGTAGTTTAGGGCATAGAAAATACTCCTTTGAGGAGTTTACAGCCAAAATACCATATCCCTTAGAGTTTACGGCCGTAAACTCTCATGGGATGGGTGTTTTAATTCTTTCAAGTCCCAAACACAAGTAGGATAAATTCTAGGCATTTGTTTAAGGCTAAGGAGGACCCTAGGCACACTTTGGTGCCCTTATTTGGTGTTTACAGCCTATGAGCATTCTCTTGGCCGTAAAAACCCTTTAAGGGGTGGTTTTGATGTTTTGAAGTCCATAAATTAGCTAGGATTAAATGGGTATTAAAGTCTAAAGCCTTAGGAGTGATTAGGGCACCTTTAAGCCCTTGAATTTGGAGTTCACGGTCCAAGAAGTTCTTGGGCCGTGAACACCCTAAGCTATGTGTTCTTGATTGTTTTCTAGTCTCAAATGATCATACATATTATCCTAAGCTAGTTACCTAACAAGGAAACGGGACTAGATAGCCTTTAAGCTTCATTTTGGAGTTTACTCCCCAAGAACGTTCTTGGGCGGTAAACTCCCGGATCTCACATATTTGACATGTAATCTATGTTATTAAGCATATAACAAGAATTATAAAACAACTAGAGAAGTGTACTCACGATTTGGGATGAAAACCCGAAGATCCGTGAGAGAGAAAATGGCTTTTCTCTAGTTGGAAATGTAAATAATGAATGAATTTAGTTCAGAAATCTATTTATAGTCCTGAAATATTTTGGCAGAAAATATTTTTATTCCGGAATTGAACTCTACCATTAAGAAGTTTTGAATACTCAAGTTTCAAAAACCCATGAGCATCCACTCTCCTGATATCTCCTTAAACATAAACCCTAATGTACACCAACTTATTCGGAAAAGTCTGAAATTCATTGAAACTGGACTAGCTTCTATTGAATAGCTAATGTTCGTACAAAATGGAAATTTCGGGTTGTCACAAAAATCTGCTCACACACAAGTATGATGGGGTAACCAATTTTTGGCTTAAGGGGCTTCTTTATGTAGTGTTTCAAACTCTAGGGTTTCATCAATGTAACCCTAATACACTATGACCTTCCACACTCCTTAGGCTCCATGGACTATCCATGAACCATTTAGCCCACCCTAATGAATCATTGGCCCACACTATAAGAATGATTGATTTACATAATCAATCCCTTATATTTAATTAGTCTATTTTGACCACTAAATTAATTCCAAATTAATTCTTGGCCACTACTAATTAAATAATATGATTTCTCAATTAAAACATTATACTTATAATATATTAATAAATCATCAATAACCTTATTCTCAAAAGCCCATCCTATTAAATTGCACTGGTGAAGAAAACCCAAAAGGACCATGCTACTATTGGGTCAAGTACATACCAGATATAGTTATGGGCTTAGACACCAAATCCAACAACTTTCACCCCAACTGACCATCAGTGAATGCTACGGCACCCCATAGTCTTACAACACTTTCACCCCAACTGACAATCAATGAATGATATGGCTCCCCCGTAGTCTTACAACACTTTCACCCCAACTGACCATTAGTGAATGTTACGGCTCCCCCGTAGTCTTACAACACTTTCATCCTAACACAACCCTTAAACCAAATATCCACTTGGGCCGCCATTTTCTCGATGAGGATGAGAAACCCATCTTGGTAACATACATGCCCCTGTCCTGAATACCTTCGTGATTCTCCCCCACTTAGATTCGACTAAGTCTTCAGAATACATGAGATTTGAAGGATTCCCAATCCTTTTTACTCTTTATTACCCAAATTTTTGACAACCTGCTCCTTACCCGTGTCAGTGTTCTATTACTAGCCCAAACCCCAAAAGACCACACAACTCCTAAAGATCAGACAAACACTCCCCGAATCCTAGCAAAACTAATAATCTCAGACACCTTGAAATGATGCCACACTCATATCTTGAAGTCCAAATAATCAATGCCCAGACCAAAGCCTCTGTAGTAGACCACTTTCCTTGGCACTTCCGAAAGTCGACTCAAGCAAAGTGGTTGAGTCACCAATCCTGACCGTAGACCTTCCGCATCATGTCCCTGAACCGATCTTGACCATAGACCAAGATAATATCAAACGCATCAAACCAGCAAAGAGGCAAACGACCTTTCACTAACCACCCCGCAACTCACGGTATGTAAATGGCATATGACAATGTTTGAAGGTATAATCCAAACACAAGTAGGGAAACAAACCCAGAGATACACTTATTAAAACCCTCAAAACGAAAAACACCCTTGCGTAGTTTCCCGCAAATGTTGTACTAAATCCGGCCCTGCTAGCCTCTCAAAAGCAGATACGAACTCTTGGATCTCTTCCCGAGATCCTCCACTTAATTCACATGACATGAACCTCTTTGCTCTAGATACTCCAAATCGATCTTCTGCCCTCGGGTGGGACCCGTATCATTCAAAGTCTTGTACCCTGACCCACTCACCAGCTCAATCGTCAAAGGCTACACTACAATAGCTGGAGTAACCTCTGCTCTAAACCGGGCTACTAACTACTATTGGGTTTTAGTATACTACAGCATCCTATGGTGCACATACAACCCTAAATACCTTGCATCTTTGTTTTCTCTATTATACATGCAAATATGAAGTTTCCAAGATATTACCCTATACTAGCATACAAATATCATATACTTGGGTAATAAAAAAGATAGAATACATACCTTTTTTTTGATGTAACTTGTCTTCATGAAGCTTGAGTGCCTAGTGTCCCAAGTGTGACACCTCAAATGGTTCACACAACACCATGAACACTTGGAATAACCTTGATAATAAGGATACTTTGGTTCTCTCTAGTGAAATCGGCCTTGCCCTTTTGTATACACACACTAGTCCCAATTTGACCAACCAAGGACTTCTTTATATAGTGTGGAGATTACGGTTAAACCCTAATACCCATGGCCTTTAATTTCATATGATCCATGGGTTAAACACTCCATGGACTATCCATGAAAGCTTAGCCCAACCTAAATGAACTTGGCCCATCACACACATATATCTAAGAGTCCATATTTAATTAGTTCCTTTTGATCACTTAATTAATTATAAATTAATTCTTGATCAATACTAATTAAATAATATGATTATATACTAATATATTAGAACTTATAATATATTAATCACTAGTATCCTTTTTCCTCATCTTGTCTATCCAATTGTCCCGATGCCATGCAACCCAAATGGACCATGCCGGGTCGGGTCAAGTCTTACCAATTATAGTTATGGACTTAGACATTAATCTAATAGTCTCCCACTTGGATAAGTCTAAAACTATTATTAAGTATGACTTCAAATCCCGACTATCAATCGTAGCTCTCAAAAGCTCCTGTCGAACTCTGACCTTGCCGATGAACTCTGACCTTTGTCAATGACTTGTCCATTAGATAAGAGATCATATATTCCTCCATTCTAGATATCATATGGACTGAGACATGGATTATAATCATTCTATCGGTCTATTAGTTGTTTCCCGATTTCCGATTTATGATGATTGACTGATTGAGCAAATCAAATCAGTCCTGGCTTGGTCAAGCACTCACATGTGTCACCACTAAATCATCAAGGGGCCCACAAATACCGCTTTTATCCTGAAAGTAAAAGGAATGGATAAACTTTGACTCATATGGCTTGTTCTACTACTTGTTGAATCATGCACAAAAGCACGTTTTATAACATCGAGTTACCAATGCGGTTTCATGCAATCAATGTACAACCAACTCATAGTAACAACTCATATCTCTAGGTTTGAAGAATATAAGATATTATCGTCTCATGATCACCCGTGATAAAATCCATGAAGTGATTCCAATGAGCGTGGGTTGAATCCAATACTCAGAACTTATGAGCACTCATGAGTGTTGTAGCACAAATTTGTCCACCAACTTGGACCTCTACAAGCCAATCCATGACAATATTGATTCATATCTACTTCCAACATATGACCGACTGTGGATGGTTTGAATAACTTAGTCATTCCGGAAGAATAACCTAGTTATTATGGAAGTCAAAACATGCAAAGTGAAACACAAGAATAAATGAATCAAATATGGTATCAAACCCTATGAATATAAATAGACCACTTTTATTTATCACCATACTGATTACTCATTATTCATTGTTTCGGTTTTATCAACTTTATACTTGAATTAAAAACACTAGCTGTCCCATGCTCCAAGCATGTACACTATGTTTTTCTAAAAAATAGCTTTTCCATACACCAAGTATGCACTCTATGTTTGTCTATGATCCTTACTTCGTGAAATAAACAAATTGACCAAACTTTCAATGATTCTAATTTCACACTCCCAAATCGAAATCTTGTTAGGCCTTAAACTTAAATGCACTACCCTCTTGCAATGAATGTGTACAAAGTCACAAAGACTTGTCAACAACCATTACAGGGTATTCCAATGAAGACCTACTACATGGACACAAAGCCTTATACTCAAAGTATGCATTGCTTTGAACATGCTTCTTGCACTAAGTTTTTTCTAATCTTACATAGATTGCTTCTATATATGGAGACAACTCTATATTCCCATTTTGACTACCACTTCTGAACAAGAGTTACCTCTTTTCAGACTATGTCAATATGGCCCTTCCAAAATTCACACTATACTTCCAACTGTCCTTGAGCAACCAATCTTTGGTAAACCTTAGATTATCCTCGACAATTGCTTAATCACTTTAGTCATATCCAATTCTAGACATTTTTCCCCTTAATGACCCAAGGCATTTGGAAAAATTCAGAAACGATAAATATTATAGCACATATAATCGATCTTGTACCCAAAGTAAATGGGACATGATTCATGATGTTTCACATAAAGACATGGTTCTAGACCAGTCTTTTGCCATAATAATTTTTTGTTTTCCATATTCTCAAAATCTGACTAAGAAAAGGGATGTCGTAATCATAATCGAATTTTGAGAACGCAATATATAGAATTTTCTTAAGTTGAACCAATCCAACATGAAATTCATATATACATATATATATATATATATATATATATATATATATATATATATATATGTATTCTTGACTAAAGGTGATTAAAACCTCAATATAAGCTCTTTAGAATGATTATAAAATCAATCTAAGCTTTTTAGAATTGAAATGAAGTAAAATTTCCTCTCCCTTAATTATAGAAAAACAACTTTTTCAACCCCTGCAACCTCACGAATTGAAACTTTTGTTTTCTATAATTAACCTTGCTAACTTGCAATACTTATCATAATTATCATGCTCCCACTAACATGATGATTATTAGCATAACACTTATGCTCCCACTAGCTTTGACATGTATCCAGAAAATAGTTGGACCTCTAGAAGTCAATACTTTATTGACATTCTTACCAAAGTTCAGATTTCTGATACTAGATTGCTTTGATAAGACTTTATCAAAATCATAGACCTTATCTTAGATAGATCACATGTGTGTCTAAACAATTTCAGAACTATGAAAAGGGATGTTGTAATCATAGTCTCAATTGTTTAGACCTTTTCCATTTCTCATAAGTCCATGTTAGTGTGCCGGTTAACCACGCATGCTCCACTAACGACTTTGAGAACTGCAAATATCACAATTGCTATCTACTTAAAATCTACTTAGTGAAAGAGTTTCCTCACCATCATTTCCATGAATCGGAGAGAAACCTTATGACACTTAGATTTTATGGTGTATGTGTTCTTATCCATGTGAATTTGTCAAACCATAATCACAAGACTACGTTAGTGACAAATCCTAACTCATATGGATTGAACTTGTGCAATCTTAACCTCTTGCCACCTGGCAGCACAAGGGTCTGCCATTGCTTCCAAGTAGTTATGAAAACAATTGAGAACATGTAGAACATGTGGAATAGGCACAGAAATGTCAACACGATAGGTTATAAACCTCTAGTTGTGTGCTAGCGATAAAATACAGATTTTATTCTTGATTACTTCTTGAAACCCTTTAAGGATCTTTTAGACTCCCACTGTCTCCTTGATTACTTCTTGCCAAATATTCAAGAGATACTGTGGATTCTAATAAAAAAAAACACTTAACACAATTGGTGTGGCAACCCGAAATTTTCATTTGTATAATTTCCACAGTCAAACACTTCAAATATTAGTCAAAAACATTTCAGTACGTTTTTGGCTGGATTTAAGTCTGTTTGGTGTTTTATTTTATTTTTCGTCAAACGATTTAATAAAAGAAAGTGACATTATTAGTTAAGTATAACGAGCAAAACAACCTGACACCTTAGCAAGGTGTTTACGGCCAAACAAGAGGTGTTTGGGCCGTAAACACCCTTTTTCCCAAGACTCGTGCATATAGCATGAGTTTACACTCTTGACCTCATTTATCCACTTCCCACTCAAGAACACAAGGCTTTTTCTCTCAAGTATCATCACCCTCTTCTTCCAAATCCATCAAAAACGTAAGTTTTCGTTCCTAGATTCTTTCCTACAACACTTAATCTAGTGTTTAAACATCTTTTCATCCATGGAATTTCGATTTTTACATAGATCTTCAAGTGATCTTCAAAGCACCAAGAACACATTTGTGTTTTTGGGGCTCTAATCACTCTTACAAGCTTCATATAAGTAAGTGTACCCTCCCTAACTAGTTATTTGCTTAGTGTGCTTGTAATCCATAAGAGAAATCACCAAAACCCCCCCAAGAACATGGGTTTACAGTTTGGGAATCTCCCAAAACCGTAAACACCCCTAAAAGGGGTTTTGATGCCTCAAACTCCTTCCAATGCTTGGCTAATGAACTAGGAACTTGCATGAATGATCTAAGAACCACAAAAAACGAATAGGATGAAGTGGCAAGGGTTTACAACCGTCAACTCTTGGGGTTTACGACCGTAAACTCCCAAGGAGTGGTCCAAGGACGGAAAACTCCAAGGGAGTACCATTTCGATTCCTAACCACTTCCTAAGCCCTTGATTTAACCCTAGAGCACTTCCTTGTGAAGCATGAGGCCTTAAAGCACATGAATACACCATTCCCATGAGTTTACGGCCGTAAACTCATGGGGGAAATGGTCCTCTAACCATAAACACACATAGGGGTAACCAATTGAAGTGTAAACTCCATAATGAGGCCATACACTCCTTAGAAGCAACTCGTAGCACTCCTAACACTTGAAACAAAGTGTTTTCATGCATTAGAGTGTCTTTACTTACTCAATTAGTGATTAAATAACTAATTAGATACATTTATGTATCACTACATGTTACATAGGATCTATGTGTGTGTTCAAGTCCTCACTTAACACCTAGCATCCTACCCGACACTTCCATCAAATCTACTCACTGCAGGTGAGTTCATACCCCTTAATCAACCTTTTAAATGTTTTTAAATGCTTTTAGGGGGGGGGGGAATACAAGTTGAATCGAACAAGTTATAGTATCAATCTCATGTGATTTATAACTTGCAACCAAGAGGATTTTCTATACTTTTAACTGCTTTGCCAACAAAACTGCTTTAAATGTTTATCAAACTCATCTTTCATGATAAATTGTTATAAAAATATTTCCAAACCCTTTTAAACTTCTTTTGTTCCCAAACCATATCTACACCAATATATTTATATAAGTAACACGTAAAGGACTTAGGATTGATAGCTCACCTTACTTCCAGTTCTTGTTTGATGTGGACTTAGGGCATATTGTTATCTGTCCGACTGTCGTTGAATTCTTAGTTATATAATATGTATATTTGTGTTGGATATAAAAGTCTTCACTTCAGTTTAATATCTTTGTGTACCAAGGGCATGCAATTAACATTTCTATTTAACTTTAATAGGTATAGTTAAGGATTACCGCTCATTACCACTATTACCATGACACTTACTATATTAGTACAGTTACGATTTGATACATGCTAAATAGTATGTAAAGAGAATACTATATACTATACAAGAGAACACTCTATACATTATACGAGAAAGTACATTATACACTAATACAAGAGAATATACTAAAACAGAATGTGACATACTAGTTCTCGATACGACACTTCATTGTGCTATCACCTCGTAACCAGAGTCTCTTGGAGGGAGAGCGGGCATTATGTGCATAGATCTAAATGGGACAGACACTCCCACATCCCGACTGCTAGCTACAGTCCGAGCCGACTAGGCCCAGGGGTGACAAAATGTCACCATACTACGTGTGACCTAGAGGGTCATCCGTTATTCGATCGTCAATCAGCATGGTTACATACGAGTTCACATTCGGACCTTTAATTAACACATTAAGAATTAAAGGCTAAACGGACTGCCCAAGGTGTATTGTACATTTAATACTACCTGGATTCTGCATTTTTATTACATTCAGCAGGCAGTGACAATGTTGGGGTAAAATATTATTTTCCCAATTACCTTGCATGAATAAAGTTTAAAACTATATTTTCATACTGATAGTTTCACTGGGAAAACTTTTACACTTTCAAAAGGATCAAACATTCAAATAACCGAGTCTTGGTAGAAGACTACTTTTAATGGAAAATATAGGATTTTCTAGGGAACACACTGTTTTCAAACATTGATGACAACTATTATAGTACATGATTGTAAACACTTTTATACAAGCAATGACACTAAATACTTATGAATTCACCAGCTTTATGCTGATACTCGTTTTCAAAATAACTTGTATTCTCAGGTCATCAGTAGACAGGTACAGATGCAACGTTTGAGAAGATGGAGTACATACAAGACTCATCTTTTATTTTGATTATACTTTTGGTGTCTAACAAACTGTACAGAACACGCTTGTATTACAATTATTATATTAATGCAATGGATGTTGTTGCTTGTCTTTACTATTATGCATTGTGATGATACTGCACATGACGTCCTCCACCCCAGAACGTATTCCGCCGTTCTCGGTTTTGGGGTGTGACAGATTGGTATCAGAGCATTGTTTATAGTGAATCAAGTATATCAACCCATAAAAGATATTCGAACTATAAACACATCGGGATTAAAACACTCTGACCAAGAATATATACTTTTATATAATAAAATACTTAACTAAGTATATATATATATATATATATATATATATATATATATATATACATCCAATCATACAAAGAGTCAGTATCATACTAGAACAGAACAAAAGTATTTAGATTGTTGAACAACACAATTAGACTTAGAGACATATAGTCAAATCTGGGTGGATGTAGCCTGATCAACTACATTTCCTAGGAGTGACTAGCATGTGCCTAAGAGTGGTTGTGGTGTTGCAACAAGTCTAAAAACTTACCAACACTACCACAAGAACATTAGGACAAGAATACTATAGGAGTATTCTGCATTTCTGTGATTTACATATGTGAGAACAAAAAGGTTCGTTACTAGTAGGGCAATAGTTGCTAAGTGGATACTCTATGGTTACATGTGACTAAGACGCTATAGAATTAGAATCTGTGATCTTTGCTTTACTTCATGTTCCTTGTTTGGTTGTGGACCTAGAGTTAGGGTCACTTATTTGAAGGTCTATCCTGTCTCGGGTACATGTAATTGGTATGCACTATGCAAGTATTGGGTCGACTAATAACGATCGTCTTATAAGTATCTTAGATTAGTACGTCTATTAAGTTTTCTTTCCCCACTCTCGCGTAGATAGCATGGCTGGCTTCCACCTTCCCGGTGATCCGTACTATCCGAACCAAGGCATTGGAGGATGGCTCGATGAAGAGTCAGAAGATGATGACCCGATCCCTTTGGATGATCACCATGCAGAAGGCTTTTCGGATAGCTCCGACTCCGAACCATAAGTCAACAACCTACCCACAGTAGCTCCAAACCCCAACCCCCGTCCAGCATTTCAAGGTCCTACTCCCATGTGGGCAACAACCTTGAATCGATGGAGCAATGAACATGGTCAACCTTTACCTTTCAACGGAGACCGAAGCTTCTACGACATAAGCGATGGAGGTTCAGCTGATCGAGTCTTGCCCATCATGGTCCGTAGGATTGCTAGGAACGTCGAACAAGGTCATGCAGCCATTGGCAAAGTTGTGGAAATTGACGCCAACTCTAACCTTAACATTGTCTGTATCCGCTAACTTGAAGAAGATATGGATAGGACTAGGAGGACCAATGAGGCTCTGCAGCAACAGCTAGCTGCATCCCGAGCCAAAGTCAGGGAACTCCAAGTGCGTCAGAGGGCTCAGGAAGGACATCTTCAAGAAGTTGTACGCCAACTGGCTGATCTTAGGGTTCGCCCCAGAGATACCCGTCGCCAGTAGAAGATGTCAACTCATCTTCCTCTTTTGTTTAAGGAATAGCCTTTCTTTTCTATGCTCGGTAGAGCACTTGTCTGTAAACATTCCTAAACTTGAAAGTACTCCAACTAGACTTCTTAACTGTCAACATTTTCCCTTATGGTTTGATGTAAGACCTACTGTTAGGTCGTTTTTCCCGAACTTATTTGCATCAGTAATACTAGTAATATTGGCAGTTATCTAATCTGTTGGAAAACTCTATACTCTTATATTTCTCTACTCTATGTTGTGACTCTATCTGATAGTTGGGCTATGGCAATTTAGTCCATGAAACACTCTGATGTGCACGAAAGTACCCACTAATTTTAATATTTATAACCTAACAAACTTAGACTATCTATGCACTTATAGGCAGTGTACCTAGTCAGATTACAGTATAGCTTAGGTAAGTCGGGTGTCGATCACAGGGAACGGTGGATTAATTTAATATATTTGATTATAGGTTACAGGTCACACAAAAATAATAAAGAAAATGGTTTAATAAATCTCAAACTGACAATTAACAACTCTCGATAAACTAACAGGAAAGCACATCTCTTCAGGTACTTTGGTTTAGATAAATTACACCTTAAAAATATAGACAATTGCATACATAAATTCATTTACTTATGTTCACCGATTCCTAAAATGATTAGATTCGCGTTCACTACAACTAATTCTTTAGCAAACAAGTCAATTCAAACAGTGATCAGTTGATTAAACTAACATGCTTCCTAGTATTCAGTTCGTATCAAGCAAGACTTGTAAATATAGTTAATCAAATTACTAATTCAATTTAACCTCTTGTTGATGGTCATCAAACAAGGCTCACACATTAACTTACTTATTCCCAAGTTAATCATAGTTTCACATTCGTTATTCTTAGACTTATAATCTCGATGGTCATCAAAATCATAAGCAACAAGCAATCAAGCAGATGTTCATACAACTCAATTTACTTAATAATTAATAGCAAATAATTATCATTAATACGTAAGGATCTTCTAACAAGCTTGGCAAGATAAATTAAACATAAACAAATAATTCAATATAGCAATTAGTCTAATAATCAAAGCTTCATTCAATCATAAACGCAAAGTAAAAGGTTTTTACACCCAAATCAGAAACTAAATACAGAATAGTAACACAATGGAATGTTAAACATGGTCACATTAGCAACCCATATGATTACCAACACGTATCCGCTCTCCAATCCTTCCGATCTCCGCTCCCATTAGCTTAACGGCCTTCCGGCCGCCTCCTAGATCCTCAAAACGGCAACTATGAAGTTTTCTTGTTGCACAAGTCGAAGTGGAATATCATAGATTATGAAACTGGTGGAATGATATGGGGTATTTATAGTTTATGGAGATGGAATTATATGGAATATTAGAGTTGGATTGGAATAAGGAAACTAATGTGGCTTAGGGATTAAGCAAATAAAGATAAGGAAAGTGGTGCTTGGGGAATAAGTAACTTGGAGGGAATTTCCGTCCAGCTTTTATGCTTCATCTTCAAGGCCGATTTTGGATAAGATAAGTGTCGAATTAGCAAAAAGTCCCTCTCACATAAGTCGTAGTAAATTTCGTCTAGTTTTCAGAACATTTTGAATCTCGTCAATTGGACTTGCGAGTCATCAGATATACCCGAAACACTGAAGAGGGGTCAATCTGCCAGCAATATCCTTTTTGCATCTTTTCAGCTTCATTCTCTTCCTTTTGCATCCCAACTCTCATTTTTACTGTAATTAAATATTTCAAAGCATATTAAGTATATTTTAGTTCTAAATAATAATAATAATAATGACTAAAATATTAAGATATGTTATACATATATATATATATATATATATATATATATATATATATATATATATATATATATATAAATTACACATATCACACTCTCATCATATTTAGGGTCAATTCTTACTGTTACCATCACTTTTCATAACTTTTCAGTAAAAGATGTCGCCTCGTCCTCGTCCAAATAGAGGCAGACCTACAACTCAAACTCCACCACCCCCTCCTCCTCCGCAGTTTGATGCGGTGATGTTTCAGGCAGCTGTGACTACAGCTATGGCCCAAATAAATTCTAGTGATGCAAGTGGAGCTGGAATGGGCACCAACTCCAAACATGGTGAAATCCAACAACGTACACATGGGTGTACCTATAAGGATTTCATGAACTGCAAACCAACATTCTTCAATGGGACTGGAGAAATCATTGAACTGTCCCAATGGATCGAAAGAACTGAAGCCATCTTCGAGATGTGCTCGTGCCCCGAGGAAAGCAAGATTAAGTTCGCTGCTTGCACCTTCACTGAAAGGGCCATGACATGGTGGAATAGCCATGTCAAATCACTCTCCTTGGTAACAGCCAACGCCATGGGCTGGGACACACTGAAAGACCTCCTGACAAGGGAGTACTACCCCAGAGGCGAAATTCAGAAACTTGAGGAGGAACTCTGGAACCTCAAAATGAAGGGGACCGACATAATGGATTATACAGCCAGGTTCTGCAACCTGGTAACTCTATGTCCTAACATGGTCCCTACTGAGAGCAAGAAAATTGAACGATACATCTGGGGTTTAGTGCCCCCGTATCGATGGAACGTTTTAGCATCACACCCTACGACCTTTGACAGTGCCAAACAATTGGCCCAAAGGTTGATTGATCATGAAGTTCATTCCACTCCATCAACAACAACAACAGTTGCCACTACACCGACCAAGACATCTGAAAACAAGAGGAAGCAGTGGGACCGAAAGAAGGGCAAGTCAACTCAATCCTCTTCCAAAAACCAACAGACTGTGGCTGTCCATGCTGCCACTACTCCTGCTACCCCTGTGCCAGCCAAAACCTATGCTGGAAACCTACCCAAGTGCACCAAGTGCACCTTCCATCATAACGGCCCCTATCGTGAAATGCACTACACTAACTGCGATCAGAAGGGACATACCGCCCGGTTTTGCAAGTCTCAGCCCAAACCCATCAATCAAGTTCCCATCACCGGAGTGAGCCAAGCCTGCTACGGGTGCGGCAAGACAGGGCACTTCAAAAGAAACTATCCGAAAGCTGGGAATACGGGAGGAACGGGAAGACTACTTGCTATTGGACACAATGAAGCAGTAGCAGAACCCACAGTAGTCATGGGTACGTTCCCTCTTGATAACTCTTATTCTTGTATCCTATTCGATAGTAGGGCAAAAAGAAGCTTCGTAAACCAAAACTTTAAACACTTACTTAAACAATCCCCGCAACCACTAAAAGAAACCTTCGTTGTAGAAATGGCTAACGGAAAGACAGGAGTTCTAACGAGATCTACATAGGTTGTAACCTCACGCTAGATAATCATTCGTTCCCAATCGACCTCATACCAGTATCGATCAAGAGTTTAGATGTCATCATGGGCATGGACTGGTTGAGTCTCCATCGTACCGATATCCTGTGTCTCGACAAATTCATCCTCCTAAACCTACCGAATAACGAAACCTTGTTAATCTACGAAGACAAACCCAGTACGAGTCTTCGTATCACCTCCAGTATTCAAGCCAAGAAGTACTTGCGTAAGGAATATCATGCATTCCTTGCACATGTCAATACGAGCCAGAAAACGAAAGATCTAAAAGACTTCCCTGTAGTATTCGACTTCCCCGACGTTTTTCCAGAAGAGCTACCAGGTTTACCTCCCCAACGTCAGGTCGAATTCAGGATCGACTTAATTCCAGGAGCTACCCCCGTAGCCAAATCGCCCTATCGTCTAGGCCTGTTGAGATGCAAGAACTGTCCAGTCAACTTAACGAGCTACTCAGCAAGGGCTTTATAAGACCAAGCTTCTCACCCTGGGGAGCACCGGTCTTGTTTGTAAAGAAGAAAGACGGATCGTTCCGTATGTACATCAATTATAGAGAACTCAACAAGCTGACGGTCAAAAATCGTTACCCTCTTCCTCGTATAGACGATTTATTTGACCAACTGCAAGGGGCAAGTTACTTTTCCAAGATTGACCTGAGGTCCGGGTAT
This sequence comes from Lactuca serriola, assembly GCF_051521515.1. Lineage (NCBI taxonomy): Eukaryota > Viridiplantae > Streptophyta > Magnoliopsida > Asterales > Asteraceae > Lactuca > Lactuca serriola. Next base: position 173,144,964 of record NC_136414.1, read on the forward strand.
CTCCAGTTACGAGTGCTTGAGGAGGATGCCCCGAAAATAGCCTTCCGAACTCATTACGGACACTACGAGTTCGTAGTGATGCCGTACGGACTGAACAATGCGCCCGCAGTATTCATGGACTTAATGAATAGGGTGTGTCGTCCTTACTTGGATCAGTTCGTCATCGTCTTCATTGATGACATACTTATCTACTCTCGAAGTAAGGAAGAGCATAGCGATCATCTACGACAAGTCCTGGAAACCCTACGATCGAAGAAGCTATACGCGAAATTCTTTAAGTGCGAATTTTGAATCCGAAGAGTCGAATTCTTAGGACATGTAGTTAGCAAAGAAGGAATCCACGTGGACCCATCCAAGATTAAAGCTATTGAGAACTAGTCAGCACCGAAGACGCCTACAGAAATTCATGAATTTCTAGGCCTCGTTGGCTACTACTGCAGGTTCATACAGAACTTCTCTTGAATCGCGAAACCCCTTACAACATTGACCCATAAAGCCTTGGCCTTTGACTGGGGAGAGAAACAAGATAAGGCATTCCAAACCCTGAAACGAGCCTTATGCACCGCACTGATACTATCCCTCCCCGAAGGGATAGAAGATTTCATGGTATACTGCGATGCATCCAATCAGGGGCTCGGTTGTGTCCTGATGCAACGAGGTAAGGTCATTGCCTACACCTCAAGACAACTAAAGACACACGAACTTAACTACACCACACATGACCTCGAATTAGGAGCGGTTGTGCTTGTCCTAAAGATCTGGAGACACTATATGTATGGTATGAAGAGCACTATCTTTGCCGACCACAAAAGCCTCCAACACATATTCAACCAGAAGGAGCTCAATATGAGACAACAACGGTGGTTCGAGCTACTGAATGACTACGAATGCGAAATTCGTTATCATCCGGGTAAAGCCAACGTAGTAGCAGACGCCCTAAGTCGGAAAAGATATTCTGGTCGAAGAGTCAAGTCGTTAACAATGACTATCCATTCGCATCTCTCTGCACAAATAAAGGAGGCTCAGCTCGAAGCCTTGAAACCTGAAAATGTGGTGGGAGAATCCGTGCGAGGAATGGATAAGAACTTGGAAGTCAAGGGTGACGGAGCCTTATATCTCATGGACCGAATCTGGACACCGCGACACGGTGGCTTCAGGGACTTGGTCATGAAGGAAGCACACAACACTCGATATTCCGTCCACCCAGGTTCAAATAAGATGTATCTGGATCTCAAGAAATCATACTGGTGGCCTAACATGAAAGCGGAAATCGCTACCTTCGTGAGTAAATGCCTTACTTGCGCCAAGGTTAAGGTCGAATACCAAAAACCATCAGGTCTACTACAGCAACCGAAGATACCTGAATGGAAGTGGGAGCAGATCACTATGGACTTCATAACCAAGTTACCTAAGAGAACGAGTGGACTTGATACCATATGGGTCATCGTTGACTGATTAACCAAATCCGCACACTTACTACCCATCAAAGAAACGGACAAGATGGAGAAACTCACAAGAACATACATTAGGGAGATTGTAAGACTGCATGGTGTTCCTATATCTATTATATCCTATAGGGATAGCAGATTCACTTCGAGATTCTGGCAGTCACTGCAAAACTCCTTAGGAACGAGGCTGGACATGAGTACAGCCTACCATCCACAAACTGACGGACAAAGTGAGAGAACTATCCAAACTCTGGAAGATATGTTGCGAGCCTGTGTGATCGAATTTAGTAAGGCATGGGATACCCACTTACCCTTTGTCGAGTTTTCCTACAACAACAGTTATCATACGAGCATCAAGGCTGCTCCATTCGAAGCCCTCTACGGCCGGAAGTGCAGATCCCCTCTGTGCTGGGCTGAGGTGGGTGACACTCAGTTAGCTAAAGGATGAGTTCCTGACAGCACTCTCACAGGCCCGGAGATCATTCGGGAAACGACAGAGAAGATCGTTCAGATTCGTGAACGATTGAAAGCCTCTAGAGACTGACAGAAAAGCTACGCAGAAAAACAAAGAAAACCTTTGGAGTTCCAAGTGGGAGACCGAGTCCTTTTGAAAGTCTCACCCTGGAAAGGCTTGATACGCTTCGGAAGGTGTGGAAAGCTGAATCCAAGATACATAGGGCCTTTCGATATTCTTGCTAGAATCGGCCCCGTAGCTTACAAACTCAACCTACCCCGCGAACTCAGTAATGTACATCTTATCTTTCACGTCTCTAACTTGAAAAAGTGCCTATCCGACGAGACTCTTGTAATCCCACTCGACGAGATCGAGATCAACGAGAGCCTAAACTTCGTGGAAGAACCTATGGAAATTATGGACCGAGAGGTCAAACGAACGAAACAAAGTCGCATCCCAATTGTGAAGGTTCGCTGGAATGCCAAGCTAGGACCGGAGTTCACTTGGGAGCGCGAAGATCAAATGAAACTTAAATATCCTCATCTTTTTGCTTCGTTATTGTGTAATAGCTTAGTTGTTTGAACTCTAATTTCGAGACGAAATTCCCTCTAACGGAGGGGATGATGTGACAACCCGAAATTTTCATTTGTATAATTTCCATAGTTAAACACTTCAAATATTAGTCAAAAACATTTCAGTATGTTTTTGGCTGGATTTAAGTCTGTTTGGTGTTTTATTTTATTTTTCGTCAAACGATTTAATAAAAGAAAGTGACATTATTAGTTAAGTATAACGAGCAAAACAACCTGACACCTTAGCAAGGTGTTTACGGCCAAACAAGAGGTGTTTGGGCCGTAAACACCCTTTTTCCCAAGACTCGTGCATATAGCATGAGTTTACACTCTTGACCTCATTTATCCACTTCCCACTCAAGAACACAAGGCTTTTTCTCTCAAGTATCATCACCCTCTTCTTCCAAATCCGTCAAAAACGTAAGTTTTCGTTCCTAGATTCTTTCCTACAACACTTAATCTAGTGTTTATACATATTTTCATCCATGGAATTTCGATTTTTACATAGATCTTCAAGTGGTATTCAAAGCACCAAGAACACATTTGTGTTTTTGGGGCTCTAATCACTCTTACAAGCTTCATATAAGTAAGTGTACCCTCCCTAACTAGTTATTTTCTTAGTGTGCTTGTAATCCATAAGATAAATCACCAAAAACCCCCCAAGAACATGGGTTTACGGTTTGGGAATCTCCCAAAATCGTAAACACCCCTAAAAGGGCTTTTGATGCCCCAAACTCCTTCCAATGCTTGGCTAATGAGCTAAGAACTTGCATGAATGATCTAAGAACCACAAAACACGAATAGGATGAAGTGGAAAGGGTTTACAGCCGTAAACTCTTGGGGTTTACGACCGTAAACTCCCAAGGAGTGGTCCAAGGACCGCAAACTCCAAGGGAGTACCATTTCGAGTCCTAACCACTTCCTAAGCCCTTGATTTAACCCTAGAGCACTAACTTGTGAAGCATGAGGCCTTAAAGCACATGAATACACCATTACCATGAGTATACGACCGTAAACTCATGGGGGAAATGGTCCTCCAACTGTAAACACACACAGGGGTGACCAATTGAAGTGTAAACTCCATAGTGAGGCCATACACTCCTTAGAAGCAACCCGTAGCACTCCTAACACTTGAAACAAAGTGTTTTCATGCATCAGAGTGTCTTTACTTACTAAATTAGTGATTAAATAACTAATTAGATACATTTATGTATCACTACATGTTACATAGGATCTGTGTGTGTGTTCAAGTCCTCACTTGACACCTAGCATCCTACCCGGCACTTCCATCAAATCTACTCTTTGCAAGTGAGTTCATACCCCTTAATCAACCTTTTAAATGTTTTTAAATGATTTTATGGGGGGGGGGGAATACAAGTTGAATCAAACAAGTTATAGTATCAATCGCATGTGATTTATAACTTGCAACCAAGAGGATTTTCTATACTTTTAACTGCTTTGCCAACAAAACTGCTTTAAATGTTTATCAAACTCATCTTTCATGATAAATTGTTATAAAAATATTTCCAAACCCTTTTAAACTTCTTTTGTTCCCAAACCATATCTACACCAATATATTTATATAAGTAACACGTAAAGGACTTAGGATTGATAGCTCACCTTACTTCCAGTTCTTGTTTGATGTGGACTTAGGGCATATTGTTATCTGTCCGACTGTCGTTGAATTCTTAGTTATATAATATGTATATTTGTGTTGGATATAAAAGTCTTCACTTCAGTTTAATATCTTTGTGTACCAAGGGCATGCAATTAACATTTCTATTTAACTTTAATAGGTATAGTTAAGGATTACCGCTCATTACCACTATTACCATGACACTTACTATATTAGTACAGTTACGAGTCGATACATGCTAAATACTATGTAAAGAGAATACTATATACTATACAAGAGAACACTCTATACATTATACCAGAAAGTACATTATACACTAATACAAGAGAATATACTAAAACAGAATGTGACATACTAGTTCTTGATACGACACTTCATTGTGCTATCACCTCGTAACCAGAGTCTCTTGGAGGGAGAGCGGGCATTATGTGCATAGATCTAAATGGGACAGACACTCCCACATCCCGACTGCTAGCAACAGTCCGAGCAGACTAGGCCCAGGGGTGACAAAATGTCACCATACTACGTGTGACCTAGAGGGTCATCCGTTATTCGATCTTCAATCAGCATGGTTACATACGAGTTCACATTCGGACCTTTAATTAACACATTAAGAATTAAAGGCTAAACGGACTGCCCAAGGTGTATTGTACATTTAATACTACCTGGAGTCTGCATTTTTATTACATTCAGCAGGCAGTGACAATGTTGGGGTAAAATATTATTTTCCCAATTACCTTGCATGAATAAAGTTTAAAACTATATTTTCATACTGATAGTTTCACTAGGAAAACTTTTACACTTTCAAAAGGATCAAACATTCAAATAACCGAGTCTTGGTAGAAGACTACTTTTAATGGAAAATATAGGATTTTCTAGGGAACACACTGTTTTCAAACATTGATGACAACTATTATAGTACATGATTGTAAACACTTTTATACAAGCAACGACACTAAATACTTATGAATTCACCAGCTTTATGCTGATACTCGTTTTCAAAATAACTTGTATTCTCAGGTCATCAGTAGACAGGTACAAATGCAACGTTTGAGAAGATGGAGTACATACAAGACTCATCTTTTATTTTGATTATACTTTTGGTGTCTAACAAACTGTACAGAACACGCTTGTATTACAATTATTATATTAATGCAATGGATGTTGTTGCTGTTGGGTTTTGAGCAATCTAACACTCCTAAGTGTACATGCAACCCTAAATACCTTGGATCTATGTTTTCTCTATTATACATGCAAATATCAACTTTCCAAGGTATTGTTCTATTCTAGCATACAAAATTTGAATAACACAAGTTAGAATAACATACCTTTTGTTGGAGCTTGTCTTCATGAAGCTTGAGTGCCTAGTGCCCCAAGTGTGACACCTTAAATGGTTCACACAACACCATAAGCACTTGGAATAACTTAGAGAGAAATTAGAACACTTCAAGAAAATGGCTTGCCCTCTATGCATATCTAGTGGCCGATTTCTCACATCAATAAGATGCTTATATAGTTGTTACAATTAGGGTAAACCCTAATTGTCATGGATTTCCATTTCCTTGTATCGATGGGTTTCAAATACACCATGGAGCATCCAATGGGTTTGAGCCCAACTTGATAATCCATGGAGCATTAGCCCACTATATAAGTATGGATGATTTACACAATCAACCCATATATTTAATTAGTCTTCTTTTGATCACATAATTAATTCTAAATCAATTATTGATCAATACTAATTAAATAATCTTATTAATATATTAGAACTTATAATATATTAATAAACCTTAAGTGTTATTTCTCTCATTTTAGTCTATCCAAGTTCATGATGCCATGCAACCCAAATGGACCATGCCGGGTCGGGTCAAGTCTTACCAATTATAGTTATGGACTTAGACATTAATCCAATAGTCTCCCACTTGGATAAGTCTAAAACTATTATTGCAAGTATGACTTCAGAACCCGACTAGCAATTGTAGCTCTCAAAAGCTTCTGTCGATCTCTGACCTTGTCGATGAACTCTGACCTCTGTCAATGACTTGTCCATTAGATAAGTGATCATATATTCCTCCATTCTAGATATCATATGGATTGAGACATGGATTATAATCATTCTCTCTGTCCATTTATTGTTTCCCGATTTCTGATTTATGACGACTGACTAATTGAACAAATCAAATCAGTCCAGGCCCGGCCGAGCACTTACTTTTGTCATCACTAAATCATCGAGGGGCCCACAGATATTGCTTTTATCCCGAAGGTAAAAGGAATGGATAAACTTCGACTCATATGCTTGTACTAACTATTTGTTGAATCATACACAAAGGCACGTTTTATAACATTGAGTTACCAATGTGTTTACGTGCAATCAATGTATAACCAACTCATAGTCAACAACTCATATCTCTAGGTTTGAAGAATATAATATATTATCGTCTCATGATTCACTCGTGATAAAATCCATGAAGTGAATCCAAATGAGCGTGGGTTGAATCCAATACTCAGCCCTTATGAGTACTCATGAATGTTGTAGCAACTATTGCATTGTCTAAAGCACTTTAGACAAATCATACAAGCCAAATTCACGACAGTCTTGATTCATATCTACTTCCAACATATGACCGACTGTGGATGGTTTGAATAACTTGGTCAATCAGGAGAATGACCTAGTTATTCTGGAAGTCAAAACATGCAAAGTGAAACACAAAATAATACTAGTCCTATATGGCCTCAACACTTTGAGCGTAAATAAAACACCTTTTATCTAAGCACCATATTGATCACTCATTATTCATGTTTCGATTAATCAACTTAATACTTGAATTGAAACAGTAGTGATGCCATGCTCCAAGCATGCATACTATGTTTCTCTAAACAATAGTTATGCCATACTCCAAGTATGCACACTATGTTTACATGTGGTCATCTCTTTGTGAAATATCAATTGAACATGACTTCAATGATTCTCATTTCACAATCCCAATCCTTATTGTAAATGTAAGAATACCAAGTTCTTGTCATTTACCGTAATCTATGAAATGATCCTCTTGTAATGATATTCACACAAGTCACAAAGACTTGGCAACAAACATTACAAAGTATTCCAATGGAAAGCAAATCCATGGAGATGAAGTCTCAAATTCAAAGTACATTCCTTTGAACATCCTTCTTTGCATTAAGTTCTTTAATCTTACACAGATTCAAAGAATAACTTCCACCTATGGAAACAATTCCATATTCCCATCTTGACCATCACTTTTGTACAAGAGTTGCCTCTTTCCAAAATATGTCAAGACGATCCTTACTCTATACTTCCAATTGTCCATGAGTAAACAAATTTCGGAAAACCCCAAATTGTTCTCGACAATTGCTTAATCATCTTAGTCATATCCAGTTCTAATCCTTTTTCCCTTCTTAACGCCCTAAGCATTAGGAAAATTTAGAATGGATGGATATTATAACACATGCAATCGATCCTATATCCGAAGCATATGGAATACGATTCATGCTATAAAAATTTTATTTGCCATGTTTTCATAATTCGAACTATGAATAGGGATGCCGTAATCATAATCGAATTTTGAGAAAGCAACATATATAGAAATTCCTTATGTTGAACCATTCCAACATAACATTCATATATATTCTTGACTAAAGTTGATTAAAATCTCAATCTAAGCTTGTAGAATTGGAATGAAGTATAAATTTATCTCCCTTAATTATAGTAAAACAACTTTTTCAAAGCGAGTTGAAACTTTTGTTTTCTATAATTAACATTGCTAACTTTCAACATAATCATCATGCTCCCACTAGCATAATGATTATTATCTAACTAGCATAACACTTTATGCTCCCACTATCTTTGACATGTACCTAGAAATCAGTCAGATTTCTGATACTAGATTGCCTTGATAAGACTTTATCAAATCATACACCTGGAGTCTAAACCTTTCCTTAGATAGCTCACATGTGAGTCTAAACCTTTGCCATTCTCATTAGTTAGTGTGCCGGTTAACCATGCACGCTCCACTAACGACATGAGAATGCAAACTTCACACTTGCTATCCACTTAAATCTACTTAGTGAAAGAGTTTCCTCACAATCATTTTCATGAATAGGAGAGAAACCTTATGACACTTAGATTTTGATGGTATATGTGTTCCTATCCATGTGAATTTGACATAACCATAATCACACGACAAGGTTAATGACAAATCCAAATTCATATGGACCGAACTTGTACAGTCTTAATTTCTTGCCACCTGGTAGCACAAGGGCCTGCCATTGCTTCCAAGTTGTTATGAAACCAGTTGAGAACTCTCAGAACTCCAATGCAAAACCAACTTTAACTGGAATGGGCACAAAATCTGTCAACACGATAGGTTACAAACCTGAAGTCGTGGTCTAGTGATTAACAAAACTCTTGATTAGTTCTTGAATCTATCTTAAGATCCTTTTAAGACTCCCACTGACCTCTTGACATATAAGATTCTCTTTGTCAAGAACCATTCCTTGACAAAAACGAATATTCAAGAGTTAGTGCAGATTCTTATCAAGTTAAACACTTCTCATAATTGGTCTTAGTTGGTCTTTGTGTTATCCAAAACATCACAACTTACCAATTTCAAATGTACAAGAGTAAGAAAACATTTTACTCTACATTTAACAAGTGTTTTAAACCTTTCTTAAGATTATGTCACTCAAGGCTTAATCTTGGAGTATGACTCTAAGATTTAATTTTGGAATGAAGTATAATTTATCTTTTGATCTAACCATTTCAACAATTCACGATTCCTCTCCTTAGCCAAACAAAATGAACTAAGGTGTCCTTAGAGGATCAATTGTGACATGGTTTCATAATCACTAAGATAATCATAAAACAAGATACTCAAGTACTCTCCCATCTCTTCAGATTAGAGAAACTTTTATCTTTCTGCCTTATTTGATTCTTCTTACTCATTATGTCTATCATTGAAACTTCTCCAATGATCCAGAACGATACTTAAACTTGTAAGTATAACCATATTTACTAAACTTTAGTAAATCATAATGAATAATCTTATCAACTTTGTGGTGGACTTGATCATCGCACACCCAAGTGTATCTGATCCCTTTGTCCTTCACTTGATTCACATATACATGTGAACAAGGAATTAGACTTAATTTCCCAAATATATAAAAAATTCTCATGATCATACAATACAAGTTGCATGATTCCAAGTTTCTATCCAACTGAAACTTGGGTGATGAGAATCTTTCCTTATTTGGTAAATTATGACACTTCCACTAATGAAAGAATCAAATCCATTTACCCATATTGCTTATCAATGGAAACATATAATCAACAATTTTTCACAAATGCCATTGTAAGGATACTTAAAATAAATAAAATCAAAACCATTTTTCTTTTATTTTAAAACTTTGCGGAAAAATTTATCCTTACAATCCATATGGAAAACTTGTTGTTATCTATTCCTAAGCAATATATCATAACTCTTAAGTAACAACTCAAAATTCTGATCACCGAACCATGAGATCGAAATCCATCTTCGCGATCAGAATCAACATATACTTCCTTTAAGTTTCTTCACTTTTGCTTTTATTCTTAAAACATCATCATGTGACCTCATCACATTATGCAATAAGAATCTCAGAATAGAAACTTAATAGAGTTAGACAATGGACTTTACCTAAAGTAGAGTCAAACCTATTGACCTTACCATCCTTAAGATGTTTCAGGTAAATTTAGCAGCTTCGCAACCAATGTCTTTCCTTTGGCAACAAAATCATATGGACTCTTTGGGAACGGTACATGGGACTATCACAGACTTAACCTTTCTCTTTACCATTTGGTCAACCGAGTTGAATATGGCCGATCCCGCAACCAAAAATCACACTTGGAGAACTTTGCATAAAGCTTCTCCGATCTCAAAACCCCAAGGACCTCCCTCAAATGCTCCTCATGCTGCTCTCTAGATCTCGAATACACCAGAATATCATCGATAAATACAATCACCGACCGATCCAACATCGGCCTGCATACCCTGTTCATGAGATCCATGAACACAGCCGGGGCATTGGTGAGCCCAAAAGGCATCACCACAAACTCATAATGCCCATATCGCGTCCTGAACGCTGTCTTTTGGACGTCCTCATCCCGCACTCTCACCTGATGATATCCCGACCTCAAATCGATCTTGGAAAACCAAGATGCTCCCTGCAACTGATCGAATAAATCGTCGATCCTCGGTAACGGGTAACGGTTCTTGACCGTCAGCTTGTTCAACTCCCGGTAATCAATGCACATCCGGTGTGAACCATCCTTCTTTTTGACGAACAGAATAGGTGCTCCCCACGGCGAGCTGCTCGGCCGAATGAATCCCTTCCCCAGCAACTCCTGAAGCTGCGAGGATAACTCTTGCATCTCTGGAGGTGCAAGACGATAAGGCACCTTAGCGATAGGCGCGGCCCCCGGAACCAAATCAATACCAAACTCCACTTGCCTCACAGGAGGTACACCCGGCAACTCCTCGGGAAAAACATCTGGAAACTCACGCACCACCGGAACCTCCTCAACTGAACTCGGTCTCTCGGAAGCCACCCGCGTATCCATCACATACGCCACAAAACCCTTACAGCCCTGTTGTAGACACTGCCTCGCCCTAGCGGCCGAACAAAAAGCTGATCCAAAACGTGTACCCTCGCCGTACACTGAAAGAACTCCCCCACTAGGATCTCGTATGGTCACCAGCTGACGCTCACAGTCGATGACTGCACCAAATCGGCTCAACCAGTCCATGCCCACAATGACACAGACATCACCCATCGCAATAGGAATCAGATCAATCGGAAACTCAACCCCGAAAATCTCTAACACACATCTCTGGAGAACCTCCGTGGCACAAATCACTCTCTCATCTGCTATAGAAACTCTCAGAGGCCGACTCAACGGCTCACGACTAACACCGATCTGCTGACTAAAGGCCAAAGATACGAAAGACCGACTCGCACCCGAGTCAAATAACACTAAAGAAGGTACAGAGTTCACAAGGAAAGTACCTACGCATATCATAGAATAAGCATAATATCTCAACATCAAAATAAATAAATGAAATAAAGCATACCTGCCACAACATCGGGCGTAGCGCGGACCTCCTCCGCAGTCAGCTGAAAGGCTCTCCCACGAGCCCTCGGGGCCTCGGCCTTCACTGGTCGAGTCTCAGTAGCCCTGGCAGCAGGTGCAGATCCCTGAAGAAGCTGAGGGCACTCGGCCTTCCGATGGCCGGTCTGGTTGCAATGAAAGCAAACCATAAACCCCTTGGGGCAATCCCTAGCGACGTGCCCCTCCTTGCCACACTTGTAGCAAGCACCAGACCGACATGTCCCCTCGTGACCCTTGCCGCACTTTCCGCAAGTGCGGCCCTTCAGACCTCCCGTCCTCGAATCGGCGGACTTAGTCCGCTTGGCTGCCGGCTGAGACTGAGCCGGCCGCCGATCCACCCGTTAAGACTCGGCCTCCTCCCTGGCCTGGGTCTCCAACTCGATCTCGCGCTTCCTGGCGTTCTCCTGAAGCTCAGCAAAGGTATGATATGTGGAGTTCGACACGAACTCCCGGATATCCCTCCTCAACACACCCAAATACCGGCTCATCCGAGCCTGCTCTGTGGACACCTGCTCGGGGCAGAACATCGCCCTCTCATGAAACTTCCGCGTGATCACCGTAACCGAATCAGTACCCTGCTTGAGGGTCAAGAACTCCTGAACCAACCGTTCCCTCTCCACCGGCGGAACGTACTCGTCTCTGAACATAGAGGTAAACCTCTCCCACGTCACAGCTGAAATCTCTGCCAAAGTGAAGTTCGCCGCCACGAACTTCCACCAATCCTTCGCTCCCAGACGGAGCTGGTTCAAGGCGAACCGTACCCTCAGATGCTCCGGACATGAACAAGTGTAGAAGCATCCCTCGCTATCAGCAATCCACCTCATCGCAGCGATCGGATCCTGCGTCCCGTCAAACTCAGGTGGCTTCGTGTTGCTGAACTCCCGGAACAGCAACGAGTCACCTCCTTGTGGCCTGGCAGCGGCCACAGCTGTGGTAGCTGCAGCGGCTGCAGCCTCAGTCAACGCGGCGTACCGCTCATCAAAGGTCTCCATCAAAGTGGTCTTAATAGACCCAAACATCTCCGGAATCTCGGCCCGGATCGCCGCAGCCACCTCCTCATGAATCATCTGACGAATCTCCTCGTCACTCACACTGCTCGTACTCGGTCTGTGGCGTGGTCCAACCATGATGCCTCTGAAATACAACATAGAACTTATCAGAGACTCTATCGAGCATAATCGTACTCGATAACGCAACCCTACTCAGTCTCCGATACCTAGGGATTCCTACTTGGGTTGCCCACTGACCCGGTGTCTTCGGTAGTACGGGCCCAATACTACCGACCACACAGCATCAGCATTCATCCCAAGTTCTCCTCCCCAATCCCCGGATCGTGAGTACTCTACTCTTGTTATGCACTAACTACCCGCTCGCTATCACAGCATCTCATAGCAACAGACTTCCCTAGACTAAGGCATCACAAATTAGGCCACTCTAGTCCTATCATGAATACCTAGTCTTCTAGCATGCATAACAATTCATATCATATCATATCTCTTAACACAACATTGTAAGGGTATTTTGGGGATCTTTACCGTTCGGGCGCTGGCTGATCGTACACACTGCTTCATTCTTGTTTACCACAAATACTTTATAAAGATTTTATGCCTTTATTTTAAAAGTTTTCCTCAAGTCCTCGGTTTGAGTTCAGTTACGCCCGAAGGTGTACCCGAATCCCTCAAACCAAGGCTCTGATACCAATTTGTAACAACAGATATTTTTAAACAAATTTTTTCATTTCAAAAGAAAGTATTTTCATCCAAAACAAGGCATAAACATTCAACGTGTCATATCATAATACAAATCATATGAATCCCAAGATCATAAATCATCTATCAGTGTGTACAGATCGCGCCGACGCCTTCCCACGGTCCTCGCCAGTACCTGAAATACATACACAACAACTGTAAGCATAATCGCTTAGTGAGTTCCCCAAAATACAACTTACGCACATACGCCTTTCCAGGCCCTGACCTTCCGGTCCATGTGTCTCAGGGGACTTCCGTCCCTGCTGGGTAAACCTTCCGGTCCTACCCACGCCAACCCTTCGGTCCACACTACAATGCCTTCCGGCCCATAACATATTCGCCTTCCGGCCCATAACATAATGCCTTCCGGCCCACATTAAACATATCATACATAGCACATATAACAATTAACTTATCACATATAACACATATGTCTCATATCATATCCGACCTTCCGGTCACACAATCAAACCCTTCCGGGTACAGTATAGTGAGAAGACTCACCTCGTGAATATCGATAGCTAGCAAATCCCGAAATCACTCGTGCTCGATCCTCCGAGCTACAATCTACCTATAACATCATACATCTCTTATTAACACTTTTTATCTCTAAGGTTGACTATCCCTAAGAAGTCAACACAGGTCAACTTTGGTCAACGGTCAACGGTCAACTTTGACCGGACTCGGCGAGTGCACAAGGGCAACTCGGCGAGTCTAGACGTTTTCACCAACTCTCTAGGATTCCCTTCTTACACGTCGAGTACTCCCCCTGACTCGACGAGTTCCACCTGGAAGAATCGCGGGGCCATCCCGACTCAACTCGCCGAGTCTCAAGAACAACTCGGCGAGTCCCAGCTCGACTCAGTCCACCTGTCAACCCTCTCTAACTCACCCTGACTCACTAAGTCAACCTATGACTCGACTGGACCACTCACTGAGCGAACTCAAGGCAATCTTCAAGCTACTCGCCGAGTCTGCTCATCGGACTCGGCGAGTCCATACCATGCAATCACTCAAACTCGCTTCTAAGGTCAGATCTGCTCTAACAATTCATAGATATGGCCTTCCTAGACTGATTCGTCACGTAAAGCCCCAAACTTGGTGTACATACAACCTCTATATGACCATTTATGAAGGATTATCCACAAATATCACTACTCAAGGTCATAATCTCCATTGCTCTTCACAAAGCTTGATGAATGAGGCTCTCTGGACCTCTATGGATCCAGATCCAAAGCCTCATCACAAGCAAGGGACTATTTGGCCATCAAATCAACCCAACAAAGGTCACAAGAACCCTAAAACCAAAAATGCTTCACAAAACAGAAGATGAGCCGAAATCATACCTTTAGATCGAAGATCTAAGCTTCAAATCCACAGAATAGCAACCTCCTTTGCCTCCTCTTGGCTAGAACCTCCTTCTTCTTTGCTAAACAACACACAATGGTCAAGAATTGCTTCCTTTCTCTCTCAAATCGCTAAAGCACTCTAGGGTTTCACTCTATGGACTGTTGGGTACAAATGACGGCCATAAGGCCCCTTTAAATAGGTCCCAAACCCGAGAAATTAGGGTTTCATTAAACAGCACGGACTCGCCGAGTCCAGACGAATCCCGCGTCCAGAATCGCGACCCTACTCGGCGAGTCTGAGATCCAACTCATCGAGTCCCCTCTCAAAACACCAAAATCAAAACAATAAAGATACCTGGAAATTCGGGTTGTTACAATTGAACTTTCAATGGCATGTTTGAATCTCGATTGTGCCCTCTCAAGTTTGTGACTGGGATGCCGAGGATCACAAACAAGGTGTGAATAACCATACAAATTGACTTGGTACCCTCAACAATATTACCTAATCGATGTGCCGATTAACCACACATGCTCCACCGATCTATAATAAAGTCAAGTTACCCTTTGCCACTCTTACTAGTCCATGTTAGTGTGTTAGTTAACCACACACGCTCCACTAACGACTTGGTAAGGTACAAAGTGTAATTTTATGGGCTAGCACCTTTTCACATTTTCCTAAGTAACTAAGATTGGGAATTTATAAGTGTTTAGTTACTTAGTATTTTTCATTATACTTTTAATGAAGGGAGAATTATAGTCCATTCCTACCCGTTCGGCTAACGACCCTCCACCAGTCAAGGAAGCGGTGGGTGAGAGTGGACACCCATTAAACTGCCATTTTATAGGCAGTAACCTTATACCCCCCTTATAGACCAGCTTCGTGAATGAGGCCTACTAACGGTAAGATTGACTTCCTCTTATACATATCTATATAATTAAAATTATAATAATAGTATAAGGGTTGAATTTTAAACTTTTTAAAATTTCAATGTTCAATTTGGAATTAAAGTATACATGAGGAGTAACTTTTCAAATTCCAAAACTTGAGGGCAAGTTTTGAAACTATTTCAAGACTCTTTAAATCATAACTTATGAGTTTAATGGTTCATTAAAATGAAGACTCTTCATTTTAATGTAACCCCTTATTCTTTAAAAAAAACACTTTAAAGAAGTGTCTTTTCAACATCCATAACTTGAGGACAAGTTATGGAGTCATTAAACTATTTAATGGAAAAAACTCTTACATTTTATGTAACCTACAAAACTTTTATGAGTTTTTAAGATTCATAAATATGACTTTTCACATAACTTGAGGACAAGTTACAAAAACATATTTTATGAACTTCTTTTAGACTAATATGGATTGAAAACAACTAAAACATAATTTTTCATTATCAATCTAAATTAACTCATAAATCAAGGAAACATAAAATTCTTGAAAATTCATAAATTGAGGACAAGTTATGAACTCCATACAATTTTCAACAAGATCATGAATTATATCACCAAACAATTTGCACACAATTTCTATGATCTAGCAAAACTCATAAGCATGATCATTCATATTCAACAATTTTCAAGAATAACATGAACACATATAAACTTGAAACTTTTATTATAGCATTGAAATTGGTTTAACATAATCATTACCACATTCAAAACAAGTTTTATAAGCCCAAAACAGTCAAAGGTAATGATTCTAGACCAATTCCAGCACCAAAACTCGAAAATATGTTGTCTGGGGGTCCAACTCGTCGAGTGCATGAACAAACTCGGTGAGTTGGATGCATTTTGCCTTGGACTCGTCGAGTCCCTTCATGGACTCGGCGAGTCTGCTAGGCAGACAGCACCAAAAGTCGATTTTAAGCAGTTTAAGCAAGTACAACAAGAAAACAAGCCTAGGCTCTGATACCACTGTTGGGTTTTGAGCAATTTAACACTCCTAAGTGTACATGCAACCCTAAATACCTTGGATCTATGTTTTCTCTATTATACATGCAAATATCAACTTTCCAAGGTATTGTTCTATTCTAGCATACAAAATTTGAATAACACAAGTTAGAATAACATACCTTTTGTTGGTGCTTGTCTTCATGAAGCTTGAGTGTCTAGTTCCCCAAGTGTGACACCTCAAATGGTTCACACAACACCATAAGCACTTGGAATAACTTAGAGAGAAATTAGAACACTTCAAGAAAACGGCTTGCCCTCCATGCATATCTAGTGGCCGATTTCTCACATCAATAAGATGCTTATATAGTTGTTACAATTAGGGTAAACCCTAATTGTCATGGCTTTCCATTTCCTTGGATCCATGGGTTTCAAATACACCATGGAGCATCCAATGGGTTTGAGCCCAACTTGATAATCCATGGAGCATTAGCCCACTATATAAGTATGGATGATTTACACAATCAACCCATATATTTAATTAGTCTTCTTTTGATCACATAATTAATTCTAAATCAATTATTGATCAATACTAATTAAATAATCTTATTAATATATTAGAACTTATAATATATTAATAAACCTTAAGTGTTATTTCTCTCATTTTAGTCTATCCAAGTTCATGATGCCATGCAACCCAAATGGACCATGCCGGGTCCGGTCAAGTCTTACCAATTATAGTTATGGCCTTAGACATTAATCCAACAGTTGCCTGTATTTACTATTATGCATTGTTATGATACTGTACATGACATCCTCCACCCCAGAACGTATTCCGCCGTTCTCGGTTTTGGGGTGTCACAATTGGCCTAAGTTGGTCTATGTTTTATCCAAAACATCACAACTTACCAAATTCAAATGTACAAGAGTAGAAAACCTTTTACTCTTACATTTCACTAGTGTTAATAAACCTTCTTTAAGATGTGTCACTCAAGTTACATTTGTGGTGGGCTTGATCAGTGCACAAGAATGTGTACTCGATCCTTTAGTACTTTACTTGACTTGCACATCCATGTGACCAAGTAATTAGGCTTAATTCTCCTATGCTTGAAAGTTCTCATTCATCATACTATATAACTTGCATGATTCCAAGTTTTGGTCCAATTGAAACTTAGGTGATGAGAAACTTTCTGTATTTGGTAAATGTAGACACTACCACAAATGAAAGAATGAAAACCATTTTCCTATATTACTAGCAATGGAATCATATAAACAACAATTTTTTTTTACAAATGTCATTGTAAGGATACTTAAAATCAATAAAATCAAAAATTTCCTTTTATTTTAAAAACTTTACGGAAAAACTTATCCTTACAATCCATATGAAAACCTTGTTGTTATATATTCCTAAGCAATGTGTCATAACTCCTAAGTAACAACTTCAAAATTCTGATGCGATCGAAGTCCATCTTCGCGATCAGAAGAAGCATATACTTCCTTTAAGCTTTCTCTCTTTTCTTTGATTCTTATAACATCACCATGTGACTCAGTCACACTATGTAATAAGAATCTCCAAATAGGAGTTTAAAAGAGTTAGACAATGGACTTTACCTGAAGTAGAGTCAAACTTAATGACTTTAACATCCTTAGGTAAATTGGCAGCTTCGCAAACAATGCCCCTTCCTTTGGCAATTTTAACAAATGGACCCTTTGGCAATGGTACATGGGACTATCACAAACTTAGCTTTTCTCTTTACCATTTGGTCAACCGAGTTGACTATGGCCGATCCCTTTCCATTGAGAAGAGAATGCTTTTTCTGGATTTCCAGTGTCATCATTATCAATGTCCATAAAGTTTTGGGAAGTCGATCTTCTAATCAAATTTGATTTACTAGCCTTCCAAATCATTGCTGATTCAGCAGTACCAAGCAAATAGATAAGATCATTAAGGGTCTTGTAATAGTCTGTTTCATAGGAGTCCCAAAGGAACTCACTATGTGACTTAGAAAGTGATTGAACCACCAACTTTCTCAAGACTTTGACACCCAACTCTCTCGGCTTGTCAATATGTGTTCATCTCCAAGATGTGATCACACCTAGACCTTGCCTTGCCAATAGGGCTTGAGTGACCTTGAACTTGTGGGTTAGGGATAATAATTGGAGGAGGTGGAGGAAGTGAAGTTCCAAGAGATTTGGGAAGATCATAGATGTCTGAACTAGACATCTTTTGGGAGATCTTCAAGTTTAGTTGATTTAAAGTCCTTAATATAACACCAAATATGAAATGTATGAAAGTTACTACTAACATTTTGTTTTAAAGTAGAAATATTAAATAATAATTTGGTGAAAGTTAGTATTTTAACTATATAATTCTATTCTCACGCAACGCGCGGGGATCATAAAGCTAGCATTTTTCTTTTCACCACATTCATTTGAAACTCCCATGTATTTTTTCTTTCACCACATTCATTTGAAACTCCAATGACTTTTTAATTTCTTCCTAATAATGGTTATAAGTTGGATAATAAGATTAAATAAATATCAAACATAAAGTGTAATCATATACAAACTAAATTTCAATATTAAAAGTTACTTCTACTTATAAAGTTATGTTTTTTTAACTTTTAACATATTATACTTAATTTATTAGTTTTAATATATTGTTGGGTATAAACCATTATCATTTTAAAGCTACAGCTTTTGAATAATTTGTATAAAATACTTAAATTATAAATTTAAATATAACATTATAGGACCAACTTAAATATAGATTTTAGTTTAACTTAAATAACCCACATAATATTTTGTAAATAGTTAAAGGTGATAAATTTTAGTGTCTTTCTAATAATAGTTATAAATTAGTTAATAAGGTTAAATAAATATCAAACCTAAATTGTAATAATAAATAAACTAAATTTCAATATTAAAATAACATCTTTACTTCTACTTATAAAGTTATGTCTTTAATTTTTAACAGATTATACTTAATTTATTAGATTAAGATGTTTATATATGTAAACCATTATCAATTTAAAGCTAAAACTTTTGAACATTTTGGACAATATACTTAAACTGTTAATTTAAATATAACATTACAATGTCAAATTAAATATAAATTTCATTTCCACTTAAAAAACTCAATGAATATTTTGTGAATAGTTAAAAGTGATAAATTGTAGTGCTAAATACAAAAACTAAATTATAATCTCAATTTAACTAAAATATTTCCTAAAGATATTTATATAATCGTTAAAAGTTTTCAAATAAGTAGCTTAAAATAATTTACAAAAAAATATATATATGAAAATGTGTTAATACCCTTAGGAAAAAATTTTAAAAAAAATGAAAATGTCTTAATACCCTTAGGAAAAAATTTAAAAATTGATTACTGTTCTTAAAAGGTAGGTGACCAATCACTTTTCCAACTTAACCTTGACAAGCTTATGTTGTTCCCCTCCTACAACTTTTGTGGCCTTTGATGATGACATGTTGTCGTTAACATCCAAAACAAAATCATCCTCAAGAGCTCGCTTCAAACCTTTCATTGCATCCAAATTCTTTTTTGGGCTTGTGGTTGTCGATTTGAAAACATTCAAGTTTTGCTATTAAAAAGATAAATAAAAATATAAATCTGTAAATAATTTAAAACCATATATGTAGTATACCTGTTCGTCCATTAAAATAACTTGAATGGAGAAAATTTCGTCTTTGTTATAGTAACATATCTATGTCCATAATCTGATAACACGAAGCTTCATAGTGAAGCTGTCCTTCAAGACATCAAGATCATGTATGAAAGTTAAATTAGCAGCAGCAGCAGCCATGTAGATGCAGAGATGTGGAAGAGAATTAGCCTCTGAAAGCTTTTTGAATCTAACAGTAAAGAAAACGACCATCAATCGATATTTGCTGGTATTTTATAGGTATAATTTATAGGTATAAATATAAAGTAATCATCATTTCTTTGCTGATTTTCAGGGCTATGAATTACTTATATTCTTTATATACCTCTATAAGTATAAACCGAATGTTTTTTAATGCAGGTCAGATTCTGGAGTATTAAAACCGATTTGATGATTTCTTGGAATTGATATGATAATTTCAAGAGTTACAGCAAAGAATGAGCGGGAAAATAAGCAAAATCGTATATGTCGTAGTGAATATTGGAATTAAAGAGGTTTAAAAGGGGTAAATTGGAATATCAATAGCTGATTTTTAGGGATATGATATATGTATCAGTATTATCTATATTTCAATGCATGTAAATTTGTAAAATAAAAAAATATTTACTGAAATTTAGGACCTGTTTTTATGGAATCAAATAGTACTGTGATATTATACTCGATTATACCTTATACCTTATAGCCAATTTTGAATTTTGAATGAATGTAAATGAATTCTGGAAGTTTATTAGGGAGACACGTGGCATGTATAAAGTTTGACACATGGCAGTTTTACATTCAACCTATTTATTTATTAGAAGGGGATATATATATTTAACCTATTTATTTATTAGAAAGGGATATATATATATATATATATATATATTTATATATATATATATATATATATATATATATATATATACTAGTTTATAACCCGTGAAACCACGACTACAAAATTAATTAAACTTTAATAGTTAGAACACAAAATTATTAATCAATTATAATCGTTAATTTAAATAAATATGTGAAATTATATCACCTTATAATTTGTGTTAATTTTATTTTAATTTGTATTGCATTGTTATTAATTTATTGTAATTAAAGTGGAAATTTTAAAATTTGAAATAGATAATTAATAGGTTGACAAGTGACATGCATTAATTAAGAGATTTAATAGGGTGACGCATGGCAAAAAAAGAATAAAATGTGTATTAATTAGAAAACCTAATATGATGACACATATCAAAAAAAGATTAAAACTATTCTTTTATTAGAATATATATATATATATATATATATATATATATATATATATATATATATATATATATATATATATTAAAAATTAAGAACGATATATACGAAATTCTCCATATTTAAGAATCTTGTCAAATAAAATGTCAAATCATACTTCATCCTATTCTATAAATATAAATATATATGAAACATTTTTTATAATTTCATGAAGTTGATATCTTCATGACCTTTTAATTTCTAACTTAATATAATTACTCTATTAATTTAAAATATGTTATCAAATAAAAAATATTATCTTATTATTGCTAGACTTTGAAATGATTATTATAAAACACTTAGTTGGTAATTTAAATATTATGTTAAAGATATAATCTACTCCTAAACTAACACATATGTCTACGACGGGATTTGAACCTTCGACTTTAAAGAGATTAAGGTCAAAATCCAAAAGATAAATCATATAAAATAAACTTAAAAAATATATGCAAATATTATTTTCAAAATAGTTTAAAAAATTGATTATTATAATTGTAAAACGACAAGTCAAATGAAATAAATAAATACAGATAAAAAACTAGTTTTTTTTTTATTATAATTCATTTTTTACCCAAATAAGTAGTTTTTTAATTAATTAACGTAAAAAATTATATCACGTTAACTTACAAATAATGGGTTATATATCAATTAATCATAATGATCAAAATTTTAAAAAAAAATAATCAATGTATAAATATTTTCTAATGTAATCAATCATAAAGTTCAATTGTAATGCTAAATCAAAGATAATGAATCGTTTTATTTAAATGCAAACTACAAATTGATGTTATTGAATTATATGATTATAATATATGTATATATTTTATAAATTGTTCAAAATAATAACAAATTTATATATCAAACTTAAGGTAAAAGTTATTACTTTACTGTAATTTTAGTTTTATTTAAACACAAATCATAGGTATATACTATTGAATGATATGATGATAATATATGTATTTTTATTATATTTGTTCAAAATAATTACAAATTTATATATCAATTTAGTGAAAAAGTTAATATTTTATAGTTAATGTCTTATTATTTCCAAAATGTATATACAAAAATTTTAACTATATAATTGCATTCTGCACAATGCACCGATATTCAATTATTTATATAATAACATCGAACAGATCAAAGTTCATTCAAGCAAAACTCGCATACACTTTTAAGTTGTGGAAGAGTTGTAACATATCTTCTAAAAGAAGAGGACATCTTTTTTTAGGTCTACGATCTTTTAAAAAAATATATATATGAAAAAAAAAATGTTTCAGAAAAGAAAAGAAAAAAAAAAAGCATCCTAGTTTCAACTAACCATGGCTATCTAGTTAACAACTCCAATTTTTCTAAAATTTTAGAGCTTTAGACGTATAATCTTATATATGTTCAATTTCTTTTTTTTCTTATTATTTATTTTGGACCAGAGTTGTTAAGAATTTTCCAACCAAGCCTAAAATCATCAAATCAAGCTTGTGACGACTCGTTTGCAACTTCTACCAACCATGGAATATAAGAAACATACTTCGTATAAACTAAACTTTTATTATTGCAAATTATATTATATAGTAATATCTCAAAGATGCAGAATTCTTTTCTGCCTTTTTTACTTTAGACCACCTAAACTTTTACTTTCTATCTTAATTCTTAAGCCACTCTCTTCCTCACTTTTTTCCATCATACTTACATTCTTTCTATATAATTTGCAACCTTTTTGTCGCCCTAAAAACATTCTCTATATAAACTTTTGTTGTCTTCGTATATCCATTATCCAAACGGCCGTTGATTTTCTGTCATCTCTAACTCTATAAACCTGCTCTTGTTTGTTATCTTTGAAGAAGCTATATAACTGTCGATATTTCACCCCCTAATGCAGCTGCAAACGGGCTGTCTGGAAGATTTAGCCCTTGACTACTGCAAATTTTAACCAAAAAACAAAATAAAAATATGTCGCCATAATGCAAAAAAATAAAAAAAAATAAAAAAAAAAACACTCTTGTAATTAAACATACCTCTCCTCGTTGTACTTGGTATTTATCTGCCTAATTCTTTCATCATTAGAAGGACCGTTATTGAGATAATCTAAAAGATAATTAAAATGCTCGGTTGAACGAAAGTTCATTTGTGGTGCATGGGAATTGCCTATGAACAAAAAAGAAAAAAGGGAAATAAAAAACTTGAATAAGGATGGAAAAAAAAAGTTGGAAATTTGCTATACCTTCTGGTAGCCTCAACTCTTCGAGTGTGGTTCTAAAAGATGGAAATTGGTTATTGAGATCCGCGGATAATTGCATCTCTGAGAAATGCCTTCTCTCAAATTCAAGTGCTTGTTCTTGTTGTTCTTCGATGATTTGCTTCTTGATTAGCCTTGAATTATCACAAATTCTTGGCACTATGATGAAATTAAAAAATAAAAATAAAAAATAGTTACCTACTATGTAATAGTGACCGACTTATAGAAAATAATGTTCATGTTGAAATCCACCACCAGACTATTTGTTGTGCCTATATTTGGTTATACTTTAAACTTTTTGTATTTGGTATATTTGTACCAAATTCGCAACCTTGATGGACACAACAAATTAATAGTCCCTAGATTATGGACTATTTGTTGTGTCAACATTTTGTCATTCCAAATTCTTTCATACATCTAGGGTACCAAAACCTTTTTTAATGGTGCATTCAATGCACCATTAAAAAAAGTCTAGAATGACAAAATGTTGACACAACATAAAGTAGGATGGTTGACAGATTTCAACCCAAACCCATAAAAATACATCAAGAATTTCATATAGTTCTAATTACTTGACTGCAGTCCAATTTCACTATCAAGACCGTGACCACCTTGGTATATCGAGTTCTGAAATGCCTCTCCATGTTTCCTGATCAAATTCATACTAAATTTCAAAGTGAAAAAAGACGCAACAATCGTAAAAACATAATCTTTAAAACTACGTTACAAAATCACTAGCTTTTTGTATATTTTTTTTTCTTACCTTTCATCCGCCTTAGATTTCTCACGATAGGGTTTGACCAAAACACGAGCACCACTTACAAAATGAGGGTTTCCCTTGTTCAAAATATGGCGAACCGTATCCGCAAATACAAAAGTCACAAATCCAAACATTCTCTTTTGCTGACATGGAATTCTCACGTCATGAACCGGCCCAAATTTGCTATCATAAATTTTCAAAAAAGAAAAGAAGTAAACACCATTTCCATTAATTACATATAATTATATGTAACGCGAAAAAATCAAGATATAAAGTTTGTATTTTTTACTTGAAATAGTTGAAAACATCACGCTCCGAAAAGGTACTCTCGGCTGGAAAAGTCAAGTATATTTGTCTAGAACCGGCTACAATACCACCATGTTCATTTCTATCTCTATCTCCATTATGATCCATACATTTTGCCAGGTCATCAGCCAAAATGACAGCGTGTTGCCCATGTGGCCTATCAATGAGACAAATGCTTTTAAGTCTCGCAAGAAGTTTAGTCAAACTATAACCGGCTTTCCCATGTCGTTGACTTTCGGTCAAATACCCCTCAGCTTGTAATGACTTACCGAATTTTTCATAATAAAGCATTGGTAAAGAGGCTATGGAGAGAGGAAACCCTCTTCTTGATTTCAAAAGCTCGGTGAGTTCTAACTCTAGCTTCTCAAGAGACCCGGGTGAAAAGACGTTTTCGTCCTCGATATAGGAGAAGCTTTCGGATGTAGGATGCAAGTATCTACAATTGTTTCCATGTCTACAGAATCCTTTAATGAAGTAATGGCAGACTTTGAATGGGAATTCGGGTAGACTTGGCGACCTCCTATTGGCTCTAGGACCTAATGAAGGTTCTGATGAGTTGTAGAAATTGTTAGGTGAAAAATCGGGGGTGTTGACCGAGTCAATCTGGTCTTCCAATGAAAGGAAACGAAGGTGGTTGTGAAGACGATAATCTTCGGGAAATGAAGCGGGATAAACCATGGGAACATAGTCAACTGGTTGACTTGGGATTTGGATAGTCAATGGTGAATGACGAGTTGAAGGTGTAAATGGGGTGAAGTGTAGGGGCATTTCGGGGATATTGGAAGGTAATTTGAGGTGGGTTTTTGCTTTATTGATCAAAGAGTGTATTAAATTATCGGGGCAATATGCTAATCTTATCATTTCTCTTTCACCATGATCTTGAAGAAGGAGATACCCCACAATCTTGGAGACGTTTTCGGGGTCGATTTTTTGGATCCTATCGTATACAATTTTTGTAGATTCTGAGAAGTCCATCGTAGATTATATATAGCCTAAGATATAACAACAAATGTTAGTACTTTACAAAAAGAAATCTATTCAAATGTCAATGATAATTAATAAAAGGAACATCATTGAAGGTGCATAAATCCAATTCATGAACATAGATAATTTGCACAAACTGACTCTTTGTAGCGTATAAATCTAAATAAGAAGTGAAAAATAATCCAAATAAGATGAACAAAAGAGGGGATGGAAGTTGATATTGATGATAATAGATGAACACAATGGAGTTGCTGTAGAGCTACATGTAAAGAAAAAGAAGGCACTGTTTATGAACATGGAAATTAAATGAATTTTTTGGTTCAATTTTGAACTTATTTCCGCTCTATTTATCGAGCCATGGAAATGGAGTTTCAAAACATACCCTTAATGGGATTTGATTCCATGAATTGTAAAAAGAGAATGATAACACAACATAATGATAACATTTTAAGTAAAAATGGCATGAACAAGATTCCATCATGAAAAAGCATGATTAAAAGAATACTATAAATGAATGGTAGACCAAAGATGTTCCCTACCATAACTAGTAAAAACATATCTATTTCCAAAATCCAAGTTAAAGTAAATCAAAAAAGGCATAAATGTAGGAATTTGAAGGGTAAAGGTGAAAAAGGAAAACCAGTTGCCAACTAATTTATGATATCCACAAAATAAATGTGTTATCTTTGATACTTTTTCACAAACAGTTGGTGTTAGGATTCACAGGCAGCATATAGCATAAATTTCACATCTTCAACAAGAAAAGGAAGAACACAACTATAATATGAGTAAAAAATCAAGATTAAATCTTAATATATTTAAGAACAAACAAGAAACAGTACAAGATGAGCACAAAGCATGCAAAAACTAATAGGTTTTGGTTCAATTAAGAAGAAGAACAAGAGATGTTATATTCAGAAAGACAGCCATAGAAACACAGATTCTAAGCTTTTAAGAACTCTTTATAGAAATTTTGGGGTAACCCACATCGAAAAATTCACATGTTTCGACACCCAATACAATCTTTTAATTTGTAAATAATCCGTGTCAAATAAACAGGTAAAAAAAATTCTTACTTTCGATAGGGAGTGAAGAAGAAAAGCTTCAAGAATCACGAAAAAAAACATAGTGAAGAAACAAAGATCCGAAATACCCACCAAATCGAACAGGTTGCTGAACAAGAACTGCTTCAGAAAAACCTTTTCATGGCCTCAAAAACTCCTCCATGATTGATTGACTGGACTACACCATTCTCTCTCTCCAAAAAAACCAAGTATTCTTCTCTCTCTCTCTCTCTCTCTCTCTCTCTCTCTCTCTCTCTCAATATCTATATCTATCTTGCTCTTCTTGTTGTTTTTGCAAATTTTTAATCAAAATCTATTGTTTATATATATATTTATTATAAAAAAAACTATGCCCTCAATTCTCCGCAAAAACGACACATTCATAAAAAAACAGAAAATGACAGCAAGGATGGCCTTTAAAGGGCGCCGATTATCTTTAATTCAAAGCAACTCTCAACTCACTCAAATATATACGCATAAAAACACAATCCAACCTGTATCTCCTGCAATACTTCATCATATATAATGCATAAAAACAGATTAATGGGTTGACTGAAATCCCATAGCAACTACAGAAACTTAATTTGGGAGATGGGTTTAAACCAAATCTTTGAATGGGAATTAAAAGGAGGCTTTGGGTGTGAAGAGAGAGGGTTAATTGTTAATTGAAACCTGTAAATTGTGTGAATAATGTGATATATAAAAGTCAATTGGAGAGAGAGGGGGATCAGGAGGAGGAAGTTACAGTCTTGAATCTGCTACTGTGAGTATTTTACTGGTTAAAAACTAAAATGTAGGAGATTATAGAGGCGACACTTTGACTGAAGAAATCAAATATTTTAGTAATTATTAAGTTTTTTGTTTTTTTTGTTTTTTTAAGAATCGAGTGTTTTCTTTATTTTTATTCAAAGTTTTAGTTTTGAAGAAAAATATGTATCATTAACAAAATTTTAGAAATAATTTTAGTTGCAAATTAACCGTCAAATTTATGAATAGGAAACAATTGTGTGTTTTGTACAAATATCACATGTGCCCTATGGTATGAAATAAAAAACAATTGCGTGTATAAGGTCGAATTCTCCTACTAACTTACAAATATGGTAGATGTGAGTTTGGCTTGATGTATTTAGAAGGATTTAAATCGATTTGAATTTGAACAAAATGCAATGTTTGATAAGAAAAATAGATAAATTTATAAAATTCATAAGTTTAGAAAAAAATCGAGTTTTTCTTATCCCGTAGATGTTCAAATTACAAATTCGGTTTGAGATAAACATAATGTGACATATTAATTTTGGGAGTACATCCATTTAGACCATTGTGTGTTTCAAATTACAAATTCGATTAAGTCCTTAAAATGGAAAGTTGTTAAACCGAATAACATAGTGCGGCCTATTGTTGGTCACGGCGCGATTGAAACGACCCAAAAAATTTCATTTTCAATATAACCAAAAACCATAATCTGAGTGTCATATCATAAAAATCATACGTGATGTATCCCAAACATAATAAAAACAACACTGTGCGGAAACTGTATCATAACCATGTCATATAAAAATCAAAAGAACTAAATCAACTCCCAGGATAAAAGCTGAAGTTGTGGTGTGTGCGATGCCATCATCCCGAGCTCTTCCCTCTGCTAGCGGAAGTACCTGAAACCAAAACTAAAACTGTAAGCACGAAGGTTAGTGAGCTCCCCCAAACTACCACATACTATACAGTACATAAAAAGCACATACTGGGCCTTGCCCACTGCATCAGACCGAAGTCTGGGACTAGCTGCATCGGACCGAAGTCCGGAACTGACTGGGACCTTGTCCCCTGCATCGGACCAGAGTCCGGAACTGACTGCATCGGACCGAAGTCCGGAACTGACTGCATCGGACCGAAGTCCGGAACTGATCGATCATGGCATAGCATAGAACATAACAACTATTATAATCACATATACTACATACTGCATCGGACCGAAGTCCGGAACACATAACACAAATATGCTTGAATCACAAAGACATCAAGCACTCTAGCTACTGCATCAGACCAAAGTCCGGAACTACTGATAATTAAACGGGCCGACATTATGGCCGTAGACCCGTTCCTAGTGAAGGGAAACTCACCTCGTGAACTGGCTGCTGAGTGAATAGCTCCGAGGGCTAACTGTTGCTGCTCCGGTATCTCCCCGGCTACAAGTCCATAAACACACTCAATCAAATACTAAACACTGCATTGGGTAAAATGACTCTTTTACCCTTGGTCAAAGTCAACTCTCAGACAAAGTCAACTCTCGGTCAAAGTCAACCCACAGTTGTCCTGACTCGCCGAGTTGGGCCGCCAACTCGCCGAGTCCCTATTCTCACTCCTCGACCCTACTCGCTGCTACTCGTCGAGTATGGCATCGACTCGACGAGTACTCATTCGATCCAAGAACTCAGACAATCTTCATCCGACTCGCCGAGTCATATGAACAACTCGACGAGTTGTTCTTGAGCTTAAGAAGATTGCCTTGGACTCGCCGAGTTGTATGAACAACTCGCCGAGTCCCTCCATTACTGAGTCTACCCTCAAACTCGCTGAGTCCACTCCACTACTCACTGGTCCCACTCGACACCGCTCAAAAGGGAAGAAATCGGGGACTCGCGACTTGACTCGCCGAGTCGCTTTTCCGACTCGCCGAGTCACCGCCATGCAACTACTCTACGCTCAATTCTGCTCGAATCCAAAACATACAAATGGTATATCTGAGTCCAATAAGCTGATTTACCACGTAAAGTTTCCAACTTTACGTGTACAAACACATGAACAAGGAAATAAAGGCTAAAAGATGCTTAAAAGGGGTAGATCTAGGGTTAATATGCAAAATAGCTCCATAAAGGCAATAGATCTGGGCTCTACAACTCCTAAATGAACAGATCTAAGGTTATCTCGGCATAAGAGATCTTCCATATCAACATAAAGCTTTGAGAAAGGCATTAACAAGATCTAGAAAGGGTTTTAAGGCATAAAAGAGAGGGAAAACGGAAGAATACCTCAAAGAGCTCTTGCTTTCCCTTGAATCTCTGCTCTACAGTCCTTCTTCTTGCTCCTTCCTTCTTCTCCTTCTTCGAGCCTTCACAATAGCACACAAAATCACTTAGAATCACTCAAGAACGAATTAGGGTTTTCTCACAGCTTTTGAGGGTGAAGGAGGCGAGATTGGGGGCTATAAGGTGGCTTAAATAGTGGGCAACCCGGGGATTTAGGGTTTCTCCCAGACGGACAGACTCGCCGAGTCCGGAATATGGACTCGCCGAGTCGCCAGCTAACACGTGCTCGAAATCCCGACCCTACTCGGCGAGTCAGGCTATGAACTCGCCGAGTCCCTCTTGCAAAACTTCAAAATAAATACCAAGGAATTATCATACCGGAGACGGGTCGCTACAATTCTCCCCCACTTATCTCAGACTTCGTCCTCGAAGTCTGCTACGGCTGAATCTGCAAATATCTCTGGGTAGTGCTCCCTCATCTCCTCCTCAGCCTCCCACGTCCACTCAGACCCCTTCCAGTGCTGCCACTGCACCTTCACTAACTGAATTTCCTTGTTCCTCAAGGTCTTGGTCTTCCGATCCAGAATTGCGACCGGTCTCTCAATATAATTCAGGCTGCTATCAACCTGAATATCCTCTAGGGGAACGACTGCTGATTCATCCACCAAACACTTCCTCAACTGAGACACATGGAAAGTGTTGTGAATCTGACTAAGCTCCTCAGGAAGATCTAACCGATAAGCAACCCGACCCACCCGGGCCAAAACCCTGAAAGGACCAATAAATCTGGGGCCCAACTTGCCCCTCTTCCGAAACCTGATGACACCCTTCCAAGGTGAGACCCTCAGAAGGACCATATCCCCCACCTGGAACTCCAAGTCCGAACGCCTCCTATCGGCGTAGCTCTTCTGCCGACTCTGAGCAGTCTGCAGTCTACTACGGACCTGCTGGATCAACTCAGTCGTCTTGAGCACCACCTCCGTGCTCCCGATGACCCGCTGACCGACCTCGCCCCAACAAATCGGGGTCCTACACTTCCTCCCATACAACATCTCAAAGGGAGGTCGATCAATGCTCGCATGATAACTGTTGTTATACGAGAATTCCGCTAACGGAAGATACGTATCCCAACTGCCACCGAAATCTAGGACACATGCCCTAAGCATGTCCTCGAGAGTCTGAATCGTCCTCTCGCTCTGCCCGTCTGTCTGAGGGTGGAAAGCGGTGCTGAAATGGAGACGAGTACCCATCTCGTCGTGGAACCGCTTCCAGAACCTGGATGTTAAACGGACATCTCGGTTTGACACCACCGATACCGACACTCCATGACGTGCCACAATCTCTCGCACATAGATATCGGCTAACTTCTCCGCCGATATACTCTCCTGGATCGGGATAAAATGAGCACTCTTCGTCAACCGATCCACTACTACCCATATCGAATCCACTCCACGTGCGGTCCGGGGAAGCTTGGTGACAAAATCCATGGTGACGTCCTCCCATTTCCACACGGGAATGTCTAACGGCTGCATCCTGCCGTGAGGTCTCTGGTGCTCCGCCTTGACCTTCCGGCAGGTCAGGCATCTTTCGACGTACCAGGCGACGTCCCGCTTCATGCAGGGCCACCAATAATCAGGTCGAAGATCTCGATACATCTTCGTCGCCCCTGGGTGGATAGAAAACCGAGACTTATGAGCCTCATCCATCAACACTTGCCGTACTCCACCCCAATACGGTACCCACACTCTCCCGTGAAGCGTCAGCAAACCACAACTATCATAGTCAAACGAGGCTACTCGGCCCACGATCCTCTCACACTTCTATCTCTCCTCCTTGAGGCCCTCCACCTGAGCCTCCTTGATCCGCTCCAACAACGGAGTGATCACTATCATCCTCAAACATAGATCCCTGATAGGGGCCACCGACACTTTGCGGCTCAGGGCATCGGCCACCACATTGGCCTTCCCTGGATGGTATAGGATCTCACAGTCGTAATCCTTTAGCACATCCAACCACCTCCTCTGCCTCATATTCAGACTCGGCTGATCCATAAGGTACCTCAAACTCTTGTGATCCGTGTAAATAGTACAACGGACCCCATAAAGGTAATGCCTCCAAATCTTGAGGGCAAACACAACTGCCCCCAGCTCCAAATCATGGGTAGGATAATTAGCCTCGTGAGGCTTCAACTGTCTCGAGGCATAAGCTATCACATGACCTCGCTGCATCAAAACTGCTCCCATACCGGTGATCGAGGCATCACAATAGACTACGAAGTCCTCTACTCCCTCTGGCAAGGTAAGGATCGGAGCCTCGCACAACCTCTGCCTGAGGGTCTCGAACGTTGCCTGCTGCTCAGGCCCCCAATGAAATACCACCGACTTCTTGGTCAGTCGGGTGAGCGGCACTGCTATCTTGGAGAAATCCTGAATAAATCTCCGATAATACCCTGCCAACCCTAGGAAGCTCCGAATCTCAGATGGAGACTTCGGGACCTCCCACTGCATCACGGCCTCTATCTTGGCCGGATCTACCAAAATACCCTTCTGGTTGACGAGGTGACCAAGGAACTGCACCTCGCGCAACCAGAACTCACATTTGGAGAACTTTGCGAAAAGTCTCTCCCTCCTCAAAGCCTCCAGCACCTCCCGCAGGTGCTCCTCGTGCTGCTCCTGCGTCTTGGAATATACCAAGATATCATCTATGAACACTATCACTGACCGATCCAGCATCGGCCTACACACGCGGTTCATGAGATCCATGAACGCGGCTGGAGCATTGGTGAGCCCAAATGGCATCACCACAAACTCATAATGACCATACCTGGTTCTGAAAGCAGTCTTCTGTACATCCTCATCTCTAACCCGCATCTGATGATAACCGGAGCGTAGATCGATCTTGGAGAACCAAGACGCTCCCTGGAGCTGATCAAACAAATCATCTATCCTCAGAAGTGGGTAACGGTTCTTCACCGTTACCTTATTCAACTCCCGATAATCTATACACATACGATGCGACCCATCTTTCTTCCTCACCAACAGGATCGGCGCTCCCCAAGGCGAACTGCTCGGCCGAATGAAACCCTTGTCTAACAGCTCATGCAGCTGCGTAGACAACTCCTGCATCTCAGGGGGAGCTAGTCGATACGGTGCTTTGGCTATCGGAGCCGCACCAGGAATTAGGTCGATCCTGAACTCGACCTGTCTCTCAGGAGGTATCCCCGGCAAATCCTCGGGAAACACGTCCGAGTAGTCTCGAACAATAGGAACATCATCAACTGTCGTCTTGCCCTTCTCCCAGGCATCCAAGACGTAAGCTACAAAACCGGCGCAACCTTGCTGAACATAGCGCCTCGCCCTTTCAGCGGAACAAAAGGTCGGTCCCCGCTGTGGCCTCTCGCCCTGAATCACTAACTCTCCCCCACTGGGAGTGCGGACCCTCACTAGCTGAAGCTCACAATCAATCACCGCCCCATTGGGGCTTAGCCAATCCATGCCCACAATAACCTTATTCCCTCGCAGGGGAATAGGTACCAGGTCCACTGAAAACTGCTCGTCAAACAACTAGAGGGAACACCCTCTATGCACTCTGCCGACCCTCACGGTCCTATCAGCTGCTATCTCAACCTCTAATGGACAATCCAACTCCCCTGGAGCTCTACTAAATCTCTTGCTAAGCGCAAGCGATACGAATGATCGGGTAGCCCCCGAATCGAATAATACCATAGCAGAAATGTCGTTCACAGAGAACGACCCTGAATAAAACATACAATCATAAGCAATACTCAAACGATAATAATAATAAAGAGATGAAGGAAGATACATACCCGTCACCACATCAGGAGTCGCCCGTGCCTCCTCTGCTGTCATCTGAAACGCCCTGCTCTTCGCCACCGGCGTCTCGGCTCGGCCCTGCCGGCCATTTGTAATCCTCAAGGTAGCAGGGGCAGGTGCAACCACCTTCCCTGCTGCAGCTAAACTCGGACACTGGGACTTTTTATGTCCCTTCTGATTGCACTGAAAGCAAATCAGATCTGATGTTGCGACGGCAGTAGCAGGGGCCGTGCAATCCCTACTCAAATGCCCAATCCGACCGCACTTGTAGCAGCCGGAACTCCCTGCCTTGCACGCTCCCTCGTGCAATCTCCCACACTTGCCACATCGACCGTGGCTCTGCTGACTCCTAGATCTGTGATCCGAAACCTTGGGCTTTTTGCCCGAACCGCCTGTACCTGAAACCGCCTCCGGTTTCCTCTTCCTCTCCATCTCGAGATCAATCTCCCTCTCCCGAGCCCTAGCAATCATATCTTCCAGCATTTTACAGCTGGACCGGCTCACAAACTGGCGGATATCGCTCCGCAACATCTCATGATAACGGGCCTTCTTCATTTCCTCATCAGCCACGTACTGAGGAACGAGAAGAGCCCTCTCCCTAAACTTGGCGGTGATCTCCGCCACTGTCTCTGTAGTCTGGGTGAGGTCCTGAAACTCCCTAGCTAACTGCTGCACCTCAATAACCAGTGCGAACTCCGCCCTGAACCTGGTAGAGAAATTAGCCCAAGTCATGGCGTCCAATGCTGCGTCATCTCCAATGGAGTGTCCGACCTCCTCCCACCAATCCCGTGCCCTGTCCTTCAGAAGACAGGATGCCAATCTGACCTTGTCCCCCTCGGGACACCTGCTAGTGCGGAAAGCGTTGGCCACATCCGCCAACCATCTGGTACTCGTTATGGGGTCCCGTGCCCCATGATAGTCCGGAGCTCCACATGCCCTGAACTCCCTGAAAGTAAGGGTGCGCAACCCCATCATCGCCGCCACCTCGGCACGGAAGGTGCCCAATCTCTCATCCATCAGCTCTAGAATCCCCTCCTTGATCGAACCAAAGATCACAGGAGTCTGCTCTATAATGATGCGCGTAATCTCCGAAGAAAGAAACTCTCGGGTCTGCTCATCGATGCGCTCACCCCCCGAGCCTGAACCTGATCCCTCCCCGGCACCTCCACTGTCGGCTGCTGGTCTCGAACGCAAAACCACCATTCTGAAACACATCACAACTACATCAGAAAACCGAAATATCTCAAGGGATCATTAATTACTACAACTAGCTTCCTGGTCTTGTCTCAGCCTTTTTTGGTTCGAGTACGGATCCACTGCTTTCAGTAGTACGGGCCCATACTACCTTCCACATCTATCCGTACTTTCTTCAAGAACTGCCTTGACTCCACCAAGTCACTTTTACTACTACTGATCTCTGCTACTCTCATCCTAGGCTTGCCCTAGGGAAACCTCAGACTCAACTCAACTAGTCCTCAGCTGCTGAAGGTCTCCTTATAATGCTAGTTAGCCACCACCTGAACACCATCACATGTGACGAGGATCAGATAATCCTTCAAGTAAAAGACCCGTCCCTATAACGGTTGGACTCAAACAAGAGCTGCGCAATAGGGCCAGTTCCAGCACTCTGGGATTATTCAACCCTGATCACATGTGGTGTGACGTGTTCACCTAATGGCTAACTCCCATCACTCAGAGTCCCACAAAGCACAAAGCAGGCAGCATTCGGATAAGGGAAACATACTCAGGCAAAACTATCCTCATAACGAGAAGCTACTCTAGCATACGATGCTAAGCTCGCGCTACCAGGCATAACCTAAACAGGCTATCCTACTACTGTTTACTTAATACTAGCATGCAATTCTCATAAAACTGTAACACATAAAGCAGGTACATAAGGCATCCTCCTAGATCCTTAGTCCTATACTAGCATGTTGTTCTACTGAAACTGAAACTGAATAATTAACTTGTATGGGTAATTTGGGAGTACTTAATTGAGCTCGGCTGATCGCATGCACCACACCCCTATCTTGTTTAAAAATTTCTTTCCTTCTAAGTGCTTTCAAAACTCTTTTAGAAAACATTTTCCTTTTTAGAAAAAAAAATCTTTTTATTTACCCTTAGTTTGAGTTCAGATACACCCGGAAGTGTATCCGAATCCCTCAAACCAGGGCTCTGATACCAACTTGAAACGACCCAAAAAATTTCATTTTCAATATAACCAAAAACCATAATCTGAGTGTCATATCATAAAAACCATACGTGATGTATCCCAAACATAATAAAAACAACACTGTGCGGAAACTGTATCATAACCATGTCATAAAAAAATCAAAAGAACTAAATCAACTCCCAGGATAAAAGCTGAAGCTGTGGTGTGTGCGATGCCATCATCCCGAGCTCTTCCCTCTGCTAGCGGAAGTACCTGAAACCAATACTAAAACTGTAAGCACGAAGCTTAGTGAGCTCCCCCAAACTACCACATACTATACAGTACATAAAAAGCACATACTGGGCCTTGCCCACTGCATCAGACCGAAGTCTGGGACTAGCTGCATCGGATCGAAGTCCGGAACTGACTGGGACCTTGTCCCCTGCATCGGACCAGAGTCCGGAACTAACTGCATCGGACCGAAGTCCGGAACTGACTGCATCGGACCGAAGTCCGGAACTAACTGCATCGGACCGAAGTCCAGAACTGACTGCATCGGACCGAAGTCCGGAACTGATCGATCATGGCATAGCATAGAACATAACAACTATTATAATCACATATACTACATACTGCATCGGACCGAAGTCCGGAACACATAACACAAATATGCTTGAATCACAAAGACATCAAGCACTCTAGCTACTGCATCAGACCAAAGTCCGGAACTACTGATAATTAAACGGGTCGGCATTGTGGCCGTAGACCCGTTCCTTCTGAAGGGAAACTCACCTCGTGAACTGGCTGCTGAGTGAATAGCTCCGAGGGCTAACTGCTGCTGCTCCGGTATCTCCCCGGCTACAAGTCCATAAACACACTCAATCAAATACTAAACACTGCATTGGGTAAAATGACTCTTTTACCCTTGGTCAAAGTCAACTCTCAGACAAAGTCAACTCTCGGTCAAAGTCAACCCACAGTTGTCCTGACTCGCCGAGTTGGGCCGCCAACTCGCCGAGTCCCTATTCTCACTCCTCGACCCTACTCGCTGCTACTCGTCGAGTATGGCATCGACTCGACGAGTACTCATTCGATCCAAGAACTCAGACAATCTTCATCCGACTCGCCGAGTCATATGAACAACTCGACGAGTTGTTCTTGAGCTTAAGAAGATTGCCTTGGACTCGCCGAGTTGTATGAACAACTCGCCGAGTCCCTCCATTACTGAGTCTACCCTCAAACTCGCTGAGTCCACTCCACTACTCACTGGTCCCACTCGACACCGCTCAAAAGGGAAGAAATCGGGGACTCGCGACTTGACTCGCCGAGTCGCTCTTCCGACTCGCCGAGTCACCGCCATGCAACTACTCTACGCTCAATTCTGCTCGAATCCAAAACATACAAATGGTATATCTGAGTCCAATAAGCTGATTTACCACGTAAAGTTTCCAACTTTACGTGTACAAACACATGAACAAGGAAATAAAGGCTAAAAGATGCTTAAAAGGGGTAGATCTAGGGTTAATATGCAAAATAGCTCCATAAAGGCAATAGATCTGGGCTCTACAACTCCTAAATGAACAGATCTAAGGTTATCTCGGCATAAGAGATCTTCCATATCAACATAAAGCTTTGAGAAAGGCATTAACAAGATCTAGAAAGGGTTTTAAGGCATAAAAGAGAGGGAAAACGGAAGAATACCTCAAAGAGCTCTTGCTTTCCCTTGAATCTCTGCTCTACAGTCCTTCTTCTTGCTCCTTCCTTCTTCTCCTTCTTCGAGCCTTCACAATAGCACACAAAATCACTTAGAATCACTCAAGAACGAATTAGGGTTTTCTCACAGCTTTTGAGGGTGAAGGAGGCGAGATTGGGAGCTATAAGGTGGCTTAAATAGTGGGCAACCCGGGGATTTAGGGTTTCTCCCAGACGGACAGACTCGCCGAGTCCGAAATATGGACTCGCCGAGTCGCCAGCTAACACGTGCTCGAAATCCCGACCCTACTCGGCGAGTCAGGCTATGAACTCGCCGAGTCCCTCTTGCAAAACTTCAAAATAAATACCAAGGAATTATCATACCGGAGACGGGTCTCTACAACGATTGTGGAGAATTCCCAACTACTTTGTCGATTTGTGGTTTTCGACATAACTAGTCAAGGGTCACGGTGTGAAGGTTGTTGAGCGTTGACTTTTTGACCAGTTTGACTTTTGAGTCAAATTTGGAGGTTTTAAGCAATAAACTAAGGTTTAACATGTGTTTGGTTTAGGTAGTTCGTGTAGCTAATTCTTTGGGGCTTCGGGTAGTTAGAGTCGGCTCTGGGATCCAAGTGAGTTTTGTGGGAAGGCATAGACATGATTTTACACACACAATAGTAGTTTTATTGAACAAATGGTTTTATCTTGAGTACAACTTTATGAAAATAAGCATTTATCTTAATTTAAAAATGAAAATTTTATTTTGAAAAATGGGATGTTACAATATGTTATTAATCATGTGAGGTAGGTGACAACATTTTTACTATAAATACTCTGGAATTAAAATGTTTGACAACACAAAGACATTTTCTTCCAAACCAAACTCAAAAATGTCTACGAACTATTTGAAGTTTTTGCTAAATAAATAGACCTTCAACCTCACCTGACGATGGGATTAAAGGTGAGTAGGCAAAGATGGATGAAATCACAAGAGTTTGTAGAAACGGGAATTAGATCAAAAAAATACACAATGAAATAAGAGGGTTTTATGAGAATATATAACTTATTCTCCATAAAACTGAAGAAAAACATAAATAAAAGATAAGAGAAGATGATGCAGAACGAGATAATTTTGGAAAATGAAACAAAGGGGGTAAAAGTATGGATATGCTATAAGATAACTCATATTTATAACAATGATTGTGAAATACATAGAAAAAGATATATGGTACTTGGGATGGAAGGGATGAAAGAATATTTTTGACAAATTTCAAAAGAAGCTTGCGTCAAGGAAAATAAAACTCTTGTTAATTGGGGGTTGGACCATGTTATTGAAGTTAGTTCTAGGTTCTCTTGGCATTTATTATATGTCAATATTTCTTATATTATGAGTTATAAACCAGTCTCTTGAGAAGTTGAGAGCTTCTTTTTTTCTAGGGAGAAGAAGAAGCCAATCGAAAATTACACTTGATAAGATGGAAATCTATTTTGGCGAATAAAGAAAAATGAGTACTTGACATTTGCAAACAATTCCCTTGAGAAGTTGAGAGCTTTTTTATGGGGAGAAGAAGAAGGTGATCAAAAATTACACTGGATCAGACGGGAATCTATTTTGGCGAATAAAGAAAAAGGAGGACTTGACATTGGATCATTAGATGCGATCAAGGTTGTAAAACGTTCGACGTTAGCTAGTCGGTGGACTGGGGTCAAGGGATTAATCGGCTAGACGGAGTGTTTGGTTGTCAAACCAACAAATAATGGGATAAAATAATATTAATAATGCTCAAATCACTGCTATTTCTTATACTAAAGATAATATAGAGTAAGCAGGGTTGGTCCACAAGAATACAGGACTTCTTATCTTGTCATATTTTTACACAATATACAAATAATATTAAAATGGGGGATTGTGTTTGAACTTGAATTAAACTTCATAAATAAGAAAGATTGATAACAAAACGCAGTAAAAGAAGTACATTTCCGATTCTGACTCTTATACATGTATTATATTGAAAGATGTAATATGATTATAACTCATGTTCAATCTAGGTTGGTAAGTTAGATATTAATAAACTCTAATATCCAAAATTGGCAAAAGTGTTTTATTCAAAACAAGCTCTTCAAATAAAACTTCATTTAATTGATTCAATTCAAATAAGTTCTTGCATCAAATCATTAGATGACATTAAGTTCTTGCACTAATTACCAACAATGTTTAACATTCCTCTTAAGCTTGGGAATATAAACATTTAATCTTTGATTGCACTAATTTTGATCTAATTACAACCAAGTAAGTGTGTGTTACTAACATCAAATCATAAAACATATACGAATTTCATAATTTGATTAACTAGATTGACTAGAACCCTAATTTATTGATCAAGTGAAAAAGAGAACCAACCAAACACATGATTAAGATCAAATCAAAGATTACTAGATGTTAAACACAAATCAAATTCAAGTTACAACCTAACAACACTTACTTAAGAATTCAGATTCGGAAATGATAATGAAATCAACCACACATGTCTAGGTTGAACTACAAATCAAACAAGTTTAAACTTCAAATTGACTTACAAAAAGGAAATTAAAGTGTTTCCAAGTGTTAATCTACTTCCAAAAGCTCTGAAAATCGCCTTCTCTCTGCCCAAAATCCGACCTAGCTTCCCACTAAACTGATTGTCTGAATTATATGAGAGTAAAACTTCTTTAAAAACCATCGAGACGTTTACACGGCCCGTGTAAATTAAAGGGTGCCATTTACACGGTCGTGTAAACAAGAAAAGTAGAATGCTCAATCCTTCCAGGCCTTCGAAGTAGAATGCTCTTGTATATACGTTTACACGGCCCGTGTAAATTAAAAGCTACCATTTACACGGCCGTGTAAACTCCTGTGAAGCCAAATTCTCTATTTCTTCATTCTCTCTCTCTTTTCAATGCTCCAAAACTTCTGAAA
The DNA here is from genome assembly GCF_051521515.1 of Lactuca serriola. NCBI lineage: Eukaryota > Viridiplantae > Streptophyta > Magnoliopsida > Asterales > Asteraceae > Lactuca > Lactuca serriola. The sequence goes on from NC_136414.1 coordinate 173,185,187, forward strand.
CTTTGTCTCCAAATCATGATCCAACCTTCAAAAATCCCTGAAATATCATAAAAGTGTGTGAATGAAATTGCATCATGAAAAATCCCGAAAAATATGCAAAATGCATGAGTTTAAATCTAAATACAATGCACTTTTATGAACTAAAACTACAAAATGAATGCATGAAATGCACCTAACAAATCTCCCCAAGCTTGAACCTTTCTTGTCCTCAAGAAAGAACAAGAAGATTTAAACTGGAGAAAATAAAATAGAATAGAAGAAAAGAAAAGAAAATTAAAGTTAAAACTATTTGAAACTTAATGCATGAAATCAAAACAAACATGAAAAGATCCAACCCAATTACCCTGTTTTGTACCATAGTTGAGAATGTACCTGTCGTGCCTTAAGTAAACTTTGCTTTAGTCTCAAAATAATATATAACAATAGAAATAAGACCTTACCTTAATACAACTCAACAGAATCAAAGATCACCACACTTGTTCCCTCTCAATATTAACAAGTCAATTAATAGAAAAAATTATGGTCTTACTCTTGTGAAATTGTATGTGACAAAACATGTTCAATAATCTTTGTTTCACAAATTATAACAATGATCGACCCTAGCTATTTGTTGATTAACAACAATCTTTTTCTGAAAAATCTTTTCTAAAAATTCCCTAATATTTACCCAAATTGGTTACAAGATTCAAACCACTTACTCAAGTCAAAGTAATTAACATTCAGTCCCAATGTCATAAGTTCAAATCCAAGTCCAAGGGAATCTTTTGGCAGCCAAATATTTTTCCTAAACATAATATTCAATTAAATTATAAACACAACTATATACAAACTTCCTAATTACATTTTTTTTACAAATAAAGCTCATGACTTTCTTTAAAATCCGTGTAACGGGCTTCCAACCAACACATCCAGATCAAATGACCTTAGTGTGCTAGATTTAAAAGGATCCCTCAGGTTTACTTGCCCGAACCTCAAATGCCACAGATTAGCTTTATTTGGTTATTAAGTTCATGACTTTCTATGGAACCCGTGTAGCGAATTTTCAACTCAATCAGTCCCAAACAATTTAGCTTTAGGCGATTAGGTGTAAAACACCCCTCAGAGTTTACTTGTTCGAGTCCCAAAGGTCACAGATTAACTTAATAATAATTTTTTTTTAAAAATTTTTATTATTATTATTATTTTATTTTTTCATATAAATAAGATAACATATAACACTCTTATTAATTTATTTGCTAGGCCTATTTCTTTATATTTTCGTCCTTGACTTTTCTATTCTGGGACATCTCATGGTCTATTACTGTGAGGGACTTCTAGACATTTTTCGGGGGACTAAAGGTCAACATGCAAAGACCCGTAGGTATAGTTGGAAGCTATGTCCCCAAGCACGATATATAAAAGGGAATGAGTAGAAATGACTTTTTAGAGCGTTGGAAGGCTCGGAACATTGAGATTTTGTATTCTTTTTATGAACTTTTGAATTTGGCATTTTAAGTTCAATTGAGCATTACTACTCATAAGATCGGTCATATGTCCCAAATAATTAACTCATACCTGCTGTTATGCTCCAATGTTGACAATCTTCTCACTTTATGTTTTGCACAAGTAGCTTCGGGAGGTGTGTTCGTGTGTGATTAACTTGCTTTTAGATTTTTCAATAAAAAGAGCAAGTCAATTTCAAGGCACATGACTCATTTACCAGCTCAACTGTTTTGAAAAGATTCGGTTGCTTGGGATTGGATCGTTTTTTTTTATAATTATGCAATGAATGTAATGCAAAAATTTAGATGCAAACAAAATGCAAAGAAAATAATAAAAATTAAAATAGAAAGAAAATCTTTTTGGTTTTTGAAAAATTTTACATGCAGAAAAAAAAATGAAAAAGAAAATGAAATGAAAATTAATGCAATATGTACAAAAATACATGTAGCCTACATGCAATGTGATTTATGCATGGATGGATGCCCCTCCCCAAGCGTAAAATATAGCATCGTCCTCAATGCTTGGAGAGAGGCATAGTCGGTCTATTGAGAGTCGGATGGTGGAGGATAGTAGCTAGGTTGGGAATGGGTCCAAAACAGTCACAGATGCATACCAATTGAATTTTTAAGCAAAATATGAACAACTAAAGATATGAAAAGAATTTACCAAATCGTTCTTGGAGCCTTGCAATTATGGTGAGAAACTCCTCTTCATCCTCCCCAAGCTATCCGTGAAGTATTTTTGGAGCCGGAGATTCATTTTCTAGGCATAAAAAATAAGTTTAAAACCATTTGGGACATTAAAAAAAAATTGAAATTTACCAAAGACTAAAAAGTTTTAAAAGAAAGGAAACAAATAACCCCGGGTTGCCTCCCGGTTAGCTGCCCTTGTTTTAAGTCGTTGGCTCGACTTGGCCCCTGAATGTGCTTTGTTCTAAGTAGGTGGGTCTTTACAACACATTAACCTTCTCGCCACTTCCTTCAATTGAAAACTTATCTTCTACCTGGTTTTTTTTCTTTCTTTTTTTTTAAAGCACCTGCTCACAAAATGCTTGGCATAAACAATTAGTAACACCGTTTCCCCGGCAACGATGCCAATTTGTTTGGTTGTCAAACCCAACAAATAAAGGGTACAAATGACTCCTTAAACACTACTACTGTGCATTAATAATGTAGTACAAGGTAAGTAGGGTCGATCCACAGAGACACGGGACAAGTGTTTATATACCTTTTTGCGTAAGGTACAAAAATGGTCATAGAATGAGGGGAATTTATAAGCAATGATTTAAACTATAGAATAAAGCAATAAGTAAATGATTGATTTAATGAAGTAGATTCAAGATTTGTAAGGACTCCAACTCCATGCAAGACAAATTATCAATGTGATTCCAAGGATGAAATGATATTTGTTCAATTCTATCTAAATTGGTACATGGAAATGCTAACAAGATCTAGCACGTCCCATTCACCACATTGATTTACCAAAATAAGCTCTTTGATTAATCCTAACCTTACCAATCTAATCTAAACAAGCTCTTAGAATTAGGTTGAAAGATTGCATTAAACTTTATGTGAATGTTCCCAACAACACTCAATACTCCTCATAAGCTCGGGAGCATAAGAATGTGTGAATAAGATTTACACTAAATTCATTCAATAGAAATCAGTTTAGTGCTTGTTACCTAGTCCAATTTACAAAACAATTATGGATTTTGCAATTAGATAACTTGAATGATCTAACCATAATTCAAATGGCCAATAAGAATCACAATTAGAATCAAACACTCGATTGAAACAAAATCAAATTCACTAGATAGAAAATTGAAAGAAAACATCAAGTCATATGATTGAAATCACAACTAGAAGTCAAGACATAAAGTTGGAGAATCTAGGGTTCTAGCCACTCATGACTAGAACAAGATCACAAATCTAGAAAATGAAATTAAAGTTTTTACAAAATGAAATCAAATGTTCCCAAGTGTTAATCAACTTCAAAATCCTCAAGAAATTCGCCTTCTATACTCCAAAATTCGACCCCCCCCCCCTAAGTAAAAAGTCGGTTCCCCCCTTTTAAGAATGGTGAAAAACTGCTTTAAAACCCACGTTTACGTTTACACGGCCCACGTAAATTAACACTGTCATTTACACGGCCCGCGTAAACGCAAGGCTTGCATTTACATGGCCGTGTAAATCTCTGTAAAGCCAAAATCTTCATTTCTTTGATATCTTGCTCCTCGGTGCTCCGCAAGTCCTGAAATTTTGTCCGCAACTTTTATTTACCTCCACCAACAATATCCTACCTCCAAAAGTTCCTGAAATATCACAAAAGTATTTGAATGAAATTGTCTCATGAAAAATCCCGAAAAACATGCAAAATGCACGAGTTTAAGCCTATATGCAATGTACTTTTATGAAATAAAGCTACAAAATGGGTACATTAAATGCACCTAACACGAAGATTTATCGGGGACCATTAATTGCTAATTTGTTGAATTTTAAAAAATTAAATATGACTAATATCATATCAAAGTTCGTAAATACCATTAATATGATAACAAAATAGGTTAATATGATTAATACAACACTAATCATGCCTCAAATAGTTTCCATTGAAATGAAATTTCTTCAAAATTTTAAAATTTCATCGTTTAATAATGTTTCACTCATAATGTATGAAGAGATTAATCGCTAGGCGCCCTCTAATCGGTCGAGTAGCGCCTAAGGATTAATTGGAGATTAATCGGGACCTAGTCGGGATTTTTACCATAGTGGATGCGATTAATAGAGCTTTATTTTATGAATGGAAGTGGGGTTTTTTGAATAATGCAAATGATCTTTAGTGCAAGGTGATAAAAATGTTTCATGGTCGTTATAGGGAGTTTGGATGGAATGATGGAAGTTCGGTTTTACCTAAAGGGGTGTGAGTCAAGATAATTGGTACAATTAACCATTAAATCCATTGTATGGATGTAAGATTTTTGCAGTTTACAAATTATATATTTTTGTATTACTTATGACTAATTTCGTAGTACGAATTACTAGGAAATACATGCTTTTATCAAAAAATACAAGCTTTCAGATTTTTCATAGATGCCTTCTGGAAAACTGATGGGTTTTGGTCATAAGACATCCTATGTGCTCATACAAACCCTAATGCTTGGATCTAGGTTTCTCTATTGTATATGCTTTGAATCCAAGACTATAAACCCTAATTCTAGCATTCAAATAATCATATTAACATGAGAATAGGTTTATAATGTTACCTTGATTGTTATGTAGCAATAACAATCCCAAATCTCCTTGTATTGACTTTGGAAGGCTTAGAGTCACAAGTGTCACTCCTCTAATGGCTTACAAACACCAAGAGCAAATGGAGAAGGTATAAAGAGAGAGGAGAGGTATAAGATTTCGTCCCTAAGAAGCCTTGGGAAGGTATGGACGAAATCAAGAGCCAAAGGGGGTTTATATAGGTGTAGAGATAGGGTTTCAGTCCTTATCCTTATCTAGTTGCTTGCTTACCAAGCAACCCATAAGATAAGCCTTGAATCCTTATCATAGTCAAATTCTAAGGTCCTTATCACCTCAAATTCGTCCAACCTATCCTTAAGATAATCCTTACCTTATTTTGTAACTATCACATAATTACAATTCAGCCCCTCTAGTTTAATTAATTACATTTGATCACAAAATTAATTCTTAATTAATTATTGACCAATATTAATTAAACAAATATGATTTCTCCTTTAATATATTATTCTTATAACATATTAATAAATCATAATAACCTCTCTCTCTATTTATTTCTCCAATCAAGTTGCTTTGGTGAAGGCAACCCAAAAGAACCATGCACCATCGGGTCAAGTACATACCAAAATAGTTATGGACTTAGACACTAATCCAATAGTCTCCCACTTGGATAAGTCTAATAACTATTATGCGTATGACTTCAGATCCTGATCTGCAATCGTAGCTTTCCAAAGCCGTTGTCAACTCTGATCCTATCAGATACGCGTGTCCTTAAGATAAGGGATCATATATTCCTCCATTCTAGATATCATATGAGATATGATTTCAAATCATTCTCTTTGTACTATATCTCGATTCCCGATTTATGACGACTGACTAATTGAACAAATCAAATTAGCCCTAGCCCGGCCGAGCATTTACGTTTGTCATCACAAAAACATCGAGGGGCCCAAAGATATCGCTTTTATCCTTCTTTGGATAAAAGGAACGGATAAACTTTGATACAATTCTTGCTTGCACTCACTTACCAAATTACACACAACAATATGTTTTATAACACCAAGTTACTAGTGCGTTTACATATTATCAATGTGCAACCGATTTGCAAGATACAACTCACACATCTCGGTTTCAAGAATATAAGATGTTATCATCTCACCAATCACTCGTGATACAATTCATGGAGTGATCAAAGTGAGCGTGGGTTTAATCCAATGCTCAAATAAGCACTCATGAACGTTGCAGCAAACATTTTCTTATGTCTAATGCTCTTTAGACAATCCATACACCAATTCACGACAGTCTTCATTCATATCTACTTCCAACATATGAACGACTGTGGCCCGTTCGAATAATTCGATTATTCTTAATAAACTCAATTATTCTGGATGTCAAAACATGCAAATGTGAAACACAAGAATAATACTAATCCCATATGGCCTCAAACCTTTGAGTATAAATAAAACGCCTTTTATTTATCACCATATTGATTACTCATTATTTGTCGTTTCGGGTAATCAGCTTCTTACTTGAATTACAACACTTGTCCCATGCTCCTAGCATGCACACAATGTTTACCTATGGTGCTTACTTTGTGAAATAGATCACATTGAACATATTTCCAATCATTCTCATTTCACAACTCCAAATCCTTTTCATAAGTGAAAGAATATCAAATTCTTGCTACTTGTAGAATATGCTAGATTCTAACATTTTATGCAATGATCCTTTTGTGATTTCACTGCACCAAAGTCACAAAGACTATTGCCAATGATATTACAAAGTCCACTATCGGACATTGTTACAAGACGATTCCTTAGATATGATGTCTCTCACTCAAAGTACATTCCTTTGAACATCCTTTTGCATAAAAGTTTCTAATCTAGACATAGATTTTCAATATTCAATTCCCAATATGGACATGCTTCCATATTTTCCATATGACAACTCATTCTTAATAGAATCTTTTCTATAATAATAATGTCCATATGGTCCATCCAATACCATGCTTCCAACTACTCACAAGCGACCAATCCTTGTCAAACTTTGGATTGTCCTTTGATAGTTGTTTCATTATTTTAGTCAAAACCGATTCTAGTCCTTTTTCCCTCTAAATGCGCAAGACATTTGGAAAATTTTAGAATGGTCAAATATTAAAGCATTTGCAATCGATCCTATACCCGAAGCATATGAGACACGATGCATAATGTTTTATTTGCTATGTTCTCAAAAATCGAATTGTGAAGAGGAATGTCGTAATCATAATCGAAATTTTAAGAACACACTATGTACCTTTGACTAAATTTATTAACATTTCTCAACCTAAGCCTTTAGATTTGAAATGAAGCATAATATTCTCTCCCTTAATTATAGCAAAACAACTTTACAACCCTTACTACTTTTCAAGGTATAACTCTTGTTTTCTATAATTAATATTGCCAACTTGCAATACGTGCCTTAATAATCATACAATCATAACATTTATGCTCCCACTATCATGATGATTATTATAAAACATAACACTTATGCTCCTACTAGTTTCGACATGTATTCATAAACATCTTAACTTTCAGAAAAACAATACCTATTGAATTTCTTAAGTCCATGTTTCTAATACTTAGTGCTTTGATAATCTTTTATCAAGGCTTCTTGAACTCATACACCTTTGCCTTAGATAGTTCATATGTGTGTGTAAACAATTGCCAAACCTCACAATTCAAATTATGGAAAGGGATACCGTAACCATGATTGAATTCGAGAATGCAATTTTACAATTACTATCTTCTTAAAATCTTTCTTAGTGAAATCATTTCCTCACAATCATTTTCATGAAGGAGGAAATCTTATGACACTTAGATTTAACGGTGTATTTGTTCCTATCCATGTGAATTTGTCAAAACCAAAGTTTACGACAAATTCAAACTCATATGGATCGAACTTTCTTGATCTCGATTTCTTGCCTTTATGGTAGCACAGCTGCCCACCATGTCTTCCAAGTAGTTAAGCAACTCACTTTTTCTTATCAATGTACTTTCCATTGATCAAGGTCCTTGCCTTTTATGCATTCAAATGAGAACTCATAGAACTCATATGCATAATTAACTCAATTGGAACGGCATAGAAACAAAATGATGTCAACACGATAGGTCGTAAACCTCAACTCGTGTGCTAGTGATGATTGATAAGGTCTATTTGATTTGTTCTTGAAACTTTTCAGGACCATTAAGACTCCCACTGACTCCTTGACATATAGGATCCTTTTGTCAATAAACATTTCTTGACAAACAAATATTCAAGACTTAGTGTAGCTTTTATCAAGACTCTTCATAAATTGGTTCTAGTTGGTCTTTGTCTTATCCAAGACATCACAACTTTCCATATTTGATGAATGTTATAAACCTTTAATACTTTTCACTCATTGTCACAATCTTAACTTTAAGACTTGTCATTGGAACGAAGTATGATAGACCTCTTGATTTAACCATTTCTTCAATCCTTGATTCCTCTTCTTAAACATACAATTGTGCTAAGATTTACTTAGAGGATCAATTGAGATATGGTTCTTAATCATTAAGACCCATCATAAAGCATAAAAGGTACTCTCCCTTCTTCTTAGAATGGAGAAACTTTTATCTTTCTGCCTACTTGATTCTTCTTATTCGTTCTACTATTGATTTAAACCTTTTTTCAATCAATCTAGAATTACACTTAATCTTGTAAGTATAATCACATTTACTAAACCTTTAGTAAATCATGACGAATATCTTTGTTACTCTTATGGTGGACTTGATCAACACGCAACTTTGTGTGCTCGATCTCCTAGTCCTTCACTTGACACTTTGTCAACGAATTAGTCTAATTTCCAAATATGAAATTTCTCATTCATCATGCAACCAAGTTGCGTGATTCCAAATTTTTGTCCAATTGAAACTTGGGCGATGAGAAACTCTCCCTATTTGGTAAATTCTCGACTTTCCATAAATAAGAACCAAATCCATTATAGAAACATTCAAACATCAATTTTTCATATACGCCATTGCAAAGATAAATAAATAATATAAAATCAAAATTTATTTTATTGCGGAAAAATTTTGTCCTTGCAATGCAATTCATTAAAAAACTATGCTAACACATCTTTCTTAGCAATCTAATTCTAACTCTAAGTAGTAGCTCAAGAATCTAATCTTCGAGAAATGCGGTCGAAATCCATTCCTTCATGGTTAGATTCTGCTCACTTCTTCCCTTAAGCTTCCTTTCTTTTCTTCGATCCTACAAAACATCAATTGTAATCTTATCACATTATGTATTAAGAATCTAGAATAGAAGCTTAAAAAAGTTAGTTAATGGATTTTACCTATATTAGAGCCATACGTTTCGACTCTCCCATCTCTTAGATCTCTTAGGTAAATGGGGCAGCTTCGTCTCCAATGCCCTTTCTCTTGGCAATAAAAGCAAATTGACTCTTTTGGAACATGACATGGAACTACTTCAGACATTGTCTTTCTCTTATGATCGAACTTTTCGATCATAGCATGTCTTTCGTTGTCATTGTCTATATCCATACAGGTCTTGAAGGCAGATTCACCAATCAATTTTGCTTTTCTATTGCGCCAAACCATTGCTGATTCAGCAACAATAAGCATATAGGTGAGATCTATAAGGGTCACGTCGCGGTTCATCATATAGTACTCTCTTACGAACTCACTATATGAGTTAGGAAGTGACTGAAGAACCCAATCAACAGCCATTTCCTCACAGACAACGGATCCCAACATTCTTAACCTATCAATGTGTGACTTCATCCCTAGGACGTGTGCACACACCGGCTTTCCTTCTTTATGTTTACTTGCCAAAAGGGCTTGAGTGATCTTGAACTTTTCAAGCCTTTGAACTTGTGGGTTAGGGAGAATAATTGGAGGAGATGGAGGAAGTGAAGCATGATGTCTTGTTCTTCAATCGAATCGTGGAATCATCTTCATGTGGAATGCTTGTTCCACGGGATTTGAGAAGACCATAGTTGTCAAACTTTGACATCTACAAAACGGGAGAAAACGAATTCAAGTTAGTTGATTGATTGAGTCCTTAGTAAATCACCCAAATGAGATACTAAGGCTAGGACCCAACACAATATTCTACAACTCGGGAGAGGGATGCCGTAGCCCAAATTGCAGAACATTTGAAGGTAAGTGAATGACGATTCACTAATTTCCACCATGAAAAACGAAAAAGAAATTTAAGTTTTAAATCTATGAAAACTCCTAGATCCTTTGAGATTCATTGAAATTTCAATGGCATATTTAAATCTCGATATGCCCCTCTTGTTTGTGACTGGGATGCCGAGGATCACAAAGCGGGTGTGAATAACCATGCAAACTTACATGGTGCCCTCACATGTTACAGTCACCTATTCGATGTGCCGGTAAACCACACATGCTCCACCGAACTATGACAAACATTGAGTCACCCTTTGCTACCTTTGCTTAGAACCATTTAGTGTGCCGGTAAACCATACACGCTCCACTAACGTCTTCGCAAGGGCACAAAGTGTAATTTCATGGAATTGCATCAATTCACTTTTGCCTAAGTAACTAAGATTGGGAATTTTATGAAAACATTTAGTTACTTTAATAATTCATTATACTTATACTGGAAGGTTTCGTCCTATTCTACCCATTCGGCTAACGACCCTCCACTAGTCAAGAGTGCGGTGGGTAAGAGTGGATACCCATTCAATCGCCATTTTATAGGCAATTTCCTTAAACACCCCTTATAGACTAGGTTCGTGAATGAGGCCTACTAACGGTAAGACTGACTTTTACTCATACATATATATAGTGTTAGACTTTTAATGTTATATATAGTATAGGGTGTATTTTACACTTTTAAAATATTAGATGGTCAAATTTAACAATTATACTTTTAATTCAATTAAATTTTAAACCAAAAACTTTATGGATTTATTAAACCTCTTTTAATTATACACCTTAATTAATTAATAAAACCATAAGGGTGTGATTTGAACTTTTTCAAAACTATAATAAGGTTTTAGAATTGAACATTCCTAATTAAACTTTTAATCAACTTTTAAATTCCAAAACTTGAGGGCAAGTTTTGAAACATTTCAAAACATTAGGGTTTAGAATTTAAATATACATCAAAATTAAACAATTAATCAAAATTTAAATTCCAAAACTTGAGGGCAAGTTTTGAAACTTTTCAAAACAATTTAGTTTTAATCTTTCTTAAAAAATTTCGAATTTATGACATTTAAATTAAAAAAAAAATAAATATTAAAACTCTTGATTTAATAATTATCTTGAATTAGACTATTAATTTAATAATCATAAGGGATTATCTAAATCATGAGGATAATTACCATTTATACATTTAAGATATCCTAATCCCTTAAATATCTCTATAGATTTCGAAAATAAGGATAGGATAATGCAAAATCTATAATTACCATATTTAACAATTAGAGGATAATTACAAGATATGGGATAATCCAAATCCCTAAAATTTAGGATCTTATCTTGGAGAGGAGGCTAATTTCGAAAATCAAGGGATTAAAACAAACCCTGGATTTCGAAATTTAAGGGTTTAAGGAAAGGATTTGAAGATCTTATTCAAACTCTTGCAAATTAGGGTTTGCAAACCCTAATCTCGAAAAAAAAAAACCTTAGCCTCCTAGGGTTTATTGGCAATAAACCTTAATATGTCAAGTTCATACAATTGAATTTTTCATACATATCAAGCATCAATACAATAGAAACCAGTCTAGGCTCCGATACCACTGATGGGTTTTGGTCATAAGGCATCCTATGTGCTCATACAAACCCTAATGTTTGGATCTAGGTTTCTCTATTGTACATGCTTTGAATCCAAGACTATAAACCCTAATTCTAGCATTCAAATAATCATATTAACATGAGAATAGGTTTATAATGTTACCTTGATTGTTATGTAGCAATAACAATCCCAAATCTCCTTGTATTGACTTTAGAAGGCTTAGAGTCACAAGTGTCACCCTCTAATGGCTTACAAACACCAAGAGCAAATGGAGAAGGTATAAATAGAGAGGAGAGGTATAAGATTTCGTCCCTAAGAAGCCTTGGGAAGGTCTGGACGAAATCAAGAGCCAAAGGGGGTTTATATAGGTGTAGAGATAGGGTTTCAGTCCTTATCCTTATCTAGTTGCTTGCTTACCAAGCAACCCATAAGATAAGCCTTGAATCCTTATCATAGTCGAATTCTAAGGTCCTTATCACCTCAAATTCGTCCAACCTATCCTTAAGATAATCCTTACCTTATTTTGTAACTATCACATAATTACAATTCAGCCCCTCTAGTTTAATTAATTACATTTGATCACAAAATTAATTCTTAATTAATTATTGACAAATATTAATTAAACAAATATGATTTCTCCTTTAATATATTATTCTTATAACATATTAATAAATCATAATAACCTCTCTCTCTCTCTCTATTTATTTCTCCAATCAAGTTGCTTTGGTGAAGGCAACCCAAAAGAACCATGCACCATCGGGTCAAGTACATACCAAAATAATTATGGACTTAGACACTAATCCAACAAAAACCACCTTTTCTCCTATATTCATATGAGGAAAACTAGTTTTTTCATATATTTCCATATGAAGAAAGCCAATTTTTCGTAGGTGGGATATGAGTAAACCACGAATTTTCGCAGATACCTCTATAAAAATCTCCAATTTTTCCCTTGAATTCTAAAACTGTTTTCACATGCCATGTAAGATTTTCGCAGTTAGTAGAGATTTTCTCAAATTTAATTTGAGAATGTCATGGCTATCATAAGAAATTCTTACCTTTTGAAAAATGGTAAAAGAAATTAGCCTAGTATGCCCTTTTCTATTTAGTTAATTATCAAAACACTCTCTTTTATATTAAATCCTAACACTTACCGTGGGTTTGACCCTAATTTGTCCCTTGACCAAACTAGAGGTGTTAAAAACCTATGTGGAACTTTGATGATGCGAGATGCTTTTTTGTATGGGGTATTTTATAATGTATTCGGGTTTAGGTTCGGGTTGAGGTCGGGTTTTACAAATGTTTAGTTTTCGGTAGTGGGGACGGGGAGCTCGTCCTAAATATCCTGTGGGGCCCCCAAAATAAGTACCTTGTATTTAATTAGTTTTATGTAATACATGCTTCGTATTTGAATAATTAGGATAAACGAAATAAACAAGTGAAAATGGGGGAAAAGGTTAAACATGGCAATCGGGGAATTTCAGGACAAACAAGATTAACAGTAGATTTGGGGAAACAATGGAAATAGAGGTCGTTATTATGAACCTATAATTAAGTTTATCACTAATTCCAAGTCATTATACTAATTGATCTACTTACGAGAATGATGTATAGTCTGGATTTAGTGAGGTGTTTAAAGTGAGATTTCCAAATAGTATACTATGTATACCAAACGGACCCTACCTCCAATATGATCCTACCTAGTTGTTCTTTACTTGATAGATCTTGATGTAGACATTGGGATTAGTAAGGAATCTAGACTACTATTAGTCACCAACAATACTAGACTAAGACTTGATGACATTCATATCTAAGTCACTTCAGAAGAAAATTCAAAGAATTTGGCGGAGCACTGCCGAATTCTCCAGTCACCTACCTAAGTCATGTGGGTGCATAGTTACTTTCTTCTTATACATAAATACAAGTATTCTAAATTCTTAAGTAGTATATGTGTTGTCTTTGTTGTGTTTAATGTAGTCATACATATGATTGTTACTTGATATAAACATATTTATCATACTTAATAATATGATTGGTAGTGAAGGGTTGTGCAAAATAAAAAGTGAGATGTTGTGATAGGGTTGTGTGAGGTAGTAGTACTGATAGGTTAGTAAAAGTTGTGCGAAATAATAAGTCGTGGTTGTCGTGTCTATCCAAGTACATTTATACTACTGTACCTATCCCGAGTACTTATGTACTATTGTGCCTATCTCAAGTACTTTTGTAATGTTGTGCCTATCCCAATTACTTTTGTATTGTTGTGCCTATCACAAGTACTTTTATATTGATGTGTCTATTCCAAGTACTTTTGTAATGTCATTCTTAACCCAAGTATTGTTTTATTTTCGTGTCTACCGTGACTACCCAAAGTACTAATGTATTGTCGTGTTGTCGTGTTTACCCAAAGTATTATCATACTGGTGTGCCTAATCACCTTGGAATTTTAGTTGTATGTTGATAAAGATCCTTTAAGAAAGATCATTCGAGATCATCATGTTCATGCAACTCGTCGATTTCCTCAAGGAACTCATCGAGTTCATCAGACAGAGAGCCTAAAAATCAATTTTACAGCAAGAACGAATATACAAGGAATCAATACAATAGAAACCAATCAAGGCTCTGATACCACTGATGGGTTTTGGCCATAAGAACATCCTATGTACTCATGCAAACCCTAAAGCTTGGATCTAGGTTTCTCTATTGTACATGCATTCATCAAAGACTTTAAACCCTAGATCTAGCATGTGATAATCGATATTAACATAAGAATAGGGTTTAGATCTTATCTTGATTGTCACGTAGCAATAATAATCTCAAATTTTCCTTGTAATGGCTTCAGAAAGCTTAGAGTCACAACTGTCACTTCTCTAATGGCTCACAAACACCAAGAGCAAGAGGATGAAGAAGGAGAAGAGGAGAGGCACCCAAAAACATCTAGAAACCATAAGGAAACTCTTAGCCCCATTTTGGTGCCCTAGGGGTCCTTAAATAGTGAGGCTATTAGGGTTATCTAACAAGGAAACCCTACTTTGACTGCTTAGGCCCTAAGCAGCCCATGGACTACCTCCTTAGAGGCCTTGGACGATTTCTAATGGGTTTCCCCATAGAATTCGTCCACTCCATCATCTATGGAGTCCATTAGCCCAATATTCAACTATCATACAATTGACAGTTTTAGTCCCCTTTAGTTAATTAATGTCTTTTAGCCACAAAATTAATTCTTAATTAATTATTGACTAATATTAATTAAATAATATGATTTCTCCTTTAATATATTATTCTCATAATATATTAATAAATCATAATTAATCCTCTCTCTCCATAATTCATCCTATCAAGTTGCTTTGGTGAAGGCAACCCAAAAGGACCATGCACCATCGGGTCAAATACATACCAAAATAGTTATGGACTTAGATACTAATCCAACAATCTCCCACTTGGATAAGTCTAATAACTATTCTGTGTATGACTTCAGATCCAAATCCGCAAGCCGTTGTCAACTCTGATCTTATCAGACACGTGTCCTTTAGATAAGGAGTCATATATTCCTCCATTCTAGATATCGTATAGACTGAGACATGGATTCTAATCATTCTCTCTGTCTATATGTTGTTTCCCGATTTCAAATTTATGACGACTGACAACAGACTATAGCTGAACACATCAACTTAGTCCCGGCTTGGCCAAGCGCTTAGGGTGTCATCACTAAATCATCGAGGAGCCCACAGATACCGATTTTATCCCACTGTGGGTAAAAGGAACGGATAAACTTCGACTCAATGCTCGCTTGCACTTACTCACCGAATCACACACAACAATATGTTTTATAACACCAAGTTATTGGTGCATTTACATATTATCAATGTGTAACCGACTTGCAAGATATAACTCACACATCTTGGTTTCAAGAATATAAGATATTACCATCTCACCAATCACTCGTGATAAAATCCATGAAGCGATCCAAGTAAGCGTGGGTTTAATCCAATGCTCAAATCATATTCATAAGCACTCATGAATGTTGCAGCAAACATTTGCTATGTCTAATACACTTTAGGAAATCTACAAACCA
This sequence comes from Lactuca serriola, assembly GCF_051521515.1. Classification (NCBI taxonomy): domain Eukaryota; kingdom Viridiplantae; phylum Streptophyta; class Magnoliopsida; order Asterales; family Asteraceae; genus Lactuca; species Lactuca serriola. The sequence goes on from NC_136414.1 coordinate 173,200,775, forward strand.
ATTCATGACAATCTTCTTTCATACCTACTCCCAAAGTATGAGTGACTGTGGAACGTTCAAATAATCTTATTATTCAGGAAGTCAAAACATGCAAGGTGAAACACAAGAATAATACTAATCCTATATGGCCCCAAACTTTTGAGTATAATAAAACACCTTTTGTTTAATCACCATATTGATTACTCATTATTTGTTGTTTCGGGTAATCAACTTCTTACTTGAATTATAACAACAATTGTCCCATGCTCTTAGCATGCACACTATGTTTACCTATGGTCCTTACTTTGTGAAATAGTATAATTGAATAACATTTTCAATCACACTCATTTCCTAATTCCTAATACATTAGTGTAAGAAAACAAAATTCTCGCCACTACTAGAATATGTTAGATTCTAACATTTTATGCAACAGTCCTTTTCGTAATGTCATGGAACAAAAGTCACCAAGACTCGGCCAATGAAATTACAAAATACTCTATTGGAGATTGTTACAAGACAATTCCATAGTCATGAAGTCTCATATTCAAAGTACATTCCTTTGAACATCCTTCTTGCATAAAGTTTCTAATCTAGACATTTAATCTCGATATCCAACTCCCAATATGGAAACATTTCCATATTTTCCATATGACAACTCATTTTAAATATAATCTTATCTATTCATAATAATGTCAATATGGTCCATCCGTGACAATACTTTCAACTGTCCACAAGCGACCAATCCTAGGCGAACCTTAGATTGTCCTTGGCGGTTGTTTAATTGTTTTAGTCAAAACCGGTTCTATTTCCTTTTTCCCTCTAAATGCCCAAGGCATTTGAAAATTTTTAGAACGGTTGAATATTATAGCATATGCAATTGATCCTATACCCGAAGCGTATGGGATACAATGGCGCAATGAAAAACGTGATACTTTACCATTTTCTTACTATAATATCATCATAATATGTATATTTTCTGTGTTCTCAAAATTTGAACTATGAAGAGGGATGTCGTAATCATAATCGTATTTTGAGAATGCAAATAATAAATATACCCTTGACTAAATACAATTAAATTTCTCAATCTAAGCTTTTAGATTGGAAACGAAGTATAACATTTTCTCCCTTAATTATAGCAAAAACAACTTTTCTACTTTTGCAAAGTGAAACTTTTGTTTTTCTATAATTAATATTGCCAACTTGCAATACTTAAATAATAATCATGCTCCCACTAACATGATGATTATATCCATTCCAGCATAACATTTATACTCCCACTAGCTTTGACACGTATTCAGAAAATAGTTGGACTTCTAAAAGACAATACTTATTGACTTCCAAAGTTCATATTTCCAATACGGTGTGTTTCGATAAGCCTTTATCTAAGCTTCTCAAACTCACACACCTTTCCTTAGACAGCTCACATGTGTGTCTAAACTAATTCAGAACTTATATTACTAAGTCCCAAATGTTCAGACTAATTGCCAACTCTCACAATTCGAACTATGAAGAGGGATGTCGTAATCATAATCGAATTTGAGAATGCAATTTACATAATCGTTATCTCCTTAAAATCTATCTTAGTGAAAGTGTTTCCTCACAATCATTTTCATGAAGGAGAGAAACCTTATGACACTTAGATTTTATGGTGCATGTGTTCCTATCCATGTGAATTTGTCATAAGCATAATCATAAGATAATGTTTGTGACGAATTCAAACACTTATGGACAGAACTTGTTCATTCTTAATTTCTTGCCATCAAGGGTCCCACCATTGCTTCCAAGTTATTTAGCAGCTCACCTATGCCAGTCAATGTACTTTCATTGAACAAGGTGCTTGCCTTATGCAGTCTATTGAGAACTCGTAGAACTCATATGCATAATCACTCAACTGGATTGGCACATAAATAAATTTTTTGTCAACACGATAGGTTACAATCCTCAAGTCGTGTGCTAGTGTTTAATAGGTTTACTTCTTGATTTTTTTTCTTGAAACTTTTCAAGATCTTTAGACTCCCACTGACCTCTTGACATATTATATTCTCTTTTCAAGAAAACATTTCTTGACAAACAAATATCCAACAGTTAGTGTGTGTGTGTGTCTATATCAAGACAAAAACTACACACAATTCGGTACTAGTTGGTCTTTGTCTTATTCAAGACATCACAACTTACCAAAATGTGCAAGTGTAAGGCATTCCTACTTAAGATTATGTCACTCAAGTCACAATCTTGGAGTACGATTCTAAGACTTGATTTTGGAACGAAGTATGACTCATCCTTTTGATTAAACCATTTCAACAATTTTCGATTCCTCTTCTTAGCCATACTAGTGCACTAAGATGTCCTTAGAGGATCAATTGTGATATGGTTCTTAATCATTAATACGATCATAAAATCCAATACAAAAGTACTCTCCTTTCTTCTTAGATTGGAGAAACTTTTATCTTTCTACCTAATTGATTCTTCTTATTCGTTCTGCCATTCATTGAAACTTTTCAATGATTCAGAATTCCACATAATCTTGTAAGCATAACCACATTTACTAGACTTTTAGTAAATTATGATGAATAGTCTTATTGTTATTTGTGGTGGACTTGACTAGTGCACAACATTGTGTTCTATTTCTTTAGTCCTTCACTTGACTCACATACTTGTGTGATCAAGGAATTAGTCTTAATTTCATAAGTATCAAGATTTCCATACATCACATGATTCAAATCATATGATTCCAAGTTTCTGTCCAATTGAAACGTGGGTGATGGGAATCTTTCCTTACTTAGAAAATTTTGACACTACCATAAATAACATAACTAAGAATCACATCCATTTATAGAAATACACAAACATCAATTTTTCACAACGATTTCATTGCAAGGATATATATAAATAATACAAATCAAAAAAATTTATTTTATTCATAAAAGCAATGGAAAACATGTCCTTGCAATGCAAAATCAACTGAAAAACTATGTAATCAAATATTCCTAATAACTCTATCTTAACTTTCTAAGCTCAAAATCTGATCTTCGAATCCATTCGATCGTGATCCATTTCTTCGTGATCAGACTCATCTTGCTCTTCCATCAAGCTTCCTCTCTTTTCTCTAATCCTACAAAACATTCAAATGTAATCTTATCACATTATATATTAAGAATCAATGAATAGGAACTTAATGGAGTTAGATAGTGGATTTTACCTGAAGTAGATCCATACTACTAGACTCTCCCATCTCTTAGATCTCTCAGGTAGACAGGACAGCTTCGTCTCCAATGCCCCTTCTCTTGGCAATAAAAGCAAATTGACTCTTTTGGAACAACACACGGAACTACTTCAGACTTTGCCTTTCTCTTATGATCAAACTTTTCGACCATGGCATGCCTTTCGTTGCCATTGCCTATGTCCATAGAGGTCTGGAAGGCAGATTCACCAATCAAATTTGCTTTTCCAGTGCGCCAAATCACCGTTGATTCAGCAGCAATAAGCAAATAGGTGAGATCGATGAGGGTCACGTCGTGGTCTATCATATAGTACTCTCTTACGAACTCACTATATGAGTCAGGAAGCGACTGAAAAACCCAGTCAACAGCCAGCTCCTCACAGACAACGACTCTCAACGTTTTTAACCTATCAATGTGTGACTTCATCTCTAAGACGTGTGCAGACATTGACTTTCCTTCTTCATTTTTACTTGCCAAAAGGGCTTGAGTGAGCTTGAACTTTTCAAGCCTTTGAACTTGTGGGTTAGGGAGAACAATAGGAGGAGGTGAAGGAAGTAAAGCATGATCTCTTGTTCCTCGATCGAATCGTGGAATATCATCTTCATATGGAAGGCTTGTTCCATGGGATTTGGGAAGACCATAGTTGTCATACTTTGACGTCTACAAAACGGGAGAAAAAAACAAGTTAGTTGATTGATTGAGTCCTTAATAAATCACCCAAATGAGATATTAAGGCTAGGACCCAACACAATATTCCACAACTTGGGAGAGGGATGTCGTAACCCAAATTGCAGAACATTTGAAGGTAAGTGAATGACGATTCACTAATTTTCCACCATGAAAAACGAAAAGGAGATTAAGTTTTAAATGTATTGAATACTCCTAGATCCTTTGAGATTCATTGAACCTTTCAATGGCATGTTTAAATCTCGATATGCCCCTCGATTTGTGACTGGGATGTCGAGGATCACAAAACAGGGTGTGAATAACCATGCAAACTTACATGGTGCCCCCAATGTTACAGTGACCTATTCGATGTGCCGGTTAACCACACACGCTCCACCGAACTATTGTTGGATTAGTGTCTAAGTCCATAACTATTTTGGTATGTACTTGACCCGATGGTGCATGGTCCTTTTGGGTTGCCTTCACCAAAGCAACTTGATGGGATGAATTATGGAGAGAAAGGATTAAATATGATTTATTAATATATTATGAGAATAATATATTAAAGAAGAAATCATATTTTTTTAATTAATATTAGTCAATAATTAATTGGTAATTAGTTTTGTGACTAAAAGAGATTAATTAAACTTAAGGGACTGGAATTGTAATTATAAGATAATTGCAATTTGGGCCATGGATTGCCTTATATTAAGGAGTGGACAAATTCTATGGGGAAACCCATAAGAAATCTTCCAAGGCCTCAAGGAAAGGGATCCATGGGTTGCTTAGGGCTTAAGCATCCAAATTAGGGTTTCCTTGTTAGATAACCCTAATAGCCTCACTATATATAAAACCCTTAAGGCTCAAAAACGTGGGGAACTTCTCTTCTAGGGTTAGAACACATTTTGGGCAGCCTCCATCCTCTCTCCTTCTCATCTTCTTGCTCTTGGTGTTTCTGAACCATTAGAGGAGTGACATTTGTGACTCTAAGCTTTCTAAAGTCAATACAAGAAGGATTTGGGATTGTTATTGCTATATAACAATCAAGGTAATAATTTAAACCCATTCTTATGTTAATATGATTATTTGTATGCTAGAATTAGGGTTTATAGTCTTGGATAACTTGCATGTACAATAGAGAAACCTAGATCCAAGCATTAGGGTTTGTATGAGCATATAGGATGTTCTTATAGCCAAAAAAAACCATCAACTATAACAAACATTGAGTCACCCTTTTTTACCTTTGCTTAGAACCATTTATTGTGTCGGTTAACCACACACGCTCCACTAACGTCTTCACAAGGATACAAAGTGTAATTTCATGGGATTCCATCAAATTCACTTTTGCCTAAACTAACTAAGATTGGGAATTTTGTAAAAAAATATTTAGTTACTTTATACTTCATTATACTTTTAATGGAAAGGGTTTGCCCTATCCTACCCGTTCGGCTAACGACCCTCCGCCAATCAAGGAAGCGGTGGGTGAGAGTGGACACTCATTAAACGACCATTTTATAGGACGAAACCTTATACCCCCCCCCCCCCTTATAGATCGGCTTCGTGAATGAGGCCTACTAACGGTAAGATTAGCAGTTTAAGTTGTACATATATAATATTAGACCTTTAATGTTATATATAGTATAAGGGTGTATTTTACACTTTTAAAATACTAGGTGGTCAAATTTAATAAATTACACTTTTAATTTAATTAAATGTAAACCATATCACTATAGATTTATTAACTTTCTTTTAATTATACACTTAATTAATTTAATAAAACTATAAGGGTGCAATTTGAACTTTTTCAAAATTAAGGTTTTAGAATATTTTAACATTTTTAAACCTTTAATCAAAATTTAAATTCCAAAACTTGAGGACAAATTTTGAAAATTTTCAAAACATTAGGATTTAGAATTTAAATATTTCAAAAATTAAACTTTTTAATCAAAAATTTAAATTCCAAAACTTGAGGGCAAGTTTTGAAACATTTCAAAACTATTAGATCAAAATACAAATAAGGCAATTAAACAATTAATTGGTGATTATCTAATTATGACCTAATTTAATTTCATGCAAGATAATGATCAAATAATACAAAAAATTAACATTTATCATATAAGGAAGTAAACATTTGATTAATTTGAAATTATCATTTGATTTGGAAAGGATATCATATAATAGTAATAAAATTCGGATTTTATCAGTCAAAAACGATTTAGGTAATTATCCTTAAGCAAAACAGCAAGAAATCCCGAAGATCTCTCTGTCTGACAGCAAAACTCGTCGAGTTCACATGGGAACTCGTCGAGTTCATGCAACTCGTCGAGTTCCTCATGGAACTCGTCGAGTTCATCAGACAGAGAGCCCAAAAATCGATTTTACAGCAAGAATGAATATACGATGCATCAATACAGTAGAAACCAATCAAGGCTTTGATACCACTGATGGGTTTTGGCCATAAGAACATCCTATGTGCTCATGCAAACCCTAATGCTTGGATCTAGGTTTTTCTATTGTACATGCATTCATCTAAGACTTTAAACCCTAGATCTAGCATGTGATAATCGATATTAACATAAGAATATGGTTTAGATCTTGTATTGATTGTTATGTAGCAATAACAATCTCAAATCCTCCTTGTAATGGCTTCAGAAAGCTTAGAGTCACAAGTGTCACTCCTCTAATGGCTCACAAACACCAAGAGCAAGAGAATGAAGAAAGAGAAGAGGATAGGCACCCAAAAATGTATAGAAACCCTAAGGAAACTCTTGTCACACCCCAAAACCATGAACGGCGGAAACGTTCTGGGGCGGAGGACGTCATGTTCAGTATCACAACAATGCAAAGTAGTAAACAAGCAACAACATCATCCATTGCATTAATAATATAATTTCATACAAGATGTGTGAGTTGTATCTTGCAAATCGGTTGCACATTGATAATATGTAAACGCACCAATAACTTGTTGTTATAAAACATATTGTTGTGTGTGATTCGATGAGTAAGTGCAAGCGAGCATTGAATCAAAGTTTATCTGTTCCTTTTATCCAAAGTAGGATAAAAGCGATATCTTTGGGCCCCTCGATGATTTAGTGATGACAAACGTAAATGCTCGGCCGGGCTAGGGCTAATTTTATTTGTTCAATTAGTCAGTCGTCATAAATCAGAGGTCGAGAAATAGTACAAAGAGAATGATTTGAAATCATGTCTCATACGATATCTAGAATGGAGGAATATATGATCCCTTATCTAAAGGACACGCGTATCTGATAGGATCAGAGTTGACAGCGGCTTTGGAAAGCTACGATTACAGATCAGGATCAGAAGTCATACGCATAATAGTTATTAGACTTATCCAAGTGGGAGATTGTTGGATTAGTGTCTAAGTCCATAACTATTTTGGTATGTACTTGACCCGATGGTGCATGGTCCTTTTGGGTTGCCTTCACCAAAGCAACTTGATGGGATGAATTATGGAGAGAAATGATTAAATATGATTTATTAATATATTATGAGAATAATATATTAAAGAAGAAATCATATTTTTTAATTAATATTAGTCAATAATTAATTGGTAATTAGTTTTGTGACTAAAAGATATTAATTAAACTTAAGGGATTGGAATTGTAATTATAAGATAATTGCAATTTGGACCATGGATTGCCTTATATTAAGGAGTGGACGAATTCTATGGGGAAACCCATAAAAAATCGTCCAAGGCCTTAAGGAAAGGGATCCATGGGTTTCTTAGGGCTTAAGCATCCAAATTAGGGTTTCCTTGTTAGATAACCCTAATAGCCTCACTATATATAAAACCCTTAAGGCTCAAAAACGTGGGGAACTTCTCTTCTAGGGCTAGAACACGTTTTGGGCAGCCTCCATCCTCTCTCCTTCTCATCTTCTTGCTCTTGGTGTTTCTGAACCATTAGAGGAGTGACATTTGTGACTCTAAGCTTTCTAAAGTCAATACAAGAAGGACTTGGGATTGTTATTGCTATATAACAATCAAGGTAATAATTTAAACCCATTCTTATGTTAATATGATTATTTGTATGCTAGAATTAGGGTTTATAGTCTTGGATAACTTGCATGTACAATAGAGAAACCTAGATCCAAGCATTAGGGTTTGTATGAGCATATAGGATGTTCTTATAGCCAAAAAAAACCATCAACTATAACAAACATTGAGTCACCCTTTTTTACCTTTGCTTAGAACCATTTAGTGTGCCGGTTAACCACACACGCTCCACTAACGTCTTCGTAAGGGTACAAAGTGTAATTTCATGGGATTCCATCAAATTCACTTTTGCCTAAACTAACTAAGATTGGGAATTTTGTAAAAAATATTTAGTTACTTTATACTTCATTATACTTTTAATGGAAAGGGTTTGCCCTATCCTACCCGTTCAGCTAACGACCCTCCGCCAATCAAGGAAGCGGTGGGTGAGAGTGGACACTCATTAAACGACCATTTTATAGGACAAAACCTTATACCCCCCCCCCCCCCCCCCTTATAGATCGGCTTTGTGAATGAGGCCTACTAACGGTAAGACTACCAATTTAAGTTGTACATATATAATATTAGACCTTTAATGTTATATATAGTATAAGGGTGTATTTTACACTTTTAAAATACTAGGTGGTCGAATTTAATAAATTACACTTTTAATTTAATTAAATATAAACCATATCACTATGGATTTATTAACTTTCTTTTAATTATACACTTAATTAATTTAATAAAACTATAAGGGTGCAATTTGAACTTTTTCAAAATTAAGGTTTTAGAATTTAACATTTTAAAACTTTTAATCAAAATTTAAATTCCAAAACTTGAGGACAAATTTTGAAACTTTTCAAAACATTCGGATTTAGAATTTAAATATTTCAAAAATTAAACTTTTTAATCAAAAGTTTAAATTCCAAAACTTGAGGGCAAGTTTTGAAACATTTCAAAACTATTAGATCAAATTACAAATAAGGCAATTAAACAATTAATTGGTGATTATCTAATTATGACCTAATTTAATTTCATGCAAGATAATGATCAAATAATACAAAAAATTAACATTTATCATATAAGGAAGTAAACATTTGATTAATTTGAAATTATCATTTGATTTGGAAAGGATATCATATAACAGTAATAAAATTCAGATTTTATCAGTCAAAAACGATTTCGGTAATTATCCTTAAGCAAAACAGCAAGAAATCCCGAAGATCTCTCTGTCTGACAGCAAAACTCGTCGAGTTCACATGGGAACTCGTCGAGTTCATGCAACTCGTCGAGTTCCTCATGGAACTCGTCGAGTTCATCAGACAGAGAGCCCAAAAATCGATTTTACAGCAAGAATGAATATACGATGCATCAATACAGTAGAAACCAATCAAGGCTTTGATACCACTGATGGGTTTTGGCCATAAGAACATCCTATGTGCTCATGCAAACCCTAATGCTTGGATCTAGGTTTTTCTATTGTACATGCATTCATCTAAGACTTTAAACCCTAGATCTAGCATGTGATGATCGATATTAACATAAGAATAGGGTTTAGGTCTTGTCTTGATTGTTATGTAGCAATAACAATCTCAAATCCTCCTTGTAATGGCTTCAGAAAGCTTAGAGTCACAAGTGTCACTCCTCTAATGGCTCACAAACACCAAGAGCAAGAGAATGAAGAAGGAGAAGAGGAGAGGCACCCAAAAATGTATAGAAACCCTAAGGAAACTCTTGTCACACCCCAAAACCATGAACGGCGGAAACGTTCTGGGGCGGAGGACGTCATGTTCAGTATCACAACAATGCAAAGTAGTAAACAAGCAACAACATCATCCATTGAATTAATAATATAATTTCATATAAGTGTGTTCTGTCAAATTATATAGACACCAAAAATATATATATCAAAATAAAAGATGTGTCTTGAACGATTTCCATCTTCTCAAACCTGGCACCTGTACCTGTCTACTGGTTGTGACAACTGTCAAATTCAGGTCATTCTTGGACTCATGCATCTTTATAAAAACCATTCATGCACAACATGCCATGGACTAGTAGTATAGATTAGGTCAAAATCTTGCATAAACTAGGATCCAACTAAGATCTAGGACTAATATACTTGACACTTACAATTCTAGTAAGTTGCTTAACTACAATAGGAAATGCCAATGCGATAATTTGAATGAAACTTTCAAGCTTAGTTATAATTGAAAAAGGGTATAAAACCCTAAAATTAAATTAAAATATTCTAATTATACTTCATTATGATGATGAATATCAAACAATATTCCAAAACCCTAAAAGAGCTAAAAATCCAAACTTGTAAATTATAAAGCTTAAAAACTTTATAAAATTTGGCTATAAACTTTCTAATATCAAATTTTTTTATTAATCAAATTATGAATTATAATCAATGAAATAGAAATTAAATTATCAAGTATTAATCATAATTTATTAGTTAAAAACAAGATTTTTAAATAAATCAAATTTGCTTAATAAACACTTTTATAAAATTAGGGTTTTTATAAAGAAAATAGAGGGAATTTTATAAAATTTGAAAATTAGGAGAGAGGAGGCTTAAGGCATGCAAGAGCCGGCCATTCTCCCCTCCCCATGCACTCTCTCTTCCCAAAACACAATCATTAAGCTTATTCCCTCACACTTCCTCTTCTCTTTTCACTCTCTTACACTCCACTCTCCTCTCACACAAAATCTCTTCCTTTCTCTCTCTAACCCACGAAATCCTCCCTTCCTCTGCCATAATTTCGAGATTTAGGAGACCTTGAAGTGTTCTTACTTCTCTCAAAGTCAAAACCAAGGTAAACAACATCTTCTCTCATAGTTTCATGATTCTTACTTCCTCTTCTTCATAGTTTTCTCTACTTTTCGGATTCTATGCCTTTCCATGGCTAGAAATCCTTATTTTTCCCTTGTGGTTTGTAGATTCTCACCATAACACAATGCATGTGTTTGAAATGGTGAAAATCCGGGATCAAACCCATGCAAGGAGTGAAAATGATGCACATATGTTCATGTGACTTCAAAACCAAGTATTACATCTTCTTCTCCATTTCTTTTGTGTTCTTACATGATCAAAAGCATTTAAACCATTTCTAGTACATCTTGGATGCTCATTCACTCCATGCATGTGCTAGAAATCGGACCTTAACAAAGGCATGCATGATGTTCTTGTCAAAATATCCTAAGAATGCACTCAAAGCAAACATGCAATCTGCCAGATTACTTTGTTCAACTTTGAACGACCATAACTCGGTCATTACTAAACCAAATCATGATATTCTTTTTGTATTGGATAGCTCCATGAGTTAACTTTCAAACCCAACTGGTCTCACTATAAAATATTAAATATCCGATTTTTGGCAATTTTTACAAAATAGTTGCGCAAACAGCTCTTTTTCTGTGATCACCATTTTTGCCTTGCATGATCAATGGCCTTAAACCCAACCATAAATCTGAGGAAACATACTTTAGAAACTTAACATATCCAGTGAATGATGGCTGAAATTTCGTGGCTTAAAACCTCACTGAATGGGCTACACAAATTCATGAACTTCAGCCACATTTACATCTCATGCACCATTGTATGCAACATCTCTTAACTTGTTTGGGTTCATTACCCCTATTTCCCTTCTGAATAAATTTTGAACATTTTTCCTTTTGAAATCCCTCACATGCATGTGATAATCTGTAAAATACCAAGAGCTTTTATTATTTCTTTGATTTATTAAAATTATTGCTAGAAACCAAGGGCATAAATCACATAAAATACTTCCAGAGGTCTAAAAATCCGGAATAAATTCATGGATAACCCTTATGGTGAATAATGACCCCTCACTAAATTTCATCAATTTTTGTTGCTGTTTGGTATGATTTTCGATTTTCTTTTTGTTAAGATATAATAAATCACAAAACCACTTTAGAGAGTGTGAAAATTTTATCTAACAATTTTCGCATACCTTACCGGTGATGAGTGACTCAGAAAAAAATAATTTCAACATTTTTCATCATGCCTTGCTATTTTTCCCGATTTTTGGTAATTATAATGGTTTTAAAATGGGAAAAATAGTTATGATTATCCAAAATTCATGAACATTTACCAGAACATCATATTATATAGTAGTAGGCCACATAAAAATTTTGAGGATTTTTCTCTACTGTAAACTATTTTTCTCTTATTTTCTAAAGTTAATTACACTTAAATACACTTAAATACACATAAATACCCAAAACCAGATTATACATTATGAAAACCACTTTTGATATTTTTCCCAGGTTATTTATACTGTAAATGATGTTACAAAAAATTTTGGTAATTTATTTTAACTGTTTAATATTATTTCTTCAATTAATGATTATTTAAAGGAATAAAACAAGGAAAAATAGAAATACCCACTGAAAAATATCTTTTATATTTTTCCCAGCATATTTATGTACAATAACAGTTAAATAAAAAGTTTGGGTAATTTTGGAAACTGTTTTATATTTATTTCAATTTTTATTGGAATAAATGCTCAAAAATCATAAAATATAATTAAACAGCTTGGAAATCCATTTTTATATCTTTCCCAGCTTAGTATTGTGTAATATCAGATAAATAAAAAGTTTGAGAACTTTTATCCTTTGAATGCTATTTTTCGTGAATTTATGTTGTTATAAAGACTTAAAATTTGGAAAATTTATATTCCAAAGTTGTAATTAATCGCACGACTTGTAGAATTTCGTTATTTTAGAAAAAGTGTAACCAATTAATATAAAATCAAATACTAAAACATAAATTGGCATTTTACTATATGTAGAATTTAGTATATTAGCATTAGATTTCGACATGGAAACTCACTAGTGTGTGTTTGATGTCGTAGGATCCCGGTAGTAAGACGTTGGTGCATTCCGAAGTACCACTTGTACCTACTCGAAACATTGTGAGTATTCACGCACTCTCCTATTTTCAGTTTTTATGTTTTGGGGTGGAAAAGCATGTCCAGAAAAACTATAATTTGCATGTTGTATTTAAATTGGTTATTATCAAACATGGTTGCTATTGTATTGCTATGTTTCTTTATGTATGTCTATGCAACACGGAACATGAGAACTTATCGTACTAAGGCCCTTCCCTTATCTCTAACTATTAACTCTTTGAGCCAATGGTCATTATGGATAGCGTTATTAGGAATTGACAACTCCTCACTCGCCCTATTGCCGGAGTGCATGATACCATATTCATCTATGGAACGATAAGCATAGATCTGGATAGGGCTTCAATTATAGGTTTGGTTGAGACTCATTGTTTGCTCATATACATACAAACTCGTTTCTCGTTATAGCAATAAACTTGTATTCATTAATAGCAATCAACTTTGTTTATCATTAAAGCAATGTACTTGTATTTACAAAAAGCCTTATTTCAAGCTCGATTTTATAAACTGGTGAACTCACCAACTATTTTCATAGTTGACGCTCATTTTACATGCTTTTTCAGGAAATAATTAGTAAGTGGATGTAAAGATTCATCATCATAGAGCATGTTGCATCGTGTTGAGGCTATTATGAAGCTATATTTTGAACAATGTTGTTTTGGAAAAACTTGTACTTTGTTTCTTTTTAAACTATGGGTTGTAAACTTTTAAATACTGCTATGGTGATGTATCTTTATCTTTTGCAATGAAACCGTTATCGCTGTCATATCTTGCGTTTCCGCTATAGCGGGGTGTGACACTGGTGACCTGAGAATACAAGTTATTTTGAAAGAGAGTATCATCTTTAAAGCTGGTGAGATCATAAGTATATTAGTGTCTATATTTGTATGAAAGTATTTGTAAGATGTTTTGAACTCTCCTATAGGGGTGTTATTTGGTTTGGTTTTTTGGTTTTCGGTTAAAACGGTTCGGTTATTTCGGTTTTTTTACATTTTAAATTTAACCATAACCAAACCAAATAAGGTTCGGTTTAATCGGTTTCGGTTTATTCGGTTATGGTTTATTCGGTTCAGTTTAACGGTTAAACCGAATAAAATTCAACACGTAAGAATAAATATTAAACTAAAAGAAAAAAGCTTACTAAACTATTACCAAACAAAGAAACTACATTAATATATAACATCTCATATTCAAGTTGTAGTGATAGGTTAATATAAGTTTAACTGTATATGAAAATGAAAGAAATGACTAAAGGTTATTTGGTTAATTTGTTTTTGCTTTTTAATACAAAATGTAAAACAATTATAACTTTATATTGGTTACTAACAAAAAAGACATGGAAATCTTAGTAACTAATCAATAAATTTTTATATATAAAATGTTGATTTATATATATATATATATATATATATATATATATATATATATATATATATATATATATTCGGTTTTTTCGGTTTAACCAAAATAATAAAAATTTAACCAAAAACCAAACCGAATAGGGTATCCTTATTCGGTTAACCAAACCAAATTAACCGAAAACCAAATAACCCGAACCAAATGAACCAAAATTCATTTGGTTCGGTTTGGTTATTCGGTTTTGGTTTTTTATGACACCCCTACTCTCCTAGAAAACCCTATGTTTCCTACTAAAAGTACCCTTCTACCAAGGCATCTAGTATATGTGTGTGTCTCTTGTAAGAGTGTGTATTTTCCCAAGTCCGGCTATCATTAACCAAAAATATAGTTTTTACATTACCGTGCATCGTGTGAATGTTCACGAAGTGAATGTAATGGGAGAATATTATAGTACTATAGTATTGTAATAAGTAACTACTTTTGTACTAACTACCTTAAACCAATTGTAATTTAAAGTAACATGTGATCGGCCTATATCCTGCTACCGACTCTAGTAAAACGACAATGTAAGACGTCGTAAGAAATCACATTTGGCACCCGTAGACTTGCAAGTCCCACTGTAGCGAGCAGCAAGGTGTAGGATAGTCAATCCAGTATAGCTCTATACGCAAACTCATACGCTCCCCAATTAAGGAGATTCTGGATACAAAAACGGTCATGGAAGGTAGTGCCATGCCCCGTTTAGTGGCTCACATAACTGCATGAATGTATATGTAATGTATGTGCTAGTTGTATTGTGTGTTCTTTCTCTGTGTAGCCTATATGTATTGTAATGTTCTGCGTGTACTAGCTGTAGTGTGTGTTCTCTCTCTATCTAGCAAATATTGAAATGTACTGTGTGTACTAGCTGTATTGTATGTTCTCTCTCTATCTAGCAAGTATTGACTCATGAATGAACTGACTCTTTGTATGATTCTTTGTTCTAGTAATAGTATTAGTAACTTCCTAAACTACGCCTATCGTAGTTTACTAGTAATATGACTTGTACGTATGAATGTATACCCTTGCTACCCAAGGGTATTGAATTGACTGATAACACTTTTATTTCTATATATGTATACATAATATATAACTAATATTTATACGACCTTCAGACGACTAACCGATGCCCTAAAGCCACATCCAAACAAGGAAAAGGAGGTAAATCGAGCTAGCCTTCCAAAGTCCTTTAAACATTTCTTATATAACTATACATACATAGTCATGCATTTGACAATATAAAAGTATAAAAAGAGTTTAAGTAAAAGTATTTGATAAACAAAAGAGTTTGTAAAATAGTTTGAAGCAAAACAGTTTGATAACACAGTTTGAAAAGTATGAAAACCACTTGTTTGGTAGTTATTAATCACATGTGATTGATATAATAACTATAATTGTTCAACTTGTATTCCCCCCCCCCCCCATAAAAGCATTTAAAAACATTTAAAAGGTCGATTTAAGGGGTATGAACTCACCTGTAGTGAGTGGTATGGATGAACTGATGAAACGGGATTGCTAGGTGTCAAGTGAAGTCTTAAACACACACAAGGATCCTAGTTAACAAATGATACCACATATATGTATCCAATTAGTTTTTAAACAACTTATCAATAAATTTAAGACATCCTAGGACATGCTAAACACCTTATATAAGTGTTATAAGTCCCAAGGATTGGATCTAAGTGTTGTAGGACATTGCTATTGAGTTTAGGGTTCAAGGGAAACCCCTAATATGAGTTTACGGTTTTGTGACCATCACTCGTTGAGTTTACGGTCGTAAAATCATTCTCCTTTGACCATGAGTTGTTTTGAAGCTCTACAAGTCCTTAGAATCATGTCCACTTGAAGTACAAGCCTTTGGAAGGGATTAGGGCACCATTTCACTCCTAAATGGAGTTTACGGTCCTTGGACCATTTTCCTTTGGGTTTACAGTCGTAAACCCCTATGGTTTATGGTCTTTTGATGTTTTCAAGCCCTTAACTCATCAAGGAATGGATCTATGCATGTTTCCAAGGCTTAGGAGGGACTGGGGTACACTTTGGCACCCTTTATAGGGTTTACGGTTCGAGAACATCTTGAACCGTAAACACCTTGTTCTTGGTGTTTCTTGGATGATTTCCTGATATATGGAAGTGTAACAAGCCTTAAGATACTCTAGGATAGAAGTACTTACAAGATAGAGGCTTGAAAAGGTGCTAAAAGTCCAAGAACACTAGTGTGTGTTCTTGGTGTTCTTGGTGAAACTTGAAGATCTGACCTTTTGGAATGATTTCACGGATGAAAGTGTGTTAGATCACTAGATTAAGTAATATATCAACTTAATAAGGCTAGAAACACTTACAAGTTGAAGATCTAGGAGGAAAAGTCGGATGCTACTTGAGACGATGTGAGTTCTAACTTTGAAATGGTGAAAAGGTGTGAAAAATGGCTAAGTGCCATATATATAGTCACTAGGGTTTACGGTCCAAATACCATTTGGGCCGTAAACTCCAAACTCTTGAAGTTTTTGGAACTCTATTGTTGTACAATAAACCCTAGGGCATCCTCTCTCCTAAAATCTCCCGAAGTACTAACTTAAAAAGACTCAAACTTAATCCAAAAAGCTTGAAAGTTAGTAGAATTTGTTCTGACTTCTATTGAATTGAAATGTTGTACAGAATAGAAATTTCGGGTTGTCACAGCATCCCCCCGTTAGAAGGAATTTCGTCCCGAAATTAGAGTTTAAGCAAATAAGTAGTTACAAATAACTAAGTAAAAAGAAGAGGATATTTCAGTTTCATCTGATCCTCTCGCTCCCAAGTGAATTCAGGTCCTCGTTTGGCATTCCAGCGAACCTTCACTATCGGGATACGGCTTTGCTTCGTTTGCTTGACCTCCCGGTCCATGATCTCTACTGGTTCTTCCACGAAGTTGAGGCTCTCGTTGATCTCGATCTCATCGAGTGGGATAACAAGAGTCTCGTCGGACATACATTTTTTCAAGTTTGAGACGTGGAAGGTAGAATGTACGTTACTGAGTTCGCGTGGTAAGTTAAGTTTGTAAGCTACTGGGCCGATTCTAGCAAGAATATCGAAATGCCCAATGTACCTTGGATTTAGCTTTCCAATCTTTCTGAAGCGTATCAATCCCTTCCAAGGTGAGACCTTCAATAGAACGCGGTCTCCCACCTGGAATTCCAATGGTTTCCTTCGCTTATCAGCGTAGCTTTTCTGTCGGTCTCTAGAGGATTTCAATCGTTCATGAATCTGAACGATCTTAGCTGTCGTTTCCCATATGATCTCCGGACCTGTGAGAGTGCTGTCAGGAACTCATCCTTTAGCTAACTGGGTATCACCCACCTCAGCCCAGCACAGAGGGGATCTGCACTTTCGGCCATAGAGCGCCTCGAATGGAGCAGCCTTTATGCTCGTGTGATAACTTTTGTTGTAGGAATATTCAACCAGGGGTAAATGAGTATCCCATGCTTTGCCAAAGTCGATCACACAGGCTCGCAACATATCTTCCAAGGTTTGGATAGTTCTCTTACTTTGTCCGTCAGTCTGTGGATGGTAGGCTGTACTCATGTCCAGCCTAGTTCCTAAGGAACTTTGTAACGACTGCCAGAACCTCGAAGTGAATCTACTATCTCTGTCTGAGATAATGGATAAGGGAACACCGTGCAGTCATACAATCTCTCTAATGTAAGTTCTTGTAAGTTTTTCCATCTTGTCTGTTTCCTTGATAGGCAGGAAGTGTGCAGACTTGGTCAATCTGTCGACGATGACCCATATGGTATCAAGATCACCCGTTGTCTTGGGCAACTTGGTTATGAAATCCATAGTGATCCGCTCCCACTTCCATTTCAGTATCTCAGGCTGTTGTAGTAGACCGAAGGGTTTCTGGTATTCGACCTTGACCTTGGCGCAAGTAAGGTATTTACTCACGAAGGTAGCAATTTCTGCTTTCATGTTAGGCCACCAGTATAACTTTTTAAGATCCAGATACATCTTATCTGAACCCAGGTGCACGGAATAACGACTGTTGTGCGCTTCGTTCATGACCAAGTCTCTGAAACCACCGAGTTTCGGGGTCCAGATCTGATCCATGAAATAATAAGCTCCGCCACCCTTAACCTCCAAGTTCTTATCCATCCCTCTCAGGGATTCACCCGCCACATTTTCAGGTTTCAAAGCGTCGAGCTGAGCCGCCTTTATTTGTGTGGACAAGTGTGAATGGATAGTCATAGTCAATGATTTGACTCTACGACCAGAATATTCTTTCCGACTGAGGGTGTCAGCTACTACATTAGCTTTACCCGGATGATAACAAATTTCGCATTCGTAATCACTGAGTAACTCGACCAACCGTCGTTGTCTCATGTTGAGATCCTTCTAGTCAAATATGTGTTGTAGGCTTTTGTGGTCTGTAAAGATAGTGCTTTTCGTACCATACAGGTAGTGTCTCCAGATCTTCAGAGCAAACACAACTGTTCCCAGTTCAAGATCGTGGGTCGTGTAGTTGACCTCATGTATCTTCAGTTGTCTCGAGGCATAGGCGATGACCTTACCTCGCTGCATCAGAACACATCCGAGCCCTTGATTCGACGCATCGCTATAGACAACGAAGTCTTCTATCCATTCAGAGCTCAACACAACATGAGAAACACCACCTGCTCCCGCACCAACACCGGATGTTGGTGCGGGAGGATTGCGATCATCATCGTTCAACACAACATGAGAAAAAAAACATTAGGAGTTCACTCGTGAGCAACATCATTAGTATCATACGAATCATAAATGTGAATGGAAGACTCAGACTCTTCCTCGTTCTCCTCTTCATCATCGGTGTTGTTACCTTCATCTTCATCATCATCTTTCAAGATATCATCAATCAAAGGCAGTTCAAAATCATCAGAGCCTAAGTCTCGTGCAAAGATCCTACCATCAACAAAAATCTGACAATAGGAACGACAAACGACTCCCATCTAGGACATTATCAATTTATTCAGACAAACCATAAGCATATATATATATATATATATATATATATATATATATATATATATATATATATAAAGAGCAAGCAAAATAGAAAAAATAGAAAAAAATGAAAACGAATATCTAGCCCCCGAACATACAATGAAGGAGTCACACCCATACGTATCTAATGTGGGCTTATACCAACTTGCCCCAATACAGCCTTTAGAAACTTCTTCATCGACACATTCAAGTGGGAAATCTTGTCTATATCTTGCACTAAATCTGAAGTCCTATCCAGTTTCTAATCATTAATAGTGCCAGGAAAATGAAATACATTGTGATATGTAAAGTGAGACAAATTCAACCAAATAAATTCATTTTTTCACCATTTTATCGATTATGGAAAACCCTCAATAAAACTCTGTCCCCTAGAACGGAAATAAAACCAATCACCACTACTACAGATCCGAAAGAAATATTCGAACAAATCAATCATGGGAACAACCAAGGAGGTGTGGCATAACAAATCAAAGCAAATAATCTTGGAGATCGATTTAGGTTTCAGTTGGCTAGTATGGATCTTATAAGTCTCAATAATCTGACCAAAGAAAGTGGAAGGAGGAACGCGTAAACCAACTTCGAAGTAATATAGATAGAAATCAATCTTACCAGATGGAGGACGGTCAATGATTGCATTCACACCAGGAATAACGACGCCATCTTCTTCAACATGATGATATTTCATGGCAATCTGGTCCAAATGTTCGTGAGTGACGGTCAATTTAAGGGTGGGTATTATAAATAGAGACATTGTGATTTCTGCTTTGAAGAAAATCAAGTGAGAAAGAACACAAAAGATAATGGGGAGAATACCATCTGATGTGATAGACATTTATAAGGAGTAGACGGTGGGAAAAGAAACTATTGAAAAATCAAGGAAGTAGGCGGCCACACGAGCGGCATAGTACATGTCATACTCACCAAACGCTTCATTGCCCAGATACTTTAATACTTATTTAAGCACAATTATTAAAAACCGTTTGGCAACCACCTTTAACAATTAGGATGAGGGGCTTAATGGTGTATAGGGATTGGCCCACACATGAGGGCGGGCCGGCAAGACAAGGAACAAGTTGGACAATATCAATAAGACCTAAAAACATACGTGGGTCAACAGTCAACAACAGTAAAGACCAACCGATCACGTCAAATAGCAATAAACTATAACAAAGAAATCTTTCGTACAAATCCTTAAGCATCGTCTCGAGAAACATGGAAAAAACAATATTAATATATTGAAGGGTTCTACCCTTGCAACCATTGGACACAAGGAACACTCAATTAGAAAGGCAATGACCTGAAATGACTTGCATGTATAAAAAGGGACCAAGCACGCATCACGTAAGTAATATATCCTTTCAAGGGACAAAAAAAATTATCAGCTTCAAATCAACATATGACTTAGGCATCAGAGATCAATATTTAGGTCCATAGTTCGATATGGCTTTCTAACCTAGTTTTCGTCTCTCGTTTGCAGTGTGTACTCTAGAATGCTCATTAGATAAGGTCATCATTAACCAACTACAACATACTCGGAGAATCACGTTGTAACAATTTTGCTTCCCAAACAAACTTGATTTTCGGCTCAGACGGGGGTTTGTTTACCGAAACGTATTCTGGGAGGGGGGAAATTGTGAAATAGTCAAATTGTTGGGGTTAGAGTGGGGGGAGGTGATAAATAGAAGCATCTATTTGTGGTCGGTAAACCAACTGATCGAATGAAAAAACATTCCAAATTGGTGTTGTTGAACCGTTTCCATGTGACTTGTTTCGACCGGATGTTCGAGTGAGATTGGTGGAAATGTCGTTTTGATTCATTTTGATAAATGAATGTTTCAATAATGTTAAAAAAATGGTAGAAAGTTATATGAAATGAAGAGTAAAAGATGTAATATACACAATGGTAAAAAAAATTAAGAAGAATAAACTAATTGTTAAGCTAGTAGTTGGAGAAAAAAAATATGAAAAAGAAAAAGAAAAAAAAAACACGGGGCAATGGTCTTCGACGGGGGCTTCACGACAATACCACATACCAAACGATGCAATATTCATTGAACTAACACACGGTTATATCATCTCACTGACTCAGCTATGGTGATAGACCTTATGGCCTAACACGCATCGTCATGTTTTTTTAAAAAAATTATATTTTTTTATAAAGTTCAAAGTGTGACCTATTTTTTTTTATATGTGTGCTTAGCACCGATCGCTAAAAAAAGAGTATTATATATATATATATATATATATATATATATATATATATATATATATATATATTGCAATTAATATCATAAATAACGTATTCATACTTAGTTATCAAATAAAACATATCAATTAAAAACGAATATTTCGTATTTTTAAAAACAAAATTGAATATTTTTTAATTGATTATTAGAGAATTATTTTCGGAACATAAATGGACAAGCATACCTTTTGTTTTTTGTAAGATTAAAATTTATATTTTAGTTTAATATCACATCTTATCCATGTGGATGAACTCTTAAATATTTCCCACTTCCAAAATCCAAATATTTAATGACACGTCAGCCAGATACTTGTCTTCAGATGTTCGGGTTATACTACTGTGCAACCGACACCACAATCTTTACGGTGTGACCCCGTTAAACACACAAACATGTATCTGAGAATTTTATTTTTAATCACAAAAATATATCTATTCAAAACAAATGTACTTAAGCTGTTTCTGTGCCCTACATGGCTACATATCTCTTAAATTGAAAGAGAGATAATCTAAATATTAATAAATAAAGCAATATTATTAATTAAATACCACATATAAATATTATTCGATTACCTAAAGCTGTTACATTTTAGTTATTTTTATGGTGTAATCACTACATTTAGTTTTGTCGCTAAAACATATATAAGTTTAAAATATTTTCACACTATAAAATTTTATCGAAATTTAATGGTTTTAATAAAAAAAATTAACATTAATATTCGAATAAACCTACTAAAGCTTGATATGAAAATATACTATCGCCATTTTAATATATTGTAGCACGTTAATATATATATATATATATATATATATATATATATATATATATATATATATATATATATATATATATATATATTTACTATCTTATAAAAGAAATCTCACTATTTTTAAAAATAGATTGAATATAATAATATTATTTTTTTAAGACGTTCAAATTATTAAGCTAATAGTACAATTAGTCATCAATAAAATAATATTAAATTTTAACATGTGTTTTGAATCCTTATATTTTTCAACAAATTCTATCTCCTTCCCTGAATTTCGGATAATTCAAAATTTGAAACCATCAGAAAATACATGTTGATTCAAATATCCCTCAAGCAGATGACTCTTTTTTAACAGGTTTTTATTTTAATCATTTCTTGTAATTGATTTCATCATTTTTAACTTTTTGTATTTTTATTTTATAAATATATGGGATGAAGGCTTTATTATATCAGGTTTGTTCCTAAAAATGTTTTTACTATGTTTCTTTAATGTGTTGGTTTTGCAGGTTCAAAGAACTCAACCAAGAGGGCCAGTTAGAGCATTGTATTATCATTAGTTTATATATTTTGGTATCTTATTTTTGCAATAAAGAACGGTTAAACACAAGATTTGACATGATTAAGGTAGTTTGTATATTTTTCATCTTGTTTAGTCTAAAAATGAAACCTTTTTCATCATTGGTCCTTATAATATCAAGTTTCATCACATTGACTTCCTGATTACGGTGATTATTGTCCTTATATAAGGTTTTATATAGATTTTGTTCAATATTTTAAGGTTTCGAGAACCTAAATCAATATGAATCCTTGAATTACATACCATCGTTGAAAATGTTTTAATTTGTGACCAAACTTGGTTTAAAATTACAATGAACAAGTTGACACTTGAGTATTTTGGCCTTCTCAAAGGCCTATTTATCGACTTTTGAATCACAATACCTGATATTCTAAAGGTTTATTTTTATAAACTATTATTTATATATTTTAGCATTTTACTTAGTAGGACATTAAATTAATAAAGAAATTAAGGAAAACGATAAAAAAAAAAAAAAAAAAAAAAGAGGGCGATAAACAGTACAAGTGGTTTGGGTATGTATAAATGGAAGTAATAACCATTTAGGGTGTGTTTGGCAAAAAAAGCTTATTGCTTATTAGTTTATTAGCTTATAAATTAATAAGTGTAGGGTAACTTATGAAAAAATGACGTATTAAAGGCTCCCCACCGGAATAAGTTATTTTAATCCAAACACTTTTTTAACTTATAGTGATGTGGAACCTAATAAGTTGTTTTAAAAAAAACTTAGTCAAACACCCCCTTAATATGGTATGGTAATGCTCTTGAAAAATAGATGTCATTTAATATTTATTTCTCGAAGTGAACGCAAAATGGTTTTAACTCTAAAGAGATCAAATTATTCGCCGCCTGCCGCTTTGCGCGGGTACACGGCTAGTATATATATATATATATATATATATATATATATATATATATATATATATATCAAGCACTTTTTGTGATTTTTACACTATAAATATAATCAAAATATAATAGTTTTTATGATTTTAATTTCTTTATAAAGAATAATATTGTTAGTTATTTTAAAATAAATATTTAACACTTTTTTTTAAATTGTAAGTAGGTGGAAGGCTATTAGTTATAACAAATCAACAATAGTGATATAGTTATGCAATTTTGTTTGAAATAGGGAATGGAGTGGGGGTGCATGATAAGACGGAGTGGACGCAACCGCTAAAAAAAAGGTGTATTGCATGTGCAACGCGTGGCAGTTCCAGGAACAATCAGGGAGATGAAACCAACGATCATGATTTAATGCAAGTTAAGTGTAGAACACCACTACTTTAGATAAATACCGGATAAGACAAAATCTTACTATGCTGAACCTCTGCCGCATAATCTTATTCGGGACCCACATCCATTTCCTACGTGGAACTTCCTCGTCGGTCCCTACCGTAATCTACCTTCAGTCATGAATGACGTAAGCAACAACAAATTATTGTTTTTGGATGTCAAAATTAATGTTTTAAAACCCTGGTCAACCCGGCCGGTTGGATCGTGACCCGGGATAGAAGGCGGGTCAATTGAGAGCGGTTTTTTGTAAAAATACAGACCAGATCGAACCGACCGGGTTTCTTCTAAACCGCAGTTCAACCGCTTATGCCGAACCAGTTAAAACCGGATTGACCCGTTTTAATAGGGTTTAGATAGTTGGATACAAGTAGCGAATGCCAAAACAACGAGCCGTTTGCGATTTCTTCAATGTTTTTCGATGTTTAAACTTTGTGGACATCAAATTATTGGTTTTATATGTTTGTGAATTATGTCGGAAAGTAGAAATATATAAAAGTAGAAAAAGACCATAAACCGAGTTGACCCGGCGGTTCAACTGGTTGAACCGGTTAACCCGTGAACCGGTCGTCACACCGGGTCAACTAAAAACCTAGGTTTTAAAACATTAGTCAAAATTAGGGTTTAGCGTCAACTAGAACCAGGTTTCAATGTCAAAATCAGAGTTGTTTGATACATTTTTCATCGAGTCTCCTAAAATGTTAAGTTTTAGAAGTCTTGATTTGGCATATAGACTTTAATGTGACTCTTATCAAGGTCTGATTTAATTAAACATTGACTTAATTAATCATAAATTATCAAAAAATAAATAATAATTTAAAGGGGTAATATATTTTTTTGATTTGTATACGTTTAGTTACTGAGATTTTTTTTGTCTATATTTAACCATTCAACTTGTTAAACTGTACACATTCAGTCCTTATAACCGGTTACTTTAGGTTAGTCGAGAAAATTACTTAATAAGGTAATATATTTATTATTTTGTACATATTAAGTCATTATTATTTTGTTGCACATTTAGTCTTTAATGTTTTTTTGATACAAAATAAGTTATTTTTGTTTTTGTACTCATTCAGTACTTATGAATGATTTCTTTAGGTTTTCTCATGACATCTTATGTGAGATAATCATTGATGAGGTATTTGAGGTTGTTGATATTTATGTCCATCGCGATCTCGATTGCTTGGTTGCGTAGGTCTTGTGGTTTGGCTTAGGTCTTGTGTTCCGAACATCGTAACTTCTTCAAACGATATCAGATTTTTAACGATCTTTATATTTACGTGTTCGTTTTTTTAATCTAATACAACTTTCATTAAGATTACTCCCGTTAAAATGTAATATACTTTTGCTTACGATTTAAAAAAAAAAAAACATTCATACATGTATTCATAAAAAACGTATGGATATAAAGATCGTAATTAAAAATATATTATTTTTTAACGGGAGTAATCTAAACAAAAGTTGTAGTAAACTAAAATATGAACGCATGGATATAAAGTTCGTTAAAATCTTAGATCGTATTAAGAAGTTATGACGTTTAGAACACATGATCTAAGCAACTAATGAGTCGAGATCACAATGAACATAAGCGTCAAAAGCCACAAATACTTCATTAATGATTGCTCCACGTAAGATATCATGAGAAAAACCTTAAGAAATCGTTCATAATACTGAATAAACACAAAAACAAAAATGACTTATATTGCAAAAATAATAATAATAATAAAATAAAATAAAAATAAAAAAATAAGGACTAAATGTATACAAAAACATTAAGGACTAAATGTGTACAAAGTGAGAAATATATTACTCTATTAAGTCATTTTTACCGGCTAACCTGGAGTAACCGGTCAAAATGACTGAATGTGCACAGTTTAACAAGTTGAAGGGGTAAATATGGACAAAAAAAAACTCAGTGACCAAATGTGTATAAATCAAAAAAAATATATTACTCTTTTAAATCATTATCCAATCAAAAAATCCATAAATTATTCTGATTCTGGTTTCTAAAACTGTAGAAATAGTTTTTGTTCCATTGAAACCGTTACAGGTTAGATATATGTTGGAACCGATCCGCTAATTAAGATTTAAGATGATCAACTTTTCATCAATAAGGCTGGTAGGTGTAGGTGTAACATCCAAAATTTAAAACCAATTTAAACTTTTTAAAACATGTCAAGTTCATCAAAACATTACAACTTTGTTTTCAAAATATTGATTATCAGAGTTTTTCCCAGAAACATAAACACAATAGGAGGAGTTGTACGATCACGCCTTGGCCTTGCCTCGATCCCCTAATGTACCTAAAACAATAAACTGAAACTGTAAGCCCGAAAGCTTAGTGAGTTACCCCTACAATATTGATACACATACAGTCCATATAACAATATCAACATTAACACATCATATCAATCAAAACAGAACAGCATGCACTAGGTCCACAACTTTTCAAGCTGGACTACCCCCTAGGCCCTCAGTACGAGTCTGGAATGCCTACCGGGCCCTCAGCTCATATCTGGAATGTCATCGAGCCCTCAGTATGAGTCTGGAATGCCTACCGGGCCCTCAGCTCGTATTTGGAATGCTATCGAGCCCTCAGTACGAGTCTAGAATGCCTACCGGGCCCTCAGCTCATATCTAGATTACTCTAGGGTTTGTTGGCTACCGCACGGAGCAGTACAACCTCAACCCATCCCACATAACATGTCGACATGAATCATGACAAATGCACATACAGATAATCATACAATATCACAGGCAGTCCTACAGATCTACTCGACTAGCATATCAACTGGCATTCATCACTAACTTAACTCAACATATCAATAACTACTAGGATATCAAATCCAATGGGCCGTCCTTGGTGCCTTAGACCCCTTAGTATAGTGAGGATAACTCACCTCGTAGATGTCCGCTCGGTAAATAAATTGCAGCTCTCCGATCACTCGTCAAAGACTCCACCACCTATTACCATAATACGAACATGCTCATAAGTCTTCATCCTCACAGAGTACTTCATAACCCAACTAGTTAACCCTGGTCAAAGTCAAAGTCCTTAGTCAAGGTCAACAGTCCATGTTGACCTTAACTCGTCGATTACCCTTGGCTACTCGCCGAGTTCCTTGAAATCCTTACCCAATCGCCGAGTCACCGAGGTGACTCGTCGAGTTCCCATGATTCTCGATTGAGGCCCTATGGCCACTCTTCGAGTTTCCTTCTAGTAACACGTCGATACACACGCATTCCTAACTTGGGGAAAACTCATCCGACTCGCCGAGTTGTTCATGCAGCTCGTCAAGTCTATGGCAATCTTCATCGGACTCGCCGAGTTGTTCATCCAACTCGTCGAGCCCACAACTATCTTTATATGACTCACCGAGTCGCAAGGTCGAGTTCCTTCAGTCCTTAAGCCATACAGACCCATTTTAAGCCATGCAATGGCTCCAAATTACAGATCCAAGCTCCCAGGGCATGGCTTTCACGTAAAGTTGCAAACTTTACGTGCATGCATGGCTAAAAAGGTTCTTAATGCCAAAACTAAGCTCTTTATGGGTTTCATGCATAAGGGGGGGCCTCATTCACGACCAAGACAGGAACTTTATGAATCTAGAACTCGGGAAAGGTCTAGATCAGAAGTTACAACTTTAGATCTAGCTCATGTCTTGCAATATCACCTTACTCAAACCATAAAACCCTAAATTTCCACCATATGAGATCTATAAGGAAAAAGAGATAAAGATGTTGACTTGATACCTTCAATGGGTGCTAACTGAGGCCGATTTCGGATTTCCCACTCCTTCCTTGCTCCTATCCCCTTGTTCTCCAAGTTCTTCCTCCCACAAGCCCTCCTTCCAAGCTTATAATGCACAAGAAAGGCACAGTACAAGGTTAGGGTTTTCTATGAGCTCTTACTGACTGCAAGGAGGCCAAATGAGGCTTATGCCTCCTTAAATAGAGTGCAGAACCCGGGACTTAGGGTTTCTTCTGCCAGCTCCTACTCGTCGAGTCCCTTTATGGACTCGGCGAGTAGATCACTAATTTTGTGATCCCGCGTCGACGCTACTCGACGAGTAGGGCATCCTTTACTCGTCGACTTGGGCTTAAAACTAAAGAAATTCTTAATTAATTTAATACCTGGGAATCGGGACGTTACAACTCTCCCTCAATTGAACTAGACTTCGTCCTCGAAGTCCTCTGGAATAAACAACGTTGAGTAGTGCTCGCGCATCTCTGCCTCCGGTTCCCATGTCCACTCAGATCCCTTCTGGTGTTCTCACTACACCTTCACCAAAGGTATTTCCTTGTTCCGCAAAATCTTCTTCTTCTTTTCTAAGATGGCCACCGGCCTCTCCACGTAGTTCAGGCACTCATCGACCTGTATATCGTCCAACGATACTACCGCCTCCTGGTACGTGATGCACTTCCGTAACTGCGAAACATGGAACGTGCTGTGAATCCGGCTAAGCTCTTCCGGAAGCTCAAGCCTATAAGCCACCTTGCCAACCCTAGCAATGATCCTGAATGGCCCAATATATCGAGGGCCCAATTTTCCCCTCTTCCTGAAGCGAATCACACCCTTCCAGGGCAAGACCTTCAGAAGCACCATGTCACCTACCTGGAATTCCAACTCGGATCGGCGTCTGTCGGCGTAACTTTTCTGCCGACTCTGAGCTATCTGCAGTCGCTGCCTGATCTGCTGAATCTTCTCGGTAGTCTGCAAGACCACCTCCGTCCGACCCATCACCCTGTGATCCACCTCGCCCCAACAAACCGGGGTGCGACACCTCCTCCCGTACAACAGCTCGAATGGCAGGGCGCCAAGACTAGAATGATAGTTATTGTTGTAGGCAAACTCCGCAAGCGGTAGGTGAGAATCCCAACTCCCACCAAATTCGGTGACACACGCCCTCAATATATCCTCGAGGGTCTGAATAGTCCGCTCGCTCTGGCCGTCTGTCTACGGGTGGAATGTTATGCTGAAGTGCAATCGCGTGCCCATCTCCTCGTGAAACTTTTGCCAAAGACGGGAGTTAAACCTGACATCCCGATCAGAGACAATGGAAACGGGAATCCCATGGCGAGACATGATCTCACAAACGTTCATGTCGGCCAGCTTCTCGGCCGACGAACTCTCCCATATGGCCAAGAAATGGGCACTCTTGGTCAATCGATCCACGATGACCCAAATGGCATCAAACCCCTTCGTCGTCCTTGGTAGCTTTGTGATAAAGTCCATCGTGATCTGTTCCCATTTCCACATGGGAATCTCCAGGGGTTGCAGCTTGCCATGCGGCCTCTGATGCTCGGCCTTGACCATCCTACATGTCAAGCACCTCTCGACGTACCAAGCAATCTTGCGCTTCATACACGGCCACCAATAGCACTCAAATCCCGGTACATCTTGGTGGCCCCCGGGTGAATAGAGAAGTGAGACTTATGAGCCTCCTCCATAACCATCTGCCTAACCCCACCAGACACTAGAACCCAAACCCGACCGCATCGGATCAGTAACCCCCGACTATCCTGCACGAACCTGGTATTCTCACCCTTGATCCTCTCCAACTTCCAATTCTCCGGTCGTATGCCCTCTACCTGGGCATCTCTGATCAAACTCACAAGCGGAGAATCCACCGCTATCCTCATACATACCGCGAGGGTAGAAGATCCAGCCAACTTACGGCTCAAAGCATCCGCAACCACATTCTCTTTACCAGGGTGGTAAAGGATCTCACAATCGTAGTCCTTGACTTCGTCCAACCACCTGCGTTGCCTCATGTTCAGGTTCGGCTGATCCATGATATGTCTCAAGCTCTTGTGATCCGTGTAAATGGTACAACGGACCCCATAAAGGTAATGTCTCCATATCTTGAGGGCGAACACCACCGCCCCCAGCTCCAAGTCATGCATAGGGTATCTCGTCTCATGCGGCTTCAGCTGTCGCGATGCGTAGGCTATCACCTGTCCTCTTTGCATGAGGACCGCCCCTAAACCTGTGGTGGATGCATCACAGAACACCACAAAATCCTCAACCCCTTCCAGGAGTGTCAAGATTGGTGCCTCACACAAACGCTGACGGAGGGTCTCAAACACCCTCTGCTGCTCGGGGCCCCACCGGAAATCCACCCCTTTCCACGTCAGGCGAGTGAGGGGTACTGTAATCTTGGAGAAATCCCGTATGAATCTCCGGTAGTATCCCGCCAATCCCATAAAGCTCCTAATATCTAAGGGAGATTTCGGGACCTCCCACTGCATAACTACCTCGATTTTGGCCGGATCGACCAAAATCCCCACCTGGTTAACGAGATGTCCGAGGAACTGGACCTCTCGCAACCAAAACTCGCACTTCGAGAACTTGGCGTACAGTCGTTCCCGTCTCAGGACTCCCAACATCTCTCGTAGATGCTCCCCATGCTGCTCTCGAGTCTTGGAATACACCAAGATATCATCTATAAATACTATGACCCAGCGGTCAAGCATCGGTCTGCAGACCCGATTCATCAGATCCATAAATACTGTTGGCGCGTTGGTGAGCCCAAACGGAATCATCACGAACTCGTAATGTTCATAACGGGTTCGGAACATGGTCTTCTCCACGTCTTCCTATCTAACCCTGACCTGATGATACCCAGATCTCAAATCTATCTTGGAAAACCAAGATGCGCCCTGCAACTGATCGAAGAGATCGTCTATCCTTGGGAGTGGGTAACGGTTCTTCACCGTTAGCTTGTTCAAATCCAGGTAATCAATGCACATCCGGTGCGAACCGTCCTTCTTCCATACAAAAAGAATCGGCGCTCCCCATGGAGAACTACTAGGTCGAATGAACTGCTTGCCCAACAGTTCCTGTAGCTGCGACGACAGCTCCTGCATATCTGGTGGCGCTAATCTGTACGACGCCTTAGCGATAGGGGCCACACCTGGCACCAGGTCGATCCTGAACTTGACCTGCATCTCTGGAGGTATCCCTGGTAACTCTTCCGGAAACACGTCTGCAAACTCCCTGACCACTGGTACATCGGAAACCGAGGTCTGGTCCCTGATTCGCGTATCTACCACATATGCTAGATAACCCATACACCCATGCTGAATGTACTGCCGAGCGCTGGCAGCTGAACAAAACCCCGATCCTACTATGGTTCCCTCACCATATATAACCAGCTCTCCCCCACTTGGGGTTCGAACCACCACTCGTTGGCCCTCGCAATCAATCATAGCACCGAACCGACTAAGCCAATCCATGCCCACAATCACTCACACCTCCCCCGTGGGGATCAGAATCAAATCTATCGGAAAAGACACCCCGAAAATCTCCAAGTCACATCCTCGATAAACTGAAGAAGCAGAAACCCCGTGTTCGTTGGCAATAGACAATCGCAACGGACACTCTAACTCGCCCATTGGCGTATGAAACTCCCTACTAAAAGACTGAGACATGAAGGACCAAATCGCCCTCGAGTCAAATAAGACCAAAGCAGGCAAAGAGTTCACCAAAAACGTACCTAATCACAGGTACAACAAATAAGCATACAATAGATAAATAAAATGAGATGAGGATAGAAACATACCAACAACCACATCTGGTGCTGCTCTGGCTTCCTCCTCCTTGAGATGGAAAGCACGACCCTGAGCCTTCGGAGGCTCTGCCCTAACTGGTCTCCCATCCATGATCCTCAAAATCGTCGGCGCTGCCGCCTGTACTGGCTTGGCGGCAAGTAGTGGGCAGTTGGCCCTCATGTGACCAACCTGATCGCAGTGATAACATAACCTCATACCCTGAGATGGGGCAGCCTGGCGACAATCCTTCGCGTAATGCCCCTCCTTGTCACACTTGTGGCACCCACTACCAGCCCGACATACACCAGAATGACCCTTGCCACACTTCCCACAAGTGCGGCCCTGCTGACCTCCGGTCCTAGTATCACGGTCTTAGACCGCTTCGGCGCCGGCTGTGACAGTGTCGGGGCCAGCCGCTGCTCCCTTAGTTGCAGCTTAATCTCTAACTCCCGTCGTCTGGCGGCGTCCTGCAACTCCAGAAGAGTATCACATCGCTGGGTAGATACAAATTGTCGGATATCAGTCTTGAGCATACTCAGATAACGGGTCATCTGAGACTGCTCGGAAGCAAACTCTGGGCAGAACATCGCCCGCTCGGTGAACAGACGGTTGATCTCCCTCACCGACTTTCCATCCAGTCTCAAGCTCAGAAACTCCTATGCCAAACGCTCCCGCTCAACCCTCGGAATGTAATGGGCGTGGAACATATCCTTGAACTGCTCCCAAGTAACAGCAACTCTCTGATCATCAGTGTAAGCCCTAGTTGTAATTCTCCACCAGTCCTTGGCCCCGGACCTAAGCAGGTTCAGAGCACACCTGACCTTCTGGTCAGCAGGTCACGAGCAGGTGAAGAAACACCCCTCCACATCTGAAATCCATCTCATAGCCTTGATGGGATCCTGCGTCCTATCAAAAGTAGGGGGCTTCGTGTTATCGAAGTCCCTATACTGAAAACCCCTACCAACTCCTCCCCATGTCGTATATACAGCTGATGCAGCTGCGGCGGTGGCTGTCTCTGCAAGGGCTGCGTAGCGCTCATCAAAATACTCCACCATCGCGGTCTTAATCGACCCGAACATTTCCGGCAACTCGGACCGGAACAACGCAACAACCTCATCGTGCAGGATCGCTCGGATCCTGTCATCCATCTCATCTAGCCTCATCTGGCCGATAGTATCAGGTGCTGTCAGCTCCCCCTATCCGCCCTCTCCTGATCATGATCCTGCTCCCGAACCGGATCCAGTCACAAAGCACCTGGTTATCACCATTCTGAAACATAACACAAGGTATCAGATAACTCATACAAATAACTGGGGACCAACCCCCGACAAAACCCTAGGGGTTGTGACTTCCTTGTTACGCGTATGGGTCATGTGCTTTCAGTAGTACGGGCCCATACTACCTTCCACGCCTACCCATATTTGTCCCAAGTATCATCACAAAGGCCCTAACAATACACATAATCATATCGAGCACTCAAGCCTCACTCCTAAAGGAAGGCTAAATGCCTCGAAGTCAGCGGACTCCTCCCAAACAACCAACCCACCCACGAAACTTCCACCAACCCTGCAGCACTAGTGTATGCTAGCCATACATAACGCTGGACCCTATAGACTTTCGAATATTCAATCCAACCCTAAGCTCCCAATCTAACAAGAACAGAACATAAGGCTAAATGAAACTTTCTCAGGTTATAAGATCTTAATTATGTACAACCGTGATGCCTACACTAGATAACTACAGTAATGATGTCAATTTCATATAAGGAAAACCCTAGGCTAGCAGGCATCATGTATCAGGCAATTCTATCATGCAATTCCTGAAGATTCCTAGCCTAGTACTAGCA
This sequence comes from Lactuca serriola, assembly GCF_051521515.1. NCBI lineage: Eukaryota > Viridiplantae > Streptophyta > Magnoliopsida > Asterales > Asteraceae > Lactuca > Lactuca serriola. The sequence goes on from NC_136414.1 coordinate 173,234,271, forward strand.
TGTTGTTCTAACATATCACATAATCAAATAACTGTATGGTATTTTGGGGTTTACTTACTGGCTCTGACTGATCGTACACCCTGCATCCTCCTTTATTTACTTTGAAACCCAATTTCTTAAAACATTTTTGAAAACCTTTCCTTGATTTAAGACTGGATTCACACGAATGTTCCTCCAATTCACTCGAACCAAGGCTCTGATACCAACTTGTAACATCCATAATTTCAAACCAATTTAAACTTTTTAAAACATGTAAAGTTCATCAAAACATTACAACTTTGTTTTCAAAATATTGATTATCAGAGTTTTTCCCAGAAACATAAACACAATAGGAGGAGTTGTACGATCACGCCTTGGCCTTGCCTCGATCCCCTGATATACCTGAAACAATAAACTGAAACTGTAAGCCCGAAAGCTTAGTAGTTACCCCCAAAATACCGATACACATACAGTCCACATAGCAATATCAACATTAACATATCATATCAATCAAAACAGAACAACATGCACTGGGTCCACAGCTTTTCAAGCTGGACTACCCCCTGGGCCCTCAGCTCGTATCTGGAATGCCATCGAGCCCTCAGTACGAGTCTGGAAATCTAGAATGCCTACAGGGATCTCAGCTCGTATCTGGAATGCTATTGAGCCCTTAGTACGAGTCTGGAATGCCTACCGGGCCCTCAGCTCGTATCTGGAATGCTCTTGAGTCCTCAGTATGAGTCTGGAATGCTTACCAGGCCCTCAGCTCATATCTGGAATAATCTTGGGTTTGTCGGCTACCGCACGGAGCAGTACAACCTCAACCTATCCTACATAACATGTCGACATGTATCATGACTAATGCACATATAGATAATCATACAGTATCACAGACAGTCCTACAAATCTACCCGACTAGCATATCAACTGGCATTCATCACTAACTCAACTCAACCTATCAATAACTACTAGGATATCAAATCAGATGGGTCGGCCTTGGTGCCTTAGACCCCTTAGTATAGTGAGGATAACTCACCTCGTAGATGTCCGCTCGGTAAATAAATCGCATCTCTCCGATCACTCGTCAAAGACTCCACCACCTATTACCATAATACGAACATGCTCATAAGTCTTCATCCTCACAGAGTACATCATAACCCAACTAGTTAATCCTGGTCAAAGTCAAAGTCCTTAGTCAAGGTCAACAGTCCATGTTGACCTTAACTCATCGAGTACCCTCTTCTACTCGCCGAGTTCCTTGAAATCCTTACCCACTCGTCGAGTCCCCGGGGTGACTCGTCGAGTTCCCACGATTCTCGATTGAGGCCCTATGGCCACCCGCCGAGTTTCCTTCTAGTAACACGTCAATACACACGCATTCCTAACTTGGGGAAAACTCATCCGACTCGCCGAGTTGTTCATCCAACTCGTCGAGTCTATGGCAATCTTCATCGGACTCGCCGAGTTGTTCATCCAACTCGTCGAGCAAACGACTATCTTCATATGACTCGCCGAGTTGCCCTTGCGACGCGTCAAGTTCCTTCAGTCCTTAATGTTGGATTAGGTGTCTAAGCCCATAACTATAATTGGTATGAACTTGAATTGATAGCAGCACAGTCCTTTTGGGTTGCCCTCAAACCTAGCAACCGGACAAGGGAATTATGAAAGGAGAGATATTGATTTAATAAGATTAATAAATTAATATAAATGATTTATTAATATGTTAAAATATTAATATATTGATTAGAAATCATAATGTTTAATTAATAGTTAGCCAGAAATTAATTAGAATTAATTTTGGGGTTAAAAGCATTAATTATAAAGTGCAGAGACTAGTTTGCAATTATCAGATAGTTGAGTGGAAGGCTCCAGAACCTCCTTGGAGGGAGGTGGACGAAATCTATAGGGGAAACCCTAAGGATTTCGTCCAAGGGGCTTTGGATAAGGCCTTTGGATTAGCTTAGGCCCCAAGCAAAGGAGTATTAGGGTTTTCCCAAAACCCTAGATCCCTCAGCTATATAAGGAGCCTCCCAACTCCTAAAAGTGGCCACTCCTACCTTGTAAGAAACCCTAGGCCGACTTTTGCATACCCTTCCCTCTCTCTCCTTCAAGTTTCCTTCTTGCTAGTTCTTGGGTGTGATTCCGTTAGAGGCATTACATTTGTGGTGCTAGGCTTCCAAGAAGATCAAGTTCAAGAGGATTATCAATTTTTTACTATAACAATTGAATGGTATGTAACTCTTAAACCCTAGTTAATCAATTTCGAAAATAGCCTCTCTCCTCTAGGGTTCTTGTTTGCAATTCAAAGTTATATGTTCAATAGTTAAAACATAGATCCAAAGTAGGTTGAATGTGAACTTATGAATTGTTTTCTAGTTTATTTGTTTTACCTAAAACCCATCAGTGGTATCAGAGCCATTGTTGTTTTAAATTGAATTGCTATAATAGTTGAATTGCAAAATTTGGGTTTATAGCTATTAAACCCTAAAAGGCCAAATTTTCGATTTCTAGGGTTTTTGGATCAAAGGGTTTTGAAAAATCCTAGCCTCCATGAACCCTAATCGAAATTAGGGTTAGGGTTTTGGAAACCCTAGCCTCCTCCCTTGATTTTCGAAATATGCTAGAAGAATTAGGGTTTCTTTGTTTTTGGATAATAGTTGCCTTATTGGATAATTGAGAAAAATAAGGAAATTATCCTATCCCCATATTTTCAAAATCTATAAGGATATGGATTATGATTAAATTAATTGTTTAATTTAATTAGATAATCCTTACAAGATTTAATTAGTTAATTAAAAGTTAATTAATAAATAAATATTAAATCTAGTTATTTGGTTTATTTTAAATTTAAAATTAATGTATTAATTTTCGAAATTTATATATAAACCCTAAAGTTTTAAAAGTTTAAAACACACCTTATATATATTATAATTAAAAGTTAAATATTATGTATGTATAAGACTATGGTCAGTCAAATCGCTAGTATGCCTCATTCACGAAGTTAATCTATAAGGGGGGTATAAGGAAACTGCCTATAAAATGGTAGTTGAATGGGTGTCCACTTTCACCCGCCGCTTCCTTGATTAGTGTAGGGTCGTTAGCAGAACGGATTTGATAGGACAACTACATCTCATTAAAAGTATAATGTTATTAAAGAAAGTACTAGAACAATATTTTACAAAATTCCCAACTCTAGTTACTTTAGGAAAAATGTGAAAAGTATGCTAATCCATGAAATTGCACATTATGCTTTATTGGTCGTTAATGGAGTGTGTGTGGATTACAGCACACTAATAGGCACTAATAAAGAGTAGTAATGGGTATCTCATAATTATCATATTGATGGAGCATGTGTGGCTTACCGGCACATCAATAGTTAATGATAAAGACAATGAGGTTACCAAGCACATTTGCATGGTTATTCACATCTAATTTGTGATCCTCGGTATCCCAGTCACAAATAGAAGAGCATCATCCAAGATTAAAACATGCCATTGAATAGTTTCAATGTATCTCAAAAGGAATTAGGAATTTCACTTCGTTTATTTTGTCTAATGGTGGAATTAGTGAATCGTCATTCACCTACCTTTATGAGATTTAAACTTGGATCTCGGCATCCCATTTCTAAGTTGTAAATCTTCATAGTTGGATCCAAACCTTGATATGATATTCTTTGGGTTATTATATTGAGGTGTCTTGAAATCTAACTAAAACTATCTTTCTTTTCAGATGTCTACTCCCGAAAACACTTCTGCTTCATCTTCCAGCCACAACTTCTCTTTACTCAACATTTGCTCCAAAGTCGTTATGGATGGCTCTAACTATAACGATTGGATGCGTAACATCAAGATGGCGCTTCGATTCGAGTACAAAGAATATGTCCTTGAAAAGGTGTAACACCGTAAATTTCCAAAATAATTTTTCACAATTTATAAAAACATTTCCCATTAACTTTTCATAAAATCATCAAGTTTAAATCCCAATTTACATTGTACAAAATCCCAAGGTCACAAGTATAACAAAATCCCATGTGTGTGTACGGATCAAGTCGGCGCCTTCCCACGGTCATCGCTAGTACCTGAAACAACAACACTAACACTGTAAGCACAAAGCTTAGTGAGTTCCCCAAAATACCACACATAAAACACATATTAGCCACTCGAGGCTATAACTCTATGGGTCCGTGCACCCAAACTCTGTGAACCCTCAGGTTCTAACTCTAGGAACCTTCTGGTTCCAACTCTGTAAACATGCACAGCATAATCACATAGAAATAATGCAGTACAACATATAGCATACAATACTCTATCACATAACTCTGGTTACCTACTCAAGGTAAAGTATAGTAAGAAGACTCACCTCGCGTATCTCGATGACTCACAAATCTTGAAATCCCTCGTGCCCGATCCTCCGAGCTAAAATCCTCCTATAACATCATATGTCTCTAATTAACACTTTTTATCTCTAAGGTTGACTATCCCTAAGAAGTCAACACAGGTCAACTCTGGTCAACGGTCAACGGTCAATTTTGACCGGACTCGGCGAGTGCACGAGGGTATCTCGGCGAGTCTAGATGTTTTCACCAACTCTCTAGGATTCCCTTCTTACACGTCGAGTACTCCCCCTGACTCGACGAGTCCCACCTGGAAGAATCGCGGGGCCACCCCGACTCAACTCGCCGAGTCTCAAGAACAACTCGGCGAGTCCCAGCTCGACTCAGTCCTCTTGACCACCCTTCCCTACTCACCCTGACTCACTGAGTCAACCCATGACTCGACTGGACCACTCACTGACCGAATCAAGGCAATCTTCAAGCTACTCACCGAGTCTGTTCATCGGACTCGGCGAGTCCATGCCATGCAATCACTCAAACTCGCTTCTAAGGTCAGATCTGTTCTATCAATTCATAGATCTGGCCTTCCTAGACTAATTCACCACGTAAAGCCCCAAACTTGGTGTACATCCAACCTCTATGTGTCCATATATGAAGAATTATCAACAAATATCACAACAACCTCCATTGTTCTTCATAAAGCTTGATGAATGAGGCTCTTTGGACCTCTATGGATCCAGATCCAAAGCCTCATCACTAGCAAGGGACTATTTGGCCATCAAATCAACCCAACAAAGGCCACAAGAAACCCTAAACCCAAATATACTTCACAAAACAGAAGATGAGCCGAATTCATACCTTTAGATCGATGATCTAAGCTTCAAATCCACATAATAGCAACCTCCTTTGCTTCCTCTTGGCTAGAACCTCCCTCTTCTTTGCTAAACAATACACAAAGGTCAAGAAATGCTTCCTCACTCTCTCAAATCGCTAAAGCACTCTAGGGTTTCTCTCTATGGACTGCTGGGTACAAATGACGGCCATAAGGCCCTTTAAATAGGTCCCAAACCCGAGAAATTAGGGTTTCATTAAACAGCACGGACTCGCCGAGTCCATATCCTGGACTCGTCGAGTCCAGGCGAATCCCGCGTCCAGAATCGCGTCCCTACTCGGCGAGTCTGAGCTCCAACTCGCCGAGTCCCCTCTCAAAACACCAAAATCATAAACAATAAAGATACCTGGAAATTCGGGCTGTTACAATTCTCCCCCACTAGAACTAGACTTCGCCCTCGAAGTCTCGCTCTGAAAATAGCTCCGGATGCTGCTCCCGCATCTCATGCTCCGGCTCCCAGGTCATCTCTGATCCCTTCCGGTGTTGCCACTGAACCAACACCAGAGGTACCACCTTGTTCCTCAGAACCTTGATCTTCCGATCTCTGATGGCCACTGGCCTCTCGGCATAATTCAGGCTCGCATCCACCTGAATATCCTCTAATGGAACCACTGCCGACTCATCGGCTACACACTTCCTCAATTGCGACACATGAAAAGTGTCGTGAATCTGCCCCAACTCTGCTGGCAACTCCAAACGATAGGCTACCCGACCTACCCTCGCAATCACACGAAATGGCCCAATATACCGGGGTCCCAACTTGCCCCTCTTCCTGAATCGAATCACTCCTTTCCAAGGAGAGACCCTCAGGAGAACGAAGTCGCCGACCTGAAACTCAAGCTCGGACCGGCGTCGGTCTGCATAACTCTTCTGTCGGCTCTGGGCGGTCAATAACCTCTGTCTGACCTGCTGAATCTGCTCTGTCGTCTGAAGGACGATCTCTGTACTGCCCATCACTCTCTGCCCAACCTCTCCCCAACAAATGGGGGTCCGACACCTCCTACCATACAACAGCTCAAAGGGTGGCATACCAATGCTCGAATGATGGCTGTTGTTGTAGGAAAACTCTGCCAAGGGTAAATACGCATCCCAGCTACCCCCGAAATCTAACACACATGCTCGAAGCATGTCCTCAAGCGTCTGAATCGTCCGCTCACTCTGGCCGTCTGTCTGGGGATGATATGCGGTACTAAAATGCAATCTAGTACCCAACTCCTCATGAAATTTCTGCCAGAATCTGGAAGTGAAACGCACATCACGGTCTGAAACAATCGAGATCGGCACCCCATGCCGAGATACCACTTCTCTCACATATATCTCCGCCAACTTTTCCGCTGAAGAACTCTCACTGATGGCGAGGAAGTGAGCGCTCTTCGTCAACCTGTCCACAATCACCCAAATTGCATCAACTCCCCTGACAGTCCTCGGCAATTTGGTGATGAAATCCATAATGATCTGCTCCCACTTCCATTCGGGAACCTCCAATGGCTGCAACTTGCCATGCGGTCTTTGGTGCTCGGCCTTAACCCTGCGGCAGGTCAACCACCTCTCAACAAACCAGGCGACGTCCCTCTTCATACAGGGCCACCAATACTCTTTCCTCAAATCCAAATACATCTTCGTGGCCCCCGGATGGATCGAAAATTTCGACCGATGAGCCTCCTCTATCAAAGTAGCACGCATACCGCCCACAAACGGTACCCAAATCCGACCCTGAAAAGTCATAAGCCCTCGACCATCCGCAACGAACTCTGAAACCAAACCAACGACCCGTTCCCTCTTCTGCATCCCCGGTTGCACAGCCTCGGCCTGTGCCCCACGAATAGCATCCAATACCGGAGCTATCACGGTCAACCTCAAACATACATCTCGCAGTGGTGTGCTCTCCGCCCTGCGGCTCAACGCATTGGCTACTACATTAGCCTTGCCTGGGTGGTACAGGATCTCACAATCATAATCCTTGACCACATCCAACCACCTCCTCTGTCGCATATTTAGGTTGGGCTGATCCATCAAGTACTTCAAACTCTTATGGTCTGTGTATATCGTACACCGAACCCCATACAAGTAGTGACGCCAAATCTTGAGGGCGAACACTACTGCCCCCAGCTCTAGATCATGTGTGGGATATCTAGTCTCATGAGGCTTCAGCTGCCTCGATGCATATGCTATCACATGACCCCTCTGCATCAACACCGCACCCAGCCCCAAAATCGATGCATCACAATATACTACAAAATCCTCCATCCCTTCCGGGAGAGCTAATACCGGGGCTTCGCACAACCTTTGGCGAAGTGTCTCAAAGGAGGCTTGCTGCTCGGGACCCCATGAGAATGCAACGCCCTTCCGGGTCAATCTGGTGAGTGGCACTGCGATCTTGGAGAAATCCTTGATAAATCTCCGATAATACCCTGCCAACCCAAGGAAACTCCTGATCTCAGATGGTGACTTCGGCACCTCCCAACTCATCACCGCCTCAACCTTGGCCGGATCGACCAGAATCCCTTCCTGGTTAACAAGATGTCATAGAAACTGGACCTCCCGCAACCAGAAATCACACTTGGAGAACTTTGCATAAAGCTTCTCTGATCTCAAAACCCCGAGGACCTCCCTCAAATGCTCCTCATGCTGCTCTCTAGATCTCGAATATACTAGAATGTCATCGATAAATACAATCACCGACCGATCCAACATCGGCCTGCATACCCTGTTCATGAGATCCATGAACACCGTCGGGGCATTGGTGAGCCCAAAAGGCATCACCACAAACTCATAATGCCCTTATCGCGTCCTGAATGCTGTCTTCTGGACGTCCTCATCCCGTACTCTCACCTGATGATATCCCGACCTCAAATCGATCTTAGAGAACCAAGATGCTCCCTGCAACTGATCGAATAAATCGTCGATCCTCGGTAACGGGTAACGGTTCTTGACCGTCAGCTTGTTCAACTCCCGGTAGTCAATGCACATCCGGTGTGAACCATCCTTCTTCTTGACGAACAGGATAGGCGCTCCCCACGGTGAGCTGCTCGGCCGAATAAACTTCTTCCCCAGCAGCTCCTGAAGCTGCGAGGATAATTCTTGCATCTCTGGAGGTGCAAGACGATAAGGCACCTTAGCGATAGGTGCGGCCCCCGGAACCAAATCAATACTGAACTCCACTTGCCTCACAGGAGGCACACCCGGTAACTCCTCGGGAAAAACATCTGGAAACTCACGCACCACCGGAACCTCCTCAACTGAACTCGGTCTCTCGGAAGCCACCCGCGTATCCATCACATACGCCACAAAACCCTTACAGCCCTGCTGTAGACACTGCCTCGCCCTAGCGGCCGAACAAAAAGCTGATCCTGAACGAGTACCCTCACCGTATACTGAAAGAACTCCCCCACTAGGGTCTCGTATGGTCACCAGCTGACGCTCACAGTCGATAACTGCGCCGAATCGGCTCAACCAGTCCATGCCCACAATGACACAGACATCACCCATCGCAATAGGAATCAGATCAATCGGAAACTCAACCCCGAAAATCTCTAATACACATCCCCAGAGGACCTACGTGGCACAAATCACTCTATCGTCAGCTATGGAAACTCTCAGAGGCCGACTCAATGCCTCACGACTAACACTGATATGCTGACTAAAGGCCAATGATACAAACGACCGACTCGCACCCGAGTCAAATAACACTAAAGCAGGTACAGAGTTCACAAGGAAAGTACCTACGCATAACATAATATAAGCATAATATCTCAACATCAAAATAAATACATGAAAGGAAACATACCAGCCACAACATCAGGCGCAACACGGACCTCCTCCGCAGTCAGCTGGAAAGCTCTCCCTCGAGCTCTATGCGCCTCGGCCTTAGGCCGACTCTCTGTAGCTCTGATGGCGGCAGGAGCAGATCCCTGAGATGCTCCGCGCAACTGCGGACACTCGGCTTTCCGGTGTCCGGTCTGGTTGCAGTGAAAACACACTGCAAACCCCTTGGGGCAGTCCTTGGCCATATGCCCCTCCTTGCCACATTTGTAGCAAGATCCCGCTCGGCAGACTCCATCATGACCCTTGCCGCACTTCCCGCAAGTGCGGCTCTTCTGGCTCCCTGGTTTGGGATCAGCGGGCTTGGCCCGCTTGGCTGCCGGCTGAGACCGTGCCGATCCCTCCCCTGAGACTCCGCCTCCTCCCTGGCCTGAGTATCAAGCTCAATCTCCCTCTTCCGGGCATTTGCCTGAAGCTCAGCAAATGTCCGGTACGAGGAGTTCGCAGCGAACTCACGAATATCCCGCCTCAAAATGCTCAAGTAGCGGCTCATACGTGCCTGACTCAGTACCCTGCTTGAGGGTCAGAAACTCCTGGAAATTCGGGCTGTTACAAAAGGAGCTCAAAGAACTTGATGAGTCCAAAGCCACTCCCGAAGAGTATGTTGCCTACAAGAAGCACTATGATGATGCTACCAAAATGGCATGCATCATGGTCGCAACCATGTCCCCAGAACTGCAAGGTAAAATGAGGACTACTGGCCTTTTGAGATGAACAAGGACCTTATGGAAAAGTACCATAAGCGAGCTCGTCAAGAAAAGTTTGAAGTAGTCAAGTCACTCATGGCTTGCAAGATGAAAGAAGGGGAGTCAGTTGTATCTCATGTGCAAAGAATGCAACGCTACATAAAGCGTTTGGTCAAGCTCAACATTCATTTTGATGAGGAATTGGCCATTAACATGGTCTTGAAATCATTGCCTGATTATTATGGTCAATGTATCTTAGCTTACCATTTGAACAACATTGAGCAGACACTGGCCCAATTGCACAACTTGTTGCAGACTGCTAAAGCAGGGATGAAGGGTAAAAGTATAGCCTCCACTCCTGCAAGTGCTCCTGTTCTAGCTATTGGATAGGAAAAGGGGAAAAAGAGGAAAGGTCCTCCTAAGCAAAACTGGAAGGCAAAGGTCCAATTCGGGTCATCTAGTGGTGGCCCAAAGGCTAAGCCCAATGCCACCATTCCCCATGTTTCTGATTCAAAGGATGTTATTTGCTTTTATTGCAATAAAAAAGGGAATTGGAAGAGAACCTGCCCACAATATCTGCAGGATATCAAAGATGGCAAAGTGAATCCATCTTCGGCAGGTATTTACACTATTTCTTTTAATAACTCATTATCTTCTCGTTCATGGGTCCTTGATACAGGATGTGGTTTTCACATCTGCTCTGATTTGCAGGGGCTAAAGGAAAGTGAGGAGATAGAGCGAGGAAGGATAAACTTGATCATGGGAAACAAGAAGTCTTCACCAGTAACCAAGATCGGAGTTTATCAACTTTTGCTTAGTAATGATGTTAGATTAGATTTATTGAATTGTTGCTATTCGTCTGAGATGACGAGAAACATTATTTCATTTCATGCATTGTTCAGACAAGGTTTTAAATATTCTTTTAATGATTTGAATGGTTCAATTTTTGTTTATAAGAATGGTGTTTTCGTGTTTGAAGCTTTACATTGTGATGGTGTGTATGAAACAGTGACTTGTGTTGATAGCTTAGGAAATAGTGTGTTTAATATTGACTTGTCTAATAGTGTAGACAAGGCATGGTTGTGGCATTGTCGTCTTGGACACATTAACATGAAACGCATAGTCCAACTCCAAAAGGATGGAGTGTTGGAATCATTTAACCTAAAATCAGATGATCTGTGTGAATCTTGTCTTTTGGGAAAGATGACAAAATCACCATTCACAGGGTCTTGTGAAAGAGGTCAATGTTTGTTGGACCTCATACATACAGATGTTTGTGGACCCTTCAGATCAATCATAAGAGATGCTAATCGATTTTATGTGACTTTCACTGATGATTATAGTAGATATGGTTATGTATACTTAATCAAACATAAGTCAGAAACCTTTGAAAAGTTCAAAGAGTTTAAACATGAGGTCAAAAATCAATTAGGCAGGAAAATAAAGATACTTAGATCCGATAGAGGAGGAGAGTATCTTAGCATTGAGTTCAACGACTATCTAAAGGAATGTGGGATAGTCTCACAATTTAATCCTCCTACGACACCACAGTTAAATGGTGTGGCTGAGAGGCGCAATCGAACCTTGTTAGATATGGTTCGTTCTATGATGAGTCGTGCTCCACTTCCAATTCATTTATGGGTCTATGCCTTAGAAACAGCCGCCCACATCCTAAATCTTGTCCTAACAAAGAAGGTTGTCAAAACACCTCACGAAATATGGACAGGGAAAGTTCACTCGTTAGCACATATTAAAGTCTGGGGTTGTGAAGCTTTCATAAGATGAGAGACTCATGATAAGCTAGCAGCAAGAAATGAGAAGTGTGTTTTCATTGGTTACCCAAAACAGTCTTTTGGATATTTGTTCTACAGACCTAGTGAGAACATGGTTTTTGTAGCACAAAGAGGAGTCTTTCTAGAAAGAGAGCTCATATTCAAAGAGGACAGTAGGAGTACCATAGAATCTTTCTAGAAAGAGAGCTCATATTCAAAGAGGACAGTGGGAGTACCATTGACCTTGAAGAGATTCAAGAGTCAACTAATGAAGGAACCTTAGATGACACTAGCACTCAACCAGAGGAAACAGTTCCTGTTGAACCAGTTGATAAATCATTACCTCTTCGAAGATCCACTAGGGTGAGTGTGCCACCTGAGTTGTATGGTTTTTATATTACTTCAGACGGTGACACATTCATCAGTGACAGGACACTGGTGAATTTAGATGAACCAGTCTCTTATAAGGAAGCAATGACAGGCCCAGAGGCTTCCAAGTGGAAAGAGGCAATGGACAGCGAGATAAAGTCCATGTATGACAACCAAGTTTGGAATTTGGTTGATAATGCACCGGGTCGTAAGACAGTTGGGTGCAAATGGATCTTCAAGAAGAAGACAAACATGGATGGGAATGTTCACACATTCAAGGCTAGACTGGTTGCGAAAGGTTTCACACAAACCCCAAGGGTTGACTATGATGAAACATTCTCGCCAGTAGCCAAGATTAAATCTATCAGGATATTGCTCGCCATAGCTACCTTTCATGACTATGAAATCTGGCAGATGGGTGTCCAGACTGCTTTCCTTAACGGGAAGCTGGTTGAGGATGTTTACATGAATCAGCCAGAGGGTTTTGTTGATGAAAAGTTTCCTAATAGAGTGTGTAAGCTTGAGAAATTCATTTATGGATTGAAACAAGCATCTCGCAGCTGGAATCTTTTCTTCCATGAGAAAGTCAAAGAGTTTGGTTTCTCTAGAAGTGAAGATGAGTTTTGTGTGTATCTCAAGGCTAGTGGGAGTATAGTAACTTTTCTGGTGTTATATGTCGATGACATATTACTCATTGGTAACGACATTCCAACCTTGAACGAAGTTAAGTCTTGGCTTGGAAAGTGTTTTGCCATGAAAGACCTTGGAGAAGCTGCTTATATTCTTGGGATTAGGATATTGAGTGATAGAAAGAAGAGACTAACTGGACTTAGTCAGAGCACATACTTGGATAAGGTACTAAAGAGGTTTAGTATGGAAAATTCCAAGAAGGGAAAGCCACCTATTCAGAGCAATACAAAATTGAGTAAGACTCAATGCCCTATTACAGATGAAGAAATAGCTGACATGAGTCGTGTACCTTATGCTTCCGCTGTCGGATCGATCATGTACGCTATGACATGTACTCGCCCTGATGTGGCCTTTGCTTTGAGCATGGTCAGTCGATATCAGGGAAACCCAGGCAGAGCTCATTGGATAGCAGTAAAGAATATACTCAAGTATTTGCAAAGAACGAAGGATTGGATCTTTGTACTTGGTGGCAATGATACTTTGAGAGTAGATGGTTATAGTGATGCCAGCTTTCAAACAGATAGAGATAACTTTTGTTCTCAATCTGGCTGGGTATTTCTACTGAATGGAGGAGTAGTTACTTGGAAAAGTTCCAAGCAAGATATGGTGGCCGATTCTACAGAGTACATAGCAGCGAGTGAAGCGTCTAAAGAAGCAGCTTGGTTGAGTAACTTCATCGGGGATCTCGGAGTTGTTCTAACCATCCAGGAGCCTATGGAACCATTATGCGATAATGAAGGAGCGATTGCCTTAACTAAGGAATCCAGAGACCATGGTAAAACCAGAAATATCGACAGAAAGTACCATTTCATCAGGCATAGAGTAGAATAAGGCCATCTTGTTGTAAAGAGGGTATCATCTGAAGATAACCCAGCAGACCCCCTAAAAAAGGGTTTGAGTAGGGCTAAGCGTATTCAGCATGCTCGAAGCATAGGGCTAAAAGATGATATTAGTTTTAGTGGTTAGATTAGTCTAGTTCAGAAACTTGTTACAAAGTAAATGTAATTGACTTTTGGTGATTAAATAATAAAGTATTATTTATGAGTTTGTTTACTGCCTTTTGTCAATTGTTTATTATTGTGTTTCATATTTTGCATGTTTTACTTCCCGAATAATATGATTGTTCAAACTACACAATCGCTCGTATATTTGGAAGTAAGTAGTGAATTAAGACTGTCATGAATTGGATTGCAGATTGTCTAAGGAGAGACATAGCAATAGAATTGTTGCAATGTTCATGAGTTCTCAGAGAGTGAGATTTGAGTATTGGATAAACCCACGCTCAGAGTATTACTTCATGGAATTCATCACGAGTAATTCTGAGACTATAATATCTATGATCTTGAAACAGAGATATATGAGTTGTAATTTGCAAGTCGGCCATACATTGGTGATACGAAAACGCATCAGTAACTTAGTGTTATAAAATGTATTGTCATGTATGGTTTGATGAGTAAAAGATACAAGCATATCAGTCAATGTTTATTCGTTCCTTTTTCCCTAACGGGAAAAGCGGTATCTGTGGGCCCCTCGATGATTTGGTGTTCACTTTTGTGTTGGGCCTAGCCAGGACTAAATTGATGTGTTCGATTAGAAGTCCTATATCATCACAAATCAGAAATCGGGAAACATAGAATCTGGACAAAGAGATTGATTGTATTCCATGTCTTATGTCTAGGGATATCTAGTAGAATGAAGGGTCATATGATCACTTATCTTAGGACACATAACTGACTAGGTCAGAGTTCGGCATCAGCTTTTGAAAGCTACAATTTGCTGATCAAATTTAGAAGTCATACTAGCAATTATAGTTACAGACTTATCCAGGTGGGAGACTGTTGGATTAGGTGTCTAAGCTCATAACTATAATTGGTATGAACTTGAATTGATAGCAACACAGTCCTTTTGGGTTGCCCTCAAACCTAGCAACCGGACAAGGGAATTATGAAAGGAGAGATATTGATTTATTATAAGATTAATAAATTAATATAAATGATTTATTAATATGTTAAAAGATTAATATATTGATTAGAAATCATAATGTTTAATTAATAGTTAGCCAGAAATTAATTAGAATTAATTTTGGGGTTAAAAGCATTAATTATAAAGTGCAGAGACTAGTTTGCAATTATCAGATAGTTGAGTGGAAGGCTCCAGAACCTCCTTGGAGGGAGGTGGACGAAATCTATAGGGGAAACCCTAAGGATTTCGTCCAAGGGGCTTTGGATAAGGCCTTTGGATTAGCTTAGGCCCCAAGCAAAGGAGTATTAGGGTTTTCCCAAAACCCTAGATCCCTCAGCTATATAAAGAGCCTCCCAGCTCCTAAAATCGACCACTCCTACCTTGGAAGAAACCCTAGGCCGACTTTTTCATACCCTACCATCTCTCTCCTTCAAGTTTCCTTCTTGCTAGTTCTTGGGTGTGATTTCGTTAGAGGCATTACATTTGTGGTGCTAGGCTTCCAAGAAGATCAAGTTCAAGAGGATTATCAATTGTTTACTATAACAATTGAAAGGTATGTAACTCTTAAACCCTAGTTAATCAATTTCGAAAATAGCCTCTCTCCTCTAGGGTTCTTGTTTGCAATTCAAAGTTATATGTTCAATAGTTAAAACGTAGATCCAAAGTAGGTTGCATGTGAACTTAGGAATTGTTTTCTAGTTTATTTGTTTTACCTAAAACCCATCACTTAAGCCATACATACTCATTTTAAGCCATGCAGTGGCTCCAAATTACAGATCCAAGCTCCCAGGGCATGCCTTTCACGTAAAGTTGCAAACTTTCCGTACATGCATGGCTAAAAAGGTTCTTAATTCCAAAACTAAGCTCTTAATGGGTTTCATGCACAAGGGGGGGCTCATTCACGACCAAGACAGGAACTTTATGAATCTAGAACTCGGGAAAGGTCCAGATCTGAAGTTACAACTTCAGATCTAGCTCATGTCTTGCAATATCACCTTACTCAAACCATAAAACCCTAGATTTCCACCATATGAGATCTAGAAGGAAAAGAGATAAAGATGTTGACTTGATACCTTCAATGGGTGCTAACTGAGGCAGATTTCGGATTTCCCACTCCTTCCTTGCCCCTATCCCCTTGTTCTCCAAGTTCTTCCTCCCACAAGCCCTCCTTCCAAGCTTACAATGCACAAGAAAGGCACAGTACACTGTTAGGGTTTTCTATGAGCTCTTACTGACTGCAAGGAGGCCAAATGTGGCTTATGCCTCCTTAAATAGAGGGCAAAACCCGGGACTTAGGGTTTCTTCTGCCTGCTCCTACTCGTCGAGTCCTTTTATGGACTCGACGAGTAGATTACTAATTTTGCGATCCCGTGTCGACGCTACTCGACGAGTAGGGCATCCTTTACTCGTCGAGTAGGGCTTAAAACTAAAGAAATTCTTAATTAATTTAATATCTGGGAATCGGGGCGTTACGGTGGGCAACGCCCACACCAGTGTTTTTGAGAAAAAGACAAAAAAAACGATGTTAATGGAAGGTGATGGTGGTAGCGGGAAGCAACGTGCAGACGTATAACGCCGAATAACATTGAAGGGGGCGGTGTTTGCGTGTTATAACGCCCAATAATGCCCCAATGGGCGTTGCCCATACCCACCAATCTAAGGGGTCGTTTAATAGCGTATCTAACTGGGTCCAAAGAGGGACTGAATCCATAAAATATCAATTTGCATGTTTGATAGGGATAGGATTCGGACCAACATGTGGACTCGGTCCAATAAAAACATAGGACTCGGTCCTTGATTTCAACTTGATGGACCGAGAAAAACATAAGGAAAAAAAACCGTTGCTGCCAATTGACAATTCATCGTTGCTGCCCTATCGATCCAAAAAAAATCGTTGCTGCCCCCGTTAACCTCTCATCGACGAAGCCTATTATTTCCCTTATCGGTCAAAAGCATTGCAAGAGTCATCATCCACAGCAGTAGCGTCCGTGATCAACAACACATAACATGTTTGTTTTTATTTTTTTAACGTTGCTTTTTCTGTATTCATAGTCAGGGACAAAACTGTCCAAAACTTGAAAAAAAAATTGCATGTTATTTCTGTCAATACCCCATAATCAGGGACAAAATAGTCCAGAACTGTCCATATATTTTTGTGGTATTCTATCTTCTTAAAGCTGTCAAAGATCTAAGTCACAGTCAAGCTATCTGAATGTCAAGTTTTCATGAATTCTTGAAGATGTGTGACTTTCATCTTTTTTATATCATTTGGTAGTGAGAACCTTGCATCTAAGAGCTATGGATTCCATTTTAAACCTGACAATTCATCTTTAATTGATTGAACAAGCATGTTTCTTTTCCTTGTTGTACCCTACTCCATGCCAAAAATTCTATCATTAATGTTAGTATAAGCAAATTATTGTCTTTATAGAGGAAAAAGTTAAAAATTGTAAGCAATGATTAATATATATGACTGTGATGGTTAAATTTGTACATTTAAACATATTATCATGTTTGTTTTTTGTTTTAGTAATAACAATATTGTAAAGTTTTAGCAAAATTATAAATTTGATAATTAGAAATTTTTTTCAGATTTATTATATTTTCGTATTCTTTGAAAATTATCTCCGTTATAAAAAATAACAAGACACTAATTTACTTCATAAATTTTTATACTAAAAAACTAAATGTGTATATGTATATATATTTGTATATATGTGTGCAAAGATGTGTATATTTATCATTTATTTATTCCTTAGACATGGCAGAAAAGAGAAGTAGAGTTAGTTGATCTTCGGATTTTGTGAACAAAACTTTTCTTGATGCATGTATCCAAGAACTAACACGTAACGGTCGGGAGGGTAGTGGTCTCAAAAGTACCTCATGGAATACAATAGCTGAAAAACTAAAAAAAGAACTCGACTTTGTTGTTGAGAAAAAACAAATGAAATATCGTTATTACTACTTGAAAAGCAAGTATGCAATTTGGTTGAAATTAAAAAACAAAACCAGGAATCTCTATAATCCTGTCACAAACACGTTTCAAATGACGGATGAAGAGTGGAAAGCGGAGGTGAAAGCAATCTTTTAATTTAAAACACATTATTATTTTTTAAAATGTTTAATAATAAAATCATTTTTTCAAACAGTTAAACAAGATGGTTGAGAAATTAAGAAATGCACCCCTCATTTACCCTGAACTATGCACCCAGTTGTTTAACGGTGCGACCTCGACTAGTGCTGCTAGTTGGGGACCATCTTCGACACTCCCTTACCTTGTAGAAGTCTTTACTACACAAGATGATGATGATATCGAGATGGTAGATACTCCACCTCAA
The DNA here is from genome assembly GCF_051521515.1 of Lactuca serriola. NCBI lineage: Eukaryota > Viridiplantae > Streptophyta > Magnoliopsida > Asterales > Asteraceae > Lactuca > Lactuca serriola. Next base: position 173,252,114 of record NC_136414.1, read on the forward strand.
ATGGATATCCCAGCCTTAGCTTCAACAGTACCCCCACCTACAAGTGCAACATATGCAAGTGGAGATTTGTCTGGTCAGTCCAAAAACAAAAGAGGAAAATGAAATGCACCCATGAACTAACTTGATGATGACATAAGAGAGGTTGGCAAGGAAATTATGAAGGCAGCTCGGGCGTTTGTGCAAACTAATAATCTTGACAAGGAGATGGATGAATGTATTGAAAAATTGAAAGGCTTGGAGTGGCGAAATTCTGATCCGAAATACATCACTGATCTTATGTTGTTCGCTGAAAATGTTGGTAACAGGAAAATTTGGTTACGCCTCGAGTCTTCGACTTGTGAATTGTGGGTGAAAAGTGCGGGAAAGAATTTTGGATTACTTGGTTGACTTTAGTATGACTTTAGGATGTTTTTGGCTTTATGCTTTTTGGATTTATATTATGGTACATGTTATGGATTTTTATGTGTAAGGTTGTTATGTGTTATGTTTAGGATTTTTAAGTTTAGGTTGTTTATGTGTTATGTTTAGGATTGTTATTTGGTATTGACTTTTATGTTATGGAATTTTTATGTGATGAATTTGTATGTTATCGAGTTATATGTCATCCATTTTAATGTTATTGATTAATTTTATGGTTTATGTATAAAATTTGTGTGCTTTGTATTTAACATGTAACAGGTTACTTATGGATAAGGAAGGTGAGTTTTTAGGTTTCCTTATACTCTCCTGCTATTGGTTGATGTTGGTTCAAAAAAGAAAAAAAAAATAATTGGAAGAATAAAAGCTAATGAATCGGAAGAAACCGGGCATACATATACACAAGATTTGATATAAGGATGTCATATACAATATTTTGATATGATGCGTCTTTCACAAGATACATCTGTATTATTATGCAATCATTTTACTCAAAGAAATTGGTTGCAACGTAGTAGGACAATAAACGTTGAAGAGAATATGGCTATATTTTTACATGTTATAGGACATAATGAACGTTTTCGAGTTGTTAAAGAAAGGTTTCACCACTCCATACAAACGATTCATCAATGTTTTCATGAAGTGCTAAAAACAATGATGTGTTTTGCAAGAGAAATTATTGTACCAACATCTTCTAATACAACAAGAAATACCTCGGAACGACATAGACGGCTAAAAAACATATTTCCTGGAGCATTATGTGCACTAGATGGAACACTTGTACATGCAGTTGTACCCGTTGATGAACAAACTCGCTATAGGGGAAGAGGAAAAGGTGAATGTTATCAAAATGTTATAGGAATTTGTGATTTTGATATGATATTCACCTTTGTAAGGGCTGGATGGGAGGGCATAGCACACGATTCTAAAGTTTTGAAAGAAGTTCTATTTAATCCGACTTTTGGATTTCCATTCCCTCCACCAGGTTTGTCATTTGTGTATAAGTTTTATTATCTATATTATTTATATGATTAATTTGTCACCCATCTGCAGATAAATATTACCTTTGTGATGCCGCATACACCAACACCCGTGGATTTATGGCTCCTACCGCAATACTAGGTATTGGTTAGCCGATTTTCGAAGAAACAGAGCTTTAACTAAGGAAGAAAGGTTCAATCATGCTCATGTACAACTTAGAAATATCATTAAACGTGCTTATGGTGTATTGTAGGCGAGATTTCCAGTTTTAAAACGTATGGCTCCTTATCCTTTTCCAGTGCAAAGAGACATAGTCATTGTCTGTGTCGCGGTCCATAATTTTATAAAGAAATACGATATTCAAGATGACCTACTTACGAACTTTGAACAAAATACTATGGTTACTCCTAATGTGGGAGGTGGAGGAAGTGAGGGCCAAAACATACAAAACATTGAATGGGGTTCAGAAACCATTGAGTATATGACTACTTTACGTGACCAGATTGCTACTCAGTTACTTTCAAATGGTTCACGTTAAATGATATAGTTTTTTTTTTATGTATGACAATGTGTATTTGGGTTTTGTATTACACTTTGTATTTGGATTTTAAATTATATATGTTTAATTTGGATTTTATGTGATAATTTTTATTTTTATAATTATTTTATCTAACACAGAAGGACAACATGAGGATAATATGGTCATTTTTATCATTCGGCACAATCAGTCAGATAAATAATCAAACAGCATAAATTCAGTCAGATGTGGACTCAGTCGGCATTTCTAACCCAGTCAGCTTCTAACTCAGTCGGCTCTAACTCAATCAGCAACTATCAAACAACCCCTAAGTATCTTCATTAACTTGGAGGATCCTTTAATGAAATTAAGTTCCTCCATTTTTGTTTTGAAGATAATAAAATTAAATTACATAAACATTAAATCAGTTTGTAAGTTAGATCATTACTGTTCTCTTTGACGTGTGAACAATCTAAATGCATCACAAATTCACTTCGTATATAGTTCCTGCTCCAAAACGATTGCAATATATATTAGGTGCATCAGCTTCTCCTGTCTTATTTTCTTTAAATAAACAACCAACATATTATAAGTAATTAAATAATTAAACATATAAAGCACAATCCAATGTATAATTAACCAAAAGTTCTATACAAAAGAAGCTACTATATGGATCTAAATATTATTCCTCTATCTAAATCACTATCATACAAAAATAGTAAAATTCTTGTTTTAATGTATAACTAAATATACGACAAGAAACAACCAATTATTTGGCAAAATTACAAAATTCTTTTATAATTAATTCATATAAATATCGTTGTTGATAAACAAATCAAATAAATGTCGGGTATTGACAGGGGTGTTACCTGGTCGGTTTTTTCGCTTTTCGATTTAATCGGTTCGGTTTTTTTGGTTTTTTTACTTATTAAAACTAACCATAACCAAATCAAATAAGGTTCGGTTTAATCGGTTTTGGTTAATTCTGTTACATGGTTGTAAAACTCGCTACTCGGTACCTGTTCGTCCGACTACCGAGTAGCAAGTACTCGGATTCGGTAATTCACATAGAATTATTTTTAGTGAAATTATATATGTCAAAATCATAAGTTAAAATCATTCGTTGATTGAAATATATAACAAAATTAGATATATGTGAATACACAAAAAACTAAAAAACATACAATGGTCTCACGTCGTGAATAAATACTAAATATTTAAGGTATACATATAGTAATAATCATATGTGTGTGTGTTTAGTAAGAAATCATTAAGTAAATTATACATATTGATCACCAAGTTGTCCGATTTTTACAACGACTCGCTTTAGTAAGGGCCGATCAAGGAGTACTCGGATTTTGTAACTCGCCTAGTAAGGGGCCGAGTAAAAAGTACTCGGTTGAATAATCGGCCAACTCGACGAGTTTTACAACACCGTTCGGTTACTGTTAATTCGGTTCAGTTTACCGGTTAAACCTAATAAAATATATCATATAAAACTAATTATTAGACTAAATGAAAAAAAAAAAAAAAAAAAAAAAAAAAAAAACCTATTAAACTTTTACCAAATAAAAACAAATACATTAATACATAACATATTATATTTAGTCTTTCACGATATGTTGTTTTGAAGAATCGATGTAATCATACAAATTATATATACGAGTAAATATAGCTCTACTCGTATATGAAGAGGAAAGGAATGACCGAATGTTAATTTATATTTGGCTAATTATATTTTTTTTGTAATACAATATATATAAAAAAAATATATATAAATTTATAATGGTCAATAATTAAATAAAGAGTTATCAAAATCTTTTTTCGTAAGTAATCCATCAATTTAAATATAAAATGTTAAGTTATAGATATAAACTATAAAAATATATATTAATTAAATAGTTTATTCATTTTTTTTTTCGGTTTAACCAAAATAATAAAAATTAAACCAAATAAGGTATCATTATTTGGTTAACCAAACCGAATTAACCAAATAATCGAATAACTCGAAGCAAATAAACCAAAGATCATTTGGTTCGGTTCGGTTATTCGTTTTCGGTTTTTTATCACACCCTTAGGTATCGAGAACTACAACTGATTTTAGGAACAGTTTCAAAATCTTAGGATTTGATGTAACCGGTTTTGGTTCCGAATTCAACATTCGAGGAACTGCACGTTCAGTTCCCGACAATCCAACCGCATACAATCTTATGTTCATTCTTCCCGGAAACCGTTTTCTTTCTCATTCGTTGTATGATGATAACTAAAATTTAATGTAATAATAATAATAATAATAATAATATTGTTTTTGTAATTTTTATACTTGGAAATATAAATAAAACTTTGTAGACTTTTGTTTGATGAGTTAGGATTGTTAAAATCAAACAAATTATTAGACCGGAGGGTGTGGGTCATATCCTCTTTCTCTCACTTTTTTTCCCTCACTTAAAATCCAATGAATGGGTAGGAAGTCACTCCCTCACTTTTTTTTATTATTAAACAAAATTAAATTTTTTTATGATTTATAATTTTTAAATTAATACTAAACATAAATTTTAATTAAAAATAAAAAGCATTTCATTAATTAAAATAAAAATTACATTAAACCAAATATTTAAGTAAGGAGAAAAATAATTAATATCCTAATTTTATATAAACCAAAATACGTCACTCGGAATCATCGTGTTCGTCATCGCCCTCATCGTCCTCGCCATTGCCTTGATCGTCTTCATCATTCTCCCCAGCGTCACTCTCGTCGTCGGAATCTTCACTCTCGATGAACATATCAGAATCCTCATCTGATTCGTCAAACAAATCACCGCGAGGAAACTCTAACGGGGGCTGAATATGAGCCCTATAAATGTGCTCCACCAAATCAGCACGAAGGGCGTGATGAATGTCGCGATTGTGTGCTTCTCTTCTATTCACCCTATACTCTTGTGTACCAACGGCTAGTCCTTCGACATTTGGCAAAACTTCATTTTCGTTGTACCGGCATATCGCTCTTCCTTCGTTTTAAAGAATCATATTATGCAATATAATACATGCATACATTACGTGTTGTAACCTTTTCACCTCATATGACCTTGCCCCGACCGTTAGTACTTGCCAACATCTCTTAAGTACACCAAATGTTCGCTCCACATCCTTCCTAGCTGACTCTTGCGCCTCTTTAAACTTTTTCCTTTTCTGGTCGTTAGGACATATAAACGATTTCACAAAAACAGACAAGGGAGGATATATACCGTCAGTAAGATAGTATCCATGCTTATATGCTACCACATTTGCTTGAAAAGGTACATCGTGCGACCTTCCAAGGTAGATATCGTTGAATACCGACGACTGGTCTAGGACATTGATGTCATTGTTTGCACCAGTTGGACCAAAGAATACATGTCATATCCAAAGATCATGTTATGCGATAGCCTATAGAATGATCATCGACTCTTTATGGTCGCCTCTCATGTACTGACCACGCCATGCGTTGGGGCATAATGACCAACTCAAATGTATGCAATCGATACTACCTAGCATTCCAGGGAATCCATGCTTTTGCCTTCATGCACCGTGTACAATTGGTGGATATCGTTGATAGTTGGTTTGCGCAAATATCGTTGCCCATAAACCAAACAGATCGCTTTGCAGAACTTGTACACACACTCTCGCACGGTATACTCTGACATCCTAAAATACTCGTCACATTTAACTGCTCCCATGCCGTATGCTAGTTGACGAATTGCAACCGTGCTTTTTTTGAATGGGAGAGAAACCTTTTTCCGCCTTGCATCCATTTTCCATTGGAAATATGGAAAGCGGCCTTCCAAGTCGCCAACAATACGTAAGAATAGTTCCTTCCTCATCCGAAACCGACGTCGAAACTTTACAGCGTAGATGGCGTCATCTGCAAAATAATCTTCTATAAGGCGATCGTGTACGGCTTCGTAATTTCTACGCAACAGCGGCTTTCTTAGTTTAGTTCGTGCACGTGATGTTTAAGCCTAGTCGGTTTTGATAGTATGCAACCGTTTTCGTCATGACGGAACCAATAAACTTAGCCTCCTCTACAGCCGTCGAATCGGATGATGAAGATGATGACATTTTGAATAATATTTTTTGAAGAGAAATATAGGTTATGGGTTAAAAAAAGATAGAATGTTGTAGTATTTATAGGTTAAAAAAAGGGAATATATATATATATATATATATATATATATATATATATATATATATATATATATATATATATATATACTAGCCGTTTGCCCGCGCAAAGCGGCGGCGGCGAATAGTTTCTTTCAAACAATTTGTTCCATTCAAAGACATGTTATATTTCTAAGAACACTTGCACCATTATCAATCGGTTTCACAAAAATAAAAAGTGCAATGCCAAAACCAAAAAATATTTTGGTGGTGGATTCCATGGAGGAAAAGGAGATGAATATTTGAATTAGTCTCCAGTCAACTATATTTTATGCAAAAAATTAGGGAACTGCAATTTGAATGAGCTTTTAATTTTCAAACGATTTGTCGAAAAGAAGTGTTTCAAATTTCGAATGCACCAGATACCAGAGAAGAGATATTTTAGGAGTACAAGTTGGGTCAAAATTGATGAAAATACTGATTCAATCCCTAAAAATAAGGAAATACTAATTTAAATGTGTTTTTAATACTTGTATCCTTAGCATTATCATTTGTAAGATATAAATTATAATATTATTATATTAATAGTTGGTTGTACTTTAAGCTTAAAGAGTTGAACGTCTTAAAAAAATATTATTATATTGATTCTATTTATAGAAATAGTAAGATTTCTTTTATAAGGTAGTATATATATATATAGTTTCATGCGAAAATATAAATATCTTGCGAAAATATGAAAACAGATTTTATCTTATGAAAATCAAACACATTTACTATAAAAAAAAAATATTAGCAATAAATTAAAGATAGTAAGTTTACATTAGATGGTGTTATAGTAATATAGATTTAAAGACGGTTTTAATAATTTTTTTTTCACGTCCTTAATCATTTTTAAATTTATGTTTTCATCATGAAAATGTTAAAAATCATACTTTGCTAATATAAAACAATTTCTCGTTTATCATCGATTATTATCATGTATTTTAAAATGTGGTTATTTTCGAAAATATAATGTTGAGGTGACAAAATATCATAAATTTTTCTTGTTTTCACGTTTTCGCAAATTATTTGCATTTTCGGATGAACCTTTCCCTATATATATATATATATATATATATATATATATATATATATATATATATATATATATATATATATATATATATATATATATATATATATATATATATATATGGAAAGAGTTATATGGAAAATGAATGATTAGGGCAACACATATTTGAACCAATGAAAACATGACAACACATCACTTCCACAATACATTACTTGTGAAGAAAGAAATGGACACGTGTCATTTGATTATTGGTTCCGGTAGATGTTGCCTTACTTATTTGTTTTCCTTGGAACTCATTCCATATATATATATATATATATATATATATATATATATATATATATATATATATATATATATAACCGTTTGGAATCACAAAAAGTAAAAATAAATAAAAAATAAAAAAATAAACAAGCCAGTAATGTGAAGAGAGAGAGTGCGGGACTCCCCCCCCCCCCCCCACCCCCCACCGCCCACCTTTTTCCCGCGTTTCCTTTCCCGCACCCCCGGAACGGTGTTTCTTCGTGCGGGATCGTTTCCCGCGGTTTCCGCGTTCGCCACTCCGTCCGGCCTTACAAGAATATATATATATATATATATATATATATATATATATATATATATATATATATATATATATATATATATATATAAACACTTTTTCACAATTTTATAATGTTTCTTTTATTTATTTACGTGGTTTTTAGTGGAACCTACAAATTAGTCTTATTGAAAAGTTTATTATAGCGAATATATTTTGATTTGTTTTTTATTTGTTGAATTGATGTTTCCTATTATATAATCCATTAGACAAAAAATTAGTTTTAACTATTTGAGGGGTGGTTTTTATTTTATATATTTATTGCAATTCTTATTTCCTTCTAATAATACAATATATAATAATCTCCTTTATAACTTTAACATTTAGTTGCAATTTAGAAGTTATGACACAAACATAAGCAGTATGAACCTAATTATAATTTTTCAAATTAGACAATGTTAGTATTGTGATTATTCTAAACAACTCCACCAAATCATATTAATATAGCCTAACATTATCCATATTATTTAAATCGTTAGACTTTAGCACGTAAGGATGAATTTGATTTTTAATTTATTATACTACTAATTTACTAAACATTTAACACATAAAATATTAATTGCTGATCTACTAAACAATGATTGGTCTCCTAAATATATTAAACATTAATCTTTTTAAGTATGAAACATATCTTTTATCTACGATATAAGGTATCTACGGAGAGTTTAAGTTGTTGACCTTGCTTATAAAAACTAATTTGTTCCTATAATTACGTTTATTTAGTATTGTTTGGAACTTAATTTGTTAATTTTATATTGTGATGTGTATATGTAATATGTATGTATGTGCATACATAGATATATACATATACACACCATGTTGATAATTTAAAATCAATAAATCCAGTCAATAATTCATACTAGAAAAAATTTGAAGCGCAATAACATAAAATCTTTATATATATATATATATATATATATATATATATATATATATATATATATATATATATATATATATATATATATATATATATATATATATATATATATATATATATATATATGGTTTATATGAAAATATTAAATAAAATGAAAACATGAATACTCTATTTATATATTATTATTTTGCTATGAATTTTGTATAGGTATAATATTATATTAAATTTTAATATGCATATTAACATATAATTATTGATATATTCATCGTAAATAATGACGTAAAAATAGTGTCTTAACATCTTCATTTTATATTGATTTGATCGTATCCCTAGATACACACATACACATACAAACAGGTATATATATATATATATATATATATATATATATATATATATAAGCATTTAATTAGTGAAAATTTATCTAATTAAATTCCTTTAAAGACATGGTTGCATGATAATATCAATAAATAAAAACATTATATTATATCCATTCTAGCATTTGTGTACAAAGTGGACACTACCACATTTATGCATAAAGTATATGGCCTGTTATTAAATAGTAACAACTTGGTGTTAAGATATATATTTTTATAATATTGGAACTTAAAAATAAAGTTTATGACTTTAGGAGGAAAAAGAAAAGTTAAAAGGAATGATAATTGATTACTAAAAGTAACATTAACTTTTAAACTTTTTTATGGTTAAAGTTATGGATTAATTTTGAAACAAGTGAAGTTTAAGGAAACCTTGGTGGGTGTGAATAGTAGTGGCCTCGTTCGGAGTTAGCTTGACCTATTATTTCGTGTTCCAAACGTTGTAGTATTTCCAAATATTTTTGACAAGTTAACCTAAATTGTAAAATTCGAAAAAAATATGTATACTTGTATAATAACCGATAAATTTGTAAATATAAGATATTTTGTAAGATATTATATTTGCTCCTCATAATAACCGTTAATAATTTCCTTCATGAAAAATATGGTTTTTGTAATGAAACGTTTTCTATGAACTATATAGTTAATCTTGGTTAGCTACGATCTTTCCCAAAATGAACTGATAATCATATAATATAAACATTATTTGATGAATTATCAGAATTATGTATAAACGACTCCTAAGTTTTGTCACAATCTAATACAAGCCACCTTTTGGGCTTTAAGTTCAGCTATTTCTAGTGAAGTCTTGGACCAATTTTGGGCCAAATTGGTGATCCACAATAAGATCTAAAAAAAATTTACGGTCAAGATTTGTTGGTTGGCTTTGTGTGAAAATTAACAACTTTTTAAAGTGATTGTATGTTCGAATCCAGCGAGGCATATTTTATTTTAACTTTGTTAAGTGTTAAAGATTCTCATATTTACACCAGTGGTGGGAAGAGGACCAGTTAACTGTATGGCCCAATAACTGTCCCAAGATCGTTTAAAGAATGGCACAACTAAGGGAGTCCAGTCCTGGTCCAAAAAGGCCCAACCAGCCATACCTGTTTCCCTTTTTTTCAAATAAAGAGCGGTTAAAAGGCCATGTCTCAGGCCCTATTATAAAATCCCGAGTAGTTATCTACTTCTTTTTTTATGTCCACGACAGGACTTGAACCCTCGACTTCAAAGAGGGAGGGCATTACTTGATACCGTTGGGCTAGAAGCCCTTTGGTACTTTGGTTATCTACTTCTTTTAATCAAAGTATTTGTAACCTATCATGTGTTTGTGAAAATGTATCTTTAGATCGAGGGTTGAAGTTTTGTTTGAGACGGCATGAAGTAGTGTACAGGTGTGTGTTTAGTCATTCTAAGAAAATAATCTACTTATTAAAATATCTATTTCGATTAATTGAAAACAACTCTAAAAATAGGCCCGCTACTGAGTATAAGCTCTCGAAGAGGACTCCGCAACCAACAGGTCTCCGCAACAGCATTCACAACAACATGGTATTCAACCTTAGCACTGGACTGCATGGTCATGCAGAGGACCAAAATAAAAGGTTAATGCCAAAAAAATCAGTATACCTCAAAGTAGACAGTTTCATAGTCAAGCATCTACCTCAATTGTATTAAAGTATGCAATAAGGTCTAGTGAGGAAGAAGCATATATCTAACGCTCGTGATCAAAAGTGTACCATACATACCATTAAATGCACATAAGAGTGCCAAAGTGGGCCTCATGATGATCATGCATAACCATAAAAAAACCATATTAGTCGAACGACATAAGTAAGATCCAATGTGATAAAGGCGAGGTACTGCAGAGCACATGCAATACTGCATAAATAGTGGGATCGACAATAAGAGGTCTAGTGTCATCGAGCTTCACCTCGGTGTTTGACATGGTATATGTATTTTTAATGCACTAGTTTTTTATTTATAATTCATAGTCTATCGCATTTAAACCATGACTTATATGCAGTGAACCTGATCGAGTATAGTATAGTTTTGATAACTAAAGGTGTCGAACTCGAGGGGAACGGTAGTGATTTAATATTAGAATTTTGGATTATAGGTTATACTAAAGAAAAGAAAGCAGTAAAAGTGGGTTTTTATTATTAAATGTCAAACAAATCGATAACTGACGAACTAGATAAATTGATTGGAAACGAATCACTTCGGGTATTTTGGTTTAGTCGGGATTACTTCTCAAAATCATGGCTAAATTCGTTAATAGTGCAATGGATTTAATAGCGACTAGTTATCTTGATCGGATTTCCTAGAACTAATTATTAATGAACAACTCACACAATGATCATGTAATTTGTGAACACATAATTAATTTAATATATTCGGATTATGAATGATATGATCTAGTGATTTCTCATCAACGGTCATGACAATCAATCAAAGCATAGCATAGATATCTAATACTCTCTAACACAGCCAAAGTTACAGTTTAACATTACCTAACCCTAGGATTTAATCAACCTCTAGTCCTAACAGTTTAATGATCATAAACTAATTAAGATTTGTTTGTGATTTGTTATCATCAATATTATGTAAGTGTAATGGGATTACTTTGTTGAACAAAAGTGATCTTGATAAATATTAAACAAGTAAGGAAGGTGTGGACTACACACTTGTTTAAGTTTGATCAAGTTTTCAAAGTACGTTGTCATTTAGGGGTGAAGCCCCTAAACGAATGAGGGTCCGGCGGCAGCACCCCTGGGAGCGGGGTCCAAGGGGCAGAGCCCCTAGCTGGGGTCGAGCTATATTAAAACTACATCAGAAAATCAGAATTTCAGAGAATTAACCATTGTTTGAACCTTATCCAAACTTCCGTTTTTATACCAGTTTTTATAGTTTTATGACAGTTTGAAACTGTCATATGACAGTTTTCAGACAAAGATCATAAAGTCGGTTTTGGTCTCATTTCTGGTACATACGAAACTATCATCAAAACATTCTAAATTTTTGTCTCTCTGAGTCTTATTCGATTAAAGAATATTAGGAGTACCACCCAAATGTTTTAATCTAAAAGTGTTTTACACAATTCTCAGAATTCAAAGCCTTACTATACCCCATTTCGAACAAGATTCAAGTTAATGTAATAAGATTAATCCTCTTAACTACGCATAACTCAGCAATAGGCAAATCATAATTTTAACATAATAGGTAATGATCAATCAAACACAATTAATAACCAAATTATTAAAATCCAAAATTAAATAAAGCAACACATAAAATCGAGTTTCATCTACTCCAAACGAAGGCAACAACTTTTAACACCTAAATTCAAAAAGTAAAAACACAAAGAGAAACAAATGGAATACTAATCATGGTAAGAACAACAAACCGAATGATTCATATCATGAATCAGCTCTCGAATCCTTCAGATCTTCGCTCCATCTCAGCTTAACGGCCCTCTGGCCGCCTTCTAGACCCTCAAAACGGCTTCTCAAGGGTTTATGTTTATAGGGAACAAAGTAGGGTTCAATATATGTCATTAGGGCTATTTTTTGGCTCTATTTATGGGTTTCAGGTCGTCATGTGGAGAAATAGTTGCTACGTCGTGGGAACTGTTTTCTTCGCGTCCACGAAATTTTCAGATTTGCCTCATCGTGGAAACGCTTTTCCACGGCGTGGGCACTAGGAATCAAAATTTTATCAAAACACGATAGTTGTCCATAATTTTCTCTAGTTTCCAGAACATTTTGAATCTCGTCAATCGGAGTTACGACTCATGAAATATGGTCAAAATACTTACGAGAGGTCAAGTTGTCCGGCAACATCCTTTTTGCGTCTTTTTAGCTCCTTTCTCTTCATTTTGCATTACAAGATTCCATTTTACCTGTAATTGAACATTTCAAAGCATATTAAGTATCATATATCTTCAAATATAACATTTTTACTCAAATATATTAAGATAATGGCTTAAAATACATAGTTAAATAAGGTCATATCAAAATACCCCACACTATTTTTTTGCTTGTCCGCAAGCAAAACTAGATTCATTATGATTTCATTCTAATACCATACATCAAAACTTTGTTCACCAACATCACACAGAATAACCTAATTTGAGTTCACCAATTATGTTTCATCCCAATGCATATATTTGTGTCTAAATCCTAATTACTTCCCAAGCCTTAAATACTCACAATCCTCATAAACGTTCTCCACTTATTTTTAACAACATTCATTGTTGCATCCCTCCGAATACATCCTCAGAAAACTTTCTTAATCTCAAGGTAATTTTTTAAAATTCTCAAGCATACATATAGTAAAGTAACCTAGAAAGAAAAATTACATTTTTGACTACTAAGCTCTTGGCTTTTAGCAATTTGCCTTATTTTCTTCACTTTCTTCAAGATCTTCATAATTTGAACAACATTCATTTTATGCATCCTTCCGAATATATCCTTATAATTTTTCTTAACCTCAAGGTAATTTTTGGCTAAGCCCTCAAACATACATATGGAAAAATACTTTAGAAATAAAAATTACAATAACAACTTGGCAAATTGTCTTATTCTTGAGTCTTCAACTTTTGGATTTCTTGAACTTTTCTTCATATTTCTTGATCTTCATAGCTTTATAAATTCTTATTCTCTCAAACTTTGCAACTTTTTTTTCTTTTCTCTTTTTCTCTTTTTTTTCTTTTCACTTTTTTTCACTCAAAACTAAAAATCCTAAAAAATAAAAAACGTATCCTTAAGCAAGGGAACTTAAATCAACCCTTATATTTAGAGGTATTAGTCTAATGTGCAATAACTACATAAGCTCTCTTGGATACATTTCTGGTACACGATGCTAAACATATTATGTCCTTCAAACTAAATAATAACGTGTTTTTGTTCCACGATTTCACTATGACAAGGAAGCCACAAATACACTATAACATATATTGGCTCAAATAAACATCGAAACTCGCATTAGGTTGTCCCACGCAACACTAGCAAACTAGGTCTCAACACAACAATACAATAATTTTTAACTAGATTTAATTTTAGACCATTGTTTCAAGTCTTTCTAAAAAATTTAATCCTAGTCAATTTTTCAACTTTTATCATCAGTAAGTGCATTCCTACATTCAACCTCTTACCTCACACTTAGTTGATGCAATGTCCCCATTGCATAGTTAAACAATTAAAGAACATAAAAGTAAAAAGGATAAATTTGAACAGACTCCGTTAGAATAGTAGTAGTGAGATCAAATTCTTGAAAGTGTGTGGAAAACTTGAATATCTTGATAATAACTGGAAACATGGTCTTCAGCAACTCATAAATATGCAGGATAAATGGAGCCAAGAACCATGCCCTTAAAAATGTGGGGCAACAAAACTTCAAAGTATGCACTTTAGCCCAGCCACGACGTGGGAAAGCAACGTCAAGTCGTGGTGTCAGGTAAGAAATCGTCATGATTGCGAAAAATAAGATCGCCACGTCGTGGCCTAGTGATGCCACATCGTGGGCACTAGACGATCAGCAAAATAGCGTTTGTCCAAGTATACTTCTGAAGTTGTGTTTTAGATCACTTCATGCATTGGATTCACAAGTCATAATCCTCCAAAATTTCAGATTTCTCCGAAAACTCTCAACACGCACCCTACACTTATGCAAAGTTGTTGCTCTCGGTTATACGTTTTACTCACATGGCTTTATATTCTCTCTTAAAAACTTACCCTCTATGCTGCACAACCAAAAATAAAACAAACTTCCTAGATAAATTCAGAAAACATCACAATCATTCGATTACAAACCTAAATAAAAACAAACCAAACCAAACAAATAAAAAGAAGTATTAAAACAAACAAAACACACCAAACATAAAAATAAAAATAAAAAGGATAAAAATCACTAATCATCATCCTCTCGGGCTCCACTCGATCTGGATCCAAAGTTGTGCGACGCCCATATCTCCTCCCAACTTGGAATATATGGAGTTTGTTGCGGAAAATTGGTGGCCGCTCGATATGGAAATGCGCATAAATCCCGTCAATCGCATGGTTTTGATAATGAACGGCCCCACGAATATTATCTAAATAATATCCAAAACTACTCTGAAATGGGTCGGTGGGTAGACCTCCAGCTGGTATGTCATGGAATTGTTATGGCTGGCCCTGCTCTCCTCGGCCTTGCACATTTCGTCGTCCCCTCTACCTTGGCTCCTCCACTTGCTCAACGGGCTCTACCGGGTCATCCGTCGAAATAACATAAACACCTCTCACCAACTTCACTACGTGCATGTTCTCCAAAAAACTAATAGTGATGTTTTTCGCCCGAACACACGTCAATGTTGCAATCATGCCCAGAATTAACACGCCATATGACTTTTCCAAATGAGTCACAAAGTTTCCCCCAGTAAATGGACTTCCTGGTTGCGAAATTGTCGCACTTTCTCCAAGAAAACGGGCCAACATATAAGGTAAGTCACAAAAATGTCCAGCATAATAATGCTCCACAAATAGGTTCGTTTGCGGGACTTTATCTCCATGTTGCTTTTGGTTGATACTAAATGTGAGGAGTCGGTTCATGAATCGCTGGATCGGAGATCTAATCTAGCTTTCTTGAGCAGATTTAGTAGCATAAGTCTTATAGGCAATTTGTTGCCAAAACTCCATATCTTTCCCCTCAAATTGAAAACCTTACTTAGTAACCTGATATAATGATGCACATTGTGGCGACATGACTTCATCTAGACTATATAAGCCCACCCGCCATGCAAACTCCACCAGGCTACTTTCCCGATAATACCCACCAAGCCTAAATGTGATAGCTCTCAAGTACATCAAATCCATAGTATTCGCCGCAAAGTTAACTATAGCGAACAATTCAACCGAAAGCTCCTTGTAAACCACTTCTTGAACTCCAAAAATGTTCCTCCACCCATTACAAACGAACGATATTCCATCACCCTCATAAATTTTATCCAAATATGGGTTTACTCAATCCATTATTCTTCGATGAGTCAACTGAACCCAATCAACAATAGGAGCAATCTCGATATTTCTTGTAAGTAACCATTCCAAGCGATTGTTAAACCTTTCCAAAATCTATTGTGGCATGTCTCATGGGAATTGGTAAAGAGGGTGCAAACTGGACACATCAACATTAGCTTTTCTATATCCTTTTTGTGACATCCCTGTAAATTAAAACAAAAAAAACCAACCCAAAACAGATCTCAACATATCAGTTCAAATAGAAAAACACAGAACCTGTATACCCAGTAGCCACGTTGTGGCGAGGAAAGGCCACGTCATGGCGTTCATATGACAACAAAGGTTCAACCGGGATTGATTCAAGGCAGCAATGGTCCAACAATGTGAAGGTTTTTCGTCCTAGGGCTACTCTAAACTCAAAAATGAACATGCACCCAACAATTTCAAACCAAAAACAATAATTTTGAAAAATCTAACTCTAATCTTCAAATCAAGAACAACAGTAGTAAAATTAATAGATTAGGAAACAAGAATGCATACTTTTTGATGGGTTAAGTGGAACTGAGGAAGAAAATGGAGGAAAAAATCGAAATTCGAGTGTGGCGCTGTTGGGGGTATGCGCAGTCGTGAGTTTTAGAAAGTGAGATTTGGTTTTTGCTATTAAAAGTCAAACAGATCCGAACTGGTCCCCCTGCTAACCAGTCCCCTTGTTGGGCCACATCATGGTGTTTTAATGGGTCATGTCGTGGGATTCAGAGTTGCATAAATATTAGGTTTTTTTCTTAGCATCATGTCGTAGTTAAGCTCACCATGCCGTGGGGCTTTAATTTTCGCAAAAACTTAAAACTTTTATCCGAATTAAAATATTTTTATAAACAAAACTCAAAATTTCAACCCCACAGTTGAATGGAAAACGGGAAAGAATGATGAAAAGATCAAATATCCTAAAAATTAAAGCGAAAAGTAAAACACAAAGAAACGAAAAGAAAATGCAAACCAAGACGATCGAGTTGCCTCCCGATAAGCGCTTCTTTTTGGAGGAGTCATGAGCTGGACTCTTTCCCGCACTACGTTGTTGCAGGTGAGAGTGGGTTCTCCCTCTTCTCCTTCTGCTCTTTCCATCTTCTCTTATACACATAAACTCGCCTTATGTACGTCTTTTTCGAGTTCTCTTTCTTCTTTTGATTGGTGCTTTCATCATGTTTTCGTTTCACCTCTTTATTCTTTCTAGTAGATTCGTCTTCCCCTCATTTCCTTTTTCTTCCCTTGCTTCAACTTCCATCTTGACAATGATTGAATCATTTTTTCTTGTTTAATCTCTACCTCGCTCATCTCTTCTTCATCACTTGCTTCATCTACTTGAGCCTTGGGTGTAGTGAATGCAAATACTTCAAACGTCATAGGAATTGAAGCCTTCGGCTTGGAACACTTTATTTCTTCAATTTGAGGCTTCTCCAAAGCCTTCAACTCTTCTTCCATCAATTTCTCAATCTCATCTAGCTCGCTAAGATTTTCTTCTTCGAAATCATTCACCCTTAACACTTCATCTTTTGGCCTTACTTTTTGATACATTTCAAAAGTTATTCCTTCATCTTCTACGCGAAATTTAAGCTTAGAATCATGGATGTCAACAAGGGCTCTCGTGGTGCTCAAGAATGGTCTTCCCAAAATTATGGGAAGGTCTCCATCTTCTTTCATGTCTAGAACCACAAAGGCAACCGTAAAAATAAATTTCCCCACATTCACCAACAAATCTTCAACAATTCCACGTAGGTGAGTGATTAAGTGATCCGTCATTCGAAGTGCTATCCTTGTGTTTTGTAGTTTTGGTAGATCGAGCTTCTTGTAAAAGGAATATGTCATGAGATGTATACTAGACCCCAAATCGGCTAAAGCATTTATTGAAGTGGAATTGCCAAATTCGCAAGGCAAAATTAATCGATTCGGATCTCCCATCTTAATTGCCAATCCATCAATGATTGCAGCATAATATAACTCATTTAGCATGATGGCTAAGAAAGATCCCAATAGGGCTGAGAGTGGTAGCATTCCCAAGAAAGTAATTAATTTCTTCCAAGAATGTCATGGAGAGCTCATGACTAAAGGATGACATAATATATTGGAGAAGTGTCATAAAGAAGGTCGTTAGCGGAATGTCATTAGCCTGTAGAAGAAAGTAAGACATAAAGGATCCCTAATGATATTTAAAAAGTTTGAGCTAGACCATATATATGTTGAAACATGATGCTCATGGTAAAATAAGCAAAACGCATAAATCATGCTTAAATTCCCATTTAAGGTTATATAGTGATCAACGTAGATGGAAGACATGTTCAGGAAATTGTGGATCATGGAAACCTAGAGATCAATGCATGTATACCATCCAATGAGGTTAAATGTGAACAAAAATAAAATCATTACATCAATCTAATGAATCAGACAATGACGGGCATTGGAAAGCTAAGTAAAATAGAAATAGTAGTTGGTTTTGATGACAAGGTTGAATGTATCAACATAGTAATTTGCAAGGAACAAGGACTTATATACCATTAGTGATGAGATTCGAGAACTTGTCGTTCACGACCTTCATATGTGTGTTGGATTCCACGTAGATGGTTGGGTTATGGGCAAAGTTGGGTGAGAGAAGATACCAATAAAATATATAGGTGGAGGACGAAAAAAATGTAAGTAAAATATAAGATAGTGTATAGGAGGCAGGTCATGGCTAGCTTTGTCTAGTCTGGTAACGTGCATGGATTGTGTGGTGGACCAAGATACAAGTGCCCAAGAGGCATGGGCAATAAAGGTCATTGATGTTATTTCTTCGCCTATTATGGTGCTTGTTAACTTTCGTTTAGTGTTTAAGAATGGCAACAACCACCACAAATGTGATGGATGTTGCCTCAATTTTTCCCATCTTGTTTGTGGTTTTTATAGGAACCTTTCATGTTTAGAACCATGAGAGAGGATGAATGGTCGTACTATTGGGAAGAATGTGGTTTAGGAAATTTTATGCTCAAGAAGGAGCATGGAGAGAGCTTCAAGGAACGTTGGAATTGGAGACCATTATTGGATAAGGCTTGTAATAGAATCATACTTAGGAGACAAGCCATTAATCATTTGGGTGACAATATTCTTCTTGGGACTATAGAATTAATATCATCCAAGTGTTTTGTAATTGTTTTGATGTGTGTACGGTATGTGGGGATGGACGAATCACAAATGGTGATGTTGTGCAACTTATTTTTGAGTTTGATGGCTTTAGCATCTTTGTTGTCACGAAAACGGGTTTCTCAATTTCTCCATGCTAATTGAGTCATTGTGTTTTACTTGATAATCATATAAATTAGATGTTGACAAATCATGTCATAAATCAATAGTTTCATTATGGAATCGATCTTGATCCATTTTAGATCATTAGATTTTGTTGCACAATCATTCTTGGAGACATTGATGTAATCAAGAACACCAAAACCAATACAATAGGTTTCAAGTTCTTGTCATAATAGACTTATAGTAGACCTAGCTAGCTATATGCATCATATATATATACATCAATAAAATATTCTACAAGATTGTTCCATAATACTCCCCATAAACCATCGTATATGTAACTAAAGACACTCTTGGTACGTCGTCAGGAAAAGTTAATGAACATAGAGAATAATGGTGGTGGAGCGAGGAGGTTCGGGATAAAGGTAGGGTTAAACATGTTAACTTAAGGGATTTTTATAGTGTAGTGGAGATGAAGAAATAGGCAATCGAAAAGAAAGACACAATGACACTGCTAACTATGAGTCAAGGAAAATAAAGGACATGGCATAGGAAGAGATATATAAGAGATTAGACATTAAATAATAGGAAATGGAATCAACAAGCTTGTTGAAGACATTTCAAGTAAACAAAAGTACATAAAACATTGTTATTATTTCTAAAGAAAACTACATAAACAAGTCGGTCAAAGTAATTACCAAAACACCACCAATAATCTCAAGTTTTGAGTGATTTCGTCCAAAGATTACTTGTTTCCTAGTTCTTAATGTTTGTGTGTATGTAACGATTTATGTTCGTTCTTTATGTACATATTTTTTTCAAATATGTTAACACTTTTGAACACTATAAATAACTATTTGTAGAAAACAAAGATGTATGTACAATATGAATAAATAAACATGTCCATAGACTAATTGATGCATACATCATAGAAGACAA
Source organism: Lactuca serriola (assembly GCF_051521515.1). Taxonomy (NCBI): domain Eukaryota; kingdom Viridiplantae; phylum Streptophyta; class Magnoliopsida; order Asterales; family Asteraceae; genus Lactuca; species Lactuca serriola. Next base: position 173,272,300 of record NC_136414.1, read on the forward strand.
ATATGTACGTACAACATAAATTAATAAACACCATTCCATGAATGTGACCATTCTTCGTGGCTAAGGTACAAACAAACACACTCTAGTCCACATAGACAATAATTCCACCATTTGTTTTATATGCAATCTCAATCTTTACCCTAATTAAATGAAAGATGTTAACTCTTAGAATTCCAACAGTCACAAGTCAAAATCAAGAACCAAAAAAAACACCTATCAAATTCCCATCATAACACGAACGATTTTATAGCAAATTCCCATCATACTATATAGTAAATCAGAAGCAATATTTTGGAATACAAACATATACATAAGCTCCATAAACAAGAAACCAAAAACGTTGTCATCTTCTACAAAGCTTAAAGCACTCAAAAATAAAAATAAAAAAATACAAAAACCCTGACCACAGCATCAAACCTAACCTTATATTCTCACAAACACAAAATTCCAAACACTCCCACTCTTTTCCTCTTTGTCCTCTTGTTTTCACTCCCTCACCCTTTCTTTCCTTCAAAAAGTCCTTTTGCCTTCACCCTTCTTTTTTCCCCTTGGATCTTGTGCTCCATTAGCCGATTCTATACCCCAATGACGTCATCAAGAATCCACAAAGGGAGGCTCACTCTCCAAAACAAATATTATTATAAACTAAAAAACACACCCCCACATTATATATATATAACACTCACAAAGAAAACCATCAATAGGTTCAACAGAAAAAATTAACAAATATCCCACAAACTAAAAACATTAGTGATAGTTCTTCATCCCATGGGAAGGCAAGGCGGCAAGTTGATGGCGGCAGGTGGCGGTGGTGGAGGTGGTGGTGGTGCTTCTTCTATAGCTCTACTGCAAGAAAGATTCCGGCAGCTTGAGAGAATGAGAGAGAAGAGGGAAGAGATGGAGGTTTTAAAGTTGTTTCCTGAAGGTCAAGGTCAAGGTCAAGGTCAAAGTCAAAGTCAAACTAACCGTTATGAGCCACCACCGGTTAGGTCATCGGTGCAGCCTAGGCTCAGTTTTCAAGATTCTCTTTCTCTTGGACTCAATATATACACCAAGCAAACAGAACCTCAAAAACCTGCAAAAAAACAACCTTTTATCGAGTTTTTATCATCAAAACATGAAGTAGACACATCCCTTCATCTCTAGTTTTTTTTTTTTTTGCTTCTTTTGAGTTAGGTTTTAGTGTAACTTATGAGGGGGGGAATAAGATATAATAAGTGAAAGATGATGATGATGATGATACCTTGATGATGATGATGGTCATTGGTTGTTGTTAATGGTGGTGGTTTGGGGTGTTTCTTGATAAAATGTTTCATCATCACCACTTCCTGAGCTTTCGTAATTTTTCCAATTTTTTTTCCAAAATCTTGGAATGATTCGAGCTGCTTCCTTGATTTCTTTTGCTGAATGATTGTTTATTCTTTCAAATCTTACTGTATTTACTTTTCTACAATTTCCTGCCAATATCTGCAAATAAAATATTTAATCAAATCATATATTGTTTTTATATGAGTTTTAGGGTTTTGTATTTGCCTTTTAATGTTTTAATTGTTTCCTTATTGCATTAGACATCTTATGAATATCAATAGGATGCTTGTAGTTGTGAGGTTTTTTAATGTCTCTTAATCTCATAAAAGACCTTATATTAAGTGTTTTGTCCAGATTAAACCTTAATTTTATTTTTTTCCCTGAAAAATACCTTGTATTTTTTTCATTTTTTCTGATCTGGCCCTTTTAGTCGTTTTTTTTTCCGAAAAAAAAAAAAAAAAAAAAAGGTTTTATGCAGAAAAAGATCATTATTTTGGGAAAAAATTTAATAAAGTCTTAAATCTTTTTTTTAACAGAAAAGTCTGGTTATTTAACATTTTGCCCAAATTAACGAAAAACTCATTTTTTTTATTTTAACAGGAAATGACAGATTATGTGATTATTTCCCAAAATAATGAGACTTTTCTGTTCAAAAAAAAAAGATTTAGGACTTTATCAAAAAATTTCCCAATATAATGGGACTTTTCTGGATAAAACTCCCAAAAAAACTTGTAAAATGTGTTGGAAAAAGATAAAAAAGTTGAGATTTTTTTCAAAAACAATCAGAAGGATTGAGGGGTTTTTTCGGAGAAAAAGACAAAGTTGAGGGTTTTTTTCGGAAAAATGAAAAAAATACAATGTCTTTTTCAGGAAAAAAAAGATTGAGGTTTAATCCGGAAAAAAAAAACACACACACACACACAGAATATAAGGTCTTTTATGAGATTAACCCTTATCTTTAGAGATTAAAATTACCTCAAGCTTGAATGTTTGGGATTTTTCTTTCTGATCTTCATTCTTATTTTCTTGTTTACTCTCATCATCTTCTTCTTCATTTGCTTTTTTAAGAATTACTTTAACACTTTCACCTGTTCTTGGTATATATCCAAATGCTTCACATATAAACCCTGAAACTGTCTCATATTGATGATCCTGCATGTAAAAAAAAATCCATCTTTTATTGGAAAATATATAATCAAGATTGACAAAAACATAGTAAAAAAAAAACTACATACCTCTGGCAAAATAATATCTAAATCTTCACAAAGTTGATCAATTGATGTATTTGCATCAACATCAAAGACTCCATCCCCTCTCTTCACAATATTCCCAGTTTTTCTATCAATTTCCTCCTGTAAAGTGTAATCCAAAAACATTTTATAACAAATGTTTACTAAATTTATAAAGTTTATAAATTTCAATTCCAACTACCTTTGAGTCATTCTCATCGAAGATTTCACCAACAATTTCTTCAACAACATCCTCAAGGGTTACAATCTGCTCATCAAGAAACAAAAGGGAAAAATTAGTTTTTAGATTTAAATATTTAAGAAAATGTTAATTAATAAAACATCAAGAAGAACATGAACATGAACATACTCCAACTGTTCCTCCATATTCATTAAGAACAACTGCCATGTGGACCTTCCGGATGCGAAATTCCCTAAGAAGATTCCAAACCAACATTGAATCTGCAAAAAGGTTATATGACTTATGATTCATGTTTAAGGTTTATAAAAATAAAAAATTGCCCCTATATATATCATATGCTTGATTGTAATAAATTTGCACTCATTTTAAAGATTATCCAAAATGGGCGGGTTGGGGAACGGGTCAAACGGGTAATTTTGTATGGGTTGGGTCAAGATTGGATTGACCCGTAAAACTTTTTGTTCAAATCTTTCATAAATTAACTTTTTTTTAAATATGATTACAAAAAGGTCAACCACAAAACTGACCAAAATAGAAGGTGCATATTAACAAGGGTTAATCTCAAAAAAAGAACTTATATTTTATGTTTTTTTCCGGATTAAACCTTAAATTTATTTTTTGCCTGAAAAAGACCTTGTATTTTTTCATTTTTTCTGAAAAAGCCCTCAACTTTGTATTTCTTTTTTCCGGGAAAAAAAAAAAAAAAAAAAAAACTTCTAAATGCTTCCAAATAAACCCTCAACTTTTTTTGTTTTTATCGAAAAAACCCTCGCATTTTACAAATTTTTTTGCAAAAAATGACTAAAAGGGCCAAATCGGAAAAAAAAATGAAAAAATACAAGGTCTTTTTCAGACAAAAAATAAATTTGAGGTTTAACCCGGAAAAAACACAAAATATAAGGGCTTTTTTGAGATTAAACCTATTAACAAATAACAAAAGGACATGTTTCACAAAATGAATTATGCTAAATGCAAAATAATTATAATAAAGAGTAATCTAACTCCCCAACTAAATTAGGAGTTTTTATGCATCAAAAACACAATTTGGGTAAATTTTAACATAACTAACCAATTTCTTTTTTCTCCAAGTTTTATAATTTTACAAATCTATGAATATATACAATCTTACCAGGGACAAAATAAGCAGGCTTATGAGCAATCTCTCCCACCATAGCAGTTTCCAGCATATCTCCCTTCACATATTTCATGATAAATCATATAATCTCAATAAATAAAAACAACATAAAATAAAATAATTCAAAATCAACTTACTTTCTGAACAAGATCCAACAAATCCATTGCATACGCCACACCCACAATGTTATCAATTCGTTGCTCAAATACAGGCACCCTATGAGTCCAATTATTCAACACTTGTTAATTATTTTTAAATTAAAAAAAATTACTTTTTTTAAAACCAATTGTTTTAAATTTTACCTAGAGTATTGATGAGTCACCCATAATTGATGAAAATCAACTAATGTTGCTCCAGAATCAACTGCAACTACATCTATAAGAGGAGTCATAACCTCTTTCACATGAGTATCTTTTATCTCCAACACATTCTCAATCATATCCTGTATTAAATAAAATTTTGAATTTAAATATTATTCTCCTATAAAAAAAAATGAAAACTTGACATAGATTATAAATTTATAATCATGATAATATGATATGGATACTTGTTCTTCTTCCTCAATGGCCCCACTCAACTCAGCAACCCTCAACATCAACTTGAGTTCATCTTCTGTCACAGATGGCTCACTAAAACAAAATTTAATCATAAATTATTAAAAAGATAAATGAAATTTAAAGTATTTAGTATTTACATTTTAAAAGAAATGTCAAATGGCTAACCTTTTCCCTTTTAAACCAAGAATTTTAAGCATTCCCATTGAAAGAAAAGTTACAACTCTTCCAACTGGATATAAAACAATTGAGAGCCATGCAACTGGACGAACCTATGTATTATTTTAGACATTAATTAATTTGAAATAATATTAAAAATGTAATTTTTTTTATTAGAAAATAGTCAAAATACAAATAAATTTACTTACCACAGCCCTAGCAACAGCAGTAGCATTATGAACAGCTATACTTTTGGGAGTGATTTCAGTGAGAAGTAATACAACAACCTGAAATTAAATTAACAACCAAATCATTTAGGTTTTTTAGGATGAAATTTTGTTGTATTGATTTAAAAATTAGGTTTTGGATACATACAGTCATGACACCAGTTGCTGCACTAACACCAGCTTCACCAAACACTGTTGTTGCTGCTTCTGTAAAAAGTGCAGTAGCTCCAATGTTGACTACACTGGAAACAAGATTATAATTGTTAATAACAAGATTTAAGTGGAAACGAAAAGAAATTGTAAGGCTTACGTTGTGCCAATGAGAATGGTGGTGAGGAATCGTGTGATATCGGTACGAAGGAGCTTGAAGACGCCATTTTCATCTTCTTTTTCAGCTAACTCTCTCACCTGTAAACAATGCACCATATTGAGGGACCACTATATCGATGTAGGTAATCAAACACGGGATAGATACCTTCCAAGGGGAAAGAGTGGTGATCGAAGTCTCGGCCATGGAGAAGAAGGCAGATAAGCCCAAAAGTGCGGCTAAAATCAAACCTTGTTCTCTGAAAACTCGGAAAATCTGTGAAATTTTGGGCCCATTCCAGAAGCCTTGCGTATGAACAACGCCCGTCTGTGCCAAAACCCCTAAATCGCTACCAGGATCAAATGCGAGAGCTCTTTGGCATCGAATTACCCCCAAAACCAACAGACCGAGAAGAAATCCGCATCTCAATAAACCCCCAAACTTCTCAAAACCCTCTTTTCTTGACGAATCTTTGGTAGATTCTTCGGGTACAATTTCTCTGGTTATGGGATTCTTTGGGTATACTTTGGCATCGAAGAAACTAGAGGTTCGTGAAATCTGAAGCTTGTGTTTCCATAATGGTTTTGTATTGACATGGTATCGAAAGGGGGCAAAAGGCTCCGGGATTCGTGAAGAGTGTAAAGGGCGACGATGGATGAATGGTGATGTTCTCAGAAGTGTTGAATTCATAGTTGTGTGTGTGTTTGGTGGTGAAAGAAAATACAAAATTTGCATGAAAATATGAATTTGTGTTGCGTTCTTGAAGGATTCAGTGAAGGGTTTTTTTAAGGGGTTTAGGATCGCTGACGATGGAAAAGCGCTAGAGATTGGTGTTCATGGATGCCCCACGGATACCCCATGATATCGTCATATGTGAAATAGATTGCATCCATTTAATTTTGTAAATGGCTCCAAGAAATGATATTTGTGTCAATGATTTATAATGAGTATATTCTATGAATCAACTATTATTTGCATCTGGCTATGATTTTCATAAATAAATAAAGAAAGAAAGAAACGTACCTCTCTTGAGTTGTTCTTCACTTGATTGAGAACAACAAATTGAAGCAAATTTTGGTAAAATCATAGCTAAATATTCAATAATCATGTAAGGATTCAAAAATTGTATTAGTGATTATTAATTAAGATAATTACGGGATATGATTAAAGATGATCAACCACACAATAAGATAAAATGTCTAAACTACTTCATTTTTTTTTAATTAAATGAGATAGACCATTCGTTTATAAACTCATTTACTGTCACATCATTCTCGATCCTCCAATCCTAAGGCTTTAGGTGTACTAATGTCGGGTGTATGGTGTCTATGTTGTTGGCGTTATAACGTCCAAACAACACCTCCACCTTGTGTGTCATGGTGGGTTATGGCCAGTGCAACGGATTCCAATGCGATTCTCTTCTTTCTTTCTTATTCTTTAGTTTTTGTCTCTTCTTTATTCTACTTCTTTACGAAATGGTGAAGGTGAACATTACCCCAGCAGGAACGTGGTATGAGATGATTTTGCAGTGGCGTTGAGCGGTTGAAATTGATTTTGTGAGGCGTTTAGGTACACCTCAAAGCCTAATGGTTCATAAAGAGTTCTTGGATTCTCGAGAACTAAGTGTGTTCTCGTAAGAACAAAAGTATATATATATATATATATATATATATATATATATATATATATATATTGTTTGATGCATCATAATTGAATTTTTGTCATTATATTTTATTTACAAACCATTTCAAATATTATTATGTATATAATTGTGGATAATTTTTTATGGTAGATGTTTTAAATTAACAATATTTGTTGTGTATTTTATTTGTATTTAGTAAATTAATATTGTATTTATTTTTATAAACAAATGATACGAGATGAAAGGTGACTAGGGATGTTATTCGGTAGGTTACATATGTTATATGTTTTGTTCTATTCGGTTTAATCAGTTGTTATATGTGATTTAAGCATTTGGAACATTCGGATTGAGCATTTGAGTTCAATGGAGCATTTGGGGCTCATAGAACATGTAACAAAGGAACAGATCATCTGAGAAGAGAATTGATCATCTTACAAAGAAACGTATCTTCTAAAAGGGGTATCGAGCACCTAAGAGTGAAATGGAGCACCTTGGTGCATGGATGTGTCATCCATGCTCAAGGTGCGTCACTCTAAGCGTAGATATGCCACTCTTGAAGCATGGTGCGTCATTTAAATGGGTGATGTGCCATTGGCAATCCATATGCACCACTTGAGAATAATATACACTACTTTGGAAGGAGGATACACCACTTAGAAGCCTCATGCGTCATTTGTGGGGGAGATGTGTCATACTTGAAAGAGATACGCCAACCCTTGCACAAGATGTGCAATCTTGGTGTAAGGTGCGCTATTTGGTTCCCTGATGAGCCATGATATCCCTTGATGAGCCACGTATGTTATGAAGTCCTTTTTTATGCTTAAGATTGTTCAAGGATGCCCAAGAGTTGAAGAAACTCAAAGAAAATTACCATGATGCGCCACTATGATGGATGATGTGCCACTAGTGTTCATGATGTGCCACATGTGCATCATGATGTTCCATTGTGTCTCATGGGGCTACATCATGTGCGTTGCTGATGTTCATATGTTGTTTGTCATGGATGAATATTCTAGAAAGTGTTGCATGATAGATTGTGATTTGTTGACACCTTTCATGGGCCTATGGGCCAATTAGTTTGGCTCATTAGGGTTTTAGGTATGATCTCTTCAGTGTAAATAGGGATGGCTGCTAGTAATTTGAAGCGTCTTGAATTCTAGAGTGATAAACGAATCTTTGATGAATTGTATTTATAACCTCTGTTATTGAGAGCTCGTAAATAAAAAAATATTATTTTTCTGTCCGTGGACGTAGGTCACCTTGAGTAAACAAAATAAAATATCGTGTCTTGTGTATTTTTGGTATTGCTTGTTTTCCGTTTTACTTCCTAACATTAGTTTTTTGACTTTCAAATATCAACCAAAATCGATGCAGTTAAGGGTTGGTTTTCCGTTTAATGGATTCCATTTAATTTGGTTAAATTCACGGTTCGAATAACATATGTTAATTTTCCTTTTGTTTGGTAAACTTCCATTCCTAGATATAAATGACAAAGCAAATATGTATAAAGTACATGTAATTAAATTTTGAAACCACCGATTAAAATGTTTTTTGCTATGCAAGAAAACCAAACATTTAGCATTGGGAAAAGTTGAAAAAAAACGTAAAAAGATAAATAGTGTAAACAAAAACATTTATTTTATATATATATATATATATATATATATATATATATATATATATATATATATATATACTAAAAATAAAAATGAAAAGTTCGTAAAACCTCGGTTATTCCGGTTAAAATGAATAGTGAAAACTAAAATCGGAAAAAACAAAACAAATAATATTTTGTTTAATCGGTTAAATCGATTAAACATAACTTTATTCGGTTTGGATAGTTTATTTGGTTTTAGTTATTTTCAACACCACTACAGGTGATAATTTATAGGGGTGTCGAATGGGTAAAATTTTCGGGTTTCGGGTATTCGGGTTTGAGGTCGGGTCGGATAATTATCGGGTATACCCGAAAATTTCTTAAATGACACTTATTGATATTTTTTTTACATGTTGGTTAGTTTAATAAAGAATTGGGTAGAAAAATACTTCATACAATTAACAAGTACATCAATAATAACAATACAAATCGTTATAATATGTTATGTACTTTTTTAATTTCATTACGTGCGATAGAGAGAAACTGAGAATTGTGATGACAGTTCAGGACTTCAGCTTTAGCGTCGTATTCCCTTTGCAAGTTTGAGTCGACTGTCGAGCCGTCGTTCATAAGAAGGAAACGAAGGCTTTTGT